>NW_028126474.1:0-1200000 GCF_965194825.1 Balaenoptera physalus
AACAGGGCCTGAAGCCATCCGGCGCTTCTGCGGCCGGCTCCCAAAAAAGCGACTTGTAAAATGGAGCTTCAGGGCACTGCAATTCACAAACCTGCAGAGTTATAAATGATAACTCTCGTCCACAAATATATTGAGGGAAGGCAAAGAAGAGGATTAGAAATCAAGGCAGAATTGCAGGAAACAGATTTCAGGAGGTAGATTCGAATCGCCTTTAAAGCACATGAAAAGCGGCAAAACGTTGACAATGATGCCCTTGGCCAAAAAGGGCGTATGCGTTTTTTCCTGAATATATTCAGGAAAAAACGCATACGCCCTTTTTGGCCAACCAAGCAACCTGGAAAGGCAAATCAGCGCTACAAAGAAGTCTCGCTTCCCATCGGTCAAAAGGGCCATGCTGAAAAAAGTGTCAAAACCAGAAATGCAGGACAGGCCAAGGAGAAATGGGAGCCTTGCTACACTGATGGGCGGGATGTAAATTGCCAACAGCCACTCTGGAGAAGTGTAAGGTGTGTCCTGAAACATCTAAAAAACACAGCTTAGAGAGCATAGGGCACTTCCACGCATGGGGGGATAAAGTGGGAAAATTGAAAATCAGCAAGACACAAGCACCCCAAAGTTTAGGGCTGCTCTGTTGACAAGGACCTCCACTTCCTTCCACCTTAAATATCCCAGGAAAGCGAAAAATGGATAAAAAAGTTGTGGTCCTTATGTACAATGGAATATCACTCAGCCATGAAATCAATGTCATAAGGCTAGTAGCAGCATGATGAGTGGATTTAGGTAAGACGATTCTAAGTGAAATAAGTCACACAGAAAAGGACACTTCTCATAAGGTGTCACTTATAGAGGGAATGTAAAAACCGTTACACTTGAACTGAATTACAAAACAGAACAGAGTCACACATGCAGAAAACACACTATGGCTGCTTAACGGGAAAGGTGAGGTGGGGTGATACATAAAACAAGAGTTTCAAATTAGCTCAGATACCGTTCCATAAACCCAATATGGAATAGACAAGACCTACTCCTTGCTCAGAGAACTGGACTCAACACGCCCGATTCACCGCACAAGAATATATCTGACTAGTAATAATCTTAAAACCTATGTATTGATATCTCTCTGTTAGTGTGTCAAGTGGGTGTAAAGCGGCCTAAACACAGCCGTGAAAAGCAGCTAAACCCCATTATAAAAATAAATTACTTTTAAAAACCCATGAAACAAAGACAGGGAAAGAGAGAGAAATTCTTACACAATTCGTTCAGGGGCTGTGATGCAACCTGGATTGACCATATCTAGACCCACAGCTGGATGAGACATAAGGGTGGACACTCTTGGGGCTGAGAGGTTTGGTGAGGTTGGGTGAGCAAACGCAGACCCTTTAAAGTAATACTGCGTGCTACCCATCGCATGGGTCCCAAATCTCCAGGTTCAAGGGCATCTTCCTACATCGAAAACATGCATGAGAAACCCAGAAGATGGTACACCGTGTGATGGGGAAAGGTTTCTAAAACGCACCTCATTTCTCATCTCCTTGTGCTCGGGTTCGCCATTCCAGCCACTTTACTAGCAATCTCCCTACTTGGAGCATCAGCACCTTTAACCTCCTGTTCCGTACAGGTTGCAATTTGTCCTGAGGATGAACGGGAAGACGGGGAACCAATGAGAGACTAGCTCTTGGTGTTGGGACAGGCACAGGTCACTCTAGTTTCCCATCAGGAAGAAGAATTAACCACAGGCTCAGCCTGCCCCCCGGAACCAGAACAGGGCCTGAAGCCATCCGGCGCTTCTGCGGCCGGCTCCCAAAAAAGCGACTTGTAAAATGGAGCTTCAGGGCACTGCAATTCACAAACCTGCAGAGTTATAAATGATAACTCTCGTCCACAAATATATTGAGGGAAGGCAAAGAAGAGGATTAGAAATCAAGGCAGAATTGCAGGAAACAGATTTCAGGAGGTAGATTCGAATCGCCTTTAAAGCACATGAAAAGCGGCAAAACGTTGACAATGATGCCCTTGGCCAAAAAGGGCGTATGCGTTTTTTCCTGAATATATTCAGGAAAAAACGCATACGCCCTTTTTGGCCAACCAAGCAACCTGGAAAGGCAAATCAGCGCTACAAAGAAGTCTCGCTTCCCATCGGTCAAAAGGGCCATGCTGAAAAAAGTGTCAAAACCAGAAATGCAGGACAGGCCAAGGAGAAATGGGAGCCTTGCTACACTGATGGGCGGGATGTAAATTGCCAACAGCCACTCTGGAGAAGTGTAAGGTGTGTCCTGAAACATCTAAAAAACACAGCTTAGAGAGCATAGGGCACTTCCACGCATGGGGGGATAAAGTGGGAAAATTGAAAATCAGCAAGACACAAGCACCCCAAAGTTTAGGGCTGCTCTGTTGACAAGGACCTCCACTTCCTTCCACCTTAAATATCCCAGGAAAGCGAAAAATGGATAAAAAAGTTGTGGTCCTTATGTACAATGGAATATCACTCAGCCATGAAATCAATGTCATAAGGCTAGTAGCAGCATGATGAGTGGATTTAGGTAAGACGATTCTAAGTGAAATAAGTCACACAGAAAAGGACACTTCTCATAAGGTGTCACTTATAGAGGGAATGTAAAAACCGTTACACTTGAACTGAATTACAAAACAGAACAGAGTCACACATGCAGAAAACACACTATGGCTGCTTAACGGGAAAGGTGAGGTGGGGTGATACATAAAACAAGAGTTTCAAATTAGCTCAGATACCGTTCCATAAACCCAATATGGAATAGACAAGACCTACTCCTTGCTCAGAGAACTGGACTCAACACGCCCGATTCACCGCACAAGAATATATCTGACTAGTAATAATCTTAAAACCTATGTATTGATATCTCTCTGTTAGTGTGTCAAGTGGGTGTAAAGCGGCCTAAACACAGCCGTGAAAAGCAGCTAAACCCCATTATAAAAATAAATTACTTTTAAAAACCCATGAAACAAAGACAGGGAAAGAGAGAGAAATTCTTACACAATTCGTTCAGGGGCTGTGATGCAACCTGGATTGACCATATCTAGACCCACAGCTGGATGAGACATAAGGGTGGACACTCTTGGGGCTGAGAGGTTTGGTGAGGTTGGGTGAGCAAACGCAGACCCTTTAAAGTAATACTGCGTGCTACCCATCGCATGGGTCCCAAATCTCCAGGTTCAAGGGCATCTTCCTACATCGAAAACATGCATGAGAAACCCAGAAGATGGTACACCGTGTGATGGGGAAAGGTTTCTAAAACGCACCTCATTTCTCATCTCCTTGTGCTCGGGTTCGCCATTCCAGCCACTTTACTAGCAATCTCCCTACTTGGAGCATCAGCACCTTTAACCTCCTGTTCCGTACAGGTTGCAATTTGTCCTGAGGATGAACGGGAAGACGGGGAACCAATGAGAGACTAGCTCTTGGTGTTGGGACAGGCACAGGTCACTCTAGTTTCCCATCAGGAAGAAGAATTAACCACAGGCTCAGCCTGCCCCCCGGAACCAGAACAGGGCCTGAAGCCATCCGGCGCTTCTGCGGCCGGCTCCCAAAAAAGCGACTTGTAAAATGGAGCTTCAGGGCACTGCAATTCACAAACCTGCAGAGTTATAAATGATAACTCTCGTCCACAAATATATTGAGGGAAGGCAAAGAAGAGGATTAGAAATCAAGGCAGAATTGCAGGAAACAGATTTCAGGAGGTAGATTCGAATCGCCTTTAAAGCACATGAAAAGCGGCAAAACGTTGACAATGATGCCCTTGGCCAAAAAGGGCGTATGCGTTTTTTCCTGAATATATTCAGGAAAAAACGCATACGCCCTTTTTGGCCAACCAAGCAACCTGGAAAGGCAAATCAGCGCTACAAAGAAGTCTCGCTTCCCATCGGTCAAAAGGGCCATGCTGAAAAAAGTGTCAAAACCAGAAATGCAGGACAGGCCAAGGAGAAATGGGAGCCTTGCTACACTGATGGGCGGGATGTAAATTGCCAACAGCCACTCTGGAGAAGTGTAAGGTGTGTCCTGAAACATCTAAAAAACACAGCTTAGAGAGCATAGGGCACTTCCACGCATGGGGGGATAAAGTGGGAAAATTGAAAATCAGCAAGACACAAGCACCCCAAAGTTTAGGGCTGCTCTGTTGACAAGGACCTCCACTTCCTTCCACCTTAAATATCCCAGGAAAGCGAAAAATGGATAAAAAAGTTGTGGTCCTTATGTACAATGGAATATCACTCAGCCATGAAATCAATGTCATAAGGCTAGTAGCAGCATGATGAGTGGATTTAGGTAAGACGATTCTAAGTGAAATAAGTCACACAGAAAAGGACACTTCTCATAAGGTGTCACTTATAGAGGGAATGTAAAAACCGTTACACTTGAACTGAATTACAAAACAGAACAGAGTCACACATGCAGAAAACACACTATGGCTGCTTAACGGGAAAGGTGAGGTGGGGTGATACATAAAACAAGAGTTTCAAATTAGCTCAGATACCGTTCCATAAACCCAATATGGAATAGACAAGACCTACTCCTTGCTCAGAGAACTGGACTCAACACGCCCGATTCACCGCACAAGAATATATCTGACTAGTAATAATCTTAAAACCTATGTATTGATATCTCTCTGTTAGTGTGTCAAGTGGGTGTAAAGCGGCCTAAACACAGCCGTGAAAAGCAGCTAAACCCCATTATAAAAATAAATTACTTTTAAAAACCCATGAAACAAAGACAGGGAAAGAGAGAGAAATTCTTACACAATTCGTTCAGGGGCTGTGATGCAACCTGGATTGACCATATCTAGACCCACAGCTGGATGAGACATAAGGGTGGACACTCTTGGGGCTGAGAGGTTTGGTGAGGTTGGGTGAGCAAACGCAGACCCTTTAAAGTAATACTGCGTGCTACCCATCGCATGGGTCCCAAATCTCCAGGTTCAAGGGCATCTTCCTACATCGAAAACATGCATGAGAAACCCAGAAGATGGTACACCGTGTGATGGGGAAAGGTTTCTAAAACGCACCTCATTTCTCATCTCCTTGTGCTCGGGTTCGCCATTCCAGCCACTTTACTAGCAATCTCCCTACTTGGAGCATCAGCACCTTTAACCTCCTGTTCCGTACAGGTTGCAATTTGTCCTGAGGATGAACGGGAAGACGGGGAACCAATGAGAGACTAGCTCTTGGTGTTGGGACAGGCACAGGTCACTCTAGTTTCCCATCAGGAAGAAGAATTAACCACAGGCTCAGCCTGCCCCCCGGAACCAGAACAGGGCCTGAAGCCATCCGGCGCTTCTGCGGCCGGCTCCCAAAAAAGCGACTTGTAAAATGGAGCTTCAGGGCACTGCAATTCACAAACCTGCAGAGTTATAAATGATAACTCTCGTCCACAAATATATTGAGGGAAGGCAAAGAAGAGGATTAGAAATCAAGGCAGAATTGCAGGAAACAGATTTCAGGAGGTAGATTCGAATCGCCTTTAAAGCACATGAAAAGCGGCAAAACGTTGACAATGATGCCCTTGGCCAAAAAGGGCGTATGCGTTTTTTCCTGAATATATTCAGGAAAAAACGCATACGCCCTTTTTGGCCAACCAAGCAACCTGGAAAGGCAAATCAGCGCTACAAAGAAGTCTCGCTTCCCATCGGTCAAAAGGGCCATGCTGAAAAAAGTGTCAAAACCAGAAATGCAGGACAGGCCAAGGAGAAATGGGAGCCTTGCTACACTGATGGGCGGGATGTAAATTGCCAACAGCCACTCTGGAGAAGTGTAAGGTGTGTCCTGAAACATCTAAAAAACACAGCTTAGAGAGCATAGGGCACTTCCACGCATGGGGGGATAAAGTGGGAAAATTGAAAATCAGCAAGACACAAGCACCCCAAAGTTTAGGGCTGCTCTGTTGACAAGGACCTCCACTTCCTTCCACCTTAAATATCCCAGGAAAGCGAAAAATGGATAAAAAAGTTGTGGTCCTTATGTACAATGGAATATCACTCAGCCATGAAATCAATGTCATAAGGCTAGTAGCAGCATGATGAGTGGATTTAGGTAAGACGATTCTAAGTGAAATAAGTCACACAGAAAAGGACACTTCTCATAAGGTGTCACTTATAGAGGGAATGTAAAAACCGTTACACTTGAACTGAATTACAAAACAGAACAGAGTCACACATGCAGAAAACACACTATGGCTGCTTAACGGGAAAGGTGAGGTGGGGTGATACATAAAACAAGAGTTTCAAATTAGCTCAGATACCGTTCCATAAACCCAATATGGAATAGACAAGACCTACTCCTTGCTCAGAGAACTGGACTCAACACGCCCGATTCACCGCACAAGAATATATCTGACTAGTAATAATCTTAAAACCTATGTATTGATATCTCTCTGTTAGTGTGTCAAGTGGGTGTAAAGCGGCCTAAACACAGCCGTGAAAAGCAGCTAAACCCCATTATAAAAATAAATTACTTTTAAAAACCCATGAAACAAAGACAGGGAAAGAGAGAGAAATTCTTACACAATTCGTTCAGGGGCTGTGATGCAACCTGGATTGACCATATCTAGACCCACAGCTGGATGAGACATAAGGGTGGACACTCTTGGGGCTGAGAGGTTTGGTGAGGTTGGGTGAGCAAACGCAGACCCTTTAAAGTAATACTGCGTGCTACCCATCGCATGGGTCCCAAATCTCCAGGTTCAAGGGCATCTTCCTACATCGAAAACATGCATGAGAAACCCAGAAGATGGTACACCGTGTGATGGGGAAAGGTTTCTAAAACGCACCTCATTTCTCATCTCCTTGTGCTCGGGTTCGCCATTCCAGCCACTTTACTAGCAATCTCCCTACTTGGAGCATCAGCACCTTTAACCTCCTGTTCCGTACAGGTTGCAATTTGTCCTGAGGATGAACGGGAAGACGGGGAACCAATGAGAGACTAGCTCTTGGTGTTGGGACAGGCACAGGTCACTCTAGTTTCCCATCAGGAAGAAGAATTAACCACAGGCTCAGCCTGCCCCCCGGAACCAGAACAGGGCCTGAAGCCATCCGGCGCTTCTGCGGCCGGCTCCCAAAAAAGCGACTTGTAAAATGGAGCTTCAGGGCACTGCAATTCACAAACCTGCAGAGTTATAAATGATAACTCTCGTCCACAAATATATTGAGGGAAGGCAAAGAAGAGGATTAGAAATCAAGGCAGAATTGCAGGAAACAGATTTCAGGAGGTAGATTCGAATCGCCTTTAAAGCACATGAAAAGCGGCAAAACGTTGACAATGATGCCCTTGGCCAAAAAGGGCGTATGCGTTTTTTCCTGAATATATTCAGGAAAAAACGCATACGCCCTTTTTGGCCAACCAAGCAACCTGGAAAGGCAAATCAGCGCTACAAAGAAGTCTCGCTTCCCATCGGTCAAAAGGGCCATGCTGAAAAAAGTGTCAAAACCAGAAATGCAGGACAGGCCAAGGAGAAATGGGAGCCTTGCTACACTGATGGGCGGGATGTAAATTGCCAACAGCCACTCTGGAGAAGTGTAAGGTGTGTCCTGAAACATCTAAAAAACACAGCTTAGAGAGCATAGGGCACTTCCACGCATGGGGGGATAAAGTGGGAAAATTGAAAATCAGCAAGACACAAGCACCCCAAAGTTTAGGGCTGCTCTGTTGACAAGGACCTCCACTTCCTTCCACCTTAAATATCCCAGGAAAGCGAAAAATGGATAAAAAAGTTGTGGTCCTTATGTACAATGGAATATCACTCAGCCATGAAATCAATGTCATAAGGCTAGTAGCAGCATGATGAGTGGATTTAGGTAAGACGATTCTAAGTGAAATAAGTCACACAGAAAAGGACACTTCTCATAAGGTGTCACTTATAGAGGGAATGTAAAAACCGTTACACTTGAACTGAATTACAAAACAGAACAGAGTCACACATGCAGAAAACACACTATGGCTGCTTAACGGGAAAGGTGAGGTGGGGTGATACATAAAACAAGAGTTTCAAATTAGCTCAGATACCGTTCCATAAACCCAATATGGAATAGACAAGACCTACTCCTTGCTCAGAGAACTGGACTCAACACGCCCGATTCACCGCACAAGAATATATCTGACTAGTAATAATCTTAAAACCTATGTATTGATATCTCTCTGTTAGTGTGTCAAGTGGGTGTAAAGCGGCCTAAACACAGCCGTGAAAAGCAGCTAAACCCCATTATAAAAATAAATTACTTTTAAAAACCCATGAAACAAAGACAGGGAAAGAGAGAGAAATTCTTACACAATTCGTTCAGGGGCTGTGATGCAACCTGGATTGACCATATCTAGACCCACAGCTGGATGAGACATAAGGGTGGACACTCTTGGGGCTGAGAGGTTTGGTGAGGTTGGGTGAGCAAACGCAGACCCTTTAAAGTAATACTGCGTGCTACCCATCGCATGGGTCCCAAATCTCCAGGTTCAAGGGCATCTTCCTACATCGAAAACATGCATGAGAAACCCAGAAGATGGTACACCGTGTGATGGGGAAAGGTTTCTAAAACGCACCTCATTTCTCATCTCCTTGTGCTCGGGTTCGCCATTCCAGCCACTTTACTAGCAATCTCCCTACTTGGAGCATCAGCACCTTTAACCTCCTGTTCCGTACAGGTTGCAATTTGTCCTGAGGATGAACGGGAAGACGGGGAACCAATGAGAGACTAGCTCTTGGTGTTGGGACAGGCACAGGTCACTCTATATTCCCATCAGGAAGAAGAATTAACCACAGGCTCAGCCTGCCCCCCGGAACCAGAACAGGGCCTGAAGCCATCCGGCGCTTCTGCGGCCGGCTCCCAAAAAAGCGACTTGTAAAATGGAGCTTCAGGGCACTGCAATTCACAAACCTGCAGAGTTATAAATGATAACTCTCGTCCACAAATATATTGAGGGAAGGCAAAGAAGAGGATTTGAAATCAAGGCAGAATTGCAGGAAACAGATTTCAGGAGGTAGATTCGAATCGCCTTTAAAGCACATGAAAAGCGGCAAAACGTTGACAATGATGCCCTTGGCCAAAAAGGGCGTATGCGTTTTTTCCTGAATATATTCAGGAAAAAACGCATACGCCCTTTTTGGCCAACCAAGCAACCTGGAAAGGCAAATCAGCGCTACAAAGAAGTCTCGCTTCCCATCGGTCAAAAGGGCCATGCTGAAAAAAGTGTCAAAACCAGAAATGCAGGACAGGCCAAGGAGAAATGGGAGCCTTGCTACACTGATGGGCGGGATGTAAATTGCCAACAGCCACTCTGGAGAAGTGTAAGGTGTGTCCTGAAACATCTAAAAAACACAGCTTAGAGAGCATAGGGCACTTCCACGCATGGGGGGATAAAGTGGGAAAATTGAAAATCAGCAAGACACAAGCACCCCAAAGTTTAGGGCTGCTCTGTTGACAAGGACCTCCACTTCCTTCCACCTTAAATATCCCAGGAAAGCGAAAAATGGATAAAAAAGTTGTGGTCCTTATGTACAATGGAATATCACTCAGCCATGAAATCAATGTCATAAGGCTAGTAGCAGCATGATGAGTGGATTTAGGTAAGACGATTCTAAGTGAAATAAGTCACACAGAAAAGGACACTTCTCATAAGGTGTCACTTATAGAGGGAATGTAAAAACCGTTACACTTGAACTGAATTACAAAACAGAACAGAGTCACACATGCAGAAAACACACTATGGCTGCTTAACGGGAAAGGTGAGGTGGGGTGATACATAAAACAAGAGTTTCAAATTAGCTCAGATACCGTTCCATAAACCCAATATGGAATAGACAAGACCTACTCCTTGCTCAGAGAACTGGACTCAACACGCCCGATTCACCGCACAAGAATATATCTGACTAGTAATAATCTTAAAACCTATGTATTGATATCTCTCTGTTAGTGTGTCAAGTGGGTGTAAAGCGGCCTAAACACAGCCGTGAAAAGCAGCTAAACCCCATTATAAAAATAAATTACTTTTAAAAACCCATGAAACAAAGACAGGGAAAGAGAGAGAAATTCTTACACAATTCGTTCAGGGGCTGTGATGCAACCTGGATTGACCATATCTAGACCCACAGCTGGATGAGACATAAGGGTGGACACTCTTGGGGCTGAGAGGTTTGGTGAGGTTGGGTGAGCAAACGCAGACCCTTTAAAGTAATACTGCGTGCTACCCATCGCATGGGTCCCAAATCTCCAGGTTCAAGGGCATCTTCCTACATCGAAAACATGCATGAGAAACCCAGAAGATGGTACACCGTGTGATGGGGAAAGGTTTCTAAAACGCACCTCATTTCTCATCTCCTTGTGCTCGGGTTCGCCATTCCAGCCACTTTACTAGCAATCTCCCTACTTGGAGCATCAGCACCTTTAACCTCCTGTTCCGTACAGGTTGCAATTTGTCCTGAGGATGAACGGGAAGACGGGGAACCAATGAGAGACTAGCTCTTGGTGTTGGGACAGGCACAGGTCACTCTATTTTCCCATCAGGAAGAAGAATTAACCACAGGCTCAGCCTGCCCCCCGGAACCAGAACAGGGCCTGAAGCCATCCGGCGCTTCTGCGGCCGGCTCCCAAAAAAGCGACTTGTAAAATGGAGCTTCAGGGCACTGCAATTCACAAACCTGCAGAGTTATAAATGATAACTCTCGTCCACAAATATATTGAGGGAAGGCAAAGAAGAGGATTTGAAATCAAGGCAGAATTGCAGGAAACAGATTTCAGGAGGTAGATTCGAATCGCCTTTAAAGCACATGAAAAGCGGCAAAACGTTGACAATGATGCCCTTGGCCAAAAAGGGCGTATGCGTTTTTTCCTGAATATATTCAGGAAAAAACGCATACGCCCTTTTTGGCCAACCAAGCAACCTGGAAAGGCAAATCAGCGCTACAAAGAAGTCTCGCTTCCCATCGGTCAAAAGGGCCATGCTGAAAAAAGTGTCAAAACCAGAAATGCAGGACAGGCCATGGAGAAATGGGAGCCTTGCTACACTGATGGGCGGGATGTACATTGCCAACAGCCACTCTGGAGAAGTGTACGGTGTGTCCTGAAACATCTAAAAAACACAGCTTAGAGAGCATTGGGCACTTCCACGCATGGGGGGATAAAGTGGGAAAATTGAAAATCAGCAAGACACAAGCACCCCAAAGTTTAGGGCTGCTCTGTTGACAAGGACCTCCACTTCCTTCCACCTTAAATATCCCAGGAAAGCGAAAAATGGATAAAAAAGTTGTGGTCCTTATGTACAATGGAATATCACTCAGCCATGAAATCAATGTCATAAGGCTAGTAGCAGCATGATGAGTGGATTTAGGTAAGACGATTCTAAGTGAAATAAGTCACACAGAAAAGGACACTTCTCATAAGGTGTCACTTATAGAGGGAATGTAAAAACCGTTACACTTGAACTGAATTACAAAACAGAACAGAGTCACACATGCAGAAAACACACTATGGCTGCTTAACGGGAAAGGTGAGGTGGGGTGATACATAAAACAAGAGTTTCAAATTAGCTCAGATACCGTTCCATAAACCCAATATGGAATAGACAAGACCTACTCCTTGCTCAGAGAACTGGACTCAACACG
Organism: Balaenoptera physalus; assembly: GCF_965194825.1. NCBI lineage: Eukaryota > Metazoa > Chordata > Mammalia > Artiodactyla > Balaenopteridae > Balaenoptera > Balaenoptera physalus. The sequence goes on from NW_028126474.1 coordinate 11,615, forward strand.
CCCGATTCACCGCACAAGAATATATCTGACTAGTAATAATCTTAAAACCTATGTATTGATATCTCTCTGTTAGTGTGTCAAGTGGGTGTAAAGCGGCCTAAACACAGCCGTGAAAAGCAGCTAAACCCCATTATAAAAATAAATTACTTTTAAAAACCCATGAAACAAAGACAGGGAAAGAGAGAGAAATTCTTACACAATTCGTTCAGGGGCTGTGATGCAACCTGGATTGACCATATCTAGACCCACAGCTGGATGAGACATAAGGGTGGACACTCTTGGGGCTGAGAGGTTTGGTGAGGTTGGGTGAGCAAACGCAGACCCTTTAAAGTAATACTGCGTGCTACCCATCGCATGGGTCCCAAATCTCCAGGTTCAAGGGCATCTTCCTACATCGAAAACATGCATGAGAAACCCAGAAGATGGTACACCGTGTGATGGGGAAAGGTTTCTAAAACGCACCTCATTTCTCATCTCCTTGTGCTCGGGTTCGCCATTCCAGCCACTTTACTAGCAATCTCCCTACTTGGAGCATCAGCACCTTTAACCTCCTGTTCCGTACAGGTTGCAATTTGTCCTGAGGATGAACGGGAAGACGGGGAACCAATGAGAGACTAGCTCTTGGTGTTGGGACAGGCACAGGTCACTCTATATTCCCATCAGGAAGAAGAATTAACCACAGGCTCAGCCTGCCCCCCGGAACCAGAACAGGGCCTGAAGCCATCCGGCGCTTCTGCGGCCGGCTCCCAAAAAAGCGACTTGTAAAATGGAGCTTCAGGGCACTGCAATTCACAAACCTGCAGAGTTATAAATGATAACTCTCGTCCACAAATATATTGAGGGAAGGCAAAGAAGAGGATTTGAAATCAAGGCAGAATTGCAGGAAACAGATTTCAGGAGGTAGATTCGAATCGCCTTTAAAGCACATGAAAAGCGGCAAAACGTTGACAATGATGCCCTTGGCCAAAAAGGGCGTATGCGTTTTTTCCTGAATATATTCAGGAAAAAACGCATACGCCCTTTTTGGCCAACCAAGCAACCTGGAAAGGCAAATCAGCGCTACAAAGAAGTCTCGCTTCCCATCGGTCAAAAGGGCCATGCTGAAAAAAGTGTCAAAACCAGAAATGCAGGACAGGCCAAGGAGAAATGGGAGCCTTGCTACACTGATGGGCGGGATGTACATTGCCAACAGCCACTCTGGAGAAGTGTACGGTGTGTCCTGAAACATCTAAAAAACACAGCTTAGAGAGCATAGGGCACTTCCACGCATGGGGGGATAAAGTGGGAAAATTGAAAATCAGCAAGACACAAGCACCCCAAAGTTTAGGGCTGCTCTGTTGACAAGGACCTCCACTTCCTTCCACCTTAAATATCCCAGGAAAGCGAAAAATGGATAAAAAAGTTGTGGTCCTTATGTACAATGGAATATCACTCAGCCATGAAATCAATGTCATAAGGCTAGTAGCAGCATGATGAGTGGATTTAGGTAAGACGATTCTAAGTGAAATAAGTCACACAGAAAAGGACACTTCTCATAAGGTGTCACTTATAGAGGGAATGTAAAAACCGTTACACTTGAACTGAATTACAAAACAGAACAGAGTCACACATGCAGAAAACACACTATGGCTGCTTAACGGGAAAGGTGAGGTGGGGTGATACATAAAACAAGAGTTTCAAATTAGCTCAGATACCGTTCCATAAACCCAATATGGAATAGACAAGACCTACTCCTTGCTCAGAGAACTGGACTCAACACGCCCGATTCACCGCACAAGAATATATCTGACTAGTAATAATCTTAAAACCTATGTATTGATATCTCTCTGTTAGTGTGTCAAGTGGGTGTAAAGCGGCCTAAACACAGCCGTGAAAAGCAGCTAAACCCCATTATAAAAATAAATTACTTTTAAAAACCCATGAAACAAAGACAGGGAAAGAGAGAGAAATTCTTACACAATTCGTTCAGGGGCTGTGATGCAACCTGGATTGACCATATCTAGACCCACAGCTGGATGAGACATAAGGGTGGACACTCTTGGGGCTGAGAGGTTTGGTGAGGTTGGGTGAGCAAACGCAGACCCTTTAAAGTAATACTGCGTGCTACCCATCGCATGGGTCCCAAATCTCCAGGTTCAAGGGCATCTTCCTACATCGAAAACATGCATGAGAAACCCAGAAGATGGTACACCGTGTGATGGGGAAAGGTTTCTAAAACGCACCTCATTTCTCATCTCCTTGTGCTCGGGTTCGCCATTCCAGCCACTTTACTAGCAATCTCCCTACTTGGAGCATCAGCACCTTTAACCTCCTGTTCCGTACAGGTTGCAATTTGTCCTGAGGATGAACGGGAAGACGGGGAACCAATGAGAGACTAGCTCTTGGTGTTGGGACAGGCACAGGTCACTCTATATTCCCATCAGGAAGAAGAATTAACCACAGGCTCAGCCTGCCCCCCGGAACCAGAACAGGGCCTGAAGCCATCCGGCGCTTCTGCGGCCGGCTCCCAAAAAAGCGACTTGTAAAATGGAGCTTCAGGGCACTGCAATTCACAAACCTGCAGAGTTATAAATGATAACTCTCGTCCACAAATATATTGAGGGAAGGCAAAGAAGAGGATTTGAAATCAAGGCAGAATTGCAGGAAACAGATTTCAGGAGGTAGATTCGAATCGCCTTTAAAGCACATGAAAAGCGGCAAAACGTTGACAATGATGCCCTTGGCCAAAAAGGGCGTATGCGTTTTTTCCTGAATATATTCAGGAAAAAACGCATACGCCCTTTTTGGCCAACCAAGCAACCTGGAAAGGCAAATCAGCGCTACAAAGAAGTCTCGCTTCCCATCGGTCAAAAGGGCCATGCTGAAAAAAGTGTCAAAACCAGAAATGCAGGACAGGCCATGGAGAAATGGGAGCCTTGCTACACTGATGGGCGGGATGTACATTGCCAACAGCCACTCTGGAGAAGTGTACGGTGTGTCCTGAAACATCTAAAAAACACAGCTTAGAGAGCATTGGGCACTTCCACGCATGGGGGGATAAAGCGGGAAAATTGAAAATCAGCAAGACACAAGCACCCCAAAGTTTAGGGCTGCTCTGTTGACAAGGACCTCCACTTCCTTCCACCTTAAATATCCCAGGAAAGCGAAAAATGGATAAAAAAGTTGTGGTCCTTATGTACAATGGAATATCACTCAGCCATGAAATCAATGTCATAAGGCTAGTAGCAGCATGATGAGTGGATTTAGGTAAGACGATTCTAAGTGAAATAAGTCACACAGAAAAGGACACTTCTCATAAGGTGTCACTTATAGAGGGAATGTAAAAACCGTTACACTTGAACTGAATTACAAAACAGAACAGAGTCACACATGCAGAAAACACACTATGGCTGCTTAACGGGAAAGGTGAGGTGGGGTGATACATAAAACAAGAGTTTCAAATTAGCTCAGATACCGTTCCATAAACCCAATATGGAATAGACAAGACCTACTCCTTGCTCAGAGAACTGGACTCAACACGCCCGATTCACCGCACAAGAATATATCTGACTAGTAATAATCTTAAAACCTATGTATTGATATCTCTCTGTTAGTGTGTCAAGTGGGTGTAAAGCGGCCTAAACACAGCCGTGAAAAGCAGCTAAACCCCATTATAAAAATAAATTACTTTTAAAAACCCATGAAACAAAGACAGGGAAAGAGAGAGAAATTCTTACACAATTCGTTCAGGGGCTGTGATGCAACCTGGATTGACCATATCTAGACCCACAGCTGGATGAGACATAAGGGTGGACACTCTTGGGGCTGAGAGGTTTGGTGAGGTTGGGTGAGCAAACGCAGACCCTTTAAAGTAATACTGCGTGCTACCCATCGCATGGGTCCCAAATCTCCAGGTTCAAGGGCATCTTCCTACATCGAAAACATGCATGAGAAACCCAGAAGATGGTACACCGTGTGATGGGGAAAGGTTTCTAAAACGCACCTCATTTCTCATCTCCTTGTGCTCGGGTTCGCCATTCCAGCCACTTTACTAGCAATCTCCCTACTTGGAGCATCAGCACCTTTAACCTCCTGTTCCGTACAGGTTGCAATTTGTCCTGAGGATGAACGGGAAGACGGGGAACCAATGAGAGACTAGCTCTTGGTGTTGGGACAGGCACAGGTCACTCTATATTCCCATCAGGAAGAAGAATTAACCACAGGCTCAGCCTGCCCCCCGGAACCAGAACAGGGCCTGAAGCCATCCGGCGCTTCTGCGGCCGGCTCCCAAAAAAGCGACTTGTAAAATGGAGCTTCAGGGCACTGCAATTCACAAACCTGCAGAGTTATAAATGATAACTCTCGTCCACAAATATATTGAGGGAAGGCAAAGAAGAGGATTTGAAATCAAGGCAGAATTGCAGGAAACAGATTTCAGGAGGTAGATTCGAATCGCCTTTAAAGCACATGAAAAGCGGCAAAACGTTGACAATGATGCCCTTGGCCAAAAAGGGCGTATGCGTTTTTTCCTGAATATATTCAGGAAAAAACGCATACGCCCTTTTTGGCCAACCAAGCAACCTGGAAAGGCAAATCAGCGCTACAAAGAAGTCTCGCTTCCCATCGGTCAAAAGGGCCATGCTGAAAAAAGTGTCAAAACCAGAAATGCAGGACAGGCCAAGGAGAAATGGGAGCCTTGCTACACTGATGGGCGGGATGTACATTGCCAACAGCCACTCTGGAGAAGTGTAAGGTGTGTCCTGAAACATCTAAAAAACACAGCTTAGAGAGCATAGGGCACTTCCACGCATGGGGGGATAAAGTGGGAAAATTGAAAATCAGCAAGACACAAGCACCCCAAAGTTTAGGGCTGCTCTGTTGACAAGGACCTCCACTTCCTTCCACCTTAAATATCCCAGGAAAGCGAAAAATGGATAAAAAAGTTGTGGTCCTTATGTACAATGGAATATCACTCAGCCATGAAATCAATGTCATAAGGCTAGTAGAAGCATGATGAGTGGATTTAGGTAAGACGATTCTAAGTGAAATAAGTCACACAGAAAAGGACACTTCTCATAAGGTGTCACTTATAGAGGGAATGTAAAAACCGTTACACTTGAACTGAATTACAAAACAGAACAGAGTCACACATGCAGAAAACACACTATGGCTGCTTAACGGGAAAGGTGAGGTGGGGTGATACATAAAACAAGAGTTTCAAATTAGCTCAGATACCGTTCCATAAACCCAATATGGAATAGACAAGACCTACTCCTTGCTCAGAGAACTGGACTCAACACGCCCGATTCACCGCACAAGAATATATCTGACTAGTAATAATCTTAAAACCTATGTATTGATATCTCTCTGTTAGTGTGTCAAGTGGGTGTAAAGCGGCCTAAACACAGCCGTGAAAAGCAGCTAAACCCCATTATAAAAATAAATTACTTTTAAAAACCCATGAAACAAAGACAGGGAAAGAGAGAGAAATTCTTACACAATTCGTTCAGGGGCTGTGATGCAACCTGGATTGACCATATCTAGACCCACAGCTGGATGAGACATAAGGGTGGACACTCTTGGGGCTGAGAGGTTTGGTGAGGTTGGGTGAGCAAACGCAGACCCTTTAAAGTAATACTGCGTGCTACCCATCGCATGGGTCCCAAATCTCCAGGTTCAAGGGCATCTTCCTACATCGAAAACATGCATGAGAAACCCAGAAGATGGTACACCGTGTGATGGGGAAAGGTTTCTAAAACGCACCTCATTTCTCATCTCCTTGTGCTCGGGTTCGCCATTCCAGCCACTTTACTAGCAATCTCCCTACTTGGAGCATCAGCACCTTTAACCTCCTGTTCCGTACAGGTTGCAATTTGTCCTGAGGATGAACGGGAAGACGGGGAACCAATGAGAGACTAGCTCTTGGTGTTGGGACAGGCACAGGTCACTCTATATTCCCATCAGGAAGAAGAATTAACCACAGGCTCAGCCTGCCCCCCGGAACCAGAACAGGGCCTGAAGCCATCCGGCGCTTCTGCGGCCGGCTCCCAAAAAAGCGACTTGTAAAATGGAGCTTCAGGGCACTGCAATTCACAAACCTGCAGAGTTATAAATGATAACTCTCGTCCACAAATATATTGAGGGAAGGCAAAGAAGAGGATTTGAAATCAAGGCAGAATTGCAGGAAACAGATTTCAGGAGGTAGATTCGAATCGCCTTTAAAGCACATGAAAAGCGGCAAAACGTTGACAATGAGGCCCTTGGCCAAAAAGGGCATATGCGTTTTTTCCTGAATATATTCAGGAAAAAACGCATACGCCCTTTTTGGCCAACCAAGCAACCTGGAAAGGCAAATCAGCGCTACAAAGAAGTCTCGCTTCCCATCGGTCAAAAGGGCCATGCTGAAAAAAGTGTCAAAACCAGAAATGCAGGACAGGCCATGGAGAAATGGGAGCCTTGCTACACTGATGGGCGGGATGTAAATTGCCAACAGCCACTCTGGAGAAGTGTACGGTGTGTCCTGAAACATCTAAAAAACACAGCTTAGAGAGCATTGGGCACTTCCACGCATGGGGGGATAAAGCGGGAAAATTGAAAATCAGCAAGACACAAGCACCCCAAAGTTTAGGGCTGCTCTGTTGACAAGGACCTCCACTTCCTTCCACCTTAAATATCCCAGGAAAGCGAAAAATGGATAAAAAAGTTGTGGTCCTTATGTACAATGGAATATCACTCAGCCATGAAATCAATGTCATAAAGCTAGTAGCAGCATGATGAGGGGATTTAGGTAAGACGATTCTAAGTGAAATAAGTCACACAGAAAAGGACACTTCTCATAAGGTGTCACTTATAGAGGGAATGTAAAAACCGTTACACTTGAACTGAATTACAAAACAGAACAGAGTCACACATGCAGAAAACACACTATGGCTGCTTAACGGGAAAGGTGAGGTGGGGTGATACATAAAACAAGAGTTTCAAATTAGCTCAGATACCGTTCCATAAACCCAATATGGAATAGACAAGACCTACTCCTTGCTCAGAGAACTGGACTCAACACGCCCGATTCACCGCACAAGAATATATCTGACTAGTAATAATCTTAAAACCTATGTATTGATATCTCTCTGTTAGTGTGTCAAGTGGGTGTAAAGCGGCCTAAACACAGCCGTGAAAAGCAGCTAAACCCCATTATAAAAATAAATTTCTTTTAAAAACCCATGAAACAAAGACAGGGAAAGAGAGAGAAATTCTTACACAATTCGTTCAGGGGCTGTGATGCAACCTGGATTGACCATATCTAGACCCACAGCTGGATGAGACATAAGGGTGAACACTCTTGGGGCTGAGAGGTTTGGTGAGGTTGGGTGAGCAAACGCAGACCCTTTAAAGTAATACTGCGTGCTACCCATCGCATGGGTCCCAAATCTCCAGGTTCAAGGGCATCTTCCTACATCGAAAACATGCATGAGAAACCCAGAAGATGGTACACCGTGTGATGGGGAAAGGTTTCTAAAACGCACCTCATTTCTCATCTCCTTGTGCTCGGGTTCGCCATTCCAGCCACTTTACTAGCAATCTCCCTACTTGGAGCATCAGCACCTTTAACCTCCTGTTCTGTACAGGTTGCAATTTGTCCTGAGGATGAACGGGAAGACGGGGAACCAATGAGAGACTAGCTCTTGGTGTTGGGACAGGCACAGGTCACTCTATTTTCCCATCAGGAAGAAGAATTAACCACAGGCTCAGCCTGCCCCCCGGAACCAGAACAGGGCCTGAAGCCATCCGGCGCTTCTGCGGCCGGCTCCCAAAAAAGCGACTTGTAAAATGGAGCTTCAGGGCACTGCAATTCACAAACCTGCAGAGTTATAAATGATAACTCTCGTCCACAAATATATTGAGGGAAGGCAAAGAAGAGGATTTGAAATCAAGGCAGAATTGCAGGAAACAGATTTCAGGAGGTAGATTCGAATCGCCTTTAAAGCACATGAAAAGCGGCAAAACGTTGACAATGATGCCCTTGGCCAAAAAGGGCGTATGCGTTTTTTCCTGAATATATTCAGGAAAAAACGCATACGCCCTTTTTGGCCAACCAAGCAACCTGGAAAGGCAAATCAGCGCTACAAAGAAGTCTCGCTTCCCATCGGTCAAAAGGGCCATGCTGAAAAAAGTGTCAAAACCAGAAATGCAGGACAGGCCATGGAGAAATGGGAGCCTTGCTACACTGATGGGCGGGATGTACATTGCCAACAGCCACTCTGGAGAAGTGTACGGTGTGTCCTGAAACATCTAAAAAACACAGCTTAGAGAGCATTGGGCACTTCCACGCATGGGGGGATAAAGTGGGAAAATTGAAAATCAGCAAGACACAAGCACCCCAAAGTTTAGGGCTGCTCTGTTGACAAGGACCTCCACTTCCTTCCACCTTAAATATCCCAGGAAAGCGAAAAATGGATAAAAAAGTTGTGGTCCTTATGTACAATGGAATATCACTCAGCCATGAAATCAATGTCATAAGGCTAGTAGCAGCATGATGAGTGGATTTAGGTAAGACGATTCTAAGTGAAATAAGTCACACAGAAAAGGACACTTCTCATAAGGTGTCACTTATAGAGGGAATGTAAAAACCGTTACACTTGAACTGAATTACAAAACAGAACAGAGTCACACATGCAGAAAACACACTATGGCTGCTTAACGGGAAAGGTGAGGTGGGGTGATACATAAAACAAGAGTTTCAAATTAGCTCAGATACCGTTCCATAAACCCAATATGGAATAGACAAGACCTACTCCTTGCTCAGAGAACTGGACTCAACACGCCCGATTCACCGCACAAGAATATATCTGACTAGTAATAATCTTAAAACCTATGTATTGATATCTCTCTGTTAGTGTGTCAAGTGGGTGTAAAGCGGCCTAAACACAGCCGTGAAAAGCAGCTAAACCCCATTATAAAAATAAATTACTTTTAAAAACCCATGAAACAAAGACAGGGAAAGAGAGAGAAATTCTTACACAATTCGTTCAGGGGCTGTGATGCAACCTGGATTGACCATATCTAGACCCACAGCTGGATGAGACATAAGGGTGGACACTCTTGGGGCTGAGAGGTTTGGTGAGGTTGGGTGAGCAAACGCAGACCCTTTAAAGTAATACTGCGTGCTACCCATCGCATGGGTCCCAAATCTCCAGGTTCAAGGGCATCTTCCTACATCGAAAACATGCATGAGAAACCCAGAAGATGGTACACCGTGTGATGGGGAAAGGTTTCTAAAACGCACCTCATTTCTCATCTCCTTGTGCTCGGGTTCGCCATTCCAGCCACTTTACTAGCAATCTCCCTACTTGGAGCATCAGCACCTTTAACCTCCTGTTCCGTACAGGTTGCAATTTGTCCTGAGGATGAACGGGAAGACGGGGAACCAATGAGAGACTAGCTCTTGGTGTTGGGACAGGCACAGGTCACTCTATATTCCCATCAGGAAGAAGAATTAACCACAGGCTCAGCCTGCCCCCCGGAACCAGAACAGGGCCTGAAGCCATCCGGCGCTTCTGCGGCCGGCTCCCAAAAAAGCGACTTGTAAAATGGAGCTTCAGGGCACTGCAATTCACAAACCTGCAGAGTTATAAATGATAACTCTCGTCCACAAATATATTGAGGGAAGGCAAAGAAGAGGATTTGAAATCAAGGCAGAATTGCAGGAAACAGATTTCAGGAGGTAGATTCGAATCGCCTTTAAAGCACATGAAAAGCGGCAAAACGTTGACAATGATGCCCTTGGCCAAAAAGGGCGTATGCGTTTTTTCCTGAATATATTCAGGAAAAAACGCATACGCCCTTTTTGGCCAACCAAGCAACCTGGAAAGGCAAATCAGCGCTACAAAGAAGTCTCGCTTCCCATCGGTCAAAAGGGCCATGCTGAAAAAAGTGTCAAAACCAGAAATGCAGGACAGGCCATGGAGAAATGGGAGCCTTGCTACACTGATGGGCGGGATGTACATTGCCAACAGCCACTCTGGAGAAGTGTACGGTGTGTCCTGAAACATCTAAAAAACACAGCTTAGAGAGCATTGGGCACTTCCACGCATGGGGGGATAAAGCGGGAAAATTGAAAATCAGCAAGACACAAGCACCCCAAAGTTTAGGGCTGCTCTGTTGACAAGGACCTCCACTTCCTTCCACCTTAAATATCCCAGGAAAGCGAAAAATGGATAAAAAAGTTGTGGTCCTTATGTACAATGGAATATCACTCAGCCATGAAATCAATGTCATAAGGCTAGTAGCAGCATGATGAGTGGATTTAGGTAAGACGATTCTAAGTGAAATAAGTCACACAGAAAAGGACACTTCTCATAAGGTGTCACTTATAGAGGGAATGTAAAAACCGTTACACTTGAACTGAATTACAAAACAGAACAGAGTCACACATGCAGAAAACACACTATGGCTGCTTAACGGGAAAGGTGAGGTGGGGTGATACATAAAACAAGAGTTTCAAATTAGCTCAGATACCGTTCCATAAACCCAATATGGAATAGACAAGACCTACTCCTTGCTCAGAGAACTGGACTCAACACGCCCGATTCACCGCACAAGAATATATCTGACTAGTAATAATCTTAAAACCTATGTATTGATATCTCTCTGTTAGTGTGTCAAGTGGGTGTAAAGCGGCCTAAACACAGCCGTGAAAAGCAGCTAAACCCCATTATAAAAATAAATTACTTTTAAAAACCCATGAAACAAAGACAGGGAAAGAGAGAGAAATTCTTACACAATTCGTTCAGGGGCTGTGATGCAACCTGGATTGACCATATCTAGACCCACAGCTGGATGAGACATAAGGGTGGACACTCTTGGGGCTGAGAGGTTTGGTGAGGTTGGGTGAGCAAACGCAGACCCTTTAAAGTAATACTGCGTGCTACCCATCGCATGGGTCCCAAATCTCCAGGTTCAAGGGCATCTTCCTACATCGAAAACATGCATGAGAAACCCAGAAGATGGTACACCGTGTGATGGGGAAAGGTTTCTAAAACGCACCTCATTTCTCATCTCCTTGTGCTCGGGTTCGCCATTCCAGCCACTTTACTAGCAATCTCCCTACTTGGAGCATCAGCACCTTTAACCTCCTGTTCCGTACAGGTTGCAATTTGTCCTGAGGATGAACGGGAAGACGGGGAACCAATGAGAGACTAGCTCTTGGTGTTGGGACAGGCACAGGTCACTCTATATTCCCATCAGGAAGAAGAATTAACCACAGGCTCAGCCTGCCCCCCGGAACCAGAACAGGGCCTGAAGCCATCCGGCGCTTCTGCGGCCGGCTCCCAAAAAAGCGACTTGTAAAATGGAGCTTCAGGGCACTGCAATTCACAAACCTGCAGAGTTATAAATGATAACTCTCGTCCACAAATATATTGAGGGAAGGCAAAGAAGAGGATTTGAAATCAAGGCAGAATTGCAGGAAACAGATTTCAGGAGGTAGATTCGAATCGCCTTTAAAGCACATGAAAAGCGGCAAAACGTTGACAATGATGCCCTTGGCCAAAAAGGGCGTATGCGTTTTTTCCTGAATATATTCAGGAAAAAACGCATACGCCCTTTTTGGCCAACCAAGCAACCTGGAAAGGCAAATCAGCGCTACAAAGAAGTCTCGCTTCCCATCGGTCAAAAGGGCCATGCTGAAAAAAGTGTCAAAACCAGAAATGCAGGACAGGCCATGGAGAAATGGGAGCCTTGCTACACTGATGGGCGGGATGTACATTGCCAACAGCCACTCTGGAGAAGTGTACGGTGTGTCCTGAAACATCTAAAAAACACAGCTTAGAGAGCATTGGGCACTTCCACGCATGGGGGGATAAAGCGGGAAAATTGAAAATCAGCAAGACACAAGCACCCCAAAGTTTAGGGCTGCTCTGTTGACAAGGACCTCCACTTCCTTCCACCTTAAATATCCCAGGAAAGCGAAAAATGGATAAAAAAGTTGTGGTCCTTATGTACAATGGAATATCACTCAGCCATGAAATCAATGTCATAAGGCTAGTAGCAGCATGATGAGTGGATTTAGGTAAGACGATTCTAAGTGAAATAAGTCACACAGAAAAGGACACTTCTCATAAGGTGTCACTTATAGAGGGAATGTAAAAACCGTTACACTTGAACTGAATTACAAAACAGAACAGAGTCACACATGCAGAAAACACACTATGGCTGCTTAACGGGAAAGGTGAGGTGGGGTGATACATAAAACAAGAGTTTCAAATTAGCTCAGATACCGTTCCATAAACCCAATATGGAATAGACAAGACCTACTCCTTGCTCAGAGAACTGGACTCAACACGCCCGATTCACCGCACAAGAATATATCTGACTAGTAATAATCTTAAAACCTATGTATTGATATCTCTCTGTTAGTGTGTCAAGTGGGTGTAAAGCGGCCTAAACACAGCCGTGAAAAGCAGCTAAACCCCATTATAAAAATAAATTACTTTTAAAAACCCATGAAACAAAGACAGGGAAAGAGAGAGAAATTCTTACACAATTCGTTCAGGGGCTGTGATGCAACCTGGATTGACCATATCTAGACCCACAGCTGGATGAGACATAAGGGTGGACACTCTTGGGGCTGAGAGGTTTGGTGAGGTTGGGTGAGCAAACGCAGACCCTTTAAAGTAATACTGCGTGCTACCCATCGCATGGGTCCCAAATCTCCAGGTTCAAGGGCATCTTCCTACATCGAAAACATGCATGAGAAACCCAGAAGATGGTACACCGTGTGATGGGGAAAGGTTTCTAAAACGCACCTCATTTCTCATCTCCTTGTGCTCGGGTTCGCCATTCCAGCCACTTTACTAGCAATCTCCCTACTTGGAGCATCAGCACCTTTAACCTCCTGTTCCGTACAGGTTGCAATTTGTCCTGAGGATGAACGGGAAGACGGGGAACCAATGAGAGACTAGCTCTTGGTGTTGGGACAGGCACAGGTCACTCTATATTCCCATCAGGAAGAAGAATTAACCACAGGCTCAGCCTGCCCCCCGGAACCAGAACAGGGCCTGAAGCCATCCGGCGCTTCTGCGGCCGGCTCCCAAAAAAGCGACTTGTAAAATGGAGCTTCAGGGCACTGCAATTCACAAACCTGCAGAGTTATAAATGATAACTCTCGTCCACAAATATATTGAGGGAAGGCAAAGAAGAGGATTTGAAATCAAGGCAGAATTGCAGGAAACAGATTTCAGGAGGTAGATTCGAATCGCCTTTAAAGCACATGAAAAGCGGCAAAACGTTGACAATGATGCCCTTGGCCAAAAAGGGCGTATGCGTTTTTTCCTGAATATATTCAGGAAAAAACGCATACGCCCTTTTTGGCCAACCAAGCAACCTGGAAAGGCAAATCAGCGCTACAAAGAAGTCTCGCTTCCCATCGGTCAAAAGGGCCATGCTGAAAAAAGTGTCAAAACCAGAAATGCAGGACAGGCCAAGGAGAAATGGGAGCCTTGCTACACTGATGGGCGGGATGTACATTGCCAACAGCCACTCTGGAGAAGTGTAAGGTGTGTCCTGAAACATCTAAAAAACACAGCTTAGAGAGCATAGGGCACTTCCACGCATGGGGGGATAAAGTGGGAAAATTGAAAATCAGCAAGACACAAGCACCCCAAAGTTTAGGGCTGCTCTGTTGACAAGGACCTCCACTTCCTTCCACCTTAAATATCCCAGGAAAGCGAAAAATGGATAAAAAAGTTGTGGTCCTTATGTACAATGGAATATCACTCAGCCATGAAATCAATGTCATAAGGCTAGTAGCAGCATGATGAGTGGATTTAGGTAAGACGATTCTAAGTGAAATAAGTCACACAGAAAAGGACACTTCTCATAAGGTGTCACTTATAGAGGGATTGTAAAAACCGTTACACTTGAACTGAATTACAAAACAGAACAGAGTCACACATGCAGAAAACACACTATGGCTGCTTAACGGGAAAGGTGAGGTGGGGTGATACATAAAACAAGAGTTTCAAATTAGCTCAGATACCGTTCCATAAACCCAATATGGAATAGACAAGACCTACTCCTTGCTCAGAGAACTGGACTCAACACGCCCGATTCACCGCACAAGAATATATCTGACTAGTAATAATCTTAAAACCTATGTATTGATATCTCTCTGTTAGTGTGTCAAGTGGGTGTAAAGCGGCCTAAACACAGCCGTGAAAAGCAGCTAAACCCCATTATAAAAATAAATTACTTTTAAAAACCCATGAAACAAAGACAGGGAAAGAGAGAGAAATTCTTACACAATTCGTTCAGGGGCTGTGATGCAACCTGGATTGACCATATCTAGACCCACAGCTGGATGAGACATAAGGGTGGACACTCTTGGGGCTGAGAGGTTTGGTGAGGTTGGGTGAGCAAACGCAGACCCTTTAAAGTAATACTGCGTGCTACCCATCGCATGGGTCCCAAATCTCCAGGTTCAAGGGCATCTTCCTACATCGAAAACATGCATGAGAAACCCAGAAGATGGTACACCGTGTGATGGGGAAAGGTTTCTAAAACGCACCTCATTTCTCATCTCCTTGTGCTCGGGTTCGCCATTCCAGCCACTTTACTAGCAATCTCCCTACTTGGAGCATCAGCACCTTTAACCTCCTGTTCCGTACAGGTTGCAATTTGTCCTGAGGATGAACGGGAAGACGGGGAACCAATGAGAGACTAGCTCTTGGTGTTGGGACAGGCACAGGTCACTCTATATTCCCATCAGGAAGAAGAATTAACCACAGGCTCAGCCTGCCCCCCGGAACCAGAACAGGGCCTGAAGCCATCCGGCGCTTCTGCGGCCGGCTCCCAAAAAAGCGACTTGTAAAATGGAGCTTCAGGGCACTGCAATTCACAAACCTGCAGAGTTATAAATGATAACTCTCGTCCACAAATATATTGAGGGAAGGCAAAGAAGAGGATTTGAAATCAAGGCAGAATTGCAGGAAACAGATTTCAGGAGGTAGATTCGAATCGCCTTTAAAGCACATGAAAAGCGGCAAAACGTTGACAATGAGGCCCTTGGCCAAAAAGGGCATATGCGTTTTTTCCTGAATATATTCAGGAAAAAACGCATACGCCCTTTTTGGCCAACCAAGCAACCTGGAAAGGCAAATCAGCGCTACAAAGAAGTCTCGCTTCCCATCGGTCAAAAGGGCCATGCTGAAAAAAGTGTCAAAACCAGAAATGCAGGACAGGCCATGGAGAAATGGGAGCCTTGCTACACTGATGGGCGGGATGTAAATTGCCAACAGCCACTCTGGAGAAGTGTACGGTGTGTCCTGAAACATCTAAAAAACACAGCTTAGAGAGCATTGGGCACTTCCACGCATGGGGGGATAAAGCGGGAAAATTGAAAATCAGCAAGACACAAGCACCCCAAAGTTTAGGGCTGCTCTGTTGACAAGGACCTCCACTTCCTTCCACCTTAAATATCCCAGGAAAGCGAAAAATGGATAAAAAAGTTGTGGTCCTTATGTACAATGGAATATCACTCAGCCATGAAATCAATGTCATAAAGCTAGTAGCAGCATGATGAGGGGATTTAGGTAAGACGATTCTAAGTGAAATAAGTCACACAGAAAAGGACACTTCTCATAAGGTGTCACTTATAGAGGGAATGTAAAAACCGTTACACTTGAACTGAATTACAAAACAGAACAGAGTCACACATGCAGAAAACACACTATGGCTGCTTAACGGGAAAGGTGAGGTGGGGTGATACATAAAACAAGAGTTTCAAATTAGCTCAGATACCGTTCCATAAACCCAATATGGAATAGACAAGACCTACTCCTTGCTCAGAGAACTGGACTCAACACGCCCGATTCACCGCACAAGAATATATCTGACTAGTAATAATCTTAAAACCTATGTATTGATATCTCTCTGTTAGTGTGTCAAGTGGGTGTAAAGCGGCCTAAACACAGCCGTGAAAAGCAGCTAAACCCCATTATAAAAATAAATTACTTTTAAAAACCCATGAAACAAAGACAGGGAAAGAGAGAGAAATTCTTACACAATTCGTTCAGGGGCTGTGATGCAACCTGGATTGACCATATCTAGACCCACAGCTGGATGAGACATAAGGGTGGACACTCTTGGGGCTGAGAGGTTTGGTGAGGTTGGGTGAGCAAACGCAGACCCTTTAAAGTAATACTGCGTGCTACCCATCGCATGGGTCCCAAATCTCCAGGTTCAAGGGCATCTTCCTACATCGAAAACATGCATGAGAAACCCAGAAGATGGTACACCGTGTGATGGGGAAAGGTTTCTAAAACGCACCTCATTTCTCATCTCCTTGTGCTCGGGTTCGCCATTCCAGCCACTTTACTAGCAATCTCCCTACTTGGAGCATCAGCACCTTTAACCTCCTGTTCCGTACAGGTTGCAATTTGTCCTGAGGATGAACGGGAAGACGGGGAACCAATGAGAGACTAGCTCTTGGTGTTGGGACAGGCACAGGTCACTCTATATTCCCATCAGGAAGAAGAATTAACCACAGGCTCAGCCTGCCCCCCGGAACCAGAACAGGGCCTGAAGCCATCCGGCGCTTCTGCGGCCGGTTCCCAAAAAAGCGACTTGTAAAATGGAGCTTCAGGGCACTGCAATTCACAAACCTGCAGAGTTATAAATGATAACTCTCGTCCACAAATATATTGAGGGAAGGCAAAGAAGAGGATTTGAAATCAAGGCAGAATTGCAGGAAACAGATTTCAGGAGGTAGATTCGAATCGCCTTTAAAGCACATGAAAAGCGGCAAAACGTTGACAATGATGCCCTTGGCCAAAAAGGGCGTATGCGTTTTTTCCTGAATATATTCAGGAAAAAACGCATACGCCCTTTTTGGCCAACCAAGCAACCTGGAAAGGCAAATCAGCGCTACAAAGAAGTCTCGCTTCCCATCGGTCAAAAGGGCCATGCTGAAAAAAGTGTCAAAACCAGAAATGCAGGACAGGCCAAGGAGAAATGGGAGCCTTGCTACACTGATGGGCGGGATGTACATTGCCAACAGCCACTCTGGAGAAGTGTAAGGTGTGTCCTGAAACATCTAAAAAACACAGCTTAGAGAGCATAGGGCACTTCCACGCATGGGGGGATAAAGTGGGAAAATTGAAAATCAGCAAGACACAAGCACCCCAAAGTTTAGGGCTGCTCTGTTGACAAGGACCTCCACTTCCTTCCACCTTAAATATCCCAGGAAAGCGAAAAATGGATAAAAAAGTTGTGGTCCTTATGTACAATGGAATATCACTCAGCCATGAAATCAATGTCATAAGGCTAGTAGCAGCATGATGAGTGGATTTAGGTAAGACGATTCTAAGTGAAATAAGTCACACAGAAAAGGACACTTCTCATAAGGTGTCACTTATAGAGGGAATGTAAAAACCGTTACACTTGAACTGAATTACAAAACAGAACAGAGTCACACATGCAGAAAACACACTATGGCTGCTTAACGGGAAAGGTGAGGTGGGGTGATACATAAAACAAGAGTTTCAAATTAGCTCAGATACCGTTCCATAAACCCAATATGGAATAGACAAGACCTACTCCTTGCTCAGAGAACTGGACTCAACACGCCCGATTCACCGCACAAGAATATATCTGACTAGTAATAATCTTAAAACCTATGTATTGATATCTCTCTGTTAGTGTGTCAAGTGGGTGTAAAGCGGCCTAAACACAGCCGTGAAAAGCAGCTAAACCCCATTATAAAAATAAATTACTTTTAAAAACCCATGAAACAAAGACAGGGAAAGAGAGAGAAATTCTTACACAATTCGTTCAGGGGCTGTGATGCAACCTGGATTGACCATATCTAGACCCACAGCTGGATGAGACATAAGGGTGGACACTCTTGGGGCTGAGAGGTTTGGTGAGGTTGGGTGAGCAAACGCAGACCCTTTAAAGTAATACTGCGTGCTACCCATCGCATGGGTCCCAAATCTCCAGGTTCAAGGGCATCTTCCTACATCGAAAACATGCATGAGAAACCCAGAAGATGGTACACCGTGTGATGGGGAAAGGTTTCTAAAACGCACCTCATTTCTCATCTCCTTGTGCTCGGGTTCGCCATTCCAGCCACTTTACTAGCAATCTCCCTACTTGGAGCATCAGCACCTTTAACCTCCTGTTCCGTACAGGTTGCAATTTGTCCTGAGGATGAACGGGAAGACGGGGAACCAATGAGAGACTAGCTCTTGGTGTTGGGACAGGCACAGGTCACTCTATATTCCCATCAGGAAGAAGAATTAACCACAGGCTCAGCCTGCCCCCCGGAACCAGAACAGGGCCTGAAGCCATCCGGCGCTTCTGCGGCCGGCTCCCAAAAAAGCGACTTGTAAAATGGAGCTTCAGGGCACTGCAATTCACAAACCTGCAGAGTTATAAATGATAACTCTCGTCCACAAATATATTGAGGGAAGGCAAAGAAGAGGATTTGAAATCAAGGCAGAATTGCAGGAAACAGATTTCAGGAGGTAGATTCGAATCGCCTTTAAAGCACATGAAAAGCGGCAAAACGTTGACAATGATGCCCTTGGCCAAAAAGGGCGTATGCGTTTTTTCCTGAATATATTCAGGAAAAAACGCATACGCCCTTTTTGGCCAACCAAGCAACCTGGAAAGGCAAATCAGCGCTACAAAGAAGTCTCGCTTCCCATCGGTCAAAAGGGCCATGCTGAAAAAAGTGTCAAAACCAGAAATGCAGGACAGGCCAAGGAGAAATGGGAGCCTTGCTACACTGATGGGCGGGATGTACATTGCCAACAGCCACTCTGGAGAAGTGTAAGGTGTGTCCTGAAACATCTAAAAAACACAGCTTAGAGAGCATAGGGCACTTCCACGCATGGGGGGATAAAGTGGGAAAATTGAAAATCAGCAAGACACAAGCACCCCAAAGTTTAGGGCTGCTCTGTTGACAAGGACCTCCACTTCCTTCCACCTTAAATATCCCAGGAAAGCGAAAAATGGATAAAAAAGTTGTGGTCCTTATGTACAATGGAATATCACTCAGCCATGAAATCAATGTCATAAGGCTAGTAGCAGCATGATGAGTGGATTTAGGTAAGACGATTCTAAGTGAAATAAGTCACACAGAAAAGGACACTTCTCATAAGGTGTCACTTATAGAGGGAATGTAAAAACCGTTACACTTGAACTGAATTACAAAACAGAACAGAGTCACACATGCAGAAAACACACTATGGCTGCTTAACGGGAAAGGTGAGGTGGGGTGATACATAAAACAAGAGTTTCAAATTAGCTCAGATACCGTTCCATAAACCCAATATGGAATAGACAAGACCTACTCCTTGCTCAGAGAACTGGACTCAACACGCCCGATTCACCGCACAAGAATATATCTGACTAGTAATAATCTTAAAACCTATGTATTGATATCTCTCTGTTAGTGTGTCAAGTGGGTGTAAAGCGGCCTAAACACAGCCGTGAAAAGCAGCTAAACCCCATTATAAAAATAAATTACTTTTAAAAACCCATGAAACAAAGACAGGGAAAGAGAGAGAAATTCTTACACAATTCGTTCA
Organism: Balaenoptera physalus; assembly: GCF_965194825.1. Classification (NCBI taxonomy): domain Eukaryota; kingdom Metazoa; phylum Chordata; class Mammalia; order Artiodactyla; family Balaenopteridae; genus Balaenoptera; species Balaenoptera physalus. The sequence continues at coordinate 31,183 of NW_028126474.1, forward strand.
GGGGCTGTGATGCAACCTGGATTGACCATATCTAGACCCACAGCTGGATGAGACATAAGGGTGAACACTCTTGGGGCTGAGAGGTTTGGTGAGGTTGGGTGAGCAAACGCAGACCCTTTAAAGTAATACTGCGTGCTACCCATCGCATGCGTCCCAAATCTCCAGGTTCAAGGGCATCTTCCTACATCGAAAACATGCATGAGAAACCCAGAAGATGGTACACCGTGTGATGGGGAAAGGTTTCTAAAACGCACCTCATTTCTCATCTCCTTGTGCTCGGGTTCGCCATTCCAGCCACTTTACTAGCAATCTCCCTACTTGGAGCATCAGCACCTTTAACCTCCTGTTCTGTACAGGTTGCAATTTGTCCTGAGGATGAACGGGAAGACGGGGAACCAATGAGAGACTAGCTCTTGGTGTTGGGACAGGCACAGGTCACTCTATTTTCCCATCAGGAAGAAGAATTAACCACAGGCTCAGCCTGCCCCCCGGAACCAGAACAGGGCCTGAAGCCATCCGGCGCTTCTGCGGCCGGCTCCCAAAAAAGCGACTTGTAAAATGGAGCTTCAGGGCACTGCAATTCACAAACCTGCAGAGTTATAAATGATAACTCTCGTCCACAAATATATTGAGGGAAGGCAAAGAAGAGGATTTGAAATCAAGGCAGAATTGCAGGAAACAGATTTCAGGAGGTAGATTCGAATCGCCTTTAAAGCACATGAAAAGCGGCAAAACGTTGACAATGAGGCCCTTGGCCAAAAAGGGCGTATGCGTTTTTTCCTGAATATATTCAGGAAAAAACGCATACGCCCTTTTTGGCCAACCAAGCAACCTGGAAAGGCAAATCAGCGCTACAAAGAAGTCTCGCTTCCCATCGGTCAAAAGGGCCATGCTGAAAAAAGTGTCAAAACCAGAAATGCAGGACAGGCCAAGGAGAAATGGGAGCCTTGCTACACTGATGGGCGGGATGTAAATTGCCAACAGCCACTCTGGAGAAGTGTACGGTGTGTCCTGAAGCATCTAAAAAACACATCTTAGAGAGCATAGGGCACTTCCACGCATGGGGGGATAAAGTGGGAAAATTGAAAATCAGCAAGACACAAGCACCCCAAAGTTTAGGGCTGCTCTGTTGACAAGGACCTCCACTTCCTTCCACCTTAAATATCCCAGGAAAGCGAAAAATGGATAAAAAAGTTGTGGTCCTTATGTACAATGGAATATCACTCAGCCATGAAATCAATGTCATAAAGCTAGTAGCAGCATGATGAGTGGATTTAGGTAAGACGATTCTAAGTGAAATAAGTCACACAGAAAAGGACACTTCTCATAAGGTGTCACTTATAGAGGGAATGTAAAAACCGTTACACTTGAACTGAATTACAAAACAGAACAGAGTCACACATGCAGAAAACACACTATGGCTGCTTAACGGGAAAGGTGAGGTGGGGTGATACATAAAACAAGAGTTTCAAATTAGCTCAGATACCGTTCCATAAACCCAATATGGAATAGACAAGACCTACTCCTTGCTCAGAGAACTGGACTCAACACGCCCGATTCACCGCACAAGAATATATCTGACTAGTAATAATCTTAAAACCTATGTATTGATATCTCTCTGTTAGTGTGTCAAGTGGGTGTAAAGCGGCCTAAACACAGCCGTGAAAAGCAGCTAAACCCCATTATAAAAATAAATTTCTTTTAAAAACCCATGAAACAAAGACAGGGAAAGAGAGAGAAATTCTTACACAATTCGTTCAGGGGCTGTGATGCAACCTGGATTGACCATATCTAGACCCACAGCTGGATGAGACATAAGGGTGGACACTCTTGGGGCTGAGAGGTTTGGTGAGGTTGGGTGAGCAAACGCAGACCCTTTAAAGTAATACTGCGTGCTACCCATCGCATGGGTCCCAAATCTCCAGGTTCAAGGGCATCTTCCTACATCGAAAACATGCATGAGAAACCCAGAAGATGGTACACCGTGTGATGGGGAAAGGTTTCTAAAACGCACCTCATTTCTCATCTCCTTGTGCTCGGGTTCGCCATTCCAGCCACTTTACTAGCAATCTCCCTACTTGGAGCATCAGCACCTTTAACCTCCTGTTCCGTACAGGTTGCAATTTGTCCTGAGGATGAACGGGAAGACGGGGAACCAATGAGAGACTAGCTCTTGGTTTTGGGACAGGCACAGGTCACTCTATTTTCCCATCAGGAAGAAGAATTAACCACAGGCTCAGCCTGCCCCCCGGAACCAGAACAGGGCCTGAAGCCATCCGGCGCTTTTGCGGCCGGCTCACAAAAAATCGACTTGTAAAATGGAGCTTCGGGGCACTGCAATTCACAAACCTGCAGAGTTATAAATGATAACTCTCGTCCACAAATATATTGAGGGAAGGCAAAGAAGAGGATTTGAAATCAAGGCAGAATTGCAGGAAACAGATTTCAGGAGGTAGATTCGAATCGCCTTTAAAGCACATGAAAAGCGGCAAAACGTTGACAATGAGGCCCTTGGCCAAAAAGGGCGTATGCGTTTTTTCCTGAATATATTCAGGAAAAAACGCATACGCCCTTTTTGGCCAACCAAGCAACATGGAAAGGCAAATCAGCGCTACAAAGAAGTCTCGCTTCCCATCGGTCAAAAGGGCCATGCTGAAAAAAGTGTCAAAACCAGAAATGCAGGACAGGCCATGGAGAAATGGGAGCCTTGCTACACTGATGGGCGGGATGTACATTGCCAACAGCCACTCTGGAGAAGTGTACGGTGTGTCCTGAAACATCTAAAAAACACAGCTTAGAGAGCATAGGGCACTTCCACGCATGGGGGGATAAAGTGGGAATATTGAAAATCAGCAAGACACAAGCACCCCAAAGTTTAGGGCTGCTCTGTTGACAAGGACCTCCACTTCCTTCCACCTTAAATATCCCAGGAAAGCGAAAAATGGATAAAAAAGTTGTGGTCCTTATGTACAATGGAATATCACTCAGCCATGAAATCAATGTCATAAGGCTAGTAGCAGCATGATGAGTGGATTTAGGTAAGACGATTCTAAGTGAAATAAGTCACACAGAAAAGGACACTTCTCATAAGGTGTCACTTATAGAGGGAATGTAAAAACCGTTACACTTGAACTGAATTACAAAACAGAACAGAGTCACACATGCAGAAAACACACTATGGCTGCTTAACGGGAAAGGTGAGGTGGGGTGATACATAAAACAAGAGTTTCAAATTAGCTCAGATACCGTTCCATAAACCCAATATGGAATAGACAAGACCTACTCCTTGCTCAGAGAACTGGACTCAACACGCCCGATTCACCGCACAAGAATATATCTGACTAGTAATAATCTTAAAACCTATGTATTGATATCTCTCTGTTAGTGTGTCAAGTGGGTGTAAAGCGGCCTAAACACAGCCGTGAAAAGCAGCTAAACCCCATTATAAAAATAAATTACTTTTAAAAACCCATGAAACAAAGACAGGGAAAGAGAGAGAAATTCTTACACAATTCGTTCAGGGGCTGTGATGCAACCTGGATTGACCATATCTAGACCCACAGCTGGATGAGACATAAGGGTGGACACTCTTGGGGCTGAGAGGTTTGGTGAGGTTGGGTGAGCAAACGCAGACCCTTTAAAGTAATACTGCGTGCTACCCATCGCATGGGTCCCAAATCTCCAGGTTCAAGGGCATCTTCCTACATCGAAAACATGCATGAGAAACCCAGAAGATGGTACACCGTGTGATGGGGAAAGGTTTCTAAAACGCACCTCATTTCTCATCTCCTTGTGCTCGGGTTCGCCATTCCAGCCACTTTACTAGCAATCTCCCTACTTGGAGCATCAGCACCTTTTACCTCCTGTTCCGTACAGGTTGCAATTTGTCCTGAGGATGAACGGGAAGACGGGGAACCAATGAGAGACTAGCTCTTGGTGTTGGGACAGGCACAGGTCACTCTATTTTCCCATCAGGAAGAAGAATTAACCACAGGCTCAGCCTGCCCCCCGGAACCAGAACAGGGCCTGAAGCCATCCGGCGCTTTTGCGGCCGGCTCCCAAAAAAGCGACTTGTAAAATGGAGCTTCGGGGCACTGCAATTCACAAACCTGCAGAGTTATAAATGATAACTCTCGTCCACAAATATATTGAGGGAAGGCAAAGAAGAGGATTTGAAATCAAGGCAGAATTGCAGGAAACAGATTTCAGGAGGTAGATTCGAATCGCCTTTAAAGCACATGAAAAGCGGCAAAACGTTGACAATGAGGCCCTTGGCCAAAAAGGGCGTATGCGTTTTTTCCTGAATATATTCAGGAAAAAACGCATACGCCCTTTTTGGCCAACCAAGCAACCTGGAAAGGCAAATCAGCGCTACAAAGAAGTCTCGCTTCCCATCGGTCAAAAGGGCCATGCTGAAAAAAGTGTCAAAACCAGAAATGCAGGACAGGCCAAGGAGAAATGGGAGCCTTGCTACACTGATGGGCGGGATGTAAATTGCCAACAGCCACTCTGGAGAAGTGTAAGGTGTGTCCTGAAACATCTAAAAAACACAGCTTAGAGAGCATAGGGCACTTCCACGCATGGGGGGATAAAGTGGGAAAATTGAAAATCAGCAAGACACAAGCACCCCAAAGTTTAGGGCTGCTCTGTTGACAAGGACCTCCACTTCCTTCCACCTTAAATATCCCAGGAAAGCGAAAAATGGATAAAAAAGTTGTGGTCCTTATGTACAATGGAATATCACTCAGCCATGAAATCAATGTCATAAAGCTAGTAGCAGCATGATGAGTGGATTTAGGTAAGACGATTCTAAGTGAAATAAGTCACACAGAAAAGGACACTTCTCATAAGGTGTCACTTATAGAGGGAATGTAAAAACCGTTACACTTGAACTGAATTACAAAACAGAACAGAGTCACACATGCAGAAAACACACTATGGCTGCTTAACGGGAAAGGTGAGGTGGGGTGATACATAAAACAAGAGTTTCAAATTAGCTCAGATACCGTTCCATAAACCCAATATGGAATAGACAAGACCTACTCCTTGCTCAGAGAACTGGACTCAACACGCCCGATTCACCGCACAAGAATATATCTGACTAGTAATAATCTTAAAACCTATGTATTGATATCTCTGTTATTGTGTCAAGTGGGTGTAAAGCGGCCTAAACACAGCCGTGAAAAGCAGCTAAACCCCATTATAAAAATAAATTACTTTTAAAAACCCATGAAACAAAGACAGGGAAAGAGAGAGAAATTCTTACACAATTCGTTCAGGGGCTGTGATGCAACCTGGATTGACCATATCTAGACCCACAGCTGGATGAGACATAAGGGTGGACACTCTTGGGGCTGAGAGGTTTGGTGAGGTTGGGTGAGCAAACGCAGACCCTTTAAAGTAATACTGCGTGCTACCCATCGCATGGGTCCCAAATCTCCAGGTTCAAGGGCATCTTCCTACATCGAAAACATGCATGAGAAACCCAGAAGATGGTACACCGTGTGATGGGGAAAGGTTTCTAAAACGCACCTCATTTCTCATCTCCTTGTGCTCGGGTTCGCCATTCCAGCCACTTTACTAGCAATCTCCCTACTTGGAGCCTCAGCACCTTTAACCTCCTGTTCCGTACAGGTTGCAATTTGTCCTGAGGATGAACGGGAAGACGGGGAACCAATGAGAGACTAGCTCTTGGTGTTGGGACAGGCACAGGTCACTCTATTTTCCCATCAGGAAGAAGAATGAACCACAGGCTCAGCCTGCCCCCCGGAACCAGAACAGGGCCTGAAGCCATCCGGCGCTTTTGCGGCCGGCTCCCAAAAAAGCGACTTGTAAAATGGAGCTTCGGGGCACTGCAATTCACAAACCTGCAGAGTTATAAATGATAACTCTCGTCCACAAATATATTGAGGGAAGGCAAAGAAGAGGATTTGAAATCAAGGCAGAATTGCAGGAAACAGATTTCAGGAGGTAGATTCGAATCGCCTTTAAAGCACATGAAAAGCGGCAAAACGTTGACAATGATGCCCTTGGCCAAAAAGGGCGTATGCGATTTTTCCTGAATATATTCAGGAAAAAACGCATACGCCCTTTTTGGCCAACCAAGCAACCTGGAAAGGCAAATCAGCGCTACAAAGAAGTCTCGCTTCCCATCGGTCAAAAGGGCCATGCTGAAAAAAGTGTCAAAACCAGAAATGCAGGACAGGCCAAGGAGAAATGGGAGCCTTGCTACACTGATGGGCGGGATGTACATTGCCAACAGCCACTCTGGAGAAGTGTACGGTGTGTCCTGAAACATCTAAAAAACACAGCTTAGAGAGCATAGGGCACTTCCACGCATGGGGGGATAAAGTGGGAAAATTGAAAATCAGCAAGACACAAGCACCCCAAAGTTTAGGGCTGCTCTGTTGACAAGGACCTCCACTTCCTTCCACCTTAAATATCCCAGGAAAGCGAAAAATGGATAAAAAAGTTGTGGTCCTTATGTACAATGGAATATCACTCAGCCATGAAATCAATGTCATAAGGCTAGTAGCAGCATGATGAGTGGATTTAGGTAAGACGATTCTAAGTGAAATAAGTCACACAGAAAAGGACACTTCTCATAAGGTGTCACTTATAGAGGGAATGTAAAAACCGTTACACTTGAACTGAATTACAAAACAGAACAGAGTCACACATGCAGAAAACACACTATGGCTGCTTAACGGGAAAGGTGAGGTGGGGTGATACATAAAACAAGAGTTTCAAATTAGCTCAGATACCGTTCCATAAACCCAATATGGAATAGACAAGACCTACTCCTTGCTCAGAGAACTGGACTCAACACGCCCGATTCACCGCACAAGAATATATCTGACTAGTAATAATCTTAAAACCTATGTATTGATATCTCTCTGTTAGTGTGTCAAGTGGGTGTAAAGCGGCCTAAACACAGCCGTGAAAAGCAGCTAAACCCCATTATAAAAATAAATTACTTTTAAAAACCCATGAAACAAAGACAGGGAAAGAGAGAGAAATTCTTACACAATTCGTTCAGAGGCTGTGATGCAACCTGGATTGACCATATCTAGACCCACAGCTGGATGAGACATAAGGGTGGACACTCTTGGGGCTGAGAGGTTTGGTGAGGTTGGGTGAGCAAACGCAGACCCTTTAAAGTAATACTGCGTGCTACCCATCGCATGGGTCCCAAATCTCCAGGTTCAAGGGCATCTTCCTACATCGAAAACATGCATGAGAAACCCAGAAGATGGTACACCGTGTGATGGGGAAAGGTTTCTAAAACGCACCTCATTTCTCATCTCCTTGTGCTCGGGTTCGCCATTCCAGCCACTTTACTAGCAATCTCCCTACTTGGAGCATCAGCACCTTTAACCTCCTGTTCCGTACAGGTTGCAATTTGTCCTGAGGATGAACGGGAAGACGGGGAACCAATGAGAGACTAGCTCTTGGTGTTGGGACAGGCACAGGTCACTCTATTTTCCCATCAGGAAGAAGAATTAACCACAGGCTCAGCCTGCCCCCCGGAACCAGAACAGGGCCTGAAGCCATCCGGCGCTTTTGCGGCCGGCTCCCAAAAAAGCGACTTGTAAAATGGAGCTTCAGGGCACTGCAATTCACAAACCTGCAGAGTTATAAATGATAACTCTCGTCCACAAATATATTGAGGGAAGGCAAAGAAGAGGATTTGAAATCAAGGCAGAATTGCAGGAAACAGATTTCAGGAGGTAGATTCGAATCGCCTTTAAAGCACATGAAAAGCGGCAAAACGTTGACAATGAGGCCCTTGGCCAAAAAGGGCGTATGCGTTTTTTCCTGAATATATTCAGGAAAAAACGCATACGCCCTTTTTGGCCAACCAAGCAACCTGGAAAGGCAAATCAGCGCTACAAAGAAGTCTCGCTTCCCATCGGTCAAAAGGGCCATGCTGAAAAAAGTGTCAAAACCAGAAATGCAGGACAGGCCACGGAGAAATGGGAGCCTTGCTACACTGATGGGCGGGATGTAAATTGCCAACAGCCACTCTGGAGAAGTGTAAGGTGTGTCCTGAAACATCTAAAAAACACAGCTTAGAGAGCATAGGGCACTTCCACGCATGGGGGGATAAAGTGGGAAAATTGAAAATCAGCAAGACACAAGCACCCCAAAGTTTAGGGCTGCTCTGTTGACAAGGACCTCCACTTCCTTCCACCTTAAATATCCCAGGAAAGCGAAAAATGGATAAAAAAGTTGTGGTCCTTATGTACAATGGAATATCACTCAGCCATGAAATCAATGTCATAAGGCTAGTAGCAGCATGATGAGTGGATTTAGGTAAGACGATTCTAAGTGAAATAAGTCACACAGAAAAGGACACTTCTCATAAGGTGTCACTTATAGAGGGAATGTAAAAACCGTTACACTTGAACTGAATTACAAAACAGAACAGAGTCACACATGCAGAAAACACACTATGGCTGCTTAACGGGAAAGGTGAGGTGGGGTGATACATAAAACAAGAGTTTCAAATTAGCTCAGATACCGTTCCATAAACCCAATATGGAATAGACAAGACCTACTCCTTGCTCAGAGAACTGGACTCAACACGCCCGATTCACCGCACAAGAATATATCTGACTAGTAATAATCTTAAAACCTATGTATTGATATCTCTCTGTTAGTGTGTCAAGTGGGTGTAAAGCGGCCTAAACACAGCCGTGAAAAGCAGCTAAACCCCATTATAAAAATAAATTACTTTTAAAAACCCATGAAACAAAGACAGGGAAAGAGAGAGAAATTCTTACACAATTCGTTCAGAGGCTGTGATGCAACCTGGATTGACCATATCTAGACCCACAGCTGGATGAGACATAAGGGTGGACACTCTTGGGGCTGAGAGGTTTGGTGAGGTTGGGTGAGCAAACGCAGACCCTTTAAAGTAATACTGCGTGCTACCCATCGCATGGGTCCCAAATCTCCAGGTTCAAGGGCATCTTCCTACATCGAAAACATGCATGAGAAACCCAGAAGATGGTACACCGTGTGATGGGGAAAGGTTTCTAAAACGCACCTCATTTCTCATCTCCTTGTGCTCGGGTTCGCCATTCCAGCCACTTTACTAGCAATCTCCCTACTTGGAGCATCAGCACCTTTAACCTCCTGTTCCGTACAGGTTGCAATTTGTCCTGAGGATGAACGGGAAGACGGGGAACCAATGAGAGACTAGCTCTTGGTGTTGGGACAGGCACAGGTCACTCTATTTTCCCATCAGGAAGAAGAATTAACCACAGGCTCAGCCTGCCCCCCGGAACCAGAACAGGGCCTGAAGCCATCCGGCGCTTTTGCGGCCGGCTCCCAAAAAAGCGACTTGTAAAATGGAGCTTCAGGGCACTGCAATTCACAAACCTGCAGAGTTATAAATGATAACTCTCGTCCACAAATATATTGAGGGAAGGCAAAGAAGAGGATTTGAAATCAAGGCAGAATTGCAGGAAACAGATTTCAGGAGGTAGATTCGAATCGCCTTTAAAGCACATGAAAAGCGGCAAAACGTTGACAATGAGGCCCTTGGCCAAAAAGGGCGTATGCGTTTTTTCCTGAATATATTCAGGAAAAAACGCATACGCCCTTTTTGGCCAACCAAGCAACCTGGAAAGGCAAATCAGCGCTACAAAGAAGTCTCGCTTCCCATCGGTCAAAAGGGCCATGCTGAAAAAAGTGTCAAAACCAGAAATGCAGGACAGGCCACGGAGAAATGGGAGCCTTGCTACACTGATGGGCGGGATGTAAATTGCCAACAGCCACTCTGGAGAAGTGTAAGGTGTGTCCTGAAACATCTAAAAAACACAGCTTAGAGAGCATAGGGCACTTCCACGCATGGGGGGATAAAGTGGGAAAATTGAAAATCAGCAAGACACAAGCACCCCAAAGTTTAGGGCTGCTCTGTTGACAAGGACCTCCACTTCCTTCCACCTTAAATATCCCAGGAAAGCGAAAAATGGATAAAAAAGTTGTGGTCCTTATGTACAATGGAATATCACTCAGCCATGAAATCAATGTCATAAAGCTAGTAGCAGCATGATGAGGGGATTTAGGTAAGACGATTCTAAGTGAAATAAGTCACACAGAAAAGGACACTTCTCATAAGGTGTCACTTATAGAGGGAATGTAAAAACCGTTACACTTGAACTGAATTACAAAACAGAACAGAGTCACACATGCAGAAAACACACTATGGCTGCTTAACGGGAAAGGTGAGGTGGGGTGATACATAAAACAAGAGTTTCAAATTAGCTCAGATACCGTTCCATAAACCCAATATGGAATAGACAAGACCTACTCCTTGCTCAGAGAACTGGACTCAACACGCCCGATTCACCGCACAAGAATATATCTGACTAGTAATAATCTTAAAACCTATGTATTGATATCTCTCTGTTAGTGTGTCAAGTGGGTGTAAAGCGGCCTAAACACAGCCGTGAAAAGCAGCTAAACCCCATTATAAAAATAAATTACTTTTAAAAACCCATGAAACAAAGACAGGGAAAGAGAGAGAAATTCTTACACAATTCGTTCAGGGGCTGTGATGCAACCTGGATTGACCATATCTAGACCCACAGCTGGATGAGACATAAGGGTGGACACTCTTGGGGCTGAGAGGTTTGGTGAGGTTGGGTGAGCAAACGCAGACCCTTTAAAGTAATACTGCGTGCTACCCATCGCATGGGTCCCAAATCTCCAGGTTCAAGGGCATCTTCCTACATCGAAAACATGCATGAGAAACCCAGAAGATGGTACACCGTGTGATGGGGAAAGGTTTCTAAAACGCACCTCATTTCTCATCTCCTTGTGCTCGGGTTCGCCATTCCAGCCACTTTACTAGCAATCTCCCTACTTGGAGCATCAGCACCTTTAACCTCCTGTTCCGTACAGGTTGCAATTTGTCCTGAGGATGAACGGGAAGACGGGGAACCAATGAGAGACTAGCTCTTGGTGTTGGGACAGGCACAGGTCACTCTATTTTCCCATCAGGAAGAAGAATTAACCACAGGCTCAGCCTGCCCCCCGGAACCAGAACAGGGCCTGAAGCCATCCGGCGCTTTTGCGGCCGGCTCCCAAAAAAGCGACTTGTAAAATGGAGCTTCAGGGCACTGCAATTCACAAACCTGCAGAGTTATAAATGATAACTCTCGTCCACAAATATATTGAGGGAAGGCAAAGAAGAGGATTTGAAATCAAGGCAGAATTGCAGGAAACAGATTTCAGGAGGTAGATTCGAATCGCCTTTAAAGCACATGAAAAGCGGCAAAACGTTGACAATGATGCCCTTGGCCAAAAAGGGCGTATGCGTTTTTTCCTGAATATATTCAGGAAAAAACGCATACGCCCTTTTTGGCCAACCAAGCAACCTGGAAAGGCAAATCAGCGCTACAAAGAAGTCTCGCTTCCCATCGGTCAAAAGGGCCATGCTGAAAAAAGTGTCAAAACCAGAAATGCAGGACAGGCCAAGGAGAAATGGGAGCCTTGCTACACTGATGGGCGGGATGTAAATTGCCAACAGCCACTCTGGAGAAGTGTAAGGTGTGTCCTGAAGCATCTAAAAAACACATCTTAGAGAGCATAGGGCACTTCCACGCATGGGGGGATAAAGTGGGAAAATTGAAAATCAGCAAGACACAAGCACCCCAAAGTTTAGGGCTGCTCTGTTGACAAGGACCTCCACTTCCTTCCACCTTAAATATCCCAGGAAAGCGAAAAATGGATAAAAAAGTTGTGGTCCTTATGTACAATGGAATATCACTCAGCCATGAAATCAATGTCATAAAGCTAGTAGCAGCATGATGAGTGGATTTAGGTAAGACGATTCTAAGTGAAATAAGTCACACAGAAAAGGACACTTCTCATAAGGTGTCACTTATAGAGGGAATGTAAAAACCGTTACACTTGAACTGAATTACAAAACAGAACAGAGTCACACATGCAGAAAACACACTATGGCTGCTTAACGGGAAAGGTGAGGTGGGGTGATACATAAAACAAGAGTTTCAAATTAGCTCAGATACCGTTCCATAAACCCAATATGGAATAGACAAGACCTACTCCTTGCTCAGAGAACTGGACTCAACACGCCCGATTCACCGCACAAGAATATATCTGACTAGTAATAATCTTAAAACCTATGTATTGATATCTCTCTGTTAGTGTGTCAAGTGGGTGTAAAGCGGCCTAAACACAGCCGTGAAAAGCAGCTAAACCCCATTATAAAAATAAATTTCTTTTAAAAACCCATGAAACAAAGACAGGGAAAGAGAGAGAAATTCTTACACAATTCGTTCAGGGGCTGTGATGCAACCTGGATTGACCATATCTAGACCCACAGCTGGATGAGACATAAGGGTGGACACTCTTGGGGCTGAGAGGTTTGGTGAGGTTGGGTGAGCAAACGCAGACCCTTTAAAGTAATACTGCGTGCTACCCATCGCATGGGTCCCAAATCTCCAGGTTCAAGGGCATCTTCCTACATCGAAAACATGCATGAGAAACCCAGAAGATGGTACACCGTGTGATGGGGAAAGGTTTCTAAAACGCACCTCATTTCTCATCTCCTTGTGCTCGGGTTCGCCATTCCAGCCACTTTACTAGCAATCTCCCTACTTGGAGCATCAGCACCTTTAACCTCCTGTTCCGTACAGGTTGCAATTTGTCCTGAGGATGAACGGGAAGACGGGGAACCAATGAGAGACTAGCTCTTGGTTTTGGGACAGGCACAGGTCACTCTATTTTCCCATCAGGAAGAAGAATTAACCACAGGCTCAGCCTGCCCCCCGGAACCAGAACAGGGCCTGAAGCCATCCGGCGCTTTTGCGGCCGGCTCCCAAAAAAGCGACTTGTAAAATGGAGCTTCGGGGCACTGCAATTCACAAACCTGCAGAGTTATAAATGATAACTCTCGTCCACAAATATATTGAGGGAAGGCAAAGAAGAGGATTTGAAATCAAGGCAGAATTGCAGGAAACAGATTTCAGGAGGTAGATTCGAATCGCCTTTAAAGCACATGAAAAGCGGCAAAACGTTGACAATGAGGCCCTTGGCCAAAAAGGGCGTATGCGTTTTTTCCTGAATATATTCAGGAAAAAACGCATACGCCCTTTTTGGCCAACCAAGCAACCTGGAAAGGCAAATCAGCGCTACAAAGAAGTCTCGCTTCCCATCGGTCAAAAGGGCCATGCTGAAAAAAGTGTCAAAACCAGAAATGCAGGACAGGCCAAGGAGAAATGGGAGCCTTGCTACACTGATGGGCGGGATGTAAATTGCCAACAGCCACTCTGGAGAAGTGTAAGGTGTGTCCTGAAACATCTAAAAAACACAGCTTAGAGAGCATAGGGCACTTCCACGCATGGGGGGATAAAGTGGGAAAATTGAAAATCAGCAAGACACAAGCACCCCAAAGTTTAGGGCTGCTCTGTTGACAAGGACCTCCACTTCCTTCCACCTTAAATATCCCAGGAAAGCGAAAAATGGATAAAAAAGTTGTGGTCCTTATGTACAATGGAATATCACTCAGCCATGAAATCAATGTCATAAAGCTAGTAGCAGCATGATGAGTGGATTTAGGTAAGACGATTCTAAGTGAAATAAGTCACACAGAAAAGGACACTTCTCATAAGGTGTCACTTATAGAGGGAATGTAAAAACCGTTACACTTGAACTGAATTACAAAACAGAACAGAGTCACACATGCAGAAAACACACTATGGCTGCTTAACGGGAAAGGTGAGGTGGGGTGATACATAAAACAAGAGTTTCAAATTAGCTCAGATACCGTTCCATAAACCCAATATGGAATAGACAAGACCTACTCCTTGCTCAGAGAACTGGACTCAACACGCCCGATTCACCGCACAAGAATATATCTGACTAGTAATAATCTTAAAACCTATGTATTGATATCTCTGTTAGTGTGTCAAGTGGGTGTAAAGCGGCCTAAACACAGCCGTGAAAAGCAGCTAAACCCCATTATAAAAATAAATTACTTTTAAAAACCCATGAAACAAAGACAGGGAAAGAGAGAGAAATTCTTACACAATTCGTTCAGGGGCTGTGATGCAACCTGGATTGACCATATCTAGACCCACAGCTGGATGAGACATAAGGGTGGACACTCTTGGGGCTGAGAGGTTTGGTGAGGTTGGGTGAGCAAACGCAGACCCTTTAAAGTAATACTGCGTGCTACCCATCGCATGGGTCCCAAATCTCCAGGTTCAAGGGCATCTTCCTACATCGAAAACATGCATGAGAAACCCAGAAGATGGTACACCGTGTGATGGGGAAAGGTTTCTAAAACGCACCTCATTTCTCATCTCCTTGTGCTCGGGTTCGCCATTCCAGCCACTTTACTAGCAATCTCCCTACTTGGAGCCTCAGCACCTTTAACCTCCTGTTCCGTACAGGTTGCAATTTGTCCTGAGGATGAACGGGAAGACGGGGAACCAATGAGAGACTAGCTCTTGGTGTTGGGACAGGCACAGGTCACTCTATTTTCCCATCAGGAAGAAGAATGAACCACAGGCTCAGCCTGCCCCCCGGAACCAGAACAGGGCCTGAAGCCATCCGGCGCTTTTGCGGCCGGCTCCCAAAAAAGCGACTTGTAAAATGGAGCTTCGGGGCACTGCAATTCACAAACCTGCAGAGTTATAAATGATAACTCTCGTCCACAAATATATTGAGGGAAGGCAAAGAAGAGGATTTGAAATCAAGGCAGAATTGCAGGAAACAGATTTCAGGAGGTAGATTCGAATCGCCTTTAAAGCACATGAAAAGCGGCAAAACGTTGACAATGATGCCCTTGGCCAAAAAGGGCGTATGCAATTTTTCCTGAATATATTCAGGAAAAAACGCATACGCCCTTTTTGGCCAACCAAGCAACCTGGAAAGGCAAATCAGCGCTACAAAGAAGTCTCGCTTCCCATCGGTCAAAAGGGCCATGCTGAAAAAAGTGTCAAAACCAGAAATGCAGGACAGGCCAAGGAGAAATGGGAGCCTTGCTACACTGATGGGCGGGATGTACATTGCCAACAGCCACTCTGGAGAAGTGTACGGTGTGTCCTGAAACATCTAAAAAACACAGCTTAGAGAGCATAGGGCACTTCCACGCATGGGGGGATAAAGTGGGAAAATTGAAAATCAGCAAGACACAAGCACCCCAAAGTTTAGGGCTGCTCTGTTGACAAGGACCTCCACTTCCTTCCACCTTAAATATCCCAGGAAAGCGAAAAATGGATAAAAAAGTTGTGGTCCTTATGTACAATGGAATATCACTCAGCCATGAAATCAATGTCATAAGGCTAGTAGCAGCATGATGAGTGGATTTAGGTAAGACGATTCTAAGTGAAATAAGTCACACAGAAAAGGACACTTCTCATAAGGTGTCACTTATAGAGGGAATGTAAAAACCGTTACACTTGAACTGAATTACAAAACAGAACAGAGTCACACATGCAGAAAACACACTATGGCTGCTTAACGGGAAAGGTGAGGTGGGGTGATACATAAAACAAGAGTTTCAAATTAGCTCAGATACCGTTCCATAAACCCAATATGGAATAGACAAGACCTACTCCTTGCTCAGAGAACTGGACTCAACACGCCCGATTCACCGCACAAGAATATATCTGACTAGTAATAATCTTAAAACCTATGTATTGATATCTCTCTGTTAGTGTGTCAAGTGGGTGTAAAGCGGCCTAAACACAGCCGTGAAAAGCAGCTAAACCCCATTATAAAAATAAATTACTTTTAAAAACCCATGAAACAAAGACAGGGAAAGACAGAGAAATTCTTACACAATTCGTTCAGAGGCTGTGATGCAACCTGGATTGACCATATCTAGACCCACAGCTGGATGAGACATAAGGGTGGACACTCTTGGGGCTGAGAGGTTTGGTGAGGTTGGGTGAGCAAACGCAGACCCTTTAAAGTAATACTGCGTGCTACCCATCGCATGGGTCCCAAATCTCCAGGTTCAAGGGCATCTTCCTACATCGAAAACATGCATGAGAAACCCAGAAGATGGTACACCGTGTGATGGGGAAAGGTTTCTAAAACGCACCTCATTTCTCATCTCCTTGTGCTCGGGTTCGCCATTCCAGCCACTTTACTAGCAATCTCCCTACTTGGAGCATCAGCACCTTTAACCTCCTGTTCCGTACAGGTTGCAATTTGTCCTGAGGATGAACGGGAAGACGGGGAACCAATGAGAGACTAGCTCTTGGTGTTGGGACAGGCACAGGTCACTCTATTTTCCCATCAGGAAGAAGAATTAACCACAGGCTCAGCCTGCCCCCCGGAACCAGAACAGGGCCTGAAGCCATCCGGCGCTTTTGCGGCCGGCTCCCAAAAAAGCGACTTGTAAAATGGAGCTTCAGGGCACTGCAATTCACAAACCTGCAGAGTTATAAATGATAACTCTCGTCCACAAATATATTGAGGGAAGGCAAAGAAGAGGATTTGAAATCAAGGCAGAATTGCAGGAAACAGATTTCAGGAGGTAGATTCGAATCGCCTTTAAAGCACATGAAAAGCGGCAAAACGTTGACAATGAGGCCCTTGGCCAAAAAGGGCGTATGCGTTTTTTCCTGAATATATTCAGGAAAAAACGCATACGCCCTTTTTGGCCAACCAAGCAACCTGGAAAGGCAAATCAGCGCTACAAAGAAGTCTCGCTTCCCATCGGTCAAAAGGGCCATGCTGAAAAAAGTGTCAAAACCAGAAATGCAGGACAGGCCACGGAGAAATGGGAGCCTTGCTACACTGATGGGCGGGATGTAAATTGCCAACAGCCACTCTGGAGAAGTGTAAGGTGTGTCCTGAAACATCTAAAAAACACAGCTTAGAGAGCATAGGGCACTTCCACGCATGGGGGGATAAAGTGGGAAAATTGAAAATCAGCAAGACACAAGCACCCCAAAGTTTAGGGCTGCTCTGTTGACAAGGACCTCCACTTCCTTCCACCTTAAATATCCCAGGAAAGCGAAAAATGGATAAAAAAGTTGTGGTCCTTATGTACAATGGAATATCACTCAGCCATGAAATCAATGTCATAAGGCTAGTAGCAGCATGATGAGTGGATTTAGGTAAGACGATTCTAAGTGAAATAAGTCACACAGAAAAGGACACTTCTCATAAGGTGTCACTTATAGAGGGAATGTAAAAACCGTTACACTTGAACTGAATTACAAAACAGAACAGAGTCACACATGCAGAAAACACACTATGGCTGCTTAACGGGAAAGGTGAGGTGGGGTGATACATAAAACAAGAGTTTCAAATTAGCTCAGATACCGTTCCATAAACCCAATATGGAATAGACAAGACCTACTCCTTGCTCAGAGAACTGGACTCAACACGCCCGATTCACCGCACAAGAATATATCTGACTAGTAATAATCTTAAAACCTATGTATTGATATCTCTCTGTTAGTGTGTCAAGTGGGTGTAAAGCGGCCTAAACACAGCCGTGAAAAGCAGCTAAACCCCATTATAAAAATAAATTACTTTTAAAAACCCATGAAACAAAGACAGGGAAAGAGAGAGAAATTCTTACACAATTCGTTCAGAGGCTGTGATGCAACCTGGATTGACCATATCTAGACCCACAGCTGGATGAGACATAAGGGTGGACACTCTTGGGGCTGAGAGGTTTGGTGAGGTTGGGTGAGCAAACGCAGACCCTTTAAAGTAATACTGCGTGCTACCCATCGCATGGGTCCCAAATCTCCAGGTTCAAGGGCATCTTCCTACATCGAAAACATGCATGAGAAACCCAGAAGATGGTACACCGTGTGATGGGGAAAGGTTTCTAAAACGCACCTCATTTCTCATCTCCTTGTGCTCGGGTTCGCCATTCCAGCCACTTTACTAGCAATCTCCCTACTTGGAGCATCAGCACCTTTAACCTCCTGTTCCGTACAGGTTGCAATTTGTCCTGAGGATGAACGGGAAGACGGGGAACCAATGAGAGACTAGCTCTTGGTGTTGGGACAGGCACAGGTCACTCTATTTTCCCATCAGGAAGAAGAATTAACCACAGGCTCAGCCTGCCCCCCGGAACCAGAACAGGGCCTGAAGCCATCCGGCGCTTTTGCGGCCGGCTCCCAAAAAAGCGACTTGTAAAATGGAGCTTCAGGGCACTGCAATTCACAAACCTGCAGAGTTATAAATGATAACTCTCGTCCACAAATATATTGAGGGAAGGCAAAGAAGAGGATTTGAAATCAAGGCAGAATTGCAGGAAACAGATTTCAGGAGGTAGATTCGAATCGCCTTTAAAGCACATGAAAAGCGGCAAAACGTTGACAATGAGGCCCTTGGCCAAAAAGGGCGTATGCGTTTTTTCCTGAATATATTCAGGAAAAAACGCATACGCCCTTTTTGGCCAACCAAGCAACCTGGAAAGGCAAATCAGCGCTACAAAGAAGTCTCGCTTCCCATCGGTCAAAAGGGCCATGCTGAAAAAAGTGTCAAAACCAGAAATGCAGGACAGGCCACGGAGAAATGGGAGCCTTGCTACACTGATGGGCGGGATGTAAATTGCCAACAGCCACTCTGGAGAAGTGTAAGGTGTGTCCTGAAACATCTAAAAAACACAGCTTAGAGAGCATAGGGCACTTCCACGCATGGGGGGATAAAGTGGGAAAATTGAAAATCAGCAAGACACAAGCACCCCAAAGTTTAGGGCTGCTCTGTTGACAAGGACCTCCACTTCCTTCCACCTTAAATATCCCAGGAAAGCGAAAAATGGATAAAAAAGTTGTGGTCCTTATGTACAATGGAATATCACTCAGCCATGAAATCAATGTCATAAAGCTAGTAGCAGCATGATGAGGGGATTTAGGTAAGACGATTCTAAGTGAAATAAGTCACACAGAAAAGGACACTTCTCATAAGGTGTCACTTATAGAGGGAATGTAAAAACCGTTACACTTGAACTGAATTACAAAACAGAACAGAGTCACACATGCAGAAAACACACTATGGCTGCTTAACGGGAAAGGTGAGGTGGGGTGATACATAAAACAAGAGTTTCAAATTAGCTCAGATACCGTTCCATAAACCCAATATGGAATAGACAAGACCTACTCCTTGCTCAGAGAACTGGACTCAACACGCCCGATTCACCGCACAAGAATATATCTGACTAGTAATAATCTTAAAACCTATGTATTGATATCTCTCTGTTAGTGTGTCAAGTGGGTGTAAAGCGGCCTAAACACAGCCGTGAAAAGCAGCTAAACCCCATTATAAAAATAAATTACTTTTAAAAACCCATGAAACAAAGACAGGGAAAGAGAGAGAAATTCTTACACAATTCGTTCAGGGGCTGTGATGCAACCTGGATTGACCATATCTAGACCCACAGCTGGATGAGACATAAGGGTGGACACTCTTGGGGCTGAGAGGTTTGGTGAGGTTGGGTGAGCAAACGCAGACCCTTTAAAGTAATACTGCGTGCTACCCATCGCATGGGTCCCAAATCTCCAGGTTCAAGGGCATCTTCCTACATCGAAAACATGCATGAGAAACCCAGAAGATGGTACACCGTGTGATGGGGAAAGGTTTCTAAAACGCACCTCATTTCTCATCTCCTTGTGCTCGGGTTCGCCATTCCAGCCACTTTACTAGCAATCTCCCTACTTGGAGCATCAGCACCTTTAACCTCCTGTTCCGTACAGGTTGCAATTTGTCCTGAGGATGAACGGGAAGACGGGGAACCAATGAGAGACTAGCTCTTGGTGTTGGGACAGGCACAGGTCACTCTATTTTCCCATCAGGAAGAAGAATTAACCACAGGCTCAGCCTGCCCCCCGGAACCAGAACAGGGCCTGAAGCCATCCGGCGCTTCTGCGGCCGGCTCCCAAAAAAGCGACTTGTAAAATGGAGCTTCAGGGCACTGCAATTCACAAACCTGCAGAGTTATAAATGATAACTCTCGTCCACAAATATATTGAGGGAAGGCAAAGAAGAGGATTTGAAATCAAGGCAGAATTGCAGGAAACAGATTTCAGGAGGTAGATTCGAATCGCCTTTAAAGCACATGAAAAGCGGCAAAACGTTGACAATGATGCCCTTGGCCAAAAAGGGCGTATGCGTTTTTTCCTGAATATATTCAGGAAAAAACGCATACGCCCTTTTTGGCCAACCAAGCAACCTGGAAAGGCAAATCAGCGCTACAAAGAAGTCTCGCTTCCCATCGGTCAAAAGGGCCATGCTGAAAAAAGTGTCAAAACCAGAAATGCAGGACAGGCCAAGGAGAAATGGGAGCCTTGCTACACTGATGGGCGGGATGTAAATTGCCAACAGCCACTCTGGAGAAGTGTAAGGTGTGTCCTGAAACATCTAAAAAACACAGCTTAGAGAGCATAGGGCACTTCCACGCATGGGGGGATAAAGTGGGAAAATTGAAAATCAGCAAGACACAAGCACCCCAAAGTTTAGGGCTGCTCTGTTGACAAGGACCTCCACTTCCTTCCACCTTAAATATCCCAGGAAAGCGAAAAATGGATAAAAAAGTTGTGGTCCTTATGTACAATGGAATATCACTCAGCCATGAAATCAATGTCATAAAGCTAGTAGCAGCATGATGAGTGGATTTAGGTAAGACGATTCTAAGTGAAATAAGTCACACAGAAAAGGACACTTCTCATAAGGTGTCACTTATAGAGGGAATGTAAAAACCGTTACACTTGAACTGAATTACAAAACAGAACAGAGTCACACATGCAGAAAACACACTATGGCTGCTTAACGGGAAAGGTGAGGTGGGGTGATACATAAAACAAGAGTTTCAAATTAGCTCAGATACCGTTCCATAAACCCAATATGTAATAGACAAGACCTACTCCTTGCTCAGAGAACTGGACTCAACACGCCCGATTCACCGCACAAGAATATATCTGACTAGTAATAATCTTAAAACCTATGTATTGATATCTCTCTGTTAGTGTGTCAAGTGGGTGTAAAGCGGCCTAAACACAGCCGTGAAAAGCAGCTAAACCCCATTATAAAAATAAATTACTTTTAAAAACCCATGAAACAAAGACAGGGAAAGAGAGAGAAATTCTTACACAATTCGTTCAGGGGCTGTGATGCAACCTGGATTGACCATATCTAGACCCACAGCTGGATGAGACATAAGGGTGGACACTCTTGGGGCTGAGAGGTTTGGTGAGGTTGGGTGAGCAAACGCAGACCCTTTAAAGTAATACTGCGTGCTACCCATCGCATGGGTCCCAAATCTCCAGGTTCAAGGGCATCTTCCTACATCGAAAACATGCATGAGAAACCCAGAAGATGGTACACCGTGTGATGGGGAAAGGTTTCTAAAACGCACCTCATTTCTCATCTCCTTGTGCTCGGGTTCGCCATTCCAGCCACTTTACTAGCAATCTCCCTACTTGGAGCATCAGCACCTTTAACCTCCTGTTCCGTACAGGTTGCAATTTGTCCTGAGGATGAACGGGAAGACGGGGAACCAATGAGAGACTAGCTCTTGGTGTTGGGACAGGCACAGGTCACTCTATTTTCCCATCAGGAAGAAGAATTAACCACAGGCTCAGCCTGCCCCCCGGAACCAGAACAGGGCCTGAAGCCATCCGGCGCTTTTGCGGCCGGCTCCCAAAAAAGCGACTTGTAAAATGGAGCTTCGGGGCACTGCAATTCACAAACCTGCAGAGTTATAAATGATAACTCTCGTCCACAAATATATTGAGGGAAGGCAAAGAAGAGGATTTGAAATCAAGGCAGAATTGCAGGAAACAGATTTCAGGAGGTAGATTCGAATCGCCTTTAAAGCACATGAAAAGCGGCAAAACGTTGACAATGAGGCCCTTGGCCAAAAAGGGCGTATGCGTTTTTTCCTGAATATATTCAGGAAAAAACGCATACGCCCTTTTTGGCCAACCAAGCAACCTGGAAAGGCAAATCAGCGCTACAAAGAAGTCTCGCTTCCCATCGGTCAAAAGGGCCATGCTGAAAAAAGTGTCAAAACCAGAAATGCAGGACAGGCCAAGGAGAAATGGGAGCCTTGCTACACTGATGGGCGGGATGTAAATTGCCAACAGCCACTCTGGAGAAGTGTAAGGTGTGTCCTGAAACATCTAAAAAACACAGCTTAGAGAGCATAGGGCACTTCCACGCATGGGGGGATAAAGTGGGAAAATTGAAAATCAGCAAGACACAAGCACCCCAAAGTTTAGGGCTGCTCTGTTGACAAGGACCTCCACTTCCTTCCACCTTAAATATCCCAGGAAAGCGAAAAATGGATAAAAAAGTTGTGGTCCTTATGTACAATGGAATATCACTCAGCCATGAAATCAATGTCATAAGGCTAGTAGCAGCATGATGAGTGGATTTAGGTAAGACGATTCTAAGTGAAATAAGTCACACAGAAAAGGACACTTCTCATAAGGTGTCACTTATAGAGGGAATGTAAAAACCGTTACACTTGAACTGAATTACAAAACAGAACAGAGTCACACATGCAGAAAACACACTATGGCTGCTTAACGGGAAAGGTGAGGTGGGGTGATACATAAAACAAGAGTTTCAAATTAGCTCAGATACCGTTCCATAAACCCAATATGGAATAGACAAGACCTACTCCTTGCTCAGAGAACTGGACTCAACACGCCCGATTCACCGCACAAGAATATATCTGACTAGTAATAATCTTAAAACCTATGTATTGATATCTCTCTGTTAGTGTGTCAAGTGGGTGTAAAGCGGCCTAAACACAGCCGTGAAAAGCAGCTAAACCCCATTATAAAAATAAATTTCTTTTAAAAACCCATGAAACAAAGACAGGGAAAGAGAGAGAAATTCTTACACAATTCGTTCAGGGGCTGTGATGCAACCTGGATTGACCATATCTAGACCCACAGCTGGATGAGACATAAGGGTGGACACTCTTGGGGCTGAGAGGTTTGGTGAGGTTGGGTGAGCAAACGCAGACCCTTTAAAGTAATACTGCGTGCTACCCATCGCATGGGTCCCAAATCTCCAGGTTCAAGGGCATCTTCCTACATCGAAAACATGCATGAGAAACCCAGAAGATGGTACACCGTGTGATGGGGAAAGGTTTCTAAAACGCACCTCATTTCTCATCTCCTTGTGCTCGGGTTCGCCATTCCAGCCACTTTACTAGCAATCTCCCTACTTGGAGCATCAGCACCTTTTACCTCCTGTTCCGTACAGGTTGCAATTTGTCCTGAGGATGAACGGGAAGACGGGGAACCAATGAGAGACTAGCTCTTGGTGTTGGGACAGGCACAGGTCACTCTATTTTCCCATCAGGAAGAAGAATTAACCACAGGCTCAGCCTGCCCCCCGGAACCAGAACAGGGCCTGAAGCCATCCGGCGCTTTTGCGGCCGGCTCCCAAAAAAGCGACTTGTAAAATGGAGCTTCGGGGCACTGCAATTCACAAACCTGCAGAGTTATAAATGATAACTCTCGTCCACAAATATATTGAGGGAAGGCAAAGAAGAGGATTTGAAATCAAGGCAGAATTGCAGGAAACAGATTTCAGGAGGTAGATTCGAATCGCCTTTAAAGCACATGAAAAGCGGCAAAACGTTGACAATGAGGCCCTTGGCCAAAAAGGGCGTATGCGTTTTTTCCTGAATATATTCAGGAAAAAACGCATACGCCCTTTTTGGCCAACCAAGCAACCTGGAAAGGCAAATCAGCGCTACAAAGAAGTCTCGCTTCCCATCGGTCAAAAGGGCCATGCTGAAAAAAGTGTCAAAACCAGAAATGCAGGACAGGCCAAGGAGAAATGGGAGCCTTGCTACACTGATGGGCGGGATGTAAATTGCCAACAGCCACTCTGGAGAAGTGTAAGGTGTGTCCTGAAACATCTAAAAAACACAGCTTAGAGAGCATAGGGCACTTCCACGCATGGGGGGATAAAGTGGGAAAATTGAAAATCAGCAAGACACAAGCACCCCAAAGTTTAGGGCTGCTCTGTTGACAAGGACCTCCACTTCCTTCCACCTTAAATATCCCAGGAAAGCGAAAAATGGATAAAAAAGTTGTGGTCCTTATGTACAATGGAATATCACTCAGCCATGAAATCAATGTCATAAAGCTAGTAGCAGCATGATGAGGGGATTTAGGTAAGACGATTCTAAGTGAAATAAGTCACACAGAAAAGGACACTTCTCATAAGGTGTCACTTATAGAGGGAATGTAAAAACCGTTACACTTGAACTGAATTACAAAACAGAACAGAGTCACACATGCAGAAAACACACTATGGCTGCTTAACGGGAAAGGTGAGGTGGGGTGATACATAAAACAAGAGTTTCAAATTAGCTCAGATACCGTTCCATAAACCCAATATGGAATAGACAAGACCTACTCCTTGCTCAGAGAACTGGACTCAACACGCCCGATTCACCGCACAAGAATATATCTGACTAGTAATAATCTTAAAACCTATGTATTGATATCTCTCTGTTAGTGTGTCAAGTGGGTGTAAAGCGGCCTAAACACAGCCGTGAAAAGCAGCTAAACCCCATTATAAAAATAAATTACTTTTAAAAACCCATGAAACAAAGACAGGGAAAGAGAGAGAAATTCTTACACAATTCGTTCAGGGGCTGTGATGCAACCTGGATTGACCATATCTAGACCCACAGCTGGATGAGACATAAGGGTGGACACTCTTGGGGCTGAGAGGTTTGGTGAGGTTGGGTGAGCAAACGCAGACCCTTTAAAGTAATACTGCGTGCTACCCATCGCATGGGTCCCAAATCTCCAGGTTCAAGGGCATCTTCCTACATCGAAAACATGCATGAGAAACCCAGAAGATGGTACACCGTGTGATGGGGAAAGGTTTCTAAAACGCACCTCATTTCTCATCTCCTTGTGCTCGGGTTCGCCATTCCAGCCACTTTACTAGCAATCTCCCTACTTGGAGCCTCAGCACCTTTAACCTCCTGTTCCGTACAGGTTGCAATTTGTCCTGAGGATGAACGGGAAGACGGGGAACCAATGAGAGACTAGCTCTTGGTGTTGGGACAGGCACAGGTCACTCTATTTTCCCATCAGGAAGAAGAATGAACCACAGGCTCAGCCTGCCCCCCGGAACCAGAACAGGGCCTGAAGCCATCCGGCGCTTTTGCGGCCGGCTCCCAAAAAAGCGACTTGTAAAATGGAGCTTCGGGGCACTGCAATTCACAAACCTGCAGAGTTATAAATGATAACTCTCGTCCACAAATATATTGAGGGAAGGCAAAGAAGAGGATTTGAAATCAAGGCAGAATTGCAGGAAACAGATTTCAGGAGGTAGATTCGAATCGCCTTTAAAGCACATGAAAAGCGGCAAAACGTTGACAATGATGCCCTTGGCCAAAAAGGGCGTATGCGATTTTTCCTGAATATATTCAGGAAAAAACGCATACGCCCTTTTTGGCCAACCAAGCAACCTGGAAAGGCAAATCAGCGCTACAAAGAAGTCTCGCTTCCCATCGGTCAAAAGGGCCATGCTGAAAAAAGTGTCAAAACCAGAAATGCAGGACAGGCCAAGGAGAAATGGGAGCCTTGCTACACTGATGGGCGGGATGTACATTGCCAACAGCCACTCTGGAGAAGTGTACGGTGTGTCCTGAAACATCTAAAAAACACAGCTTAGAGAGCATAGGGCACTTCCACGCATGGGGGGATAAAGTGGGAAAATTGAAAATCAGCAAGACACAAGCACCCCAAAGTTTAGGGCTGCTCTGTTGACAAGGACCTCCACTTCCTTCCACCTTAAATATCCCAGGAAAGCGAAAAATGGATAAAAAAGTTGTGGTCCTTATGTACAATGGAATATCACTCAGCCATGAAATCAATGTCATAAGGCTAGTAGCAGCATGATGAGTGGATTTAGGTAAGACGATTCTAAGTGAAATAAGTCACACAGAAAAGGACACTTCTCATAAGGTGTCACTTATAGAGGGAATGTAAAAACCGTTACACTTGAACTGAATTACAAAACAGAACAGAGTCACACATGCAGAAAACACACTATGGCTGCTTAACGGGAAAGGTGAGGTGGGGTGATACATAAAACAAGAGTTTCAAATTAGCTCAGATACCGTTCCATAAACCCAATATGGAATAGACAAGACCTACTCCTTGCTCAGAGAACTGGACTCAACACGCCCGATTCACCGCACAAGAATATATCTGACTAGTAATAATCTTAAAACCTATGTATTGATATCTCTCTGTTAGTGTGTCAAGTGGGTGTAAAGCGGCCTAAACACAGCCGTGAAAAGCAGCTAAACCCCATTATAAAAATAAATTACTTTTAAAAACCCATGAAACAAAGACAGGGAAAGAGAGAGAAATTCTTACACAATTCGTTCAGAGGCTGTGATGCAACCTGGATTGACCATATCTAGACCCACAGCTGGATGAGACATAAGGGTGGACACTCTTGGGGCTGAGAGGTTTGGTGAGGTTGGGTGAGCAAACGCAGACCCTTTAAAGTAATACTGCGTGCTACCCATCGCATGGGTCCCAAATCTCCAGGTTCAAGGGCATCTTCCTACATCGAAAACATGCATGAGAAACCCAGAAGATGGTACACCGTGTGATGGGGAAAGGTTTCTAAAACGCACCTCATTTCTCATCTCCTTGTGCTCGGGTTCGCCATTCCAGCCACTTTACTAGCAATCTCCCTACTTGGAGCATCAGCACCTTTAACCTCCTGTTCCGTACAGGTTGCAATTTGTCCTGAGGATGAACGGGAAGACGGGGAACCAATGAGAGACTAGCTCTTGGTGTTGGGACAGGCACAGGTCACTCTATTTTCCCATCAGGAAGAAGAATTAACCACAGGCTCAGCCTGCCCCCCGGAACCAGAACAGGGCCTGAAGCCATCCGGCGCTTTTGCGGCCGGCTCCCAAAAAAGCGACTTGTAAAATGGAGCTTCGGGGCACTGCAATTCACAAACCTGCAGAGTTATAAATGATAACTCTCGTCCACAAATATATTGAGGGAAGGCAAAGAAGAGGATTTGAAATCAAGGCAGAATTGCAGGAAACAGATTTCAGGAGGTAGATTCGAATCGCCTTTAAAGCACATGAAAAGCGGCAAAACGTTGACAATGAGGCCCTTGGCCAAAAAGGGCGTATGCGTTTTTTCCTGAATATATTCAGGAAAAAACGCATACGCCCTTTTTGGCCAACCAAGCAACCTGGAAAGGCAAATCAGCGCTACAAAGAAGTCTCGCTTCCCATCGGTCAAAAGGGCCATGCTGAAAAAAGTGTCAAAACCAGAAATGCAGGACAGGCCACGGAGAAATGGGAGCCTTGCTACACTGATGGGCGGGATGTAAATTGCCAACAGCCACTCTGGAGAAGTGTAAGGTGTGTCCTGAAACATCTAAAAAACACAGCTTAGAGAGCATAGGGCACTTCCACGCATGGGGGGATAAAGTGGGAAAATTGAAAATCAGCAAGACACAAGCACCCCAAAGTTTAGGGCTGCTCTGTTGACAAGGACCTCCACTTCCTTCCACCTTAAATATCCCAGGAAAGCGAAAAATGGATAAAAAAGTTGTGGTCCTTATGTACAATGGAATATCACTCAGCCATGAAATCAATGTCATAAGGCTAGTAGCAGCATGATGAGTGGATTTAGGTAAGACGATTCTAAGTGAAATAAGTCACACAGAAAAGGACACTTCTCATAAGGTGTCACTTATAGAGGGAATGTAAAAACCGTTACACTTGAACTGAATTACAAAACAGAACAGAGTCACACATGCAGAAAACACACTATGGCTGCTTAACGGGAAAGGTGAGGTGGGGTGATACATAAAACAAGAGTTTCAAATTAGCTCAGATACCGTTCCATAAACCCAATATGGAATAGACAAGACCTACTCCTTGCTCAGAGAACTGGACTCAACACGCCCGATTCACCGCACAAGAATATATCTGACTAGTAATAATCTTAAAACCTATGTATTGATATCTCTCTGTTAGTGTGTCAAGTGGGTGTAAAGCGGCCTAAACACAGCCGTGAAAAGCAGCTAAACCCCATTATAAAAATAAATTTCTTTTAAAAACCCATGAAACAAAGACAGGGAAAGAGAGAGAAATTCTTACACAATTCGTTCAGGGGCTGTGATGCAACCTGGATTGACCATATCTAGACCCACAGCTGGATGAGACATAAGGGTGGACACTCTTGGGGCTGAGAGGTTTGGTGAGGTTGGGTGAGCAAACGCAGACCCTTTAAAGTAATACTGCGTGCTACCCATCGCATGGGTCCCAAATCTCCAGGTTCAAGGGCATCTTCCTACATCGAAAACATGCATGAGAAACCCAGAAGATGGTACACCGTGTGATGGGGAAAGGTTTCTAAAACGCACCTCATTTCTCATCTCCTTGTGCTCGGGTTCGCCATTCCAGCCACTTTACTAGCAATCTCCCTACTTGGAGCATCAGCACCTTTAACCTCCTGTTCCGTACAGGTTGCAATTTGTCCTGAGGATGAACGGGAAGACGGGGAACCAATGAGAGACTAGCTCTTGGTGTTGGGACAGGCACAGGTCACTCTATTTTCCCATCAGGAAGAAGAATTAACCACAGGCTCAGCCTGCCCCCCGGAACCAGAACAGGGCCTGAAGCCATCCGGCGCTTTTGCGGCCGGCTCCCAAAAAAGCGACTTGTAAAATGGAGCTTCAGGGCACTGCAATTCACAAACCTGCAGAGTTATAAATGATAACTCTCGTCCACAAATATATTGAGGGAAGGCAAAGAAGAGGATTTGAAATCAAGGCAGAATTGCAGGAAACAGATTTCAGGAGGTAGATTCGAATCGCCTTTAAAGCACATGAAAAGCGGCAAAACGTTGACAATGAGGCCCTTGGCCAAAAAGGGCGTATGCGTTTTTTCCTGAATATATTCAGGAAAAAACGCATACGCCCTTTTTGGCCAACCAAGCAACCTGGAAAGGCAAATCAGCGCTACAAAGAAGTCTCGCTTCCCATCGGTCAAAAGGGCCATGCTGAAAAAAGTGTCAAAACCAGAAATGCAGGACAGGCCACGGAGAAATGGGAGCCTTGCTACACTGATGGGCGGGATGTAAATTGCCAACAGCCACTCTGGAGAAGTGTAAGGTGTGTCCTGAAACATCTAAAAAACACAGCTTAGAGAGCATAGGGCACTTCCACGCATGGGGGGATAAAGTGGGAAAATTGAAAATCAGCAAGACACAAGCACCCCAAAGTTTAGGGCTGCTCTGTTGACAAGGACCTCCACTTCCTTCCACCTTAAATATCCCAGGAAAGCGAAAAATGGATAAAAAAGTTGTGGTCCTTATGTACAATGGAATATCACTCAGCCATGAAATCAATGTCATAAAGCTAGTAGCAGCATGATGAGGGGATTTAGGTAAGACGATTCTAAGTGAAATAAGTCACACAGAAAAGGACACTTCTCATAAGGTGTCACTTATAGAGGGAATGTAAAAACCGTTACACTTGAACTGAATTACAAAACAGAACAGAGTCACACATGCAGAAAACACACTATGGCTGCTTAACGGGAAAGGTGAGGTGGGGTGATACATAAAACAAGAGTTTCAAATTAGCTCAGATACCGTTCCATAAACCCAATATGGAATAGACAAGACCTACTCCTTGCTCAGAGAACTGGACTCAACACGCCCGATTCACCGCACAAGAATATATCTGACTAGTAATAATCTTAAAACCTATGTATTGATATCTCTCTGTTAGTGTGTCAAGTGGGTGTAAAGCGGCCTAAACACAGCCGTGAAAAGCAGCTAAACCCCATTATAAAAATAAATTACTTTTAAAAACCCATGAAACAAAGACAGGGAAAGAGAGAGCAATTCTTACACAATTCGTTCAGGGGCTGTGATGCAACCTGGATTGACCATATCTAGACCCACAGCTGGATGAGACATAAGGGTGGACACTCTTGGGGCTGAGAGGTTTGGTGAGGTTGGGTGAGCAAACGCAGACCCTTTAAAGTAATACTGCGTGCTACCCATCGCATGGGTCCCAAATCTCCAGGTTCAAGGGCATCTTCCTACATCGAAAACATGCATGAGAAACCCAGAAGATGGTACACCGTGTGATGGGGAAAGGTTTCTAAAACGCACCTCATTTCTCATCTCCTTGTGCTCGGGTTCGCCATTCCAGCCACTTTACTAGCAATCTCCCTACTTGGAGCATCAGCACCTTTAACCTCCTGTTCCGTACAGGTTGCAATTTGTCCTGAGGATGAACGGGAAGACGGGGAACCAATGAGAGACTAGCTCTTGGTGTTGGGACAGGCACAGGTCACTCTATTTTCCCATCAGGAAGAAGAATTAACCACAGGCTCAGCCTGCCCCCCGGAACCAGAACAGGGCCTGAAGCCATCCGGCGCTTCTGCGGCCGGCTCCCAAAAAAGCGACTTGTAAAATGGAGCTTCAGGGCACTGCAATTCACAAACCTGCAGAGTTATAAATGATAACTCTCGTCCACAAATATATTGAGGGAAGGCAAAGAAGAGGATTTGAAATCAAGGCAGAATTGCAGGAAACAGATTTCAGGAGGTAGATTCGAATCGCCTTTAAAGCACATGAAAAGCGGCAAAACGTTGACAATGATGCCCTTGGCCAAAAAGGGCGTATGCGTTTTTTCCTGAATATATTCAGGAAAAAACGCATACGCCCTTTTTGGCCAACCAAGCAACCTGGAAAGGCAAATCAGCGCTACAAAGAAGTCTCGCTTCCCATCGGTCAAAAGGGCCATGCTGAAAAAAGTGTCAAAACCAGAAATGCAGGACAGGCCAAGGAGAAATGGGAGCCTTGCTACACTGATGGGCGGGATGTAAATTGCCAACAGCCACTCTGGAGAAGTGTAAGGTGTGTCCTGAAACATCTAAAAAACACAGCTTAGAGAGCATAGGGCACTTCCACGCATGGGGGGATAAAGTGGGAAAATTGAAAATCAGCAAGACACAAGCACCCCAAAGTTTAGGGCTGCTCTGTTGACAAGGACCTCCACTTCCTTCCACCTTAAATATCCCAGGAAAGCGAAAAATGGATAAAAAAGTTGTGGTCCTTATGTACAATGGAATATCACTCAGCCATGAAATCAATGTCATAAAGCTAGTAGCAGCATGATGAGTGGATTTAGGTAAGACGATTCTAAGTGAAATAAGTCACACAGAAAAGGACACTTCTCATAAGGTGTCACTTATAGAGGGAATGTAAAAACCGTTACACTTGAACTGAATTACAAAACAGAACAGAGTCACACATGCAGAAAACACACTATGGCTGCTTAACGGGAAAGGTGAGGTGGGGTGATACATAAAACAAGAGTTTCAAATTAGCTCAGATACCGTTCCATAAACCCAATATGTAATAGACAAGACCTACTCCTTGCTCAGAGAACTGGACTCAACACGCCCGATTCACCGCACAAGAATATATCTGACTAGTAATAATCTTAAAACCTATGTATTGATATCTCTCTGTTAGTGTGTCAAGTGGGTGTAAAGCGGCCTAAACACAGCCGTGAAAAGCAGCTAAACCCCATTATAAAAATAAATTACTTTTAAAAACCCATGAAACAAAGACAGGGAAAGAGAGAGAAATTCTTACACAATTCGTTCAGGGGCTGTGATGCAACCTGGATTGACCATATCTAGACCCACAGCTGGATGAGACATAAGGGTGGACACTCTTGGGGCTGAGAGGTTTGGTGAGGTTGGGTGAGCAAACGCAGACCCTTTAAAGTAATACTGCGTGCTACCCATCGCATGGGTCCCAAATCTCCAGGTTCAAGGGCATCTTCCTACATCGAAAACATGCATGAGAAACCCAGAAGATGGTACACCGTGTGATGGGGAAAGGTTTCTAAAACGCACCTCATTTCTCATCTCCTTGTGCTCGGGTTCGCCATTCCAGCCACTTTACTAGCAATCTCCCTACTTGGAGCATCAGCACCTTTAACCTCCTGTTCCGTACAGGTTGCAATTTGTCCTGAGGATGAACGGGAAGACGGGGAACCAATGAGAGACTAGCTCTTGGTGTTGGGACAGGCACAGGTCACTCTATTTTCCCATCAGGAAGAAGAATTAACCACAGGCTCAGCCTGCCCCCCGGAACCAGAACAGGGCCTGAAGCCATCCGGCGCTTTTGCGGCCGGCTCCCAAAAAAGCGACTTGTAAAATGGAGCTTCGGGGCACTGCAATTCACAAACCTGCAGAGTTATAAATGATAACTCTCGTCCACAAATATATTGAGGGAAGGCAAAGAAGAGGATTTGAAATCAAGGCAGAATTGCAGGAAACAGATTTCAGGAGGTAGATTCGAATCGCCTTTAAAGCACATGAAAAGCGGCAAAACGTTGACAATGAGGCCCTTGGCCAAAAAGGGCGTATGCGTTTTTTCCTGAATATATTCAGGAAAAAACGCATACGCCCTTTTTGGCCAACCAAGCAACCTGGAAAGGCAAATCAGCGCTACAAAGAAGTCTCGCTTCCCATCGGTCAAAAGGGCCATGCTGAAAAAAGTGTCAAAACCAGAAATGCAGGACAGGCCAAGGAGAAATGGGAGCCTTGCTACACTGATGGGCGGGATGTAAATTGCCAACAGCCACTCTGGAGAAGTGTAAGGTGTGTCCTGAAACATCTAAAAAACACAGCTTAGAGAGCATAGGGCACTTCCACGCATGGGGGGATAAAGTGGGAAAATTGAAAATCAGCAAGACACAAGCACCCCAAAGTTTAGGGCTGCTCTGTTGACAAGGACCTCCACTTCCTTCCACCTTAAATATCCCAGGAAAGCGAAAAATGGATAAAAAAGTTGTGGTCCTTATGTACAATGGAATATCACTCAGCCATGAAATCAATGTCATAAGGCTAGTAGCAGCATGATGAGTGGATTTAGGTAAGACGATTCTAAGTGAAATAAGTCACACAGAAAAGGACACTTCTCATAAGGTGTCACTTATAGAGGGAATGTAAAAACCGTTACACTTGAACTGAATTACAAAACAGAACAGAGTCACACATGCAGAAAACACACTATGGCTGCTTAACGGGAAAGGTGAGGTGGGGTGATACATAAAACAAGAGTTTCAAATTAGCTCAGATACCGTTCCATAAACCCAATATGGAATAGACAAGACCTACTCCTTGCTCAGAGAACTGGACTCAACACGCCCGATTCACCGCACAAGAATATATCTGACTAGTAATAATCTTAAAACCTATGTATTGATATCTCTCTGTTAGTGTGTCAAGTGGGTGTAAAGCGGCCTAAACACAGCCGTGAAAAGCAGCTAAACCCCATTATAAAAATAAATTTCTTTTAAAAACCCATGAAACAAAGACAGGGAAAGAGAGAGAAATTATTACACAATTCGTTCAGGGGCTGTGATGCAACCTGGATTGACCATATCTAGACCCACAGCTGGATGAGACATAAGGGTGGACACTCTTGGGGCTGAGAGGTTTGGTGAGGTTGGGTGAGCAAACGCAGACCCTTTAAAGTAATACTGCGTGCTACCCATCGCATGGGTCCCAAATCTCCAGGTTCAAGGGCATCTTCCTACATCGAAAACATGCATGAGAAACCCAGAAGATGGTACACCGTGTGATGGGGAAAGGTTTCTAAAACGCACCTCATTTCTCATCTCCTTGTGCTCGGGTTCGCCATTCCAGCCACTTTACTAGCAATCTCCCTACTTGGAGCATCAGCACCTTTAACCTCCTGTTCCGTACAGGTTGCAATTTGTCCTGAGGATGAACGGGAAGATGGGGAACCAATGAGAGACTAGCTCTTGGTGTTGGGACAGGCACAGGTCACTCTATTTTCCCATCAGGAAGAAGAATTAACCACAGGCTCAGCCTGCCCCCCGGAACCAGAACAGGGCCTGAAGCCATCCGGCGCTTTTGCGGCCGGCTCCCAAAAAAGCGACTTGTAAAATGGAGCTTCGGGGCACTGCAATTCACAAACCTGCAGAGTTATAAATGATAACTCTCGTCCACAAATA
Source organism: Balaenoptera physalus (assembly GCF_965194825.1). Classification (NCBI taxonomy): domain Eukaryota; kingdom Metazoa; phylum Chordata; class Mammalia; order Artiodactyla; family Balaenopteridae; genus Balaenoptera; species Balaenoptera physalus. The sequence continues at coordinate 65,245 of NW_028126474.1, forward strand.
TATTGAGGGAAGGCAAAGAAGAGGATTTGAAATCAAGGCAGAATTGCAGGAAACAGATTTCAGGAGGTAGATTCGAATCGCCTTTAAAGCACATGAAAAGCGGCAAAACGTTGACAATGAGGCCCTTGGCCAAAAAGGGCGTATGCGTTTTTTCCTGAATATATTCAGGAAAAAACGCATACGCCCTTTTTGGCCAACCAAGCAACCTGGAAAGGCAAATCAGCGCTACAAAGAAGTCTCGCTTCCCATCGGTCAAAAGGGCCATGCTGAAAAAAGTGTCAAAACCAGAAATGCAGGACAGGCCAAGGAGAAATGGGAGCCTTGCTACACTGATGGGCGGGATGTAAATTGCCAACAGCCACTCTGGAGAAGTGTAAGGTGTGTCCTGAAACATCTAAAAAACACAGCTTAGAGAGCATAGGGCACTTCCACGCATGGGGGGATAAAGTGGGAAAATTGAAAATCAGCAAGACACAAGCACCCCAAAGTTTAGGGCTGCTCTGTTGACAAGGACCTCCACTTCCTTCCACCTTAAATATCCCAGGAAAGCGAAAAATGGATAAAAAAGTTGTGGTCCTTATGTACAATGGAATATCACTCAGCCATGAAATCAATGTCATAAAGCTAGTAGCAGCATGATGAGGGGATTTAGGTAAGACGATTCTAAGTGAAATAAGTCACACAGAAAAGGACACTTCTCATAAGGTGTCACTTATAGAGGGAATGTAAAAACCGTTACACTTGAACTGAATTACAAAACAGAACAGAGTCACACATGCAGAAAACACACTATGGCTGCTTAACGGGAAAGGTGAGGTGGGGTGATACATAAAACAAGAGTTTCAAATTAGCTCAGATACCGTTCCATAAACCCAATATGGAATAGACAAGACCTACTCCTTGCTCAGAGAACTGGACTCAACACGCCCGATTCACCGCACAAGAATATATCTGACTAGTAATAATCTTAAAACCTATGTATTGATATCTCTCTGTTAGTGTGTCAAGTGGGTGTAAAGCGGCCTAAACACAGCCGTGAAAAGCAGCTAAACCCCATTATAAAAATAAATTACTTTTAAAAACCCATGAAACAAAGACAGGGAAAGAGAGAGAAATTCTTACACAATTCGTTCAGGGGCTGTGATGCAACCTGGATTGACCATATCTAGACCCACAGCTGGATGAGACATAAGGGTGGACACTCTTGGGGCTGAGAGGTTTGGTGAGGTTGGGTGAGCAAACGCAGACCCTTTAAAGTAATACTGCGTGCTACCCATCGCATGGGTCCCAAATCTCCAGGTTCAAGGGCATCTTCCTACATCGAAAACATGCATGAGAAACCCAGAAGATGGTACACCGTGTGATGGGGAAAGGTTTCTAAAACGCACCTCATTTCTCATCTCCTTGTGCTCGGGTTCGCCATTCCAGCCACTTTACTAGCAATCTCCCTACTTGGAGCATCAGCACCTTTAACCTCCTGTTCTGTACAGGTTGCAATTTGTCCTGAGGATGAACGGGAAGACGGGGAACCAATGAGAGACTAGCTCTTGGTGTTGGGACAGGCACAGGTCACTCTATTTTCCCATCAGGAAGAAGAATTAACCACAGGCTCAGCCTGCCCCCCGGAACCAGAACAGGGCCTGAAGCCATCCGGCGCTTCTGCGGCCGGCTCCCAAAAAAGCGACTTGTAAAATGGAGCTTCAGGGCACTGCAATTCACAAACCTGCAGAGTTATAAATGATAACTCTCGTCCACAAATATATTGAGGGAAGGCAAAGAAGAGGATTTGAAATCAAGGCAGAATTGCAGGAAACAGATTTCAGGAGGTAGATTCGAATCGCCTTTAAAGCACATGAAAAGCGGCAAAACGTTGACAATGATGCCCTTGGCCAAAAAGGGCGTATGCGTTTTTTCCTGAATATATTCAGGAAAAAACGCATACGCCCTTTTTGGCCAACCAAGCAACCTGGAAAGGCAAATCAGCGCTACAAAGAAGTCTCGCTTCCCATCGGTCAAAAGGGCCATGCTGAAAAAAGTGTCAAAACCAGAAATGCAGGACAGGCCAAGGAGAAATGGGAGCCTTGCTACACTGATGGGCGGGATGTAAATTGCCAACAGCCACTCTGGAGAAGTGTAAGGTGTGTCCTGAAACATCTAAAAAACACAGCTTAGAGAGCATAGGGCACTTCCACGCATGGGGGGATAAAGTGGGAAAATTGAAAATCAGCAAGACACAAGCACCCCAAAGTTTAGGGCTGCTCTGTTGACAAGGACCTCCACTTCCTTCCACCTTAAATATCCCAGGAAAGCGAAAAATGGATAAAAAAGTTGTGGTCCTTATGTACAATGGAATATCACTCAGCCATGAAATCAATGTCATAAAGCTAGTAGCAGCATGATGAGTGGATTTAGGTAAGACGATTCTAAGTGAAATAAGTCACACAGAAAAGGACACTTCTCATAAGGTGTCACTTATAGAGGGAATGTAAAAACCGTTACACTTGAACTGAATTACAAAACAGAACAGAGTCACACATGCAGAAAACACACTATGGCTGCTTAACGGGAAAGGTGAGGTGGGGTGATACATAAAACAAGAGTTTCAAATTAGCTCAGATACCGTTCCATAAACCCAATATGTAATAGACAAGACCTACTCCTTGCTCAGAGAACTGGACTCAACACGCCCGATTCACCGCACAAGAATATATCTGACTAGTAATAATCTTAAAACCTATGTATTGATATCTCTCTGTTAGTGTGTCAAGTGGGTGTAAAGCGGCCTAAACACAGCCGTGAAAAGCAGCTAAACCCCATTATAAAAATAAATTACTTTTAAAAACCCATGAAACAAAGACAGGGAAAGAGAGAGAAATTCTTACACAATTCGTTCAGGGGCTGTGATGCAACCTGGATTGACCATATCTAGACCCACAGCTGGATGAGACATAAGGGTGGACACTCTTGGGGCTGAGAGGTTTGGTGAGGTTGGGTGAGCAAACGCAGACCCTTTAAAGTAATACTGCGTGCTACCCATCGCATGGGTCCCAAATCTCCAGGTTCAAGGGCATCTTCCTACATCGAAAACATGCATGAGAAACCCAGAAGATGGTACACCGTGTGATGGGGAAAGGTTTCTAAAACGCACCTCATTTCTCATCTCCTTGTGCTCGGGTTCGCCATTCCAGCCACTTTACTAGCAATCTCCCTACTTGGAGCATCAGCACCTTTAACCTCCTGTTCCGTACAGGTTGCAATTTGTCCTGAGGATGAACGGGAAGACGGGGAACCAATGAGAGACTAGCTCTTGGTGTTGGGACAGGCACAGGTCACTCTATTTTCCCATCAGGAAGAAGAATTAACCACAGGCTCAGCCTGCCCCCCGGAACCAGAACAGGGCCTGAAGCCATCCGGCGCTTTTGCGGCCGGCTCCCAAAAAAGCGACTTGTAAAATGGAGCTTCGGGGCACTGCAATTCACAAACCTGCAGAGTTATAAATGATAACTCTCGTCCACAAATATATTGAGGGAAGGCAAAGAAGAGGATTTGAAATCAAGGCAGAATTGCAGGAAACAGATTTCAGGAGGTAGATTCGAATCGCCTTTAAAGCACATGAAAAGCGGCAAAACGTTGACAATGAGGCCCTTGGCCAAAAAGGGCGTATGCGTTTTTTCCTGAATATATTCAGGAAAAAACGCATACGCCCTTTTTGGCCAACCAAGCAACCTGGAAAGGCAAATCAGCGCTACAAAGAAGTCTCGCTTCCCATCGGTCAAAAGGGCCATGCTGAAAAAAGTGTCAAAACCAGAAATGCAGGACAGGCCAAGGAGAAATGGGAGCCTTGCTACACTGATGGGCGGGATGTAAATTGCCAACAGCCACTCTGGAGAAGTGTAAGGTGTGTCCTGAAACATCTAAAAAACACAGCTTAGAGAGCATAGGGCACTTCCACGCATGGGGGGATAAAGTGGGAAAATTGAAAATCAGCAAGACACAAGCACCCCAAAGTTTAGGGCTGCTCTGTTGACAAGGACCTCCACTTCCTTCCACCTTAAATATCCCAGGAAAGCGAAAAATGGATAAAAAAGTTGTGGTCCTTATGTACAATGGAATATCACTCAGCCATGAAATCAATGTCATAAGGCTAGTAGCAGCATGATGAGTGGATTTAGGTAAGACGATTCTAAGTGAAATAAGTCACACAGAAAAGGACACTTCTCATAAGGTGTCACTTATAGAGGGAATGTAAAAACCGTTACACTTGAACTGAATTACAAAACAGAACAGAGTCACACATGCAGAAAACACACTATGGCTGCTTAACGGGAAAGGTGAGGTGGGGTGATACATAAAACAAGAGTTTCAAATTAGCTCAGATACCGTTCCATAAACCCAATATGGAATAGACAAGACCTACTCCTTGCTCAGAGAACTGGACTCAACACGCCCGATTCACCGCACAAGAATATATCTGACTAGTAATAATCTTAAAACCTATGTATTGATATCTCTCTGTTAGTGTGTCAAGTGGGTGTAAAGCGGCCTAAACACAGCCGTGAAAAGCAGCTAAACCCCATTATAAAAATAAATTACTTTTAAAAACCCATGAAACAAAGACAGGGAAAGAGAGAGAAATTCTTACACAATTCGTTCAGGGGCTGTGATGCAACCTGGATTGACCATATCTAGACCCACAGCTGGATGAGACATAAGGGTGGACACTCTTGGGGCTGAGAGGTTTGGTGAGGTTGGGTGAGCAAACGCAGACCCTTTAAAGTAATACTGCGTGCTACCCATCGCATGGGTCCCAAATCTCCAGGTTCAAGGGCATCTTCCTACATCGAAAACATGCATGAGAAACCCAGAAGATGGTACACCGTGTGATGGGGAAAGGTTTCTAAAACGCACCTCATTTCTCATCTCCTTGTGCTCGGGTTCGCCATTCCAGCCACTTTACTAGCAATCTCCCTACTTGGAGCATCAGCACCTTTAACCTCCTGTTCCGTACAGGTTGCAATTTGTCCTGAGGATGAACGGGAAGACGGGGAACCAATGAGAGACTAGCTCTTGGTGTTGGGACAGGCACAGGTCACTCTATTTTCCCATCAGGAAGAAGAATTAACCACAGGCTCAGCCTGCCCCCCGGAACCAGAACAGGGCCTGAAGCCATCCGGCGCTTTTGCGGCCGGCTCCCAAAAAAGCGACTTGTAAAATGGAGCTTCGGGGCACTGCAATTCACAAACCTGCAGAGTTATAAATGATAACTCTCGTCCACAAATATATTGAGGGAAGGCAAAGAAGAGGATTTGAAATCAAGGCAGAATTGCAGGAAACAGATTTCAGGAGGTAGATTCGAATCGCCTTTAAAGCACATGAAAAGCGGCAAAACGTTGACAATGAGGCCCTTGGCCAAAAAGGGCGTATGCGTTTTTTCCTGAATATATTCAGGAAAAAACGCATACGCCCTTTTTGGCCAACCAAGCAACCTGGAAAGGCAAATCAGCGCGACAAAGAAGTCTCGCTTCCCATCGGTCAAAAGGGCCATGCTGAAAAAAGTGTCAAAACCAGAAATGCAGGACAGGCCAAGGAGAAATGGGAGCCTTGCTACACTGATGGGCGGGATGTAAATTGCCAACGGCCACTCTGGAGAAGTGTAAGGTGTGTCCTGAAACATCTAAAAAACACAGCTTAGAGAGCATAGGGCACTTCCACGCATGGGGGGATAAAGTGGGAAAATTGAAAATCAGCAAGACACAAGCACCCCAAAGTTTAGGGCTGCTCTGTTGACAAGGACCTCCACTTCCTTCCACCTTAAATATCCCAGGAAAGCGAAAAATGGATAAAAAAGTTGTGGTCCTTATGTACAATGGAATATCACTCAGCCATGAAATCAATGTCATAAGGCTAGTAGCAGCATGATGAGGGGATTTAGGTAAGACGATTCTAAGTGAAATAAGTCACACAGAAAAGGACACTTCTCATAAGGTGTCACTTATAGAGGGAATGTAAAAACCGTTACACTTGAACTGAATTACAAAACAGAACAGAGTCACACATGCAGAAAACACACTATGGCTGCTTAACGGGAAAGGTGAGGTGGGGTGATACATAAAACAAGAGTTTCAAATTAGCTCAGATACCGTTCCATAAACCCAATATGGAATAGACAAGACCTACTCCTTGCTCAGAGAACTGGACTCAACACGCCCGATTCACCGCACAAGAATATATCTGACTAGTAATAATCTTAAAACCTATGTATTGATATCTCTCTGTTAGTGTGTCAAGTGGGTGTAAAGCGGCCTAAACACAGCCGTGAAAAGCAGCTAAACCCCATTATAAAAATAAATTTCTTTTAAAAACCCATGAAACAAAGACAGGGAAAGAGAGAGAAATTCTTACACAATTCGTTCAGGGGCTGTGATGCAACCTGGATTGACCATATCTAGACCCACAGCTGGATGAGACATAAGGGTGGACACTCTTGGGGCTGAGAGGTTTGGTGAGGTTGGGTGAGCAAACGCAGACCCTTTAAAGTAATACTGCGTGCTACCCATCGCATGGGTCCCAAATCTCCAGGTTCAAGGGCATCTTCCTACATCGAAAACATGCATGAGAAACCCAGAAGATGGTACACCGTGTGATGGGGAAAGGTTTCTAAAACGCACCTCATTTCTCATCTCCTTGTGCTCGGGTTCGCCATTCCAGCCACTTTACTAGCAATCTCCCTACTTGGAGCATCAGCACCTTTAACCTCCTGTTCCGTACAGGTTGCAATTTGTCCTGAGGATGAACGGGAAGACGGGGAACCAATGAGAGACTAGCTCTTGGTGTTGGGACAGGCACAGGTCACTCTATTTTCCCATCAGGAAGAAGAATTAACCACAGGCTCAGCCTGCCCCCCGGAACCAGAACAGGGCCTGAAGCCATCCGGCGCTTCTGCGGCCGGCTCCCGAAAAAGCGACTTGTAAAATGGAGCTTCAGGGCACTGCAATTCACAAACCTGCAGAGTTATAAATGATAACTCTCGTCCACAAATATATTGAGGGAAGGCAAAGAAGAGGATTTGAAATCAAGGCAGAATTGCAGGAAACAGATTTCAGGAGGTAGATTCGAATCGCCTTTAAAGCACATGAAAAGCGGCAAAACGTTGACAATGATGCCCTTGGCCAAAAAGGGCGTATGCGTTTTTTCCTGAATATATTCAGGAAAAAACGCATACGCCCTTTTTGGCCAACCAAGCAACCTGGAAAGGCAAATCAGCGCTACAAAGAAGTCTCGCTTCCCATCGGTCAAAAGGGCCATGCTGAAAAAAGTGTCAAAACCAGAAATGCAGGACAGGCCAAGGAGAAATGGGAGCCTTGCTACACTGATGGGCGGGATGTAAATTGCCAACAGCCACTCTGGAGAAGTGTAAGGTGTGTCCTGAAACATCTAAAAAACACAGCTTAGAGAGCATAGGGCACTTCCACGCATGGGGGGATAAAGTGGGAAAATTGAAAATCAGCAAGACGCAAGCACCCCAAAGTTTAGGGCTGCTCTGTTGACAAGGACCTCCACTTCCTTCCACCTTAAATATCCCAGGAAAGCGAAAAATGGATAAAAAAGTTGTGGTCCTTATGTACAATGGAATATCACTCAGCCATGAAATCAATGTCATAAGGCTAGTAGCAGCATGATGAGTGGATTTAGGTAAGACGATTCTAAGTGAAATAAGTCACACAGAAAAGGACACTTCTCATAAGGTGTCACTTATAGAGGGAATGTAAAAACCGTTACACTTGAACTGAATTACAAAACAGAACAGAGTCACACATGCAGAAAACACACTATGGCTGCTTAACGGGAAAGGTGAGGTGGGGTGATACATAAAACAAGAGTTTCAAATTAGCTCAGATACCGTTCCATAAACCCAATATGGAATAGACAAGACCTACTCCTTGCTCAGAGAACTGGACTCAACACGCCCAATTCACCGCACAAGAATATATCTGACTAGTAATAATCTTAAAACCTATGTATTGATATCTCTCTGTTAGTGTGTCAAGTGGGTGTAAAGCGGCCTAAACACAGCCGTGAAAAGCAGCTAAACCCCATTATAAAAATAAATTACTTTTAAAAACCCATGAAACAAAGACAGGGAAAGAGAGAGAAATTCTTACACAATTCGTTCAGGGGCTGTGATGCAACCTGGATTGACCATATCTAGACCCACAGCTGGATGAGACATAAGGGTGGACACTCTTGGGGCTGAGAGGTTTGGTGAGGTTGGGTGAGCAAACGCAGACCCTTTAAAGTAATACTGCGTGCTACCCATCGCATGGGTCCCAAATCTCCAGGTTCAAGGGCATCTTCCTACATCGAAAACATGCATGAGAAACCCAGAAGATGGTACACCGTGTGATGGGGAAAGGTTTCTAAAACGCACCTCATTTCTCATATCCTTGTGCTCGGGTTCGCCATTCCAGCCACTTTACTAGCAATCTCCCTACTTGGAGCATCAGCACCTTTAACCTCCTGTTCCGTACAGGTTGCAATTTGTCCTGAGGATGAACGGGAAGACGGGGAACCAATGAGAGACTAGCTCTTGGTGTTGGGACAGGCACAGGTCACTCTATTTTCCCATCAGGAAGAAGAATTAACCACAGGCTCAGCCTGCCCCCCGGAACCAGAACAGGGCCTGAAGCCATCCGGCGCTTTTGCGGCCGGCTCCCAAAAAAGCGACTTGTAAAATGGAGCTTCGGGGCACTGCAATTCACAAACCTGCAGAGTTATAAATGATAACTCTCGTCCACAAATATATTGAGGGAAGGCAAAGAAGAGGATTTGAAATCAAGGCAGAATTGCAGGAAACAGATTTCAGGAGGTAGATTCGAATCGCCTTTAAAGCACATGAAAAGCGGCAAAACGTTGACAATGAGGCCCTTGGCCAAAAAGGGCGTATGCGTTTTTTCCTGAATATATTCAGGAAAAAACGCATACGCCCTTTTTGGCCAACCAAGCAACCTGGAAAGGCAAATCAGCGCTACAAAGAAGTCTCGCTTCCCATCGGTCAAAAGGGCCATGCTGAAAAAAGTGTCAAAACCAGAAATGCAGGACAGGCCAAGGAGAAATGGGAGCCTTGCTACACTGATGGGCGGGATGTAAATTGCCAACAGCCACTCTGGAGAAGTGTAAGGTGTGTCCTGAAACATCTAAAAAACACAGCTTAGAGAGCATAGGGCACTTCCACGCATGGGGGGATAAAGTGGGAAAATTGAAAATCAGCAAGACACAAGCACCCCAAAGTTTAGGGCTGCTCTGTTGACAAGGACCTCCACTTCCTTCCACCTTAAATATCCCAGGAAAGCGAAAAATGGATAAAAAAGTTGTGGTCCTTATGTACAATGGAATATCACTCAGCCATGAAATCAATGTCATAAGGCTAGTAGCAGCATGATGAGTGGATTTAGGTAAGACGATTCTAAGTGAAATAAGTCACACAGAAAAGGACACTTCTCATAAGGTGTCACTTATAGAGGGAATGTAAAAACCGTTACACTTGAACTGAATTACAAAACAGAACAGAGTCACACATGCAGAAAACACACTATGGCTGCTTAACGGGAAAGGTGAGGTGGGGTGATACATAAAACAAGAGTTTCAAATTAGCTCAGATACCGTTCCATAAACCCAATATGGAATAGACAAGACCTACTCCTTGCTCAGAGAACTGGACTCAACACGCCCGATTCACCGCACAAGAATATATCTGACTAGTAATAATCTTAAAACCTATGTATTGATATCTCTCTGTTAGTGTGTCAAGTGGGTGTAAAGCGGCCTAAACACAGCCGTGAAAAGCAGCTAAACCCCATTATAAAAATAAATTACTTTTAAAAACCCATGAAACAAAGACAGGGAAAGAGAGAGAAATTCTTACACAATTCGTTCAGGGGCTGTGATGCAACCTGGATTGACCATATCTAGACCCACAGCTGGATGAGACATAAGGGTGGACACTCTTGGGGCTGAGAGGTTTGGTGAGGTTGGGTGAGCAAACGCAGACCCTTTAAAGTAATACTGCGTGCTACCCATCGCATGGGTCCCAAATCTCCAGGTTCAAGGGCATCTTCCTACATCGAAAACATGCATGAGAAACCCAGAAGATGGTACACCGTGTGATGGGGAAAGGTTTCTAAAACGCACCTCATTTCTCATCTCCTTGTGCTCGGGTTCGCCATTCCAGCCACTTTACTAGCAATCTCCCTACTTGGAGCATCAGCACCTTTAACCTCCTGTTCCGTACAGGTTGCAATTTGTCCTGAGGATGAACGGGAAGATGGGGAACCAATGAGAGACTAGCTCTTGGTGTTGGGACAGGCACAGGTCACTCTATTTTCCCATCAGGAAGAAGAATTAACCACAGGCTCAGCCTGCCCCCCGGAACCAGAACAGGGCCTGAAGCCATCCGGCGCTTTTGCGGCCGGCTCCCAAAAAAGCGACTTGTAAAATGGAGCTTCGGGGCACTGCAATTCACAAACCTGCAGAGTTATAAATGATAACTCTCGTCCACAAATATATTGAGGGAAGGCAAAGAAGAGGATTTGAAATCAAGGCAGAATTGCAGGAAACAGATTTCAGGAGGTAGATTCGAATCGCCTTTAAAGCACATGAAAAGCGGCAAAACGTTGACAATGAGGCCCTTGGCCAAAAAGGGCGTATGCGTTTTTTCCTGAATATATTCAGGAAAAAACGCATACGCCCTTTTTGGCCAACCAAGCAACCTGGAAAGGCAAATCAGCGCTACAAAGAAGTCTCGCTTCCCATCGGTCAAAAGGGCCATGCTGAAAAAAGTGTCAAAACCAGAAATGCAGGACAGGCCAAGGAGAAATGGGAGCCTTGCTACACTGATGGGCGGGATGTAAATTGCCAACAGCCACTCTGGAGAAGTGTAAGGTGTGTCCTGAAACATCTAAAAAACACAGCTTAGAGAGCATAGGGCACTTCCACGCATGGGGGGATAAAGTGGGAAAATTGAAAATCAGCAAGACACAAGCACCCCAAAGTTTAGGGCTGCTCTGTTGACAAGGACCTCCACTTCCTTCCACCTTAAATATCCCAGGAAAGCGAAAAATGGATAAAAAAGTTGTGGTCCTTATGTACAATGGAATATCACTCAGCCATGAAATCAATGTCATAAAGCTAGTAGCAGCATGATGAGGGGATTTAGGTAAGACGATTCTAAGTGAAATAAGTCACACAGAAAAGGACACTTCTCATAAGGTGTCACTTATAGAGGGAATGTAAAAACCGTTACACTTGAACTGAATTACAAAACAGAACAGAGTCACACATGCAGAAAACACACTATGGCTGCTTAACGGGAAAGGTGAGGTGGGGTGATACATAAAACAAGAGTTTCAAATTAGCTCAGATACCGTTCCATAAACCCAATATGGAATAGACAAGACCTACTCCTTGCTCAGAGAACTGGACTCAACACGCCCGATTCACCGCACAAGAATATATCTGACTAGTAATAATCTTAAAACCTATGTATTGATATCTCTCTGTTAGTGTGTCAAGTGGGTGTAAAGCGGCCTAAACACAGCCGTGAAAAGCAGCTAAACCCCATTATAAAAATAAATTACTTTTAAAAACCCATGAAACAAAGACAGGGAAAGAGAGAGAAATTCTTACACAATTCGTTCAGGGGCTGTGATGCAACCTGGATTGACCATATCTAGACCCACAGCTGGATGAGACATAAGGGTGGACACTCTTGGGGCTGAGAGGTTTGGTGAGGTTGGGTGAGCAAACGCAGACCCTTTAAAGTAATACTGCGTGCTACCCATCGCATGGGTCCCAAATCTCCAGGTTCAAGGGCATCTTCCTACATCGAAAACATGCATGAGAAACCCAGAAGATGGTACACCGTGTGATGGGGAAAGGTTTCTAAAACGCACCTCATTTCTCATCTCCTTGTGCTCGGGTTCGCCATTCCAGCCACTTTACTAGCAATCTCCCTACTTGGAGCATCAGCACCTTTAACCTCCTGTTCTGTACAGGTTGCAATTTGTCCTGAGGATGAACGGGAAGACGGGGAACCAATGAGAGACTAGCTCTTGGTGTTGGGACAGGCACAGGTCACTCTATTTTCCCATCAGGAAGAAGAATTAACCACAGGCTCAGCCTGCCCCCCGGAACCAGAACAGGGCCTGAAGCCATCCGGCGCTTCTGCGGCCGGCTCCCAAAAAAGCGACTTGTAAAATGGAGCTTCAGGGCACTGCAATTCACAAACCTGCAGAGTTATAAATGATAACTCTCGTCCACAAACATATTGAGGGAAGGCAAAGAAGAGGATTTGAAATCAAGGCAGAATTGCAGGAAACAGATTTCAGGAGGTAGATTCGAATCGCCTTTAAAGCACATGAAAAGCGGCAAAACGTTGACAATGAGGCCCTTGGCCAAAAAGGGCGTATGCGTTTTTTCCTGAATATATTCAGGAAAAAACGCATACGCCCTTTTTGGCCAACCAAGCAACCTGGAAAGGCAAATCAGCGCTACAAAGAAGTCTCGCTTCCCATCGGTCAAAAGGGCCATGCTGAAAAAAGTGTCAAAACCAGAAATGCAGGACAGGCCAAGGAGAAATGGGAGCCTTGCTACACTGATGGGCGGGATGTAAATTGCCAACAGCCACTCTGGAGAAGTGTAAGGTGTGTCCTGAAACATCTAAAAAACACAGCTTAGAGAGCATAGGGCACTTCCACGCATGGGGGGATAAAGTGGGAAAATTGAAAATCAGCAAGACACAAGCACCCCAAAGTTTAGGGCTGCTCTGTTGACAAGGACCTCCACTTCCTTCCACCTTAAATATCCCAGGAAAGCGAAAAATGGATACAAAAGTTGTGGTCCTTATGTACAATGGAATATCACTCAGCCATGAAATCAATGTCATAAGGCTAGTAGCAGCATGATGAGGGGATTTAGGTAAGACGATTCTAAGTGAAATAAGTCACACAGAAAAGGACACTTCTCATAAGGTGTCACTTATAGAGGGAATGTAAAAACCGTTACACTTGAACTGAATTACAAAACAGAACAGAGTCACACATGCAGAAAACACACTATGGCTGCTTAACGGGAAAGGTGAGGTGGGGTGATACATAAAACAAGAGTTTCAAATTAGCTCAGATACCGTTCCATAAACCCAATATGGAATAGACAAGACCTACTCCTTGCTCAGAGAACTGGACTCAACACGCCCGATTCACCGCACAAGAATATATCTGACTAGTAATAATCTTAAAACCTATGTATTGATATCTCTCTGTTAGTGTGTCAAGTGGGTGTAAAGCGGCCTAAACACAGCCGTGAAAAGCAGCTAAACCCCATTATAAAAATAAATTACTTTTAAAAACCCATGAAACAAAGACAGGGAAAGAGAGAGAAATTCTTACACAATTCGTTCAGGGGCTGTGATGCAACCTGGATTGACCATATCTAGACCCACAGCTGGATGAGACATAAGGGTGGACACTCTTGGGGCTGAGAGGTTTGGTGAGGTTGGGTGAGCAAACGCAGACCCTTTAAAGTAATACTGCGTGCTACCCATCGCATGGGTCCCAAATCTCCAGGTTCAAGGGCATCTTCCTACATCGAAAACATGCATGAGAAACCCAGAAGATGGTACACCGTGTGATGGGGAAAGGTTTCTAAAACGCACCTCATTTCTCATCTCCTTGTGCTCGGGTTCGCCATTCCAGCCACTTTACTAGCAATCTCCCTACTTGGAGCATCAGCACCTTTAACCTCCTGTTCCGTACAGGTTGCAATTTGTCCTGAGGATGAACGGGAAGACGGGGAACCAATGAGAGACTAGCTCTTGGTGTTGGGACAGGCACAGGTCACTCTATTTTCCGATCAGGAAGAAGAATTAACCACAGGCTCAGCCTGCCCCCCGGAACCAGAACAGGGCCTGAAGCCATCCGGCGCTTCTGCGGCCGGCTCCCAAAAAAGCGACTTGTAAAATTGAGCTTCAGGGCACTGCAATTCACAAACCTGCAGAGTTATAAATGATAACTCTCGTCCACAAATATATTGAGGGAAGGCAAAGAAGAGGATTTGAAATCAAGGCAGAATTGCAGGAAACAGATTTCAGGAGGTAGATTCGAATCGCCTTTAAAGCACATGAAAAGCGGCAAAACGTTGACAATGATGCCCTTGGCCAAAAAGGGCGTATGCGTTTTTTCCTGAATATATTCAGGAAAAAACGCATACGCCCTTTTTGGCCAACCAAGCAACCTGGAAAGGCAAATCAGCGCTACAAAGAAGTCTCGCTTCCCATCGGTCAAAAGGGCCATGCTGAAAAAAGTGTCAAAACCAGAAATGCAGGACAGGCCAAGGAGAAATGGGAGCCTTGCTACACTGATGGGCGGGATGTAAATTGCCAACAGCCACTCTGGAGAAGTGTAAGGTGTGTCCTGAAACATCTAAAAAACACAGCTTAGAGAGCATAGGGCACTTCCACGCATGGGGGGATAAAGTGGGAAAATTGAAAATCAGCAAGACACAAGCACCCCAAAGTTTAGGGCTGCTCTGTTGACAAGGACCTCCACTTCCTTCCACCTTAAATATCCCAGGAAAGCGAAAAATGGATAAAAAAGTTGTGGTCCTTATGTACAATGGAATATCACTCAGCCATGAAATCAATGTCATAAAGCTAGTAGCAGCATGATGAGTGGATTTAGGTAAGACGATTCTAAGTGAAATAAGTCACACAGAAAAGGACACTTCTCATAAGGTGTCACTTATAGAGGGAATGTAAAAACCGTTACACTTGAACTGAATTACAAAACAGAACAGAGTCACACATGCAGAAAACACACTATGGCTGCTTAACGGGAAAGGTGAGGTGGGGTGATACATAAAACAAGAGTTTCAAATTAGCTCAGATACCGTTCCATAAACCCAATATGTAATAGACAAGACCTACTCCTTGCTCAGAGAACTGGACTCAACACGCCCGATTCACCGCACAAGAATATATCTGACTAGTAATAATCTTAAAACCTATGTATTGATATCTCTCTGTTAGTGTGTCAAGTGGGTGTAAAGCGGCCTAAACACAGCCGTGAAAAGCAGCTAAACCCCATTATAAAAATAAATTACTTTTAAAAACCCATGAAACAAAGACAGGGAAAGAGAGAGAAATTCTTACACAATTCGTTCAGGGGCTGTGATGCAACCTGGATTGACCATATCTAGACCCACAGCTGGATGAGACATAAGGGTGGACACTCTTGGGGCTGAGAGGTTTGGTGAGGTTGGGTGAGCAAACGCAGACCCTTTAAAGTAATACTGCGTGCTACCCATCGCATGGGTCCCAAATCTCCAGGTTCAAGGGCATCTTCCTACATCGAAAACATGCATGAGAAACCCAGAAGATGGTACACCGTGTGATGGGGAAAGGTTTCTAAAACGCACCTCATTTCTCATCTCCTTGTGCTCGGGTTCGCCATTCCAGCCACTTTACTAGCAATCTCCCTACTTGGAGCATCAGCACCTTTAACCTCCTGTTCCGTACAGGTTGCAATTTGTCCTGAGGATGAACGGGAAGACGGGGAACCAATGAGAGACTAGCTCTTGGTGTTGGGACAGGCACAGGTCACTCTATTTTCCCATCAGGAAGAAGAATTAACCACAGGCTCAGCCTGCCCCCCGGAACCAGAACAGGGCCTGAAGCCATCCGGCGCTTTTGCGGCCGGCTCACAAAAAATCGACTTGTAAAATGGAGCTTCGGGGCACTGCAATTCACAAACCTGCAGAGTTATAAATGATAACTCTCGTCCACAAATATATTGAGGGAAGGCAAAGAAGAGGATTTGAAATCAAGGCAGAATTGCAGGAAACAGATTTCAGGAGGTAGATTCGAATCGCCTTTAAAGCACATGAAAAGCGGCAAAACGTTGACAATGAGGCCCTTGGCCAAAAAGGGCGTATGCGTTTTTTCCTGAATATATTCAGGAAAAAACGCATACGCCCTTTTTGGCCAACCAAGCAACCTGGAAAGGCAAATCAGCGCTACAAAGAAGTCTCGCTTCCCATCGGTCAAAAGGGCCATGCTGAAAAAAGTGTCAAAACCAGAAATGCAGGACAGGCCAAGGAGAAATGGGAGCCTTGCTACACTGATGGGCGGGATGTAAATTGCCAACAGCCACTCTGGAGAAGTGTAAGGTGTGTCCTGAAACATCTAAAAAACACAGCTTAGAGAGCATAGGGCACTTCCACGCATGGGGGGATAAAGTGGGAAAATTGAAAATCAGCAAGACACAAGCACCCCAAAGTTTAGGGCTGCTCTGTTGACAAGGACCTCCACTTCCTTCCACCTTAAATATCCCAGGAAAGCGAAAAATGGATAAAAAAGTTGTGGTCCTTATGTACAATGGAATATCACTCAGCCATGAAATCAATGTCATAAAGCTAGTAGCAGCATGATGAGTGGATTTAGGTAAGACGATTCTAAGTGAAATAAGTCACACAGAAAAGGACACTTCTCATAAGGTGTCACTTATAGAGGGAATGTAAAAACCGTTACACTTGAACTGAATTACAAAACAGAACAGAGTCACACATGCAGAAAACACACTATGGCTGCTTAACGGGAAAGGTGAGGTGGGGTGATACATAAAACAAGAGTTTCAAATTAGCTCAGATACCGTTCCATAAACCCAATATGGAATAGACAAGACCTACTCCTTGCTCAGAGAACTGGACTCAACACGCCCGATTCACCGCACAAGAATATATCTGACTAGTAATAATCTTAAAACCTATGTATTGATATCTCTCTGTTAGTGTGTCAAGTGGGTGTAAAGCGGCCTAAACACAGCCGTGAAAAGCAGCTAAACCCCATTATAAAAATAAATTACTTTTAAAAACCCATGAAACAAAGACAGGGAAAGAGAGAGAAATTCTTACACAATTCGTTCAGGGGCTGTGATGCAACCTGGATTGACCATATCTAGACCCACAGCTGGATGAGACATAAGGGTGGACACTCTTGGGGCTGAGAGGTTTGGTGAGGTTGGGTGAGCAAACGCAGACCCTTTAAAGTAATACTGCGTGCTACCCATCGCATGGGTCCCAAATCTCCAGGTTCAAGGGCATCTTCCTACATCGAAAACATGCATGAGAAACCCAGAAGATGGTACACCGTGTGATGGGGAAAGGTTTCTAAAACGCACCTCATTTCTCATCTCCTTGTGCTCGGGTTCGCCATTCCAGCCACTTTACTAGCAATCTCCCTACTTGGAGCATCAGCACCTTTAACCTCCTGTTCCGTACAGGTTGCAATTTGTCCTGAGGATGAACGGGAAGACGGGGAACCAATGAGAGACTAGCTCTTGGTGTTGGGACAGGCACAGGTCACTCTATTTTCCCATCAGGAAGAAGAATTAACCACAGGCTCAGCCTGCCCCCCGGAACCAGAACAGGGCCTGAAGCCATCCGGCGCTTTTGCGGCCGGCTCCCAAAAAAGCGACTTGTAAAATGGAGCTTCGGGGCACTGCAATTCACAAACCTGCAGAGTTATAAATGATAACTCTCGTCCACAAATATATTGAGGGAAGGCAAAGAAGAGGATTTGAAATCAAGGCAGAATTGCAGGAAACAGATTTCAGGAGGTAGATTCGAATCGCCTTTAAAGCACATGAAAAGCGGCAAAACGTTGACAATGAGGCCCTTGGCCAAAAAGGGCGTATGCGTTTTTTCCTGAATATATTCAGGAAAAAACGCATACGCCCTTTTTGGCCAACCAAGCAACCTGGAAAGGCAAATCAGCGCTACAAAGAAGTCTCGCTTCCCATCGGTCAAAAGGGCCATGCTGAAAAAAGTGTCAAAACCAGAAATGCAGGACAGGCCAAGGAGAAATGGGAGCCTTGCTACACTGATGGGCGGGATGTAAATTGCCAACAGCCACTCTGGAGAAGTGTAAGGTGTGTCCTGAAACATCTAAAAAACACAGCTTAGAGAGCATAGGGCACTTCCACGCATGGGGGGATAAAGTGGGAAAATTGAAAATCAGCAAGACACAAGCACCCCAAAGTTTAGGGCTGCTCTGTTGACAAGGACCTCCACTTCCTTCCACCTTAAATATCCCAGGAAAGCGAAAAATGGATAAAAAAGTTGTGGTCCTTATGTACAATGGAATATCACTCAGCCATGAAATCAATGTCATAAAGCTAGTAGCAGCATGATGAGTGGATTTAGGTAAGACGATTCTAAGTGAAATAAGTCACACAGAAAAGGACACTTCTCATAAGGTGTCACTTATAGAGGGAATGTAAAAACCGTTACACTTGAACTGAATTACAAAACAGAACAGAGTCACACATGCAGAAAACACACTATGGCTGCTTAACGGGAAAGGTGAGGTGGGGTGATACATAAAACAAGAGTTTCAAATTAGCTCAGATACCGTTCCATAAACCCAATATGGAATAGACAAGACCTACTCCTTGCTCAGAGAACTGGACTCAACACGCCCGATTCACCGCACAAGAATATATCTGACTAGTAATAATCTTAAAACCTATGTATTGATATCTCTCTGTTAGTGTGTCAAGTGGGTGTAAAGCGGCCTAAACACAGCCGTGAAAAGCAGCTAAACCCCATTATAAAAATAAATTACTTTTAAAAACCCATGAAACAAAGACAGGGAAAGAGAGAGAAATTCTTACACAATTCGTTCAGGGGCTGTGATGCAACCTGGATTGACCATATCTAGACCCACAGCTGGATGAGACATAAGGGTGGACACTCTTGGGGCTG
This sequence comes from Balaenoptera physalus, assembly GCF_965194825.1. Classification (NCBI taxonomy): domain Eukaryota; kingdom Metazoa; phylum Chordata; class Mammalia; order Artiodactyla; family Balaenopteridae; genus Balaenoptera; species Balaenoptera physalus. Next base: position 84,058 of record NW_028126474.1, read on the forward strand.
AGAGGTTTGGTGAGGTTGGGTGAGCAAACGCAGACCCTTTAAAGTAATACTGCGTGCTACCCATCGCATGGGTCCCAAATCTCCAGGTTCAAGGGCATCTTCCTACATCGAAAACATGCATGAGAAACCCAGAAGATGGTACACCGTGTGATGGGGAAAGGTTTCTAAAACGCACCTCATTTCTCATCTCCTTGTGCTCGGGTTCGCCATTCCAGCCACTTTACTAGCAATCTCCCTACTTGGAGCATCAGCACCTTTAACCTCCTGTTCCGTACAGGTTGCAATTTGTCCTGAGGATGAACGGGAAGACGGGGAACCAATGAGAGACTAGCTCTTGGTGTTGGGACAGGCACAGGTCACTCTATTTTCCCATCAGGAAGAAGAATTAACCACAGGCTCAGCCTGCCCCCCGGAACCAGAACAGGGCCTGAAGCCATCCGGCGCTTTTGCGGCCGGCTCCCAAAAAAGCGACTTGTAAAATGGAGCTTCGGGGCACTGCAATTCACAAACCTGCAGAGTTATAAATGATAACTCTCGTCCACAAATATATTGAGGGAAGGCAAAGAAGAGGATTTGAAATCAAGGCAGAATTGCAGGAAACAGATTTCAGGAGGTAGATTCGAATCGCCTTTAAAGCACATGAAAAGCAGCAAAACGTTGACAATGATGCCCTTGGCCAAAAAGGGCGTATGCGTTTTTTCCTGAATATATTCAGGAAAAAACGCATACGCCCTTTTTGGCCAACCAAGCAACCTGGAAAGGCAAATCAGCGCTACAAAGAAGTCTCGCTTCCCATCGGTCAAAAGGGCCATGCTGAAAAAAGTGTCAAAACCAGAAATGCAGGACAGGCCAAGGAGAAATGGGAGCCTTGCTACACTGATGGGCGGGATGTAAATTGCCAACAGCCACTCTGGAGAAGTGTAAGGTGTGTCCTGAAACATCTAAAAAACACAGCTTAGAGAGCATAGGGCACTTCCACGCATGGGGGGATAAAGTGGGAAAATTGAAAATCAGCAAGACACAAGCACCCCAAAGTTTAGGGCTGCTCTGTTGACAAGGACCTCCACTTCCTTCCACCTTAAATATCCCAGGAAAGCGAAAAATGGATAAAAAAGTTGTGGTCCTTATGTACAATGGAATATCACTCAGCCATGAAATCAATGTCATAAGGCTAGTAGCAGCATGATGAGTGGATTTAGGTAAGACGATTCTAAGTGAAATAAGTCACACAGAAAAGGACACTTCTCATAAGGTGTCACTTATAGAGGGAATGTAAAAACCGTTACACTTGAACTGAATTACAAAACAGAACAGAGTCACACATGCAGAAAACACACTATGGCTGCTTAACGGGAAAGGTGAGGTGGGGTGATACATAAAACAAGAGTTTCAAATTAGCTCAGATACCGTTCCATAAACCCAATATGGAATAGACAAGACCTACTCCTTGCTCAGAGAACTGGACTCAACACGCCCGATTCACCGCACAAGAATATATCTGACTAGTAATAATCTTAAAACCTATGTATTGATATCTCTCTGTTAGTGTGTCAAGTGGGTGTAAAGCGGCCTAAACACAGCCGTGAAAAGCAGCTAAACCCCATTATAAAAATAAATTACTTTTAAAAACCCATGAAACAAAGACAGGGAAAGAGAGAGAAATTCTTACACAATTCGTTCAGGGGCTGTGATGCAACCTGGATTGACCATATCTAGACCCACAGCTGGATGAGACATAAGGGTGGACACTCTTGGGGCTGAGAGGTTTGGTGAGGTTGGGTGAGCAAACGCAGACCCTTTAAAGTAATACTGCGTGCTACCCATCGCATGGGTCCCAAATCTCCAGGTTCAAGGGCATCTTCCTACATCGAAAACATGCATGAGAAACCCAGAAGATGGTACACCGTGTGATGGGGAAAGGTTTCTAAAACGCACCTCATTTCTCATCTCCTTGTGCTCGGGTTCGCCATTCCAGCCACTTTACTAGCAATCTCCCTACTTGGAGCATCAGCACCTTTAACCTCCTGTTCCGTACAGGTTGCAATTTGTCCTGAGGATGAACGGGAAGACGGGGAACCAATGAGAGACTAGCTCTTGGTGTTGGGACATGCACAGGTCACTCTATTTTCCCATCAGGAAGAAGAATTAACCACAGGCTCAGCCTGCCCCCCGGAACCAGAACAGGGCCTGAAGCCATCCGGCGCTTTTGCGGCCGGCTCCCAAAAAAGCGACTTGTAAAATGGAGCTTCAGGGCACTGCAATTCACAAACCTGCAGAGTTATAAATGATAACTCTCGTCCACAAATATATTGAGGGAAGGCAAAGAAGAGGATTTGAAATCAAGGCAGAATTGCAGGAAACAGATTTCAGGAGGTAGATTCGAATCGCCTTTAAAGCACATGAAAAGCGGCAAAACGTTGACAATGAGGCCCTTGGCCAAAAAGGGCGTATGCGTTTTTTCCTGAATATATTCAGGAAAAAACGCATACGCCCTTTTTGGCCAACCAAGCAACCTGGAAAGGCAAATCAGCGCTACAAAGAAGTCTCGCTTCCCATCGGTCAAAAGGGCCATGCTGAAAAAAGTGTCAAAACCAGAAATGCAGGACAGGCCACGGAGAAATGGGAGCCTTGCTACACTGATGGGCGGGATGTAAATTGCCAACAGCCACTCTGGAGAAGTGTAAGGTGTGTCCTGAAACATCTAAAAAACACAGCTTAGAGAGCATAGGGCACTTCCACGCATGGGGGGATAAAGTGGGAAAATTGAAAATCAGCAAGACACAAGCACCCCAAAGTTTAGGGCTGCTCTGTTGACAAGGACCTCCACTTCCTTCCACCTTAAATATCCCAGGAAAGCGAAAAATGGATACAAAAGTTGTGGTCCTTATGTACAATGGAATATCACTCAGCCATGAAATCAATGTCATAAGGCTAGTAGCAGCATGATGAGGGGATTTAGGTAAGACGATTCTAAGTGAAATAAGTCACACAGAAAAGGACACTTCTCATAAGGTGTCACTTATAGAGGGAATGTAAAAACCGTTACACTTGAACTGAATTACAAAACAGAACAGAGTCACACATGCAGAAAACACACTATGGCTGCTTAACGGGAAAGGTGAGGTGGGGTGATACATAAAACAAGAGTTTCAAATTAGCTCAGATACCGTTCCATAAACCCAATATGGAATAGACAAGACCTACTCCTTGCTCAGAGAACTGGACTCAACACGCCCGATTCACCGCACAAGAATATATCTGACTAGTAATAATCTTAAAACCTATGTATTGATATCTCTCTGTTAGTGTGTCAAGTGGGTGTAAAGCGGCCTAAACACAGCCGTGAAAAGCAGCTAAACCCCATTATAAAAATAAATTACTTTTAAAAACCCATGAAACAAAGACAGGGAAAGAGAGAGAAATTCTTACACAATTCGTTCAGGGGCTGTGATGCAACCTGGATTGACCATATCTAGACCCACAGCTGGATGAGACATAAGGGTGGACACTCTTGGGGCTGAGAGGTTTGGTGAGGTTGGGTGAGCAAACACAGACCCTTTAAAGTAATACTGCGTGCTACCCATCGCATGGGTCCCAAATCTCCAGGTTCAAGGGCATCTTCCTACATCGAAAACATGCATGAGAAACCCAGAAGATGGTACACCGTGTGATGGGGAAAGGTTTCTAAAACGCACCTCATTTCTCATCTCCTTGTGCTCGGGTTCGCCATTCCAGCCACTTTACTAGCAATCTCCCTACTTGGAGCATCAGCACCTTTAACCTCCTGTTCTGTACAGGTTGCAATTTGTCCTGAGGATGAACGGGAAGACGGGGAACCAATGAGAGACTAGCTCTTGGTGTTGGGACAGGCACAGGTCACTCTATTTTCCCATCAGGAAGAAGAATTAACCACAGGCTCAGCCTGCCCCCCGGAACCAGAACAGGGCCTGAAGCCATCCGGCGCTTTTGCGGCCGGCTCCCAAAAAAGCGACTTGTAAAATGGAGCTTCAGGGCACTGCAATTCACAAACCTGCAGAGTTATAAATGATAACTCTCGTCCACAAATATATTGAGGGAAGGCAAATAAGAGGATTTGAAATCAAGGCAGAATTGCAGGAAACAGATTTCAGGAGGTAGATTCGAATCGCCTTTAAAGCACATGAAAAGCGGCAAAACGTTGACAATGAGGCCCTTGGCCAAAAAGGGCGTATGCGTTTTTTCCTGAATATATTCAGGAAAAAACGCATACGCCCTTTTTGGCCAACCAAGCAACCTGGAAAGGCAAATCAGCGCTACAAAGAAGTCTCGCTTCCCATCGGTCAAAAGGGCCATGCTGAAAAAAGTGTCAAAACCAGAAATGCAGGACAGGCCACGGAGAAATGGGAGCCTTGCTACACTGATGGGCGGGATGTAAATTGCCAACAGCCACTCTGGAGAAGTGTAAGGTGTGTCCTGAAACATCTAAAAAACACAGCTTAGAGAGCATAGGGCACTTCCACGCATGGGGGGATAAAGTGGGAAAATTGAAAATCAGCAAGACACAAGCACCCCAAAGTTTAGGGCTGCTCTGTTGACAAGGACCTCCACTTCCTTCCACCTTAAATATCCCAGGAAAGCGAAAAATGGATAAAAAAGTTGTGGTCCTTATGTACAATGGAATATCACTCAGCCATGAAATCAATGTCATAAAGCTAGTAGCAGCATGATGAGGGGATTTAGGTAAGACGATTCTAAGTGAAATAAGTCACACAGAAAAGGACACTTCTCATAAGGTGTCACTTATAGAGGGAATGTAAAAACCGTTACACTTGAACTGAATTACAAAACAGAACAGAGTCACACATGCAGAAAACACACTATGGCTGCTTAACGGGAAAGGTGAGGTGGGGTGATACATAAAACAAGAGTTTCAAATTAGCTCAGATACCGTTCCATAAACCCAATATGGAATAGACAAGACCTACTCCTTGCTCAGAGAACTGGACTCAACACGCCCGATTCACCGCACAAGAATATATCTGACTAGTAATAATCTTAAAACCTATGTATTGATATCTCTCTGTTAGTGTGTCAAGTGGGTGTAAAGCGGCCTAAACACAGCCGTGAAAAGCAGCTAAACCCCATTATAAAAATAAATTACTTTTAAAAACCCATGAAACAAAGACAGGGAAAGAGAGAGAAATTCTTACACAATTCGTTCAGGGGCTGTGATGCAACCTGGATTGACCATATCTAGACCCACAGCTGGATGAGACATAAGGGTGGACACTCTTGGGGCTGAGAGGTTTGGTGAGGTTGGGTGAGCAAACGCAGACCCTTTAAAGTAATACTGCGTGCTACCCATCGCATGGGTCCCAAATCTCCAGGTTCAAGGGCATCTTCCTACATCGAAAACATGCATGAGAAACCCAGAAGATGGTACACCGTGTGATGGGGAAAGGTTTCTAAAACGCACCTCATTTCTCATCTCCTTGTGCTCGGGTTCGCCATTCCAGCCACTTTACTAGCAATCTCCCTACTTGGAGCATCAGCACCTTTAACCTCCTGTTCCGTACAGGTTGCAATTTGTCCTGAGGATGAACGGGAAGACGGGGAACCAATGAGAGACTAGCTCTTGGTGTTGGGACAGGCACAGGTCACTCTATTTTCCCATCAGGAAGAAGAATTAACCACAGGCTCAGCCTGCCCCCCGGAACCAGAACAGGGCCTGAAGCCATCCGGCGCTTCTGCGGCCGGCTCCCAAAAAAGCGACTTGTAAAATGGAGCTTCAGGGCACTGCAATTCACAAACCTGCAGAGTTATAAATGATAACTCTCGTCCACAAATATATTGAGGGAAGGCAAAGAAGAGGATTTGAAATCAAGGCAGAATTGCAGGAAACATATTTCAGGAGGTAGATTCGAATCGCCTTTAAAGCACATGAAAAGCGGCAAAACGTTGACAATGATGCCCTTGGCCAAAAAGGGCGTATGCGTTTTTTCCTGAATATATTCAGGAAAAAACGCATACGCCCTTTTTGGCCAACCAAGCAACCTGGAAAGGCAAATCAGCGCTACAAAGAAGTCTCGCTTCCCATCGGTCAAAAGGGCCATGCTGAAAAAAGTGTCAAAACCAGAAATGCAGGACAGGCCAAGGAGAAATGGGAGCCTTGCTACACTGATGGGCAGGATGTACATTGCCAACAGCCACTCTGGAGAAGTGTACGGTGTGTCCTGAAACATCTAAAAAACACAGCTTAGAGAGCATAGGGCACTTCCACGCATGGGGGGATAAAGTGGGAATATTGAAAATCAGCAAGACACAAGCACCCCAAAGTTTAGGGCTGCTCTGTTGACAAGGACCTCCACTTCCTTCCACCTTAAATATCCCAGGAAAGCGAAAAATGGATAAAAAAGTTGTGGTCCTTATGTACAATGGAATATCACTCAGCCATGAAATCAATGTCATAAGGCTAGTAGCAGCATGATGAGTGGATTTAGGTAAGACGATTCTAAGTGAAATAAGTCACACAGAAAAGGACACTTCTCATAAGGTGTCACTTATAGAGGGAATGTAAAAACCGTTACACTTGAACTGAATTACAAAACAGAACAGAGTCACACATGCAGAAAACACACTATGGCTGCTTAACGGGAAAGGTGAGGTGGGGTGATACATAAAACAAGAGTTTCAAATTAGCTCAGATACCGTTCCATAAACCCAATATGTAATAGACAAGACCTACTCCTTGCTCAGAGAACTGGACTCAACACGCCCGATTCACCGCACAAGAATATATCTGACTAGTAATAATCTTAAAACCTATGTATTGATATCTCTCTGTTAGTGTGTCAAGTGGGTGTAAAGCGGCCTAAACACAGCCGTGAAAAGCAGCTAAACCCCATTATAAAAATAAATTACTTTTAAAAACCCATGAAACAAAGACAGGGAAAGAGAGAGAAATTCTTACACAATTCGTTCAGGGGCTGTGATGCAACCTGGATTGACCATATCTAGACCCACAGCTGGATGAGACATAAGGGTGGACACTCTTGGGGCTGAGAGGTTTGGAGAGGTTGGGTGAGCAAACGCAGACCCTTTAAAGTAATACTGCGTGCTACCCATCGCATGGGTCCCAAATCTCCAGGTTCAAGGGCATCTTCCTACATCGAAAACATGCATGAGAAACCCAGAAGATGGTACACCGTGTGATGGGGAAAGGTTTCTAAAACGCACCTCATTTCTCATCTCCTTGTGCTCGGGTTCGCCATTCCAGCCACTTTACTAGCAATCTCCCTACTTGGAGCATCAGCACCTTTAACCTCCTGTTCTGTACAGGTTGCAATTTGTCCTGAGGATGAACGGGAAGACGGGGAACCAATGAGAGACTAGCTCTTGGTGTTGGGACAGGCACAGGTCACTCTATTTTCCCATCAGGAAGAAGAATTAACCACAGGCTCAGCCTGCCCCCCGGAACCAGAACAGGGCCTGAAGCCATCCGGCGCTTTTGCGGCCGGCTCCCAAAAAAGCGACTTGTAAAATGGAGCTTCAGGGCACTGCAATTCACAAACCTGCAGAGTTATAAATGATAACTCTCGTCCACAAATATATTGAGGGAAGGCAAAGAAGAGGATTTGAAATCAAGGCAGAATTGCAGGAAACAGATTTCAGGAGGTAGATTCGAATCGCCTTTAAAGCACATGAAAAGCGGCAAAACGTTGACAATGAGGCCCTTGGCCAAAAAGGGCGTATGCGTTTTTTCCTGAATATATTCAGGAAAAAACGCATACGCCCTTTTTGGCCAACCAAGCAACCTGGAAAGGCAAATCAGCGCTACAAAGAAGTCTCGCTTCCCATCGGTCAAAAGGGCCATGCTGAAAAAAGTGTCAAAACCAGAAATGCAGGACAGGCCACGGAGAAATGGGAGCCTTGCTACACTGATGGGCGGGATGTAAATTGCCAACAGCCACTCTGGAGAAGTGTAAGGTGTGTCCTGAAACATCTAAAAAACACAGCTTAGAGAGCATAGGGCACTTCCACGCATGGGGGGATAAAGTGGGAAAATTGAAAATCAGCAAGACACAAGCACCCCAAAGTTTAGGGCTGCTCTGTTGACAAGGACCTCCACTTCCTTCCACCTTAAATATCCCAGGAAAGCGAAAAATGGATAAAAAAGTTGTGGTCCTTATGTACAATGGAATATCACTCAGCCATGAAATCAATGTCATAAAGCTAGTAGCAGCATGATGAGGGGATTTAGGTAAGACGATTCTAAGTGAAATAAGTCACACAGAAAAGGACACTTCTCATAAGGTGTCACTTATAGAGGGAATGTAAAAACCGTTACACTTGAACTGAATTACAAAACAGAACAGAGTCACACATGCAGAAAACACACTATGGCTGCTTAACGGGAAAGGTGAGGTGGGGTGATACATAAAACAAGAGTTTCAAATTAGCTCAGATACCGTTCCATAAACCCAATATGGAATAGACAAGACCTACTCCTTGCTCAGAGAACTGGACTCAACACGCCCGATTCACCGCACAAGAATATATCTGACTAGTAATAATCTTAAAACCTATGTATTGATATCTCTCTGTTAGTGTGTCAAGTGGGTGTAAAGCGGCCTAAACACAGCCGTGAAAAGCAGCTAAACCCCATTATAAAAATAAATTACTTTTAAAAACCCATGAAACAAAGACAGGGAAAGAGAGAGAAATTCTTACACAATTCGTTCAGGGGCTGTGATGCAACCTGGATTGACCATATCTAGACCCACAGCTGGATGAGACATAAGGGTGGACACTCTTGGGGCTGAGAGGTTTGGAGAGGTTGGGTGAGCAAACGCAGACCCTTTAAAGTAATACTGCGTGCTACCCATCGCATGGGTCCCAAATCTCCAGGTTCAAGGGCATCTTCCTACATCGAAAACATGCATGAGAAACCCAGAAGATGGTACACCGTGTGATGGGGAAAGGTTTCTAAAACGCACCTCATTTCTCATCTCCTTGTGCTCGGGTTCGCCATTCCAGCCACTTTACTAGCAATCTCCCTACTTGGAGCATCAGCACCTTTAACCTCCTGTTCTGTACAGGTTGCAATTTGTCCTGAGGATGAACGGGAAGACGGGGAACCAATGAGAGACTAGCTCTTGGTGTTGGGACAGGCACAGGTCACTCTATTTTCCCATCAGGAAGAAGAATTAACCACAGGCTCAGCCTGCCCCCCGGAACCAGAACAGGGCCTGAAGCCATCCGGCGCTTTTGCGGCCGGCTCCCAAAAAAGCGACTTGTAAAATGGAGCTTCAGGGCACTGCAATTCACAAACCTGCAGAGTTATAAATGATAACTCTCGTCCACAAATATATTGAGGGAAGGCAAAGAAGAGGATTTGAAATCAAGGCAGAATTGCAGGAAACAGATTTCAGGAGGTAGATTCGAATCGCCTTTAAAGCACATGAAAAGCGGCAAAACGTTGACAATGAGGCCCTTGGCCAAAAAGGGCGTATGCGTTTTTTCCTGAATATATTCAGGAAAAAACGCATACGCCCTTTTTGGCCAACCAAGCAACCTGGAAAGGCAAATCAGCGCTACAAAGAAGTCTCGCTTCCCATCGGTCAAAAGGGCCATGCTGAAAAAAGTGTCAAAACCAGAAATGCAGGACAGGCCACGGAGAAATGGGAGCCTTGCTACACTGATGGGCGGGATGTAAATTGCCAACAGCCACTCTGGAGAAGTGTAAGGTGTGTCCTGAAACATCTAAAAAACACAGCTTAGAGAGCATAGGGCACTTCCACGCATGGGGGGATAAAGTGGGAAAATTGAAAATCAGCAAGACACAAGCACCCCAAAGTTTAGGGCTGCTCTGTTGACAAGGACCTCCACTTCCTTCCACCTTAAATATCCCAGGAAAGCGAAAAATGGATAAAAAAGTTGTGGTCCTTATGTACAATGGAATATCACTCAGCCATGAAATCAATGTCATAAAGCTAGTAGCAGCATGATGAGGGGATTTAGGTAAGACGATTCTAAGTGAAATAAGTCACACAGAAAAGGACACTTCTCATAAGGTGTCACTTATAGAGGGAATGTAAAAACCGTTACACTTGAACTGAATTACAAAACAGAACAGAGTCACACATGCAGAAAACACACTATGGCTGCTTAACGGGAAAGGTGAGGTGGGGTGATACATAAAACAAGAGTTTCAAATTAGCTCAGATACCGTTCCATAAACCCAATATGGAATAGACAAGACCTACTCCTTGCTCAGAGAACTGGACTCAACACGCCCGATTCACCGCACAAGAATATATCTGACTAGTAATAATCTTAAAACCTATGTATTGATATCTCTCTGTTAGTGTGTCAAGTGGGTGTAAAGCGGCCTAAACACAGCCGTGAAAAGCAGCTAAACCCCATTATAAAAATAAATTACTTTTAAAAACCCATGAAACAAAGACAGGGAAAGAGAGAGAAATTCTTACACAATTCGTTCAGGGGCTGTGATGCAACCTGGATTGACCATATCTAGACCCACAGCTGGATGAGACATAAGGGTGGACACTCTTGGGGCTGAGAGGTTTGGTGAGGTTGGGTGAGCAAACGCAGACCCTTTAAAGTAATACTGCGTGCTACCCATCGCATGGGTCCCAAATCTCCAGGTTCAAGGGCATCTTCCTACATCGAAATCATGCATGAGAAACCCAGAAGATGGTACACCGTGTGATGGGGAAAGGTTTCTAAAACGCACCTCATTTCTCATCTCCTTGTGCTCGGGTTCGCCATTCCAGCCACTTTACTAGCAATCTCCCTACTTGGAGCATCAGCACCTTTAACCTCCTGTTCCGTACAGGTTGCAATTTGTCCTGAGGATGAACGGGAAGACGGGGAACCAATGAGAGACTAGCTCTTGGTGTTGGGACAGGCACAGGTCACTCTATTTTCCCATCAGGAAGAAGAATTAACCACAGGCTCAGCCTGCCCCCCGGAACCAGAACAGGGCCTGAAGCCATCCGGCGCTTCTGCGGCCGGCTCCCAAAAAAGCGACTTGTAAAATGGAGCTTCAGGGCACTGCAATTCACAAACCTGCAGAGTTATAAATGATAACTCTCGTCCACAAATATATTGAGGGAAGGCAAAGAAGAGGATTTGAAATCAAGGCAGAATTGCAGGAAACAGATTTCAGGAGGTAGATTCGAATCGCCTTTAAAGCACATGAAAAGCGGCAAAACGTTGACAATGATGCCCTTGGCCAAAAAGGGCGTATGCGTTTTTTCCTGAATATATTCAGGAAAAAACGCATACGCCCTTTTTGGCCAACCAAGCAACCTGGAAAGGCAAATCAGCGCTACAAAGAAGTCTCGCTTCCCATCGGTCAAAAGGGCCATGCTGAAAAAAGTGTCAAAACCAGAAATGCGGGACAGGCCAAGGAGAAATGGGAGCCTTGCTACACTGATGGGCGGGATGTACATTGCCAACAGCCACTCTGGAGAAGTGTACGGTGTGTCCTGAAACATCTAAAAAACACAGCTTAGAGAGCATAGGGCACTTCCACGCATGGGGGGATAAAGTGGGAATATTGAAAATCAGCAAGACACAAGCACCCCAAAGTTTAGGGCTGCTCTGTTGACAAGGACCTCCACTTCCTTCCACCTTAAATATCCCAGGAAAGCGAAAAATGGATAAAAAAGTTGTGGTCCTTATGTACAATGGAATATCACTCAGCCATGAAATCAATGTCATAAGGCTAGTAGCAGCATGATGAGTGGATTTAGGTAAGACGATTCTAAGTGAAATAAGTCACACAGAAAAGGACACTTCTCATAAGGTGTCACTTATAGAGGGAATGTAAAAACCGTTACACTTGAACTGAATTACAAAACAGAACAGAGTCACACATGCAGAAAACACACTATGGCTGCTTAACGGGAAAGGTGAGGTGGGGTGATACATAAAACAAGAGTTTCAAATTAGCTCAGATACCGTTCCATAAACCCAATATGTAATAGACAAGACCTACTCCTTGCTCAGAGAACTGGACTCAACACGCCCGATTCACCGCACAAGAATATATCTGACTAGTAATAATCTTAAAACCTATGTATTGATATCTCTCTGTTAGTGTGTCAAGTGGGTGTAAAGCGGCCTAAACACAGCCGTGAAAAGCAGCTAAACCCCATTATAAAAATAAATTACTTTTAAAAACCCATGAAACAAAGACAGGGAAAGAGAGAGAAATTCTTACACAATTCGTTCAGGGGCTGTGATGCAACCTGGATTGACCATATCTAGACCCACAGCTGGATGAGACATAAGGGTGGACACTCTTGGGGCTGAGAGGTTTGGAGAGGTTGGGTGAGCAAACGCAGACCCTTTAAAGTAATACTGCGTGCTACCCATCGCATGGGTCCCAAATCTCCAGGTTCAAGGGCATCTTCCTACATCGAAAACATGCATGAGAAACCCAGAAGATGGTACACCGTGTGATGGGGAAAGGTTTCTAAAACGCACCTCATTTCTCATCTCCTTGTGCTCGGGTTCGCCATTCCAGCCACTTTACTAGCAATCTCCCTACTTGGAGCATCAGCACCTTTAACCTCCTGTTCCGTACAGGTTGCAATTTGTCCTGAGGATGAACGGGAAGACGGGGAACCAATGAGAGACTAGCTCTTGGTGTTGGGACAGGCACAGGTCACTCTATTTTCCCATCAGGAAGAAGAATTAACCACAGGCTCAGCCTGCCCCCCGGAACCAGAACAGGGCCTGAAGCCATCCGGCGCTTCTGCGGCCGGCTCCCAAAAAAGCGACTTGTAAAATGGAGCTTCAGGGCACTGCAATTCACAAACCTGCAGAGTTATAAATGATAACTCTCGTCCACAAATATATTGAGGGAAGGCAAAGAAGAGGATTAGAAATCAAGGCAGAATTGCAGGAAACAGATTTCAGGAGGTAGATTCGAATCGCCTTTAAAGCACATGAAAAGCGGCAAAACGTTGACAATGATGCCCTTGGCCAAAAAGGGCGTATGCGTTTTTTCCTGAATATATTCAGGAAAAAACGCATACGCCCTTTTTGGCCAACCAAGCAACCTGGAAAGGCAAATCAGCGCTACAAAGAAGTCTCGCTTCCCATCGGTCAAAAGGGCCATGCTGAAAAAAGTGTCAAAACCAGAAATGCAGGACAGGCCAAGGAGAAATGGGAGCCTTGCTACACTGATGGGCGGGATGTACATTGCCAACAGCCACTCTGGAGAAGTGTACGGTGTGTCCTGAAACATCTAAAAAACACAGCTTAGAGAGCATAGGGCACTTCCACGCATGGGGGGATAAAGTGGGAATATTGAAAATCAGCAAGACACAAGCACCCCAAAGTTTAGGGCTGCTCTGTTGACAAGGACCTCCACTTCCTTCCACCTTAAATATCCCAGGAAAGCGAAAAATGGATAAAAAAGTTGTGGTCCTTATGTACAATGGAATATCACTCAGCCATGAAATCAATGTCATAAGGCTAGTAGCAGCATGATGAGTGGATTTAGGTAAGACGATTCTAAGTGAAATAAGTCACACAGAAAAGGACACTTCTCATAAGGTGTCACTTATAGAGGGAATGTAAAAACCGTTACACTTGAACTGAATTACAAAACAGAACAGAGTCACACATGCAGAAAACACACTATGGCTGCTTAACGGGAAAGGTGAGGTGGGGTGATACATAAAACAAGAGTTTCAAATTAGCTCAGATACCGTTCCATAAACCCAATATGGAATAGACAAGACCTACTCCTTGCTCAGAGAACTGGACTCAACACGCCCGATTCACCGCACAAGAATATATCTGACTAGTAATAATCTTAAAACCTATGTATTGATATCTCTCTGTTAGTGTGTCAAGTGGGTGTAAAGCGGCCTAAACACAGCCGTGAAAAGCAGCTAAACCCCATTATAAAAATAAATTACTTTTAAAAACCCATGAAACAAAGACAGGGAAAGAGAGAGAAATTCTTACACAATTCGTTCAGGGGCTGTGATGCAACCTGGATTGACCATATCTAGACCCACAGCTGGATGAGACATAAGGGTGGACACTCTTGGGGCTGAGAGGTTTGGAGAGGTTGGGTGAGCAAACGCAGACCCTTTAAAGTAATACTGCGTGCTACCCATCGCATGGGTCCCAAATCTCCAGGTTCAAGGGCATCTTCCTACATCGAAAACATGCATGAGAAACCCAGAAGATGGTACACCGTGTGATGGGGAAAGGTTTCTAAAACGCACCTCATTTCTCATCTCCTTGTGCTCGGGTTCGCCATTCCAGCCACTTTACTAGCAATCTCCCTACTTGGAGCATCAGCACCTTTAACCTCCTGTTCCGTACAGGTTGCAATTTGTCCTGAGGATGAACGGGAAGACGGGGAACCAATGAGAGACTAGCTCTTGGTGTTGGGACAGGCACAGGTCACTCTATTTTCCCATCAGGAAGAAGAATTAACCACAGGCTCAGCCTGCCCCCCGGAACCAGAACAGGGCCTGAAGCCATCCGGCGCTTTTGCGGCCGGCTCCCAAAAAAGCGACTTGTAAAATGGAGCTTCAGGGCACTGCAATTCACAAACCTGCAGAGTTATAAATGATAACTCTCGTCCACAAATATATTGAGGGAAGGCAAAGAAGAGGATTTGAAATCAAGGCAGAATTGCAGGAAACAGATTTCAGGAGGTAGATTCGAATCGCCTTTAAAGCACATGAAAAGCGGCAAAACGTTGACAATGAGGCCCTTGGCCAAAAAGGGCGTATGCGTTTTTTCCTGAATATATTCAGGAAAAAACGCATACGCCCTTTTTGGCCAACCAAGCAACCTGGAAAGGCAAATCAGCGCTACAAAGAAGTCTCGCTTCCCATCGGTCAAAAGGGCCATGCTGAAAAAAGTGTCAAAACCAGAAATGCAGGACAGGCCACGGAGAAATGGGAGCCTTGCTACACTGATGGGCGGGATGTAAATTGCCAACAGCCACTCTGGAGAAGTGTAAGGTGTGTCCTGAAACATCTAAAAAACACAGCTTAGAGAGCATAGGGCACTTCCACGCATGGGGGGATAAAGTGGGAAAATTGAAAATCAGCAAGACACAAGCACCCCAAAGTTTAGGGCTGCTCTGTTGACAAGGACCTCCACTTCCTTCCACCTTAAATATCCCAGGAAAGCGAAAAATGGATAAAAAAGTTGTGGTCCTTATGTACAATGGAATATCACTCAGCCATGAAATCAATGTCATAAAGCTAGTAGCAGCATGATGAGGGGATTTAGGTAAGACGATTCTAAGTGAAATAAGTCACACAGAAAAGGACACTTCTCATAAGGTGTCACTTATAGAGGGAATGTAAAAACCGTTACACTTGAACTGAATTACAAAACAGAACAGAGTCACACATGCAGAAAACACACTATGGCTGCTTAACGGGAAAGGTGAGGTGGGGTGATACATAAAACAAGAGTTTCAAATTAGCTCAGATACCGTTCCATAAACCCAATATGGAATAGACAAGACCTACTCCTTGCTCAGAGAACTGGACTCAACACGCCCGATTCACCGCACAAGAATATATCTGACTAGTAATAATCTTAAAACCTATGTATTGATATCTCTCTGTTAGTGTGTCAAGTGGGTGTAAAGCGGCCTAAACACAGCCGTGAAAAGCAGCTAAACCCCATTATAAAAATAAATTACTTTTAAAAACCCATGAAACAAAGACAGGGAAAGAGAGAGAAATTCTTACACAATTCGTTCAGGGGCTGTGATGCAACCTGGATTGACCATATCTAGACCCACAGCTGGATGAGACATAAGGGTGGACACTCTTGGGGCTGAGAGGTTTGGTGAGGTTGGGTGAGCAAACGCAGACCCTTTAAAGTAATACTGCGTGCTACCCATCGCATGGGTCCCAAATCTCCAGGTTCAAGGGCATCTTCCTACATCGAAATCATGCATGAGAAACCCAGAAGATGGTACACCGTGTGATGGGGAAAGGTTTCTAAAACGCACCTCATTTCTCATCTCCTTGTGCTCGGGTTCGCCATTCCAGCCACTTTACTAGCAATCTCCCTACTTGGAGCATCAGCACCTTTAACCTCCTGTTCCGTACAGGTTGCAATTTGTCCTGAGGATGAACGGGAAGACGGGGAACCAATGAGAGACTAGCTCTTGGTGTTGGGACAGGCACAGGTCACTCTATTTTCCCATCAGGAAGAAGAATTAACCACAGGCTCAGCCTGCCCCCCGGAACCAGAACAGGGCCTGAAGCCATCCGGCGCTTCTGCGGCCGGCTCCCAAAAAAGCGACTTGTAAAATGGAGCTTCAGGGCACTGCAATTCACAAACCTGCAGAGTTATAAATGATAACTCTCGTCCACAAATATATTGAGGGAAGGCAAAGAAGAGGATTTGAAATCAAGGCAGAATTGCAGGAAACAGATTTCAGGAGGTAGATTCGAATCGCCTTTAAAGCACATGAAAAGCGGCAAAACGTTGACAATGATGCCCTTGGCCAAAAAGGGCGTATGCGTTTTTTCCTGAATATATTCAGGAAAAAACGCATACGCCCTTTTTGGCCAACCAAGCAACCTGGAAAGGCAAATCAGCGCTACAAAGAAGTCTCGCTTCCCATCGGTCAAAAGGGCCATGCTGAAAAAAGTGTCAAAACCAGAAATGCGGGACAGGCCAAGGAGAAATGGGAGCCTTGCTACACTGATGGGCGGGATGTACATTGCCAACAGCCACTCTGGAGAAGTGTACGGTGTGTCCTGAAACATCTAAAAAACACAGCTTAGAGAGCATAGGGCACTTCCACGCATGGGGGGATAAAGTGGGAATATTGAAAATCAGCAAGACACAAGCACCCCAAAGTTTAGGGCTGCTCTGTTGACAAGGACCTCCACTTCCTTCCACCTTAAATATCCCAGGAAAGCGAAAAATGGATAAAAAAGTTGTGGTCCTTATGTACAATGGAATATCACTCAGCCATGAAATCAATGTCATAAGGCTAGTAGCAGCATGATGAGTGGATTTAGGTAAGACGATTCTAAGTGAAATAAGTCACACAGAAAAGGACACTTCTCATAAGGTGTCACTTATAGAGGGAATGTAAAAACCGTTACACTTGAACTGAATTACAAAACAGAACAGAGTCACACATGCAGAAAACACACTATGGCTGCTTAACGGGAAAGGTGAGGTGGGGTGATACATAAAACAAGAGTTTCAAATTAGCTCAGATACCGTTCCATAAACCCAATATGTAATAGACAAGACCTACTCCTTGCTCAGAGAACTGGACTCAACACGCCCGATTCACCGCATAAGAATATATCTGACTAGTAATAATCTTAAAACCTATGTATTGATATCTCTCTGTTAGTGTGTCAAGTGGGTGTAAAGCGGCCTAAACACAGCCGTGAAAAGCAGCTAAACCCCATTATAAAAATAAATTACTTTTAAAAACCCATGAAACAAAGACAGGGAAAGAGAGAGAAATTCTTACACAATTCGTTCAGGGGCTGTGATGCAACCTGGATTGACCATATCTAGACCCACAGCTGGATGAGACATAAGGGTGGACACTCTTGGGGCTGAGAGGTTTGGAGAGGTTGGGTGAGCAAACGCAGACCCTTTAAAGTAATACTGCGTGCTACCCATCGCATGGGTCCCAAATCTCCAGGTTCAAGGGCATCTTCCTACATCGAAAACATGCATGAGAAACCCAGAAGATGGTACACCGTGTGATGGGGAAAGGTTTCTAAAACGCACCTCATTTCTCATCTCCTTGTGCTCGGGTTCGCCATTCCAGCCACTTTACTAGCAATCTCCCTACTTGGAGCATCAGCACCTTTAACCTCCTGTTCCGTACAGGTTGCAATTTGTCCTGAGGATGAACGGGAAGACGGGGAACCAATGAGAGACTAGCTCTTGGTGTTGGGACAGGCACAGGTCACTCTATTTTCCCATCAGGAAGAAGAATTAACCACAGGCTCAGCCTGCCCCCCGGAACCAGAACAGGGCCTGAAGCCATCCGGCGCTTCTGCGGCCGGCTCCCAAAAAAGCGACTTGTAAAATGGAGCTTCAGGGCACTGCAATTCACAAACCTGCAGAGTTATAAATGATAACTCTCGTCCACAAATATATTGAGGGAAGGCAAAGAAGAGGATTAGAAATCAAGGCAGAATTGCAGGAAACAGATTTCAGGAGGTAGATTCGAATCGCCTTTAAAGCACATGAAAAGCGGCAAAACGTTGACAATGATGCCCTTGGCCAAAAAGGGCGTATGCGTTTTTTCCTGAATATATTCAGGAAAAAACGCATACGCCCTTTTTGGCCAACCAAGCAACCTGGAAAGGCAAATCAGCGCTACAAAGAAGTCTCGCTTCCCATCGGTCAAAAGGGCCATGCTGAAAAAAGTGTCAAAACCAGAAATGCAGGACAGGCCAAGGAGAAATGGGAGCCTTGCTACACTGATGGGCGGGATGTAAATTGCCAACAGCCACTCTGGAGAAGTGTAAGGTGTGTCCTGAAACATCTAAAAAACACAGCTTAGAGAGCATAGGGCACTTCCACGCATGGGGGGATAAAGTGGGAAAATTGAAAATCAGCAAGACACAAGCACCCCAAAGTTTAGGGCTGCTCTGTTGACAAGGACCTCCACTTCCTTCCACCTTAAATATCCCAGGAAAGCGAAAAATGGATAAAAAAGTTGTGGTCCTTATGTACAATGGAATATCACTCAGCCATGAAATCAATGTCATAAAGCTAGTAGCAGCATGATGAGTGGATTTAGGTAAGACGATTCTAAGTGAAATAAGTCACACAGAAAAGGACACTTCTCATAAGGTGTCACTTATAGAGGGAATGTAAAAACCGTTACACTTGAACTGAATTACAAAACAGAACAGAGTCACACATGCAGAAAACACACTATGGCTGCTTAACGGGAAAGGTGAGGTGGGGTGATACATAAAACAAGAGTTTCAAATTCGCTCAGATACCGTTCCATAAACCCAATATGTAATAGACAAGACCTACTCCTTGCTCAGAGAACTGGACTCAACACGCCCGATTCACCGCACAAGAATATATCTGTCTAGTAATAATCTTAAAACCTATGTATTGATATCTCTCTGTTAGTGTGTCAAGTGGGTGTAAAGCGGCCTAAACACAGCCGTGAAAAGCAGCTAAACCCCATTATAAAAATAAATTACTTTTAAAAACCCATGAAACAAAGACAGGGAAAGAGAGAGAAATTCTTACACAATTCGTTCAGGGGCTGTGATGCAACCTGGATTGACCATATCTAGACCCACAGCTGGATGAGACATAAGGGTGGACACTCTTGGGGCTGAGAGGTTTGGTGAGGTTGGGTGAGCAAACGCAGACCCTTTAAAGTAATACTGCGTGCTACCCATCGCATGGGTCCCAAATCTCCAGGTTCAAGGGCATCTTCCTACATCGAAAACTTGCATGAGAAACCCAGAAGATGGTACACCGTGTGATGGGGAAAGGTTTCTAAAACGCACCTCATTTCTCATCTCCTTGTGCTCGGGTTCGCCATTCCAGCCACTTTACTAGCAATCTCCCTACTTGGAGCATCAGCACCTTTAACCTCCTGTTCCGTACAGGTTGCAATTTGTCCTGAGGATGAACGGGAAGACGGGGAACCAATGAGAGACTAGCTCTTGGTGTTGGGACAGGCACAGGTCACTCTATTTTCCCATCAGGAAGAAGAATTAACCACAGGCTCAGCCTGCCCCCCGGAACCAGAACAGGGCCTGAAGCCATCCGGCGCTTTTGCGGCCGGCTCCCAAAAAAGCGACTTGTAAAATGGAGCTTCAGGGCACTGCAATTCACAAACCTGCAGAGTTATAAATGATAAATCTCGTCCACAAATATATTGAGGGAAGGCAAAGAAGAGGATTTGAAATCAAGGCAGAATTGCAGGAAACAGATTTCAGGAGGTAGATTCGAATCGCCTTTAAAGCACATGAAAAGCGGCAAAACGTTGACAATGATGCCCTTGGCCAAAAAGGGCGTATGCGTTTTTTCCTGAATATATTCAGGAAAAAACGCATACGCCCTTTTTGGCCAACCAAGCAACCTGGAAAGGCAAATCAGCGCTACAAAGAAGTCTCGCTTCCCATCGGTCAAAAGGGCCATGCTGAAAAAAGTGTCAAAACCAGAAATGCAGGACAGGCCAAGAAGAAATGGGAGCCTTGCTACACTGATGGGCGGGATGTAAATTGCCAACAGCCACTCTGGAGAAGTGTAAGGTGTGTCCTGAAACATCTAAAAAACACAGCTTAGAGAGCATAGGGCACTTCCACGCATGGGGGGTAAAGTGGGAAAATTGAAAATCAGCAAGACACAAGCACCCCAAAGTTTAGGGCTGCTCTGTTGACAAGGACCTCCACTTCCTTCCACCTTAAATATCCCAGGAAAGCGAAAAATGGATAAAAAAGTTGTGGTCCTTATGTACAATGGAATATCACTCAGCCATGAAATCAATGTCATAAGGCTAGTAGCAGCATGATGAGTGGATTTAGGTAAGACGATTCTAAGTGAAATAAGTCACACAGAAAAGGACACTTCTCATAAGGTGTCACTTATAGAGGGAATGTAAAAACCGTTACACTTGAACTGAATTACAAAACAGAACAGAGTCACACATGCAGAAAACACACTATGGCTGCTTAACGGGAAAGGTGAGGTGGGGTGATACATAAAACAAGAGTTTCAAATTAGCTCAGATACCATTCCATAAACCCAATATGTAATAGACAAGACCTACTCCTTGCTCAGAGAACTGGACTCAACACGTCCGATTCACCGCACAAGAATATATCTGACTAGTAATAATCTTAAAACCTATGTATTGATATCTCTCTGTTAGTGTGTCAAGTGGGTGTAAAGCGGCCTAAACACAGCCGTGAAAAGCAGCTAAACCCCATTATAAAAATAAATTACTTTTAAAAACCCATGAAACAAAGACAGGGAAAGAGAGAGAAATTCTTACACAATTCGTTCAGGGGCTGTGATGCAACCTGGATTGACCATATCTAGACCCACAGCTGGATGAGACATAAGGGTGGACACTCTTGGGGCTGAGAGGTTTGGTGAGGTTGGGTGAGCAAACGCAGACCCTTTAAAGTAATACTGCGTGCTACCCATCGCATGGGTCCCAAATCTCCAGGTTCAAGGGCATCTTCCTACATCGAAAACATGCATGAGAAACCCAGAAGATGGTACACCGTGTGATGGGGAAAGGTTTCTAAAACGCACCTCATTTCTCATCTCCTTGTGCTCGGGTTCGCCATTCCAGCCACTTTACTAGCAATCTCCCTACTTGGAGCATCAGCACCTTTAACCTCCTGTTCCGTACAGGTTGCAATTTGTCCTGAGGATGAACGGGAAGACGGGGAACCAATGAGAGACTAGCTCTTGGTGTTGGGACAGGCACAGGTCACTCTATTTTCCCATCAGGAAGAAGAATTAACCACAGGCTCAGCCTGCCCCCCGGAACCAGAACAGGGCCTGAAGCCATCCGGCGCTTTTGCGGCCGGCTCCCAAAAAAGCGACTTGTAAAATGGAGCTTCAGGGCACTGCAATTCACAAACCTGCAGAGTTATAAATGACAACTCTCGTCCACAAATATATTGAGGGAAGGCAAAGAAGAGGATTTGAAATCAAGGCAGAATTGCAGGAAACAGATTTCAGGAGGTAGATTCGAATCGCCTTTAAAGCACATGAAAAGCGGCAAAACGTTGACAATGATGCCCTTGGCCAAAAAGGGCGTATGCGTTTTTTCCTGAATATATTCAGGAAAAAACGCATACGCCCTTTTTGGCCAACCAAGCAACCTGGAAAGGCAAATCAGCGCTACAAAGAAGTCTCGCTTCCCATCGGTCAAAAGGGCCATGCTGAAAAAAGTGTCAAAACCAGAAATGCAGGACAGGCCATGGAGAAATGGGAGCCTTGCTACACTGATGGGCGGGATGTACATTGCCAACAGCCACTCTGGAGAAGTGTACGGTGTGTCCTGAAACATCTAAAAAACACAGCTTAGAGAGCATAGGGCACTTCCACGCATGGGGGGATAAAGTGGGAATATTGAAAATCAGCAAGACACAAGCACCCCAAAGTTTAGGGCTGCTCTGTTGACAAGGACCTCCACTTCCTTCCACCTTAAATATCCCAGGAAAGCGAAAAATGGATAAAAAAGTTGTGGTCCTTATGTACAATGGAATATCACTCAGCCATGAAATCAATGTCATAAGGCTAGTAGCAGCATGATGAGTGGATTTAGGTAAGACGATTCTAAGTGAAATAAGTCACACAGAAAAGGACACTTCTCATAAGGTGTCACTTATAGAGGGAATGTAAAAACCGTTACACTTGAACTGAATTACAAAACAGAACAGAGTCACACATGCAGAAAACACACTATGGCTGCTTAACGGGAAAGGTGAGGTGGGGTGATACATAAAACAAGAGTTTCAAATTAGCTCAGATACCGTTCCATAAACCCAATATGGAATAGACAAGACCTACTCCTTGCTCAGAGAACTGGACTCAACACGCCCGATTCACCGCACAAGAATATATCTGACTAGTAATAATCTTAAAACCTATGTATTGATATCTCTCTGTTAGTGTGTCAAGTGGGTGTAAAGCGGCCTAAACACAGCCGTGAAAAGCAGCTAAACCCCATTATAAAAATAAATTACTTTTAAAAACCCATGAAACAAAGACAGGGAAAGAGAGAGAAATTCTTACACAATTCGTTCAGGGTCTGTGATGCAACCTGGATTGACCATATCTAGACCCACAGCTGGATGAGACATAAGGGTGGACACTCTTGGGGCTGAGAGGTTTGGTGAGGTTGGGTGAGCAAACGCAGACCCTTTAAAGTAATACTGCGTGCTACCCATCGCATGGGTCCCAAATCTCCAGGTTCAAGGGCATCTTCCTACATCGAAAACATGCATGAGAAACCCAGAAGATGGTACACCGTGTGATGGGGAAAGGTTTCTAAAACGCACCTCATTTCTCATCTCCTTGTGCTCGGGTTCGCCATTCCAGCCACTTTACTAGCAATCTCCCTACTTGGAGCATCAGCACCTTTAACCTCCTGTTCCGTACAGGTTGCAATTTGTCCTGAGGATGAACGGGAAGACGGGGAACCAATGAGAGACTAGCTCTTGGTGTTGGGACAGGCACAGGTCACTCTATTTTCCCATCAGGAAGAAGAATTAACCACAGGCTCAGCCTGCCCCCCGGAACCAGAACAGGGCCTGAAGCCATCCGGCGCTTTTGCGGCCGGCTCCCAAAAAAGCGACTTGTAAAATGGAGCTTCAGGGCACTGCAATTCACAAACCTGCAGAGTTATAAATGATAACTCTCGTCCACAAATATATTGAGGGAAGGCAAAGAAGAGGATTTGAAATCAAGGCAGAATTGCAGGAAACAGATTTCAGGAGGTAGATTCGAATCGCCTTTAAAGCACATGAAAAGCGGCAAAACGTTGACAATGATGCCCTTGGCCAGAAAGGGCGTATGCGTTTTTTCCTGAATATATTCAGGAAAAAACGCATACGCCCTTTTTGGCCAACCAAGCAACCTGGAAAGGCAAATCAGCGCTACAAAGAAGTCTCGCTTCCCATCGGTCAAAAGGGCCATGCTGAAAAAAGTGTCAAAACCAGAAATGCAGGACAGGCCAAGGAGAAATGGGAGCCTTGCTACACTGATGGGCGGGATGTAAATTGCCAACAGCCACTCTGGAGAAGTGTAAGGTGTGTCCTGAAACATCTAAAAAACACATCTTAGAGAGCATAGGGCACTTCCACGCATGGGGGGATAAAGTGGGAAAATTGAAAATCAGCAAGACACAAGCACCCCAAAGTTTAGGGCTGCTCTGTTGACAAGGACCTCCACTTCCTTCCACCTTAAATATCCCAGGAAAGCGAAAAATGGATAAAAAAGTTGTGGTCCTTATGTACAATGGAATATCACTCAGCCATGAAATCAATGTCATAAAGCTAGTAGCAGCATGATGAGTGGATTTAGGTAAGACGATTCTAAGTGAAATAAGTCACACAGAAAAGGACACTTCTCATAAGGTGTCACTTATAGAGGGAATGTAAAAACCGTTACACTTGAACTGAATTACAAAACAGAACAGAGTCACACATGCAGAAAACACACTATGGCTGCTTAACGGGAAAGGTGAGGTGGGGTGATACATAAAACAAGAGTTTCAAATTAGCTCAGATACCGTTCCATAAACCCAATATGGAATAGACAAGACCTACTCCTTGCTCAGAGAACTGGACTCAACACGCCCGATTCACCGCACAAGAATATATCTGACTAGTAATAATCTTAAAACCTATGTATTGATATCTCTCTGTTAGTGTGTCAAGTGGGTGTAAAGCGGCCTAAACACAGCCGTGAAAAGCAGCTAAACCCCATTATAAAAATAAATTACTTTTAAAAACCCATGAAACAAAGACAGGGAAAGAGAGAGAAATTCTTACACAATTCGTTCAGGGGCTGTGATGCAACCTGGATTGACCATATCTAGACCCACAGCTGGATGAGACATAAGGGTGGACACTCTTGGGGCTGAGAGGTTTGGTGAGGTTGGGTGAGCAAACGCAGACCCTTTAAAGTAATACTGCGTGCTACCCATCGCATGGGTCCCAAATCTCCAGGTTCAAGGGCATCTTCCTACATCGAAAACATGCATGAGAAACCCAGAAGATGGTACACCGTGTGATGGGGAAAGGTTTCTAAAACGCACCTCATTTCTCATCTCCTTGTGCTCGGGTTCGCCATTCCAGCCACTTTACTAGCAATCTCCCTACTTGGAGCATCAGCACCTTTAACCTCCTGTTCCGTACAGGTTGCAATTTGTCCTGAGGATGAACGGGAAGACGGGGAACCAATGAGAGACTAGCTCTTGGTGTTGGGACAGGCACAGGTCACTCTATTTTCCCATCAGGAAGAAGAATTAACCACAGGCTCAGCCTGCCCCCCGGAACCAGAACAGGGCCTGAAGCCATCCGGCGCTTTTGCGGCCGGCTCCCAAAAAAGCGACTTGTAAAATGGAGCTTCAGGGCACTGCAATTCACAAACCTGCAGAGTTATAAATGATAACTCTCGTCCACAAATATATTGAGGGAAGGCAAAGAAGAGGATTTGAAATCAAGGCAGAATTGCAGGAAACAGATTTCAGGAGGTAGATTCGAATCGCCTTTAAAGCACATGAAAAGCGGCAAAACGTTGACAATGATGCCCTTGGCCAAAAAGGGCGTATGCGTTTTTTCCTGAATATATTCAGGAAAAAACGCATACGCCCTTTTTGGCCAACCAAGCAACCTGGAAAGGCAAATCAGCGCTACAAAGAAGTCTCGCTTCCCATCGGTCAAAAGGGCCATGCTGAAAAAAGTGTCAAAACCAGAAATGCAGGACAGGCCAAGGAGA
Source organism: Balaenoptera physalus (assembly GCF_965194825.1). Lineage (NCBI taxonomy): Eukaryota > Metazoa > Chordata > Mammalia > Artiodactyla > Balaenopteridae > Balaenoptera > Balaenoptera physalus. The sequence goes on from NW_028126474.1 coordinate 109,555, forward strand.
AATGGGAGCCTTGCTACACTGATGGGCGGGATGTAAATTACCAACAGCCACTCTGGAGAAGTGTAAGGTGTGTCCTGAAACATCTAAAAAACACAGCTTAGAGAGCATAGGGCACTTCCACGCATGGGGGGATAAAGTGGGAAAATTGAAAATCAGCAAGACACAAGCACCCCAAAGTTTAGGACTGCTCTGTTGACAAGGACCTCCACTTCCTTCCACCTTAAATATCCCAGGAAAGCGAAAAATGGATAAAAAAGTTGTGGTCCTTATGTACAATGGAATATCACTCAGCCATGAAATCAATGTCATAAAGCTAGTAGCAGCATGATGAGTGGATTTAGGTAAGACGATTCTAAGTGAAATGAGTCACACAGAAAAGGACACTTCTCATAAGGTGTCACTTATAGAGGGAATGTAAAAACCGTTACACTTGAACTGAATTACAAAACAGAACAGAGTCACACATGCAGAAAACACACTATGGCTGCTTAACGGGAAAGGTGAGGTGGGGTGATACATAAAACAAGAGTTTCAAATTAGCTCAGATACCGTTCCATAAACCCAATATGTAATAGACAAGACCTACTCCTTGCTCAGAGAACTGGACTCAACACGCCCGATTCACCGCACAAGAATATATCTGACTAGTAATAATCTTAAAACCTATGTATTGATATCTCTCTGTTAGTGTGTCAAGTGGGTGTAAAGCGGCCTAAACACAGCCGTGAAAAGCAGCTAAACCCCATTATAAAAATAAATTACTTTTAAAAACCCATGAAACAAAGACAGGGAAAGAGAGAGAAATTCTTACACAATTCGTTCAGGGGCTGTGATGCAACCTGGATTGACCATATCTAGACCCACAGCTGGATGAGACATAAGGGTGGACACTCTTGGGGCTGAGAGGTTTGGTGAGGTTGGGTGAGCAAACGCAGACCCTTTAAAGTAATACTGCGTGCTACCCATCGCATGGGTCCCAAATCTCCAGGTTCAAGGGCATCTTCCTACATCGAAAACATGCATGAGAAACCCAGAAGATGGTACACCGTGTGATGGGGAAAGGTTTCTAAAACGCACCTCATTTCTCATCTCCTTGTGCTCGGGTTCGCCATTCCAGCCACTTTACTAGCAATCTCCCTACTTGGAGCATCAGCACCTTTAACCTCCTGTTCCGTACAGGTTGCAATTTGTCCTGAGGATGAACGGGAAGACGGGGAACCAATGAGAGACTAGCTCTTGGTGTTGGGACAGGCACAGGTCACTCTATTTTCCCATCAGGAAGAAGAATTAACCACAGGCTCAGCCTGCCCCCCGGAACCAGAACAGGGCCTGAAGCCATCCGGCGCTTTTGCGGCCGGCTCCCAAAAAAGCGACTTGTAAAATGGAGCTTCAGGGCACTGCAATTCACAAACCTGCAGAGTTATAAATGATAACTCTCGTCCACAAATATATTGAGGGAAGGCAAAGAAGAGGATTTGAAATCAAGGCAGAATTGCAGGAAACAGATTTCAGGAGGTAGATTCGAATCGCCTTTAAAGCACATGAAAAGCGGCAAAACGTTGACAATGATGCCCTTGGCCAAAAAGGGCGTATGCGTTTTTTCCTGAATATATTCAGGAAAAAACGCATACGCCCTTTTTGGCCAACCAAGCAACCTGGAAAGGCAAATCAGCGCTACAAAGAAGTCTCGCTTCCCATCGGTCAAAAGGGCCATGCTGAAAAAAGTGTCAAAACCAGAAATGCAGGACAGGCCAAGGAGAAATGGGAGCCTTGCTACACTGATGGGCGGGATGTAAATTGCCAACAGCCACTCTGGAGAAGTGTAAGGTGTGTCCTGAAACATCTAAAAAACACAGCTTAGAGAGCATAGGGCACTTCCACGCATGGGGGGATAAAGTGGGAAAATTGAAAATCAGCAAGACACAAGCACCCCAAAGTTTAGGGCTGCTCTGTTGACAAGGACCTCCACTTCCTTCCACCTTAAATATCCCAGGAAAGCGAAAAATGGATAAAAAAGTTGTGGTCCTTATGTACAATGGAATATCACTCAGCCATGAAATCAATGTCATAAAGCTAGTAGCAGCATGATGAGTGGATTTAGGTAAGACGATTCTAAGTGAAATAAGTCACACAGAAAAGGACACTTCTCATAAGGTGTCACTTATAGAGGGAATGTAAAAACCGTTACACTTGAACTGAATTACAAAACAGAACAGAGTCACACATGCAGAAAACACACTATGGCTGCTTAACGGGAAAGGTGAGGTGGGGTGATACATAAAACAAGAGTTTCAAATTAGCTCAGATACCGTTCCATAAACCCAATATGGAATAGACAAGACCTACTCCTTGCTCAGAGAACTGGACTCAACACGCCCGATTCACCGCACAAGAATATATCTGACTAGTAATAATCTTAAAACCTATGTATTGATATCTCTCTGTTAGTGTGTCAAGTGGGTGTAAAGCGGCCTAAACACAGCCGTGAAAAGCAGCTAAACCCCATTATAAAAATAAATTACTTTTAAAAACCCATGAAACAAAGACAGGGAAAGAGAGAGAAATTCTTACACAATTCGTTCAGGGGCTGTGATGCAACCTGGATTGACCATATCTAGACCCACAGCTGGATGAGACATAAGGGTGGACACTCTTGGGGCTGAGAGGTTTGGTGAGGTTGGGTGAGCAAACGCAGACCCTTTAAAGTAATACTGCGTGCTACCCATCGCATGGGTCCAAATCTCCAGGTTCAAGGGCATCTTCCTACATCGAAAACATGCATGAGAAACCCAGAAGATGGTACACCGTGTGATGGGGAAAGGTTTCTAAAACGCACCTCATTTCTCATCTCCTTGTGCTCGGGTTCGCCATTCCAGCCACTTTACTAGCAATCTCCCTACTTGGAGCATCAGCACCTTTAACCTCCTGTTCCGTACAGGTTGCAATTTGTCCTGAGGATGAACGGGAAGACGGGGAACCAATGAGAGACTAGCTCTTGGTGTTGGGACAGGCACAGGTCACTCTATTTTCCCATCAGGAAGAAGAATTAACCACAGGCTCAGCCTGCCCCCCGGAACCAGAACAGGGCCTGAAGCCATCCGGCGCTTTTGCGGCCGGCTCCCAAAAAAGCGACTTGTAAAATGGAGCTTCAGGGCACTGCAATTCACAAACCTGCAGAGTTATAAATGATAACTCTCGTCCACAAATATATTGAGGGAAGGCAAAGAAGAGGATTTGAAATCAAGGCAGAATTGCAGGAAACAGATTTCAGGAGGTAGATTCGAATCGCCTTTAAAGCACATGAAAAGCGGCAAAACGTTGACAATGATGCCCTTGGCCAAAAAGGGCGTATGCGTTTTTTCCTGAATATATTCAGGAAAAAACGCATACGCCCTTTTTGGCCAACCAAGCAACCTGGAAAGGCAAATCAACGCTACAAAGAAGTCTCGCTTCCCATCGGTCAAAAGGGCCATGCTGAAAAAAGTGTCAAAACCAGAAATGCAGGACAGGCCAAGGAGAAATGGGAGCCTTGCTACACTGATGGGCGGGATGTAAATTGCCAACAGCCACTCTGGAGAAGTGTAAGGTGTGTCCTGAAACATCTAAAAAACACAGCTTAGAGAGCATAGGGCACTTCCACGCATGGGGGGATAAAGTGGGAAAATTGAAAATCAGCAAGACACAAGCACCCCAAAGTTTAGGGCTGCTCTGTTGACAAGGACCTCCACTTCCTTCCACCTTAAATATCCCAGGAAAGCGAAAAATGGATAAAAAAGTTGTGGTCCTTATGTACAATGGAATATCACTCAGCCATGAAATCAATGTCATAAAGCTAGTAGCAGCATGATGAGTGGATTTAGGTAAGACGATTCTAAGTGAAATAAGTCACACAGAAAAGGACACTTCTCATAAGGTGTCACTTATAGAGGGAATGTAAAAACCGTTACACTTGAACTGAATTACAAAACAGAACAGAGTCACACATGCAGAAAACACACTATGGCTGCTTAACGGGAAAGGTGAGGTGGGGTGATACATAAAACAAGAGTTTCAAATTAGCTCAGATACCGTTCCATAAACCCAATATGGAATAGACAAGACCTACTCCTTGCTCAGAGAACTGGACTCAACACGCCCGATTCACCGCACAAGAATATATCTGACTAGTAATAATCTTAAAACCTATGTATTGATATCTCTCTGTTAGTGTGTCAAGTGGGTGTAAAGCGGCCTAAACACAGCCGTGAAAAGCAGCTAAACCCCATTATAAAAATAAATTACTTTTAAAAACCCATGAAACAAAGACAGGGAAAGAGAGAGAAATTCTTACACAATTCGTTCAGGGGCTGTGATGCAACCTGGATTGACCATATCTAGACCCACAGCTGGATGAGACATAAGGGTGGACACTCTTGGGGCTGAGAGGTTTGGTGAGGTTGGGTGAGCAAACGCAGACCCTTTAAAGTAATACTGCGTGCTACCCATCGCATGGGTCCCAAATCTCCAGGTTCAAGGGCATCTTCCTACATCGAAAACATGCATGAGAAACCCAGAAGATGGTACACCGTGTGATGGGGAAAGGTTTCTAAAACGCACCTCATTTCTCATCTCCTTGTGCTCGGGTTCGCCATTCCAGCCACTTTACTAGCAATCTCCCTACTTGGAGCATCAGCACCTTTAACCTCCTGTTCCGTACAGGTTGCAATTTGTCCTGAGGATGAACGGGAAGACGGGGAACCAATGAGAGACTAGCTCTTGGTGTTGGGACAGGCACAGGTCACTCTATTTTCCCATCAGGAAGAAGAATTAACCACAGGCTCAGCCTGCCCCCCGGAACCAGAACAGGGCCTGAAGCCATCCGGCGCTTTTGCGGCCGGCTCCCAAAAAAGCGACTTGTAAAATGGAGCTTCAGGGCACTGCAATTCACAAACCTGCAGAGTTATAAATGATAACTCTCGTCCACAAATATATTGAGGGAAGGCAAAGAAGAGGATTTGAAATCAAGGCAGAATTGCAGGAAACAGATTTCAGGAGGTAGATTCGAATCGCCTTTAAAGCACATGAAAAGCGGCAAAACGTTGACAATGATGCCCTTGGCCAAAAAGGGCGTATGCGTTTTTTCCTGAATATATTCAGGAAAAAACGCATACGCCCTTTTTGGCCAACCAAGCAACCTGGAAAGGCAAATCAGCGCTACAAAGAAGTCTCGCTTCCCATCGGTCAAAAGGGCCATGCTGAAAAAAGTGTCAAAACCAGAAATGCAGGACAGGCCAAGGAGAAATGGGAGCCTTGCTACACTGATGGGCGGGATGTACATTGCCAACAGCCACTCTGGAGAAGTGTAAGGTGTGTCCTGAAACATCTAAAAAACACAGCTTAGAGAGCATAGGGCACTTCCACGCATGGGGGGATAAAGTGGGAAAATTGAAAATCAGCAAGACACAAGCACCCCAAAGTTTAGGGCTGCTCTGTTGACAAGGACCTCCACTTCCTTCCACCTTAAATATCCCAGGAAAGCGAAAAATGGATAAAAAAGTTGTGGTCCTTATGTACAATGGAATATCACTCAGCCATGAAATCAATGTCATAAAGCTAGTAGCAGCATGATGAGTGGATTTAGGTAAGACGATTCTAAGTGAAATAAGTCACACAGAAAAGGACACTTCTCATAAGGTGTCACTTATAGAGGGAATGTAAAAACCGTTACACTTGAACTGAATTACAAAACAGAACAGAGTCACACATGCAGAAAACACACTATGGCTGCTTAACGGGAAAGGTGAGGTGGGGTGATACATAAAACAAGAGTTTCAAATTAGCTCAGATACCGTTCCATAAACCCAATATGGAATAGACAAGACCTACTCCTTGCTCAGAGAACTGGACTCAACACGCCCGATTCACCGCACAAGAATATATCTGACTAGTAATAATCTTAAAACCTATGTATTGATATCTCTCTGTTAGTGTGTCAAGTGGGTGTAAAGCGGCCTAAACACAGCCGTGAAAAGCAGCTAAACCCCATTATAAAAATAAATTACTTTTAAAAACCCATGAAACAAAGACAGGGAAAGAGAGAGAAATTCTTACACAATTCGTTCAGGGGCTGTGATGCAACCTGGATTGACCATATCTAGACCCACAGCTGGATGAGACATAAGGGTGGACACTCTTGGGGCTGAGAGGTTTGGTGAGGTTGGGTGAGCAAACGCAGACCCTTTAAAGTAATACTGCGTGCTACCCATCGCATGGGTCCCAAATCTCCAGGTTCAAGGGCATCTTCCTACATCGAAAACATGCATGAGAAACCCAAAAGATGGTACACCGTGTCATGGGGAAAGGTTTCTAAAACGCACCTCATTTCTCATCTCCTTGTGCTCGGGTTCGCCATTCCAGCCACTTTATTAGCAATCTCCCTACTTGGAGCATCAGCACCTTTAACCTCCTGTTCCGTACAGGTTGCAATTTGTCCTGAGGATGAACGGGAAGACGGGGAACCAATGAGAGACTAGCTCTTGGTGTTGGGACAGGCACAGGTCACTCTATTTTCCCATCAGGAAGAAGAATTAACCACAGGCTCAGCCTGCCCCCCGGAACCAGAACAGGGCCTGAAGCCATCCGGCGCTTTTGCGGCCGGCTCCCAAAAAAGCGACTTGTAAAATGGAGCTTCAGGGCACTGCAATTCACAAACCTGCAGAGTTATAAATGATAACTCTCGTCCACAAATATATTGAGGGAAGGCAAAGAAGAGGATTTGAAATCAAGGCAGAATTGCAGGAAACAGATTTCAGGAGGTAGATTCGAATCGCCTTTAAAGCACATGAAAAGCGGCAAAACGTTGACAATGATGCCCTTGGCCAAAAAGGGCGTATGCGTTTTTTCCTGAATATATTCAGGAAAAAACGCATACGCCCTTTTTGGCCAACCAAGCAACCTGGAAAGGCAAATCAGCGCTACAAAGAAGTCTCGCTTCCCATCGGTCAAAAGGGCCATGCTGAAAAAAGTGTCAAAACCAGAAATGCAGGACAGGCCAAGGAGAAATGGGAGCCTTGCTACACTGATGGGCGGGATGTAAATTGCCAACAGCCACTCTGGAGAAGTGTAAGGTGTGTCCTGAAACATCTAAAAAACACAGCTTAGAGAGCATAGGGCACTTCCACGCATGGGGGGATAAAGTGGGAAAATTGAAAATCAGCAAGACACAAGCACCCCAAAGTTTAGGGCTGCTCTGTTGACAAGGACCTCCACTTCCTTCCACCTTAAATATCCCAGGAAAGCGAAAAATGGATAAAAAAGTTGTGGTCCTTATGTACAATGGAATATCACTCAGCCATGAAATCAATGTCATAAGGCTAGTAGCAGCATGATGAGTGGATTTAGGTAAGACGATTCTAAGTGAAATAAGTCACACAGAAAAGGACACTTCTCATAAGGTGTCACTTATAGAGGGAATGTAAAAACCGTTACACTTGAACTGAATTACAAAACAGAACAGAGTCACACATGCAGAAAACACACTATGGCTGCTTAACGGGAAAGGTGAGGTGGGGTGATACATAAAACAAGAGTTTCAAATTAGCTCAGATACCGTTCCATAAACCCAATATGGAATAGACAAGACCTACTCCTTGCTCAGAGAACTGGACTCAACACGCCCGATTCACCGCACAAGAATATATCTGACTAGTAATAATCTTAAAACCTATGTATTGATATCTCTCTGTTAGTGTGTCAAGTGGGTGTAAAGCGGCCTAAACACAGCCGTGAAAAGCAGCTAAACCCCATTATAAAAATAAATTACTTTTAAAAACCCATGAAACAAAGACAGGGAAAGAGAGAGAAATTCTTACACAATTCGTTCAGGGGCTGTGATGCAACCTGGATTGACCATATCTAGACCCACAGCTGGATGAGACATAAGTGTGGACACTCTTGGGGCTGAGAGGTTTGGTGAGGTTGGGTGAGCAAACGCAGACCCTTTAAAGTAATACTGCGTGCTACCCATCGCATGGGTCCCAAATCTCCAGGTTCAAGGGCATCTTCCTACATCGAAAACATGCATGAGAAACCCAGAAGATGGTACACCGTGTGATGGGGAAAGGTTTCTAAAACGCACCTCATTTCTCATCTCCTTGTGCTCGGGTTCGCCATTCCAGCCACTTTACTAGCAATCTCCCTACTTGGAGCATCAGCACCTTTAACCTCCTGTTCCGTACAGGTTGCAATTTGTCCTGAGGATGAACGGGAAGACGGGGAACCAATGAGAGACTAGCTCTTGGTGTTGGGACAGGCACAGGTCACTCTATTTTCCCATCAGGAAGAAGAATTAACCACAGGCTCAGCCTGCCCCCCGGAACCAGAACAGGGCCTGAAGCCATCCGGCGCTTTTGCGGCCGGCTCCCAAAAAAGCGACTTGTAAAATGGAGCTTCAGGGCACTGCAATTCACAAACCTGCAGAGTTATAAATGATAACTCTCGTCCACAAATATATTGAGGGAAGGCAAAGAAGAGGATTTGAAATCAAGGCAGAATTGCAGGAAACAGATTTCAGGAGGTAGATTCGAATCGCCTTTAAAGCACATGAAAAGCGGCAAAACGTTGACAATGATGCCCTTGGCCAAAAAGGGCGTATGCGTTTTTTCCTGAATATATTCAGGAAAAAACGCATACGCCCTTTTTGGCCAACCAAGCAACCTGGAAAGGCAAATCAGCGCTACAAAGAAGTCTCGCTTCCCATCGGTCAAAAGGGCCATGCTGAAAAAAGTGTCAAAACCAGAAATGCAGGACAGGCCAAGGAGAAATGGGAGCCTTGCTACACTGATGGGCGGGATGTACATTGCCAACAGCCACTCTGGAGAAGTGTAAGGTGTGTCCTGAAACATCTAAAAAACACAGCTTAGAGAGCATAGGGCACTTCCACGCATGGGGGGATAAAGTGGGAAAATTGAAAATCAGCAAGACACAAGCACCCCAAAGTTTAGGGCTGCTCTGTTGACAAGGACCTCCACTTCCTTCCACCTTAAATATCCCAGGAAAGCGAAAAATGGATAAAAAAGTTGTGGTCCTTATGTACAATGGAATATCACTCAGCCATGAAATCAATGTCATAAAGCTAGTAGCAGCATGATGAGTGGATTTAGGTAAGACGATTCTAAGTGAAATAAGTCACACAGAAAAGGACACTTCTCATAAGGTGTCACTTATAGAGGGAATGTAAAAACCGTTACACTTGAACTGAATTACAAAACAGAACAGAGTCACACATGCAGAAAACACACTATGGCTGCTTAACGGGAAAGGTGAGGTGGGGTGATACATAAAACAAGAGTTTCAAATTAGCTCAGATACCGTTCCATAAACCCAATATGGAATAGACAAGACCTACTCCTTGCTCAGAGAACTGGACTCAACACGCCCGATTCACCGCACAAGAATATATCTGACTAGTAATAATCTTAAAACCTATGTATTGATATCTCTCTGTTAGTGTGTCAAGTGGGTGTAAAGCGGCCTAAACACAGCCGTGAAAAGCAGCTAAACCCCATTATAAAAATAAATTACTTTTAAAAACCCATGAAACAAAGACAGGGAAAGAGAGAGAAATTCTTACACAATTCGTTCAGGGGCTGTGATGCAACCTGGATTGACCATATCTAGACCCACAGCTGGATGAGACATAAGGGTGGACACTCTTGGGGCTGAGAGGTTTGGTGAGGTTGGGTGAGCAAACGCAGACCCTTTAAAGTAATACTGCGTGCTACCCATCGCATGGGTCCCAAATCTCCAGGTTCAAGGGCATCTTCCTACATCGAAAACATGCATGAGAAACCCAAAAGATGGTACACCGTGTCATGGGGAAAGGTTTCTAAAACGCACCTCATTTCTCATCTCCTTGTGCTCGGGTTCGCCATTCCAGCCACTTTATTAGCAATCTCCCTACTTGGAGCATCAGCACCTTTAACCTCCTGTTCCGTACAGGTTGCAATTTGTCCTGAGGATGAACGGGAAGACGGGGAACCAATGAGAGACTAGCTCTTGGTGTTGGGACAGGCACAGGTCACTCTATTTTCCCATCAGGAAGAAGAATTAACCACAGGCTCAGCCTGCCCCCCGGAACCAGAACAGGGCCTGAAGCCATCCGGCGCTTTTGCGGCCGGCTCCCAAAAAAGCGACTTGTAAAATGGAGCTTCAGGGCACTGCAATTCACAAACCTGCAGAGTTATAAATGATAACTCTCGTCCACAAATATATTGAGGGAAGGCAAAGAAGAGGATTTGAAATCAAGGCAGAATTGCAGGAAACAGATTTCAGGAGGTAGATTCGAATCGCCTTTAAAGCACATGAAAAGCGGCAAAACGTTGACAATGATGCCCTTGGCCAAAAAGGGCGTATGCGTTTTTTCCTGAATATATTCAGGAAAAAACGCATACGCCCTTTTTGGCCAACCAAGCAACCTGGAAAGGCAAATCAGCGCTACAAAGAAGTCTCGCTTCCCATCGGTCAAAAGGGCCATGCTGAAAAAAGTGTCAAAACCAGAAATGCAGGACAGGCCAAGGAGAAATGGGAGCCTTGCTACACTGATGGGCGGGATGTAAATTGCCAACAGCCACTCTGGAGAAGTGTAAGGTGTGTCCTGAAACATCTAAAAAAACACAGCTTAGAGAGCATAGGGCACTTCCACGCATGGGGGGATAAAGTGGGAAAATTGAAAATCAGCAAGACACAAGCACCCCAAAGTTTAGGGCTGCTCTGTTGACAAGGACCTCCACTTCCTTCCACCTTAAATATCCCAGGAAAGCGAAAAATGGATAAAAAAGTTGTGGTCCTTATGTACAATGGAATATCACTCAGCCATGAAATCAATGTCATAAGGCTAGTAGCAGCATGATGAGTGGATTTAGGTAAGACGATTCTAAGTGAAATAAGTCACACAGAAAAGGACACTTCTCATAAGGTGTCACTTATAGAGGGAATGTAAAAACCGTTACACTTGAACTGAATTACAAAACAGAACAGAGTCACACATGCAGAAAACACACTATGGCTGCTTAACGGGAAAGGTGAGGTGGGGTGATACATAAAACAAGAGTTTCAAATTAGCTCAGATACCGTTCCATAAACCCAATATGTAATAGACAAGACCTACTCCTTGCTCAGAGAACTGGACTCAACACGCCCGATTCACCGCACAAGAATATATCTGACTAGTAATAATCTTAAAACCTATGTATTGATATCTCTCTGTTAGTGTGTCAAGTGGGTGTAAAGCGGCCTAAACACAGCCGTGAAAAGCAGCTAAACCCCATTATAAAAATAAATTACTTTTAAAAACCCATGAAACAAAGACAGGGAAAGAGAGAGAAATTCTTACACAATTCGTTCAGGGGCTGTGATGCAACCTGGATTGACCATATCTAGACCCACAGCTGGATGAGACATAAGGGTGGACACTCTTGGGGCTGAGAGGTTTGGTGAGGTTGGGTGAGCAAACGCAGACCCTTTAAAGTAATACTGCGTGCTACCCATCGCATGGGTCCCAAATCTCCAGGTTCAAGGGCATCTTCCTACATCGAAAACTTGCATGAGAAACCCAGAAGATGGTACACCGTGTGATGGGGAAAGGTTTCTAAAACGCACCTCATTTCTCATCTCCTTGTGCTCGGGTTCGCCATTCCAGCCACTTTACTAGCAATCTCCCTACTTGGAGCATCAGCACCTTTAACCTCCTGTTCCGTACAGGTTGCAATTTGTCCTGAGGATGAACGGGAAGACGGGGAACCAATGAGAGACTAGCTCTTGGTGTTGGGACAGGCACAGGTCACTCTATTTTCCCATCAGGAAGAAGAATTAACCACAGGCTCAGCCTGCCCCCCGGAACCAGAACAGGGCCTGAAGCCATCCGGCGCTTTTGCGGCCGGCTCCCAAAAAAGCGACTTGTAAAATGGAGCTTCAGGGCACTGCAATTCACAAACCTGCAGAGTTATAAATGATAACTCTCGTCCACAAATATATTGAGGGAAGGCAAAGAAGAGGATTTGAAATCAAGGCAGAATTGCAGGAAACAGATTTCAGGAGGTAGATTCGAATCGCCTTTAAAGCACATGAAAAGCGGCAAAACGTTGACAATGATGCCCTTGGCCAAAAAGGGCGTATGCGTTTTTTCCTGAATATATTCAGGAAAAAACGCATACGCCCTTTTTGGCCAACCAAGCAACCTGGAAAGGCAAATCAGCGCTACAAAGAAGTCTCGCTTCCCATCGGTCAAAAGGGCCATGCTGAAAAAAGTGTCAAAACCAGAAATGCAGGACAGGCCAAGGAGAAATGGGAGCCTTGCTACACTGATGGGCGTGATGTAAATTGCCAACAGCCACTCTGGAGAAGTGTAAGGTGTGTCCTGAAACATCTAAAAAACACAGCTTAGAGAGCATAGGGCACTTCCACGCATGGGGGGATAAAGTGGGAAAATTGAAAATCAGCAAGACACAAGCACCCCAAAGTTTAGGGCTGCTCTGTTGACAAGGACCTCCACTTCCTTCCACCTTAAATATCCCAGGAAAGCGAAAAATGGATAAAAAAGTTGTGGTCCTTATGTACAATGGAATATCACTCAGCCATGAAATCAATGTCATAAAGCTAGTAGCAGCATGATGAGTGGATTTAGGTAAGACGATTCTAAGTGAAATAAGTCACACAGAAAAGGACACTTCTCATAAGGTGTCACTTATAGAGGGAATGTAAAAACCGTTACACTTGAACTGAATTACAAAACAGAACAGAGTCACACATGCAGAAAACACACTATGGCTGCTTAACGGGAAAGGTGAGGTGGGGTGATACATAAAACAAGAGTTTCAAATTCGCTCAGATACCGTTCCATAAACCCAATATGGAATAGACAAGACCTACTCCTTGCTCAGAGAACTGGACTCAACACGCCCGATTCACCGCACAAGAATATATCTGACTAGTAATAATCTTAAAACCTATGTATTGATATCTCTCTGTTAGTGTGTCAAGTGGGTGTAAAGCGGCCTAAACACAGCCGTGAAAAGCAGCTAAACCCCATTATAAAAATAAATTACTTTTAAAAACCCATGAAACAAAGACAGGGAAAGAGAGAGAAATTCTTACACAATTCGTTCAGGGGCTGTGATGCAACCTGGATTGACCATATCTAGACCCACAGCTGGATGAGACATAAGGGTGGACACTCTTGGGGCTGAGAGGTTTGGGGAGGTTGGGTGAGCAAACGCAGACCCTTTAAAGTAATACTGCGTGCTACCCATCGCATGGGTCCCAAATCTCCAGGTTCAAGGGCATCTTCCTACATCGAAAACATGCATGAGAAACCCAGAAGATGGTACACCGTGTGATGGGGAAAGGTTTCTAAAACGCACCTCCTTTCTCATCTCCTTGTGCTCGGGTTCGCCATTCCAGCCACTTTACTAGCAATCTCCCTACTTGGAGCATCAGCACCTTTAACCTCCTGTTCCGTACAGCTTGCAATTTGTCCTGAGGATGAACGGGAAGACGGGGAACCAATGAGAGACTAGCTCTTGGTGTTGGGACAGGCACAGGTCACTCTATTTTCCCATCAGGAAGAAGAATTAACCACAGGCTCAGCCTGCCCCGCGGAACCAGAACAGGGCCTGAAGCCATCCGGCGCTTTTGCGGCCGGCTCCCAAAAAAGCGACTTGTAAAATGGAGCTTCAGGGCACTGCAATTCACAAACCTGCAGAGTTATAAATGATAACTCTCGTCCACAAATATATTGAGGGAAGGCAAAGAAGAGGATTTGAAATCAAGGCAGAATTGCAGGAAACAGATTTCAGGAGGTAGATTCGAATCGCCTTTAAAGCACATGAAAAGCGGCAAAACGTTGACAATGATGCCCTTGGCCAAAAAGGGCGTATGCGTTTTTTCCTGAATATATTCAGGAAAAAACGCATACGCCCTTTTTGGCCAACCAAGCAACCTGGAAAGGCAAATCAGCGCTACAAAGAAGTCTCGCTTCCCATCGGTCAAAAGGGCCATGCTGAAAAAAGTGTCAAAACCAGAAATGCAGGACAGGCCATGGAGAAATGGGAGCCTTGCTACACTGATGGGCGGGATGTAAATTGCCAACAGCCACTCTGGAGAAGTGTACGGTGTGTCCTGAAACATCTAAAAAACACAGCTTAGAGAGCATTGGGCACTTCCACGCATGGGGGGATAAAGCGGGAAAATTGAAAATCAGCAAGACACAAGCACCCCAAAGTTTAGGGCTGCTCTGTTGACAAGGACCTCCACTTCATTCCACCTTAAATATCCCAGGAAAGCGAAAAATGGATAAAAAAGTTGTGGTCCTTATGTACAATGGAATATCACTCAGCCATGAAATCAATGTCATAAGGCTAGTAGCAGCATGATGAGTGGATTTAGGTAAGACGATTCTAAGTGAAATAAGTCACACAGAAAAGGACACTTCTCATAAGGTGTCACTTATAGAGGGAATGTAAAAACCGTTACACTTGAACTGAATTACAAAACAGAACAGAGTCACACATGCAGAAAACACACTATGGCTGCTTAACGGGAATGGTGAGGTGGGGTGATACATAAAACAAGAGTTTCAAATTAGCTCAGACACCGTTCCATAAACCCAATATGTAATAGACAAGACCTACTCCTTGCTCAGAGAACTGGACTCAACACGCCCGATTCACCGCACAATAATATATCTGACTAGTAATAATCTTAAAACCTATGTATTGATATCTCTCTGTTAGTGTGTCAAGTGGGTGTAAAGCGGCCTAAACACAGCCGTGAAAAGCAGCTAAACCCCATTATAAAAATAAATTACTTTTAAAAACCCATGAAACAAAGACAGGGAAAGAGAGAGAAATTCTTACACAATTCGTTCAGGGGCTGTGATGCAACCTGGATTGACCATATCTAGACCCACAGCTGGATGAGACATAAGGGTGGACACTCTTGGGGCTGAGAGGTTTGGTGAGGTTGGGTGAGCAAACGCAGACCCTTTAAAGTAATACTGCGTGCTACCCATCGCATGGGTCCCAAATCTCCAGGTTCAAGGGCCTCTTCCTACATCGAAAACATACATGAGAAACCCAGAAGATGGTACACCGTGTGATGGGGAAAGGTTTCTAAAACACACCTCATTTCTCATCTCCTTGTGCTCGGGTTCGCCATTCCAGCCACTTTACTAGCAATCTCCCTACTTGGAGCATCAGCACCTTTAACCTCCTGTTCCGTACAGGTTGCAATTTGTCCTGAGGATGAACGGGAAGACGGGGAACCAATGAGAGACTAGCTCTTGGTGTTGGGACAGGCACAGGTCACTCTATTTTCCCATCAGGAAGAAGAATTAACCACAGGCTCAGCCTGCCCCCCGGAACCAGAACAGGGCCTGAAGCCATCCTGCGCTTTTGCGGCCGGCTCCCAAAAAAGCGACTTGTAAAATGGAGCTTCAGGGCACTGCAATTCACAAACCTGCAGAGTTATAAATGATAACTCTCGTCCACAAATATATTGAGGGAAGGCAAAGAAGAGGATTTGAAATCAAGGCAGAATTGCAGGAAACAGATTTCAGGAGGTAGATTCGAATCGCCTTTAAAGCACATGAAAAGCGGCAAAACGTTGACAATGATGCCCTTGGCCAAAAAGGGCGTATGCGTTTTTTCCTGAATATATTCAGGAAAAAACGCATACGCCCTTTTTGGCCAACCAAGCAACCTGGAAAGGCAAATCAGCGCTACAAAGAAGTCTCGCTTCCCATCGGTCAAAAGGGCCATGCTGAAAAAAGTGTCAAAACCAGAAATGCAGGACAGGCCATGGAGAAATGGGAGCCTTGCTACACTGATGGGCGGGATGTAAATTGCCAACAGCCACTCTGGAGAAGTGTACGGTGTGTCCTGAAACATCTAAAAAACACAGCTTAGAGAGCATAGGGCACTTCCACGCATGGGGGGATAAAGTGGGAAAATTGAAAATCAGCAAGACACAAGCACCCCAAAGTTTAGGGCTGCTCTGTTGACAAGGACCTCCACTTCCTTCCACCTTAAATATCCCAGGAAAGCGAAAAATGGATACAAAACTTGTGGTCCTTATGTACAATGGAATATCACTCAGCCATGAAATCAATGTCATAAAGCTAGTAGCAGCATGATGAGTGGATTTAGGTAAGACGATTCTAAGTGAAATAAGTCACACAGAAAAGGACACTTCTCATAAGGTGTCACTTATAGTGGGAATGTAAAAACCGTTACACTTGAACTGAATTACAAAACAGAACAGAGTCACACATGCAGAAAACACACTATGGCTGCTTAACGGGAAAGGTGAGGTGGGGTGATACATAAAACAAGAGTTTCAAATTAGCTCAGATACCGTTCCATAAACCCAATATGGAATAGACAAGACCTACTCCTTGCTCAGAGAACTGGACTCAACACGCCCGATTCACCGCACAAGAATATATCTGACTAGTAATAATCTTAAAACCTATGTATTGATATCTCTCTGTTAGTGTGTCAAGTGGGTGTAAAGCGGCCTAAACACAGCCGTGAAAAGCAGCTAAACCCCATTATAAAAATAAATTACTTTTAAAAACCCATGAAACAAAGACAGGGAAAGAGAGAGAAATTCTTACACAATTCGTTCAGGGGCTGTGATGCAACCTGGATTGACCATATCTAGACCCACAGCTGGATGAGACATAAGGGTGGACACTCTTGGGGCTGAGAGGTTTGGTGAGGTTGGGTGAGCAAACGCAGACCCTTTAAAGTAATACTGCGTGCTACCCGTCGCATGGGTCCCAAATCTCCAGGTTCAAGGGCATCTTCCTACATCGAAAACATGCATGAGAAACCCAGAAGATGGTACACCGTGTGATGGGGAAAGGTTTCTAAAACGCACCTCATTTCTCATTTCCTTGTGCTCGGGTTCGCCATTCCAGCCACTTTACTAGCAATCTCCCTACTTGGAGCATCAGCACCTTTAACCTCCTGTTCCGTACAGGTTGCAATTTGTCCTGAGGATGAACGGGAAGACGGGGAACCAATGAGAGACTAGCTCTTGGTGTTGGGACAGGCACAGGTCACTCTATTTTCCCATCAGGAAGAAGAATTAACCACAGGCTCAGCCTGCCCCCCGGAACCAGAACAGGGCCTGAAGCCATCCGGCGCTTCTGCGGCCGGCTCCCAAAAAAGCGACTTGTAAAATGGAGCTTCAGGGCACTGCAATTCACAAACCTGCAGAGTTATAAATGATAACTCTCGTCCACAAATATATTGAGGGAAGGCAAAGAAGAGGATTTGAAATCAAGGCAGAATTGCAGGAAACAGATTTCAGGAGGTAGATTCGAATCGCCTTTAAAGCACATGAAAAGCGGCAAAACGTTGACAATGATGCCCTTGGCCAAAAAGGGCGTATGCGTTTTTTCCTGAATATATTCAGGAAAAAACGCATACGCCCTTTTTGGCCAACCAAGCAACCTGGAAAGGCAAATCAGCGCTACAAAGAAGTCTCGCTTCCCATCGGTCAAAAGGGCCATGCTGAAAAAAGTGTCAAAACCAGAAATGCAGGACAGGCCATGGAGAAATGGGAGCCTTGCTACACTGATGGGCGGGATGTAAATTGCCAACAGCCACTCTGGAGAAGTGTACGGTGTGTCCTGAAACATCTAAAAAACACAGCTTAGAGAGCATTGGGCACTTCCACGCATGGGGGGATAAAGCGGGAAAATTGAAAATCAGCAAGACACAAGCACCCCAAAGTTTAGGGCTGCTCTGTTGACAAGGACCTCCACTTCATTCCACCTTAAATATCCCAGGAAAGCGAAAAATGGATAAAAAAGTTGTGGTCCTTATGTACAATGGAATATCACTCAGCCATGAAATCAATGTCATAAAGCTAGTAGCAGCATGATGAGTGGATTTAGGTAAGACGATTCTAAGTGAAATAAGTCACACAGAAAAGGACACTTCTCATAAGGTGTCACTTATAGAGGGAATGTAAAAACCGTTACACTTGAACTGAATTACAAAACAGAACAGAGTCACACATGCAGAAAACACACTATGGCTGCTTAACGGGAAAGGTGAGGTGGGGTGATACATAAAACAAGAGTTTCAAATTAGCTCAGATACCGTTCCATAAACCCAATATGGAATAGACAAGACCTACTCCTTGCTCAGAGAACTGGACTCAACACGCCCGATTCACCGCACAAGAATATATCTGACTAGTAATAATCTTAAAACCTATGTATTGATATCTCTCTGTTAGTGTGTCAAGTGGGTGTAAAGCGGCCTAAACACAGCCGTGAAAAGCAGCTAAACCCCATTATAAAAATAAATTACTTTTAAAAACCCATGAAACAAAGACAGGGAAAGAGAGAGAAATTCTTACACAATTCGTTCAGGGGCTGTGATGCAACCTGGATTGACCATATCTAGACCCACAGCTGGATGAGACATAAGGGTGGACACTCTTGGGGCTGAGAGGTTTGGTGAGGTTGGGTGAGCAAACGCAGACCCTTTAAAGTAATACTGCGTGCTACCCATCGCATGGGTCCCAAATCTCCAGGTTCAAGGGCATCTTCCTACATCGAAAACTTGCATGAGAAACCCAGAAGATGGTACACCGTGTGATGGGGAAAGGTTTCTAAAACGCACCTCATTTCTCATCTCCTTGTGCTCGGGTTCGCCATTCCAGCCACTTTACTAGCAATCTCCCTACTTGGAGCATCAGCACCTTTAACCTCCTGTTCCGTACAGGTTGCAATTTGTCCTGAGGATGAACGGGAAGACGGGGAACCAATGAGAGACTAGCTCTTGGTGTTGGGACAGGCACAGGTCACTCTATTTTCCCATCAGGAAGAAGAATTAACCACAGGCTCAGCCTGCCCCCCGGAACCAGAACAGGGCCTGAAGCCATCCGGCGCTTTTGCGGCCGGCTCCCAAAAAAGCGACTTGTAAAATGGAGCTTCAGGGCACTGCAATTCACAAACCTGCAGAGTTATAAATGATAACTCTCGTCCACAAATATATTGAGGGAAGGCAAAGAAGAGGATTTGAAATCAAGGCAGAATTGCAGGAAACAGATTTCAGGAGGTAGATTCGAATCGCCTTTAAAGCACATGAAAAGCGGCAAAACGTTGACAATGATGCCCTTGGCCAAAAAGGGCGTATGCGTTTTTTCCTGAATATATTCAGGAAAAAACGCATACGCCCTTTTTGGCCAACCAAGCAACCTGGAAAGGCAAATCAGCGCTACAAAGAAGTCTCGCTTCCCATCGGTCAAAAGGGCCATGCTGAAAAAAGTGTCAAAACCAGAAATGCAGGACAGGCCAAGGAGAAATGGGAGCCTTGCTACACTGATGGGCGTGATGTAAATTGCCAACAGCCACTCTGGAGAAGTGTAAGGTGTGTCCTGAAACATCTAAAAAACACAGCTTAGAGAGCATAGGGCACTTCCACGCATGGGGGGATAAAGTGGGAAAATTGAAAATCAGCAAGACACAAGCACCCCAAAGTTTAGGGCTGCTCTGTTGACAAGGACCTCCACTTCCTTCCACCTTAAATATCCCAGGAAAGCGAAAAATGGATAAAAAAGTTGTGGTCCTTATGTACAATGGAATATCACTCAGCCATGAAATCAATGTCATAAAGCTAGTAGCAGCATGATGAGTGGATTTAGGTAAGACGATTCTAAGTGAAATAAGTCACACAGAAAAGGACACTTCTCATAAGGTGTCACTTATAGAGGGAATGTAAAAACCGTTACACTTGAACTGAATTACAAAACAGAACAGAGTCACACATGCAGAAAACACACTATGGCTGCTTAACGGGAAAGGTGAGGTGGGGTGATACATAAAACAAGAGTTTCAAATTCGCTCAGATACCGTTCCATAAACCCAATATGGAATAGACAAGACCTACTCCTTGCTCAGAGAACTGGACTCAACACGCCCGATTCACCGCACAAGAATATATCTGACTAGTAATAATCTTAAAACCTATGTATTGATATCTCTCTGTTAGTGTGTCAAGTGGGTGTAAAGCGGCCTAAACACAGCCGTGAAAAGCAGCTAAACCCCATTATAAAAATAAATTACTTTTAAAAACCCATGAAACAAAGACAGGGAAAGAGAGAGAAATTCTTACACAATTCGTTCAGGGGCTGTGATGCAACCTGGATTGACCATATCTAGACCCACAGCTGGATGAGACATAAGGGTGGACACTCTTGGGGCTGAGAGGTTTGGTGAGGTTGGGTGAGCAAACGCAGACCCTTTAAAGTAATACTGCGTGCTACCCATCGCATGGGTCCCAAATCTCCAGGTTCAAGGGCATCTTCCTACATCGAAAACATGCATGAGAAACCCAGAAGATGGTACACCGTGTGATGGGGAAAGGTTTCTAAAACGCACCTCCTTTCTCATCTCCTTGTGCTCAGGTTCGCCATTCCAGCCACTTTACTAGCAATCTCCCTACTTGGAGCATCAGCACCTTTAACCTCCTGTTCCGTACAGCTTGCAATTTGTCCTGAGGATGAACGGGAAGACGGGGAACCAATGAGAGACTAGCTCTTGGTGTTGGGACAGGCACAGGTCACTCTATTTTCCCATCAGGAAGAAGAATTAACCACAGGCTCAGCCTGCCCCGCGGAACCAGAACAGGGCCTGAAGCCATCCGGCGCTTTTGCGGCCGGCTCCCAAAAAAGCGACTTGTAAAATGGAGCTTCAGGGCACTGCAATTCACAAACCTGCAGAGTTATAAATGATAACTCTCGTCCACAAATATATTGAGGGAAGGCAAAGAAGAGGATTTGAAATCAAGGCAGAATTGCAGGAAACAGATTTCAGGAGGTAGATTCGAATCGCCTTTAAAGCACATGAAAAGCGGCAAAACGTTGACAATGATGCCCTTGGCCAAAAAGGGCGTATGCGTTTTTTCCTGAATATATTCAGGAAAAAACGCATACGCCCTTTTTGGCCAACCAAGCAACCTGGAAAGGCAAATCAGCGCTACAAAGAAGTCTCGCTTCCCATCGGTCAAAAGGGCCATGCTGAAAAAAGTGTCAAAACCAGAAATGCAGGACAGGCCATGGAGAAATGGGAGCCTTGCTACACTGATGGGCGGGATGTAAATTGCCAACAGCCACTCTGGAGAAGTGTACGGTGTGTCCTGAAACATCTAAAAAACACAGCTTAGAGAGCATTGGGCACTTCCACGCATGGGGGGATAAAGCGGGAAAATTGAAAATCAGCAAGACACAAGCACCCCAAAGTTTAGGGCTGCTCTGTTGACAAGGACCTCCACTTCATTCCACCTTAAATATCCCAGGAAAGCGAAAAATGGATAAAAAAGTTGTGGTCCTTATGTACAATGGAATATCACTCAGCCATGAAATCAATGTCATAAGGCTAGTAGCAGCATGATGAGTGGATTTAGGTAAGACGATTCTAAGTGAAATAAGTCACACAGAAAAGGACACTTCTCATAAGGTGTCACTTATAGAGGGAATGTAAAAACCGTTACACTTGAACTGAATTACAAAACAGAACAGAGTCACACATGCAGAAAACACACTATGGCTGCTTAACGGGAATGGTGAGGTGGGGTGATACATAAAACAAGAGTTTCAAATTAGCTCAGACACCGTTCCATAAACCCAATATGTAATAGACAAGACCTACTCCTTGCTCAGAGAACTGGACTCAACACGCCCGATTCACCGCACAAGAATATATCTGACTAGTAATAATCTTAAAACCTATGTATTGATATCTCTCTGTTAGTGTGTCAAGTGGGTGTAAAGCGGCCTAAACACAGCCGTGAAAAGCAGCTAAACCCCATTATAAAAATAAATTACTTTTAAAAACCCATGAAACAAAGACAGGGAAAGAGAGAGAAATTCTTACACAATTCGTTCAGGGGCTGTGATGCAACCTGGATTGACCATATCTAGACCCACAGCTGGATGAGACATAAGGGTGGACACTCTTGGGGCTGAGAGGTTTGGTGAGGTTGGGTGAGCAAACGCAGACCCTTTAAAGTAATACTGCGTGCTACCCATCGCATGGGTCCCAAATCTCCAGGTTCAAGGGCATCTTCCTACATCGAAAACATGCATGAGAAACCCAGAAGATGGTACACCGTGTGATGGGGAAAGGTTTCTAAAACGCACCTCCTTTCTCATCTCCTTGTGCTCGGGTTCGCCATTCCAGCCACTTTACTAGCAATCTCCCTACTTGGAGCATCAGCACCTTTAACCTCCTGTTCCGTACAGCTTGCAATTTGTCCTGAGGATGAACGGGAAGACGGGGAACCAATGAGAGACTAGCTCTTGGTGTTGGGACAGGCACAGGTCACTCTATTTTCCCATCAGGAAGAAGAATTAACCACAGGCTCAGCCTGCCCCGCGGAACCAGAACAGGGCCTGAAGCCATCCGGCGCTTTTGCGGCCGGCTCCCAAAAAAGCGACTTGTAAAATGGAGCTTCAGGGCACTGCAATTCACAAACCTGCAGAGTTATAAATGATAACTCTCGTCCACAAATATATTGAGGGAAGGCAAAGAAGAGGATTTGAAATCAAGGCAGAATTGCAGGAAACAGATTTCAGGAGGTAGATTCGAATCGCCTTTAAAGCACATGAAAAGCGGCAAAACGTTGACAATGATGCCCTTGGCCAAAAAGGGCGTATGCGTTTTTTCCTGAATATATTCAGGAAAAAACGCATACGCCCTTTTTGGCCAACCAAGCAACCTGGAAAGGCAAATCAGCGCTACAAAGAAGTCTCGCTTCCCATCGGTCAAAAGGGCCATGCTGAAAAAAGTGTCAAAACCAGAAATGCAGGACAGGCCATGGAGAAATGGGAGCCTTGCTACACTGATGGGCGGGATGTAAATTGCCAACAGCCACTCTGGAGAAGTGTACGGTGTGTCCTGAAACATCTAAAAAACACAGCTTAGAGAGCATTGGGCACTTCCACGCATGGGGGGATAAAGCGGGAAAATTGAAAATCAGCAAGACACAAGCACCCCAAAGTTTAGGGCTGCTCTGTTGACAAGGACCTCCACTTCATTCCACCTTAAATATCCCAGGAAAGCGAAAAATGGATAAAAAAGTTGTGGTCCTTATGTACAATGGAATATCACTCAGCCATGAAATCAATGTCATAAGGCTAGTAGCAGCATGATGAGTGGATTTAGGTAAGACGATTCTAAGTGAAATAAGTCACACAGAAAAGGACACTTCTCATAAGGTGTCACTTATAGAGGGAATGTAAAAACCGTTACACTTGAACTGAATTACAAAACAGAACAGAGTCACACATGCAGAAAACACACTATGGCTGCTTAACGGGAATGGTGAGGTGGGGTGATACATAAAACAAGAGTTTCAAATTAGCTCAGACACCGTTCCATAAACCCAATATGTAATAGACAAGACCTACTCCTTGCTCAGAGAACTGGACTCAACACGCCCGATTCACCGCACAAGAATATATCTGACTAGTAATAATCTTAAAACCTATGTATTGATATCTCTCTGTTAGTGTGTCAAGTGGGTGTAAAGCGGCCTAAACACAGCCGTGAAAAGCAGCTAAACCCCATTATAAAAATAAATTACTTTTAAAAACCCATGAAACAAAGACAGGGAAAGAGAGAGAAATTCTTACACAATTCGTTCAGGGGCTGTGATGCAACCTGGATTGACCATATCTAGACCCACAGCTGGATGAGACATAAGGGTGGACACTCTTGGGGCTGAGAGGTTTGGTGAGGTTGGGTGAGCAAACGCAGACCCTTTAAAGTAATACTGCGTGCTACCCATCGCATGGGTCCCAAATCTCCAGGTTCAAGGGCCTCTTCCTACATCGAAAACATACATGAGAAACCCAGAAGATGGTACACCGTGTGATGGGGAAAGGTTTCTAAAACACACCTCATTTCTCATCTCCTTGTGCTCGGGTTCGCCATTCCAGCCACTTTACTAGCAATCTCCCTACTTGGAGCATCAGCACCTTTAACCTCCTGTTCCGTACAGCTTGCAATTTGTCCTGAGGATGAACGGGAAGACGGGGAACCAATGAGAGACTAGCTCTTGGTGTTGGGACAGGCACAGGTCACTCTATTTTCCCATCAGGAAGAAGAATTAACCACAGGCTCAGCCTGCCCCCCGGAACCAGAACAGGGCCTGAAGCCATCCTGCGCTTTTGCGGCCGGCTCCCAAAAAAGCGACTTGTAAAATGGAGCTTCAGGGCACTGCAATTCACAAACCTGCAGAGTTATAAATGATAACTCTCGTCCACAAATATATTGAGGGAAGGCAAAGAAGAGGATTTGAAATCAAGGCAGAATTGCAGGAAACAGATTTCAGGAGGTAGATTCGAATCGCCTTTAAAGCACATGAAAAGCGGCAAAACGTTGACAATGATGCCCTTGGCCAAAAAGGGCGTATGCGTTTTTTCCTGAATATATTCAGGAAAAAACGCATACGCCCTTTTTGGCCAACCAAGCAACCTGGAAAGGCAAATCAGCGCTACAAAGAAGTCTCGCTTCCCATCGGTCAAAAGGGCCATGCTGAAAAAAGTGTCAAAACCAGAAATGCAGGACAGGCCATGGAGAAATGGGAGCCTTGCTACACTGATGGGCGGGATGTAAATTGCCAACAGCCACTCTGGAGAAGTGTACGGTGTGTCCTGAAACATCTAAAAAACACAGCTTAGAGAGCATAGGGCACTTCCACGCATGGGGGGATAAAGTGGGAAAATTGAAAATCAGCAAGACACAAGCACCCCAAAGTTTAGGGCTGCTCTGTTGACAAGGACCTCCACTTCCTTCCACCTTAAATATCCCAGGAAAGCGAAAAATGGATACAAAAGTTGTGGTCCTTATGTACAATGGAATATCACTCAGCCATGAAATCAATGTCATAAAGCTAGTAGCAGCATGATGAGTGGATTTAGGTAAGACGATTCTAAGTGAAATAAGTCACACAGAAAAGGACACTTCTCATAAGGTGTCACTTATAGAGGGAATGTAAAAACCGTTACACTTGAACTGAATTACAAAACAGAACAGAGTCACACATGCAGAAAACACACTATGGCTGCTTAACGGGAAAGGTGAGGTGGGGTGATACATAAAACAAGAGTTTCAAATTAGCTCAGATACCGTTCCATAAACCCAATATGGAATAGACAAGACCTACTCCTTGCTCAGAGAACTGGACTCAACATGCCCGATTCACCGCACAAGAATATATCTGACTAGTAATAATCTTAAAACCTATGTATTGATATCTCTCTGTTAGTGTGTCAAGTGGGTGTAAAGCGGCCTAAACACAGCCGTGAAAAGCAGCTAAACCCCATTATAAAAATAAATTACTTTTAAAAACCCATGAAACAAAGACAGGGAAAGAGAGAGAAATTCTTACACAATTCGTTCAGGGGCTGTGATGCAACCTGGATTGACCATATCTAGACCCACAGCTGGATGAGACATAAGGGTGGACACTCTTGGGGCTGAGAGGTTTGGTGAGGTTGGGTGAGCAAACGCAGACCCTTTAAAGTAATACTGCGTGCTACCCATCGCATGGGTCCCAAATCTCCAGGTTCAAGGGCATCTTCCTACATCGAAAACATGCATGAGAAACCCAGAAGATGGTACACCGTGTGATGGGGAAAGGTTTCTAAAACGCACCTCATTTCTCATCTCCTTGTGCTCGGGTTCGCCATTCCAGCCACTTTACTAGCAATCTCCCTACTTGGAGCATCAGCACCTTTAACCTCCTGTTCCGTACAGGTTGCAATTTGTCCTGAGGATGAACGGGAAGACGGGGAACCAATGAGAGACTAGCTCTTGGTGTTGGGACAGGCACAGGTCACTCTATTTTCCCATCAGGAAGAAGAATTAACCACAGGCTCAGCCTGCCCCCCGGAACCAGAACAGGGCCTGAAGCCATCCGGCGCTTTTGCGGCCGGCTCCCAAAAAAGCGACTTGTAAAATGGAGCTTCAGGGCACTGCAATTCACAAACCTGCAGAGTTATAAATGATAACTCTCGTCCACAAATATATTGAGGGAAGGCAAAGAAGAGGATTTGAAATCAAGGCAGAATTGCAGGAAACAGATTTCAGGAGGTAGATTCGAATCGCCTTTAAAGCACATGAAAAGCGGCAAAACGTTGACAATGATGCCCTTGGCCAAAAAGGGCGTATGCGTTTTTTCCTGAATATATTCAGGAAAAAACGCATACGCCCTTTTTGGCCAACCAAGCAACCTGGAAAGGCAAATCAGCGCTACAAAGAAGTCTCGCTTCCCATCGGTCAAAAGGGCCATGCTGAAAAAAGTGTCAAAACCAGAAATGCAGGACAGGCCATGGAGAAATGGGAGCCTTGCTACACTGATGGGCGGGATGTAAATTGCCAACAGCCACTCTGGAGAAGTGTACGGTGTGTCCTGAAACATCTAAAAAACACAGCTTAGAGAGCATAGGGCACTTCCACGCATGGGGGGATAAAGTGGGAAAATTGAAAATCAGCAAGACACAAGCACCCCAAAGTTTAGGGCTGCTCTGTTGACAAGGACCTCCACTTCCTTCCACCTTAAATATCCCAGGAAAGCGAAAAATGGATACAAAACTTGTGGTCCTTATGTACAATGGAATATCACTCAGCCATGAAATCAATGTCATAAAGCTAGTAGCAGCATGATGAGTGGATTTAGGTAAGACGATTCTAAGTGAAATAAGTCACACAGAAAAGGACACTTCTCATAAGGTGTCACTTATAGTGGGAATGTAAAAACCGTTACACTTGAACTGAATTACAAAACAGAACAGAGTCACACATGCAGAAAACACACTATGGCTGCTTAACGGGAAAGGTGAGGTGGGGTGATACATAAAACAAGAGTTTCAAATTAGCTCAGATACCGTTCCATAAACCCAATATGGAATAGACAAGACCTACTCCTTGCTCAGAGAACTGGACTCAACACGCCCGATTCACCGCACAAGAATATATCTGACTAGTAATAATCTTAAAACCTATGTATTGATATCTCTCTGTTAGTGTGTCAAGTGGGTGTAAAGCGGCCTAAACACAGCCGTGAAAAGCAGCTAAACCCCATTATAAAAATAAATTACTTTTAAAAACCCATGAAACAAAGACAGGGAAAGAGAGAGAAATTCTTACACAATTCGTTCAGGGGCTGTGATGCAACCTGGATTGACCATATCTAGACCCACAGCTGGATGAGACATAAGGGTGGACACTCTTGGGGCTGAGAGGTTTGGTGAGGTTGGGTGAGCAAACGCAGACCCTTTAAAGTAATACTGCGTGCTACCCGTCGCATGGGTCCCAAATCTCCAGGTTCAAGGGCATCTTCCTACATCGAAAACATGCATGAGAAACCCAGAAGATGGTACACCGTGTGATGGGGAAAGGTTTCTAAAACGCACCTCATTTCTCATTTCCTTGTGCTCGGGTTCGCCATTCCAGCCACTTTACTAGCAATCTCCCTACTTGGAGCATCAGCACCTTTAACCTCCTGTTCCGTACAGGTTGCAATTTGTCCTGAGGATGAACGGGAAGACGGGGAACCAATGAGAGACTAGCTCTTGGTGTTGGGACAGGCACAGGTCACTCTATTTTCCCATCAGGAAGAAGAATTAACCACAGGCTCAGCCTGCCCCCCGGAACCAGAACAGGGCCTGAAGCCATCCGGCGCTTCTGCGGCCGGCTCCCAAAAAAGCGACTTGTAAAATGGAGCTTCAGGGCACTGCAATTCACAAACCTGCAGAGTTATAAATGATAACTCTCGTCCACAAATATATTGAGGGAAGGCAAAGAAGAGGATTTGAAATCAAGGCAGAATTGCAGGAAACAGATTTCAGGAGGTAGATTCGAATCGCCTTTAAAGCACATGAAAAGCGGCAAAACGTTGACAATGATGCCCTTGGCCAAAAAGGGCGTATGCGTTTTTTCCTGAATATATTCAGGAAAAAACGCATACGCCCTTTTTGGCCAACCAAGCAACCTGGAAAGGCAAATCAGCGCTACAAAGAAGTCTCGCTTCCCATCGGTCAAAAGGGCCATGCTGAAAAAAGTGTCAAAACCAGAAATGCAGGACAGGCCATGGAGAAATGGGAGCCTTGCTACACTGATGGGCGGGATGTAAATTGCCAACAGCCACTCTGGAGAAGTGTACGGTGTGTCCTGAAACATCTAAAAAACACAGCTTAGAGAGCATTGGGCACTTCCACGCATGGGGGGATAAAGCGGGAAAATTGAAAATCAGCAAGACACAAGCACCCCAAAGTTTAGGGCTGCTCTGTTGACAAGGACCTCCACTTCATTCCACCTTAAATATCCCAGGAAAGCGAAAAATGGATAAAAAAGTTGTGGTCCTTATGTACAATGGAATATCACTCAGCCATGAAATCAATGTCATAAGGCTAGTAGCAGCATGATGAGTGGATTTAGGTAAGACGATTCTAAGTGAAATAAGTCACACAGAAAAGGACACTTCTCATAAGGTGTCACTTATAGAGGGAATGTAAAAACCGTTACACTTGAACTGAATTACAAAACAGAACAGAGTCACACATGCAGAAAACACACTATGGCTGCTTAACGGGAAAGGTGAGGTGGGGTGATACATAAAACAAGAGTTTCAAATTAGCTCAGATACCGTTCCATAAACCCAATATGTAATAGACAAGACCTACTCCTTGCTCAGAGAACTGGACTCAACACGCCCGATTCACCGCACAAGAATATATCTGACTAGTAATAATCTTAAAACCTATGTATTGATATCTCTCTGTTAGTGTGTCAAGTGGGTGTAAAGCGGCCTAAACACAGCCGTGAAAAGCAGCTAAACCCCATTATAAAAATAAATTACTTTTAAAAACCCATGAAACAAAGACAGGGAAAGAGAGAGAAATTCTTACACAATTCGTTCAGGGGCTGTGATGCAACCTGGATTGACCATATCTAGACCCACAGCTGGATGAGACATAAGGGTGGACACTCTTGGGGCTGAGAGGTTTGGTGAGGTTGGGTGAGCAAACGCAGACCCTTTAAAGTAATACTGCGTGCTACCCATCGCATGGGTCCCAAATCTCCAGGTTCAAGGGCATCTTCCTACATCGAAAACATGCATGAGAAACCCAGAAGATGGTACACCGTGTGATGGGGAAAGGTTTCTAAAACGCACCTCATTTCTCATCTCCTTGTG
The DNA here is from genome assembly GCF_965194825.1 of Balaenoptera physalus. Taxonomy (NCBI): domain Eukaryota; kingdom Metazoa; phylum Chordata; class Mammalia; order Artiodactyla; family Balaenopteridae; genus Balaenoptera; species Balaenoptera physalus. The sequence goes on from NW_028126474.1 coordinate 138,813, forward strand.
CTCGGGTTCGCCATTCCAGCCACTTTACTAGCAATCTCCCTACTTGGAGCATCAGCACCTTTAACCTCCTGTTCCGTACAGGTTGCAATTTGTCCTGAGGATGAACGGGAAGACGGGGAACCAATGAGAGACTAGCTCTTGGTGTTGGGACAGGCACAGGTCACTCTATTTTCCCATCAGGAAGAAGAATTAACCACAGGCTCAGCCTGCCCCCCGGTACCAGAACAGGGCCTGAAGCCATCCGGCGCTTCTGCGGCCGGCTCCCAAAAAAGCGACTTGTAAAATGGAGCTTCAGGGCACTGCAATTCACAAACCTGCAGAGTTATAAATGACAACTCTCGTCCACAAATATATTGAGGGAAGGCAAAGAAGAGGATTAGATATCAAGGCAGAATTGCAGGAAACAGATTTCAGGAGGTAGATTCGAATCGCCTTTAAAGCACATGAAAAGCGGCAAAACGTTGACAATGATGCCCTTGGCCAAAAAGGGCGTATGCGTTTTTTCCTGAATATATTCAGGAAAAAACGCATACGCCCTTTTTGGCCAACCAAGCAACCTGGAAAGGCAAATCAGCACTACAAAGAAGGCTCGCTTCCCATCGGTCAAAAGGGCCATGCTGAAAAAAGTGTCAAAACCAGAAATGCAGGACAGGCCATGGAGAAATGGGAGCCTTGCTACACTGATGGGCGGGATGTACATTGCCAACAGCCACTCTGGAGAAGTGTACGGTGTGTCCTGAAACATCTAAAAAACACAGCTTAGAGAGCATAGGGCACTTCCACGCATGGGGGGATAAAGCGGGAAAACTGAAAATCAGCAAGACACAAGCACCCCAAAGTTTAGGGCTGCTCTGTTGACAAGGACCTCCACTTCATTCCACCTTAAATATCCCAGGAAAGCGAAAAATGGATAAAAAAGTTGTGGTCCTTATGTACAATGGAATATCACTCAGCCATGAAATCAATGTCATAAGGCTAGTAGCAGCATGATGAGTGGATTTAGGTAAGACGACTCTAAGTGAAATAAGTCACACAGAAAAGGACACTTCTCATAAGGTGTCACTTATAGAGGGAATGTAAAAACCGTTACACTTGAACTGAATTACAAAACAGAACAGAGTCACACATGCAGAAAACACACTATGGCTGCTTAACGGGAAAGGTGAGGTGGGGTGATACATAAAACAAGAGTTTCAAATTAGCTCAGATACCGTTCCATAAACCCAATATGGAATAGACAAGACCTACTCCTTGCTCAGAGAACTGGACTCAACACGCCCGATTCACCGCACAAGAATATATCTGACTAGTAATAATCTTAAAACCTATGTATTGATATCTCTCTGTTAGTGTGTCAAGTGGGTGTAAAGCGGCCTAAACACAGCCGTGAAAAGCAGCTAAACCCCATTATAAAAATAAATTACTTTTAAAAACCCATGAAACAAAGACAGGGAAAGAGAGAGAAATTCTTACACAATTCGTTCAGGGGCTGTGATGCAACCTGGATTGACCATATCTAGACCCACAGCTGGATGAGACATAAGGGTGGACACTCTTGGGGCTGAGAGGTTTGGTGAGGTTGGGTGAGCAAACGCAGACCCTTTAAAGTAATACTGCGTGCTACCCATCGCATGGGTCCCAAATCTCCAGGTTCAAGGGCATCTTCCTACATCGAAAACATGCATGAGAAACCCAGAAGATGGTACACCGTGTGATGGGGAAAGGTTTCTAAAACGCACCTCCTTTCTCATCTCCTTGTGCTCGGGTTCGCCATTCCAGCCACTTTACTAGCAATCTCCCTACTTGGAGCATCAGCACCTTTAACCTCCTGTTCCGTACAGGTTGCAATTTGTCCTGAGGATGAACGGGAAGACGGGGAACCAATGAGAGACTAGCTCTTGGTGTTGGGACAGGCACAGGTCACTCTATTTTCCCATCAGGAAGAAGAATTAACCACAGGCTCAGCCTGCCCCCCGGAACCAGAACAGGGCCTGAAGCCATCCGGCGCTTCTGCGGCCGGCTCCCAAAAAAGCGACTTGTAAAATGGAGCTTCAGGGCACTGCAATTCACAAACCTGCAGAGTTATAAATGATAACTCTCGTCCACAAATATATTGAGGGAAGGCAAAGAAGAGGATTTGAAATCAAGGCAGAATTGCAGGAAACAGATTTCAGGAGGTAGATTCGAATCGCCTTTAAAGCACATGAAAAGCGGCAAAACGTTGACAATGATGCCCTTGGCCAAAAAGGGCGTATGCGTTTTTTCCTGAATATATTCAGGAAAAAACGCATACGCCCTTTTTGGCCAACCAAGCAACCTGGAAAGGCAAATCAGCGCTACAAAGAAGTCTCGCTTCCCATCGGTCAAAAGGGCCATGCTGAAAAAAGTGTCAAAACCAGAAATGCAGGACAGGCCATGGAGAAATGGGAGCCTTGCTACACTGATGGGCGGGATGTAAATTGCCAACAGCCACTCTGGAGAAGTGTACGGTGTGTCCTGAAACATCTAAAAAACACAGCTTAGAGAGCATTGGGCACTTCCACGCATGGGGGGATAAAGCGGGAAAATTGAAAATCAGCAAGACACAAGCACCCCAAAGTTTAGGGCTGCTCTGTTGACAAGGACCTCCACTTCATTCCACCTTAAATATCCCAGGAAAGCGAAAAATGGATAAAAAACTTGTGGTCCTTATGTACAATGGAATATCACTCAGCCATGAAATCAATGTCATAAGGCTAGTAACAGCATGATGAGTGGATTTAGGTAAGACGATTCTAAGTGAAATAAGTCACACAGAAAAGGACACTTCTCATAAGGTGTCACTTATAGAGGGAATGTAAAAACCGTTACACTTGAACTGAATTACAAAACAGAACAGAGTCACACATGCAGAAAACACACTATGGCTGCTTAACGGGAAAGGTGAGGTGGGGTGATACATAAAACAAGAGTTTCAAATTAGCTCAGATACCGTTCCATAAACCCAATATGTAATAGACAAGACCTACTCCTTGCTCAGAGAACTGGACTCAACACGCCCGATTCACCGCACAAGAATATATCTGACTAGTAATAATCTTAAAACCTATGTATTGATATCTCTCTGTTAGTGTGTCAAGTGGGTGTAAAGCGGCCTAAACACAGCCGTGAAAAGCAGCTAAACCCCATTATAAAAATAAATTACTTTTAAAAACCCATGAAACAAAGACAGGGAAAGAGAGAGAAATTCTTACACAATTCGTTCAGGGGCTGTGATGCAACCTGGATTGACCATATCTAGACCCACAGCTGGATGAGACATAAGGGTGGACACTCTTGGGGCTGAGAGGTTTGGTGAGGTTGGGTGAGCAAACGCAGACCCTTTAAAGTAATACTGCGTGCTACCCATCGCATGGGTCCCAAATCTCCAGGTTCAAGGGCATCTTCCTACATCGAAAACATGCATGAGAAACCCAGAAGATGGTACACCGTGTGATGGGGAAAGGTTTCTAAAACGCACCTCATTTCTCATCTCCTTGTGCTCGGGTTCGCCATTCCAGCCACTTTACTAGCAATCTCCCTACTTGGAGCATCAGCACCTTTAACCTCCTGTTCCGTACAGGTTGCAATTTGTCCTGAGGATGAACGGGAAGACGGGGAACCAATGAGAGACTAGCTCTTGGTGTTGGGACAGGCACAGGTCACTCTATTTTCCCATCAGGAAGAAGAATTAACCACAGGCTCAGCCTGCCCCCCGGAACCAGAACAGGGCCTGAAGCCATCCTGCGCTTTTGCGGCCGGCTCCCAAAAAAGCGACTTGTAAAATGGAGCTTCAGGGCACTGCAATTCACAAACCTGCAGAGTTATAAATGATAACTCTCGTCCACAAATATATTGAGGGAAGGCAAAGAAGAGGATTTGAAATCAAGGCAGAATTGCAGGAAACAGATTTCAGGAGGTAGATTCGAATCGCCTTTAAAGCACATGAAAAGCGGCAAAACGTTGACAATGATGCCCTTGGCCAAAAAGGGCGTATGCGTTTTTTCCTGAATATATTCAGGAAAAAACGCATACGCCCTTTTTGGCCAACCAAGCAACCTGGAAAGGCAAATCAGCGCTACAAAGAAGTCTCGCTTCCCATCGGTCAAAAGGGCCATGCTGAAAAATGTGTCAAAACCAGAAATGCAGGACAGGCCATGGAGAAATGGGAGCCTTGCTACACTGATGGGCGGGATGTAAATTGCCAACAGCCACTCTGGAGAAGTGTACGGTGTGTCCTGAAACATCTAAAAAACACAGCTTAGAGAGCATAGGGCACTTCCACGCATGGGGGGATAAAGTGGGAAAATTGAAAATCAGCAAGACACAAGCACCCCAAAGTTTAGGGCTGCTCTGTTGACAAGGACCTCCACTTCCTTCCACCTTAAATATCCCAGGAAAGCGAAAAATGGATACAAAAGTTGTGGTCCTTATGTACAATGGAATATCACTCAGCCATGAAATCAATGTCATAAAGCTAGTAGCAGCATGATGAGTGGATTTAGGTAAGACGATTCTAAGTGAAATAAGTCACACAGAAAAGGACACTTCTCATAAGGTGTCACTTATAGAGGGAATGTAAAAACCGTTACACTTGAACTGAATTACAAAACAGAACAGAGTCACACATGCAGAAAACACACTATGGCTGCTTAACGGGAAAGGTGAGGTGGGGTGATACATAAAACAAGAGTTTCAAATTAGCTCAGATACCGTTCCATAAACCCAATATGGAATAGACAAGACCTACTCCTTGCTCAGAGAACTGGACTCAACACGCCCGATTCACCGCACAAGAATATATCTGACTAGTAATAATCTTAAAACCTATGTATTGATATCTCTCTGTTAGTGTGTCAAGTGGGTGTAAAGCGGCCTAAACACAGCCGTGAAAAGCAGCTAAACCCCATTATAAAAATAAATTACTTTTAAAAACCCATGAAACAAAGACAGGGAAAGAGAGAGAAATTCTTACACAATTCGTTCAGGGGCTGTGATGCAACCTGGATTGACCATATCTAGACCCACAGCTGGATGAGACATAAGGGTGGACACTCTTGGGGCTGAGAGGTTTGGTGAGGTTGGGTGAGCAAACGCAGACCCTTTAAAGTAATACTGCGTGCTACCCATCGCATGGGTCCCAAATCTCCAGGTTCAAGGGCATCTTCCTACATCGAAAACATGCATGAGAAACCCAGAAGATGGTACACCGTGTGATGGGGAAAGGTTTCTAAAACGCACCTCATTTCTCATCTCCTTGTGCTCGGGTTCGCCATTCCAGCCACTTTACTAGCAATCTCCCTACTTGGAGCATCAGCACCTTTAACCTCCTGTTCCGTACAGGTTGCAATTTGTCCTGAGGATGAACGGGAAGACGGGGAACCAATGAGAGACTAGCTCTTGGTGTTGGGACAGGCACAGGTCACTCTATTTTCCCATCAGGAAGAAGAATTAACCACAGGCTCAGCCTGCCCCCCGGAACCAGAACAGGGCCTGAAGCCATCCTGCGCTTTTGCGGCCGGCTCCCAAAAAAGCGACTTGTAAAATGGAGCTTCAGGGCACTGCAATTCACAAACCTGCAGAGTTATAAATGATAACTCTCGTCCACAAATATATTGAGGGAAGGCAAAGAAGAGGATTTGAAATCAAGGCAGAATTGCAGGAAACAGATTTCAGGAGGTAGATTCGAATCGCCTTTAAAGCACATGAAAAGCGGCAAAACGTTGACAATGATGCCCTTGGCCAAAAAGGGCGTATGCGTTTTTTCCTGAATATATTCAGGAAAAAACGCATACGCCCTTTTTGGCCAACCAAGCAACCTGGAAAGGCAAATCAGCGCTACAAAGAAGTCTCGCTTCCCATCGGTCAAAAGGGCCATGCTGAAAAATGTGTCAAAACCAGAAATGCAGGACAGGCCATGGAGAAATGGGAGCCTTGCTACACTGATGGGCGGGATGTAAATTGCCAACAGCCACTCTGGAGAAGTGTACGGTGTGTCCTGAAACATCTAAAAAACACAGCTTAGAGAGCATAGGGCACTTCCACGCATGGGGGGATAAAGTGGGAAAATTGAAAATCAGCAAGACACAAGCACCCCAAAGTTTAGGGCTGCTCTGTTGACAAGGACCTCCACTTCCTTCCACCTTAAATATCCCAGGAAAGCGAAAAATGGATACAAAAGTTGTGGTCCTTATGTACAATGGAATATCACTCAGCCATGAAATCAATGTCATAAAGCTAGTAGCAGCATGATGAGTGGATTTAGGTAAGACGATTCTAAGTGAAATAAGTCACACAGAAAAGGACACTTCTCATAAGGTGTCACTTATAGAGGGAATGTAAAAACCGTTACACTTGAACTGAATTACAAAACAGAACAGAGTCACACATGCAGAAAACACACTATGGCTGCTTAACGGGAAAGGTGAGGTGGGGTGATACATAAAACAAGAGTTTCAAATTAGCTCAGATACCGTTCCATAAACCCAATATGGAATAGACAAGACCTACTCCTTGCTCAGAGAACTGGACTCAACACGCCCGATTCACCGCACAAGAATATATCTGACTAGTAATAATCTTAAAACCTATGTATTGATATCTCTCTGTTAGTGTGTCAAGTGGGTGTAAAGCGGCCTAAACACAGCCGTGAAAAGCAGCTAAACCCCATTATAAAAATAAATTACTTTTAAAAACCCATGAAACAAAGACAGGGAAAGAGAGAGAAATTCTTACACAATTCGTTCAGGGGCTGTGATGCAACCTGGATTGACCATATCTAGACCCACAGCTGGATGAGACATAAGGGTGGACACTCTTGGGGCTGAGAGGTTTGGTGAGGTTGGGTGAGCAAACGCAGACCCTTTAAAGTAATACTGCGTGCTACCCATCGCATGGGTCCCAAATCTCCAGGTTCAAGGGCATCTTCCTACATCGAAAACATGCATGAGAAACCCAGAAGATGGTACACCGTGTGATGGGGAAAGGTTTCTAAAACGCACCTCATTTCTCATCTCCTTGTGCTCGGGTTCGCCATTCCAGCCACTTTACTAGCAATCTCCCTACTTGGAGCATCAGCACCTTTAACCTCCTGTTCCGTACAGGTTGCAATTTGTCCTGAGGATGAACGGGAAGACGGGGAACCAATGAGAGACTAGCTCTTGGTGTTGGGACAGGCACAGGTCACTCTATTTTCCCATCAGGAAGAAGAATTAACCACAGGCTCAGCCTGCCCCCCGGAACCAGAACAGGGCCTGAAGCCATCCTGCGCTTTTGCGGCCGGCTCCCAAAAAAGCGACTTGTAAAATGGAGCTTCAGGGCACTGCAATTCACAAACCTGCAGAGTTATAAATGATAACTCTCGTCCACAAATATATTGAGGGAAGGCAAAGAAGAGGATTTGAAATCAAGGCAGAATTGCAGGAAACAGATTTCAGGAGGTAGATTCGAATCGCCTTTAAAGCACATGAAAAGCGGCAAAACGTTGACAATGATGCCCTTGGCCAAAAAGGGCGTATGCGTTTTTTCCTGAATATATTCAGGAAAAAACGCATACGCCCTTTTTGGCCAACCAAGCAACCTGGAAAGGCAAATCAGCGCTACAAAGAAGTCTCGCTTCCCATCGGTCAAAAGGGCCATGCTGAAAAAAGTGTCAAAACCAGAAATGCAGGACAGGCCATGGAGAAATGGGAGCCTTGCTACACTGATGGGCGGGATGTAAATTGCCAACAGCCACTCTGGAGAAGTGTACGGTGTGTCCTGAAACATCTAAAAAACACAGCTTAGAGAGCATAGGGCACTTCCACGCATGGGGGGATAAAGTGGGAAAATTGAAAATCAGCAAGACACAAGCACCCCAAAGTTTAGGGCTGCTCTGTTGACAAGGACCTCCACTTCCTTCCACCTTAAATATCCCAGGAAAGCGAAAAATGGATACAAAAGTTGTGGTCCTTATGTACAATGGAATATCACTCAGCCATGAAATCAATGTCATAAAGCTAGTAGCAGCATGATGAGTGGATTTAGGTAAGACGATTCTAAGTGAAATAAGTCACACAGAAAAGGACACTTCTCATAAGGTGTCACTTATAGAGGGAATGTAAAAACCGTTACACTTGAACTGAATTACAAAACAGAACAGAGTCACACATGCAGAAAACACACTATGGCTGCTTAACGGGAAAGGTGAGGTGGGGTGATACATAAAACAAGAGTTTCAAATTAGCTCAGATACCGTTCCATAAACCCAATATGGAATAGACAAGACCTACTCCTTGCTCAGAGAACTGGACTCAACATGCCCGATTCACCGCACAAGAATATATCTGACTAGTAATAATCTTAAAACCTATGTATTGATATCTCTCTGTTAGTGTGTCAAGTGGGTGTAAAGCGGCCTAAACACAGCCGTGAAAAGCAGCTAAACCCCATTATAAAAATAAATTACTTTTAAAAACCCATGAAACAAAGACAGGGAAAGAGAGAGAAATTCTTACACAATTCGTTCAGGGGCTGTGATGCAACCTGGATTGACCATATCTAGACCCACAGCTGGATGAGACATAAGGGTGGACACTCTTGGGGCTGAGAGGTTTGGTGAGGTTGGGTGAGCAAACGCAGACCCTTTAAAGTAATACTGCGTGCTACCCATCGCATGGGTCCCAAATCTCCAGGTTCAAGGGCATCTTCCTACATCGAAAACATGCATGAGAAACCCAGAAGATGGTACACCGTGTGATGGGGAAAGGTTTCTAAAACGCACCTCATTTCTCATCTCCTTGTGCTCGGGTTCGCCATTCCAGCCACTTTACTAGCAATCTCCCTACTTGGAGCATCAGCACCTTTAACCTCCTGTTCCGTACAGGTTGCAATTTGTCCTGAGGATGAACGGGAAGACGGGGAACCAATGAGAGACTAGCTCTTGGTGTTGGGACAGGCACAGGTCACTCTATTTTCCCATCAGGAAGAAGAATTAACCACAGGCTCAGCCTGCCCCCCGGAACCAGAACAGGGCCTGAAGCCATCCGGCGCTTTTGCGGCCGGCTCCCAAAAAAGCGACTTGTAAAATGGAGCTTCAGGGCACTGCAATTCACAAACCTGCAGAGTTATAAATGATAACTCTCGTCCACAAATATATTGAGGGAAGGCAAAGAAGAGGATTTGAAATCAAGGCAGAATTGCAGGAAACAGATTTCAGGAGGTAGATTCGAATCGCCTTTAAAGCACATGAAAAGCGGCAAAACGTTGACAATGATGCCCTTGGCCAAAAAGGGCGTATGCGTTTTTTCCTGAATATATTCAGGAAAAAACGCATACGCCCTTTTTGGCCAACCAAGCAACCTGGAAAGGCAAATCAGCGCTACAAAGAAGTCTCGCTTCCCATCGGTCAAAAGGGCCATGCTGAAAAAAGTGTCAAAACCAGAAATGCAGGACAGGCCATGGAGAAATGGGAGCCTTGCTACACTGATGGGCGGGATGTAAATTGCCAACAGCCACTCTGGAGAAGTGTACGGTGTGTCCTGAAACATCTAAAAAACACAGCTTAGAGAGCATAGGGCACTTCCACGCATGGGGGGATAAAGTGGGAAAATTGAAAATCAGCAAGACACAAGCACCCCAAAGTTTAGGGCTGCTCTGTTGACAAGGACCTCCACTTCCTTCCACCTTAAATATCCCAGGAAAGCGAAAAATGGATACAAAACTTGTGGTCCTTATGTACAATGGAATATCACTCAGCCATGAAATCAATGTCATAAAGCTAGTAGCAGCATGATGAGTGGATTTAGGTAAGACGATTCTAAGTGAAATAAGTCACACAGAAAAGGACACTTCTCATAAGGTGTCACTTATAGTGGGAATGTAAAAACCGTTACACTTGAACTGAATTACAAAACAGAACAGAGTCACACATGCAGAAAACACACTATGGCTGCTTAACGGGAAAGGTGAGGTGGGGTGATACATAAAACAAGAGTTTCAAATTAGCTCAGATACCGTTCCATAAACCCAATATGGAATAGACAAGACCTACTCCTTGCTCAGAGAACTGGACTCAACACGCCCGATTCACCGCACAAGAATATATCTGACTAGTAATAATCTTAAAACCTATGTATTGATATCTCTCTGTTAGTGTGTCAAGTGGGTGTAAAGCGGCCTAAACACAGCCGTGAAAAGCAGCTAAACCCCATTATAAAAATAAATTACTTTTAAAAACCCATGAAACAAAGACAGGGAAAGAGAGAGAAATTCTTACACAATTCGTTCAGGGGCTGTGATGCAACCTGGATTGACCATATCTAGACCCACAGCTGGATGAGACATAAGGGTGGACACTCTTGGGGCTGAGAGGTTTGGTGAGGTTGGGTGAGCAAACGCAGACCCTTTAAAGTAATACTGCGTGCTACCCGTCGCATGGGTCCCAAATCTCCAGGTTCAAGGGCATCTTCCTACATCGAAAACATGCATGAGAAACCCAGAAGATGGTACACCGTGTGATGGGGAAAGGTTTCTAAAACGCACCTCATTTCTCATTTCCTTGTGCTCGGGTTCGCCATTCCAGCCACTTTACTAGCAATCTCCCTACTTGGAGCATCAGCACCTTTAACCTCCTGTTCCGTACAGGTTGCAATTTGTCCTGAGGATGAACGGGAAGACGGGGAACCAATGAGAGACTAGCTCTTGGTGTTGGGACAGGCACAGGTCACTCTATTTTCCCATCAGGAAGAAGAATTAACCACAGGCTCAGCCTGCCCCCCGGAACCAGAACAGGGCCTGAAGCCATCCGGCGCTTCTGCGGCCGGCTCCCAAAAAAGCGACTTGTAAAATGGAGCTTCAGGGCACTGCAATTCACAAACCTGCAGAGTTATAAATGATAACTCTCGTCCACAAATATATTGAGGGAAGGCAAAGAAGAGGATTTGAAATCAAGGCAGAATTGCAGGAAACAGATTTCAGGAGGTAGATTCGAATCGCCTTTAAAGCACATGAAAAGCGGCAAAACGTTGACAATGATGCCCTTGGCCAAAAAGGGCGTATGCGTTTTTTCCTGAATATATTCAGGAAAAAACGCATACGCCCTTTTTGGCCAACCAAGCAACCTGGAAAGGCAAATCAGCGCTACAAAGAAGTCTCGCTTCCCATCGGTCAAAAGGGCCATGCTGAAAAAAGTGTCAAAACCAGAAATGCAGGACAGGCCATGGAGAAATGGGAGCCTTGCTACACTGATGGGCGGGATGTAAATTGCCAACAGCCACTCTGGAGAAGTGTACGGTGTTTCCTGAAACATCTAAAAAACACAGCTTAGAGAGCATTGGGCACTTCCACGCATGGGGGGATAAAGCGGGAAAATTGAAAATCAGCAAGACACAAGCACCCCAAAGTTTAGGGCTGCTCTGTTGACAAGGACCTCCACTTCATTCCACCTTAAATATCCCAGGAAAGCGAAAAATGGATAAAAAAGTTGTGGTCCTTATGTACAATGGAATATCACTCAGCCATGAAATCAATGTCATAAGGCTAGTAGCAGCATGATGAGTGGATTTAGGTAAGACGATTCTAAGTGAAATAAGTCACACAGAAAAGGACACTTCTCATAAGGTGTCACTTATAGAGGGAATGTAAAAACCGTTACACTTGAACTGAATTACAAAACAGAACAGAGTCACACATGCAGAAAACACACTATGGCTGCTTAACGGGAAAGGTGAGGTGGGGTGATACATAAAACAAGAGTTTCAAATTAGCTCAGATACCGTTCCATAAACCCAATATGTAATAGACAAGACCTACTCCTTGCTCAGAGAACTGGACTCAACACGCCCGATTCACCGCACAAGAATATATCTGACTAGTAATAATCTTAAAACCTATGTATTGATATCTCTCTGTTAGTGTGTCAAGTGGGTGTAAAGCGGCCTAAACACAGCCGTGAAAAGCAGCTAAACCCCATTATAAAAATAAATTACTTTTAAAAACCCATGAAACAAAGACAGGGAAAGAGAGAGAAATTCTTACACAATTCGTTCAGGGGCTGTGATGCAACCTGGATTGACCATATCTAGACCCACAGCTGGATGAGACATAAGGGTGGACACTCTTGGGGCTGAGAGGTTTGGTGAGGTTGGGTGAGCAAACGCAGACCCTTTAAAGTAATACTGCGTGCTACCCATCGCATGGGTCCCAAATCTCCAGGTTCAAGGGCATCTTCCTACATCGAAAACATGCATGAGAAACCCAGAAGATGGTACACCGTGTGATGGGGAAAGGTTTCTAAAACGCACCTCATTTCTCATCTCCTTGTGCTCGGGTTCGCCATTCCAGCCACTTTACTAGCAATCTCCCTACTTGGAGCATCAGCACCTTTAACCTCCTGTTCCGTACAGGTTGCAATTTGTCCTGAGGATGAACGGGAAGACGGGGAACCAATGAGAGACTAGCTCTTGGTGTTGGGACAGGCACAGGTCACTCTATTTTCCCATCAGGAAGAAGAATTAACCACAGGCTCAGCCTGCCCCCCGGTACCAGAACAGGGCCTGAAGCCATCCGGCGCTTCTGCGGCCGGCTCCCAAAAAAGCGACTTGTAAAATGGAGCTTCAGGGCACTGCAATTCACAAACCTGCAGAGTTATAAATGACAACTCTCGTCCACAAATATATTGAGTGAAGGCAAAGAAGAGGATTAGATATCAAGGCAGAATTGCAGGAAACAGATTTCAGGAGGTAGATTCGAATCGCCTTTAAAGCACATGAAAAGCGGCAAAACGTTGACAATGATGCCCTTGGCCAAAAAGGGCGTATGCGTTTTTTCCTGAATATATTCAGGAAAAAACGCATACGCCCTTTTTGGCCAACCAAGCAACCTGGAAAGGCAAATCAGCACTACAAAGAAGGCTCGCTTCCCATCGGTCAAAAGGGCCATGCTGAAAAAAGTGTCAAAACCAGAAATGCAGGACAGGCCATGGAGAAATGGGAGCCTTGCTACACTGATGGGCGGGATGTACATTGCCAACAGCCACTCTGGAGAAGTGTACGGTGTGTCCTGAAACATCTAAAAAACACAGCTTAGAGAGCATAGGGCACTTCCACGCATGGGGGGATAAAGCGGGAAAACTGAAAATCAGCAAGACACAAGCACCCCAAAGTTTAGGGCTGCTCTGTTGACAAGGACCTCCACTTCATTCCACCTTAAATATCCCAGGAAAGCGAAAAATGGATAAAAAAGTTGTGGTCCTTATGTACAATGGAATATCACTCAGCCATGAAATCAATGTCATAAGGCTAGTAGCAGCATGATGAGTGGATTTAGGTAAGACGACTCTAAGTGAAATAAGTCACACAGAAAAGGACACTTCTCATAAGGTGTCACTTATAGAGGGAATGTAAAAACCGTTACACTTGAACTGAATTACAAAACAGAACAGAGTCACACATGCAGAAAACACACTATGGCTGCTTAACGGGAAAGGTGAGGTGGGGTGATACATAAAACAAGAGTTTCAAATTAGCTCAGATACCGTTCCATAAACCCAATATGGAATAGACAAGACCTACTCCTTGCTCAGAGAACTGGACTCAACACGCCCGATTCACCGCACAAGAATATATCTGACTAGTAATAATCTTAAAACCTATGTATTGATATCTCTCTGTTAGTGTGTCAAGTGGGTGTAAAGCGGCCTAAACACAGCCGTGAAAAGCAGCTAAACCCCATTATAAAAATAAATTACTTTTAAAAACCCATGAAACAAAGACAGGGAAAGAGAGAGAAATTCTTACACAATTCGTTCAGGGGCTGTGATGCAACCTGGATTGACCATATCTAGACCCACAGCTGGATGAGACATAAGGGTGGACACTCTTGGGGCTGAGAGGTTTGGTGAGGTTGGGTGAGCAAACGCAGACCCTTTAAAGTAATACTGCGTGCTACCCATCGCATGGGTCCCAAATCTCCAGGTTCAAGGGCATCTTCCTACATCGAAAACATGCATGAGAAACCCAGAAGATGGTACACCGTGTGATGGGGAAAGGTTTCTAAAACGCACCTCATTTCTCATCTCCTTGTGCTCGGGTTCGCCATTCCAGCCACTTTACTAGCAATCTCCCTACTTGGAGCATCAGCACCTTTAACCTCCTGTTCCGTACAGGTTGCAATTTGTCCTGAGGATGAACGGGAAGACGGGGAACCAATGAGAGACTAGCTCTTGGTGTTGGGACAGGCACAGGTCACTCTATTTTCCCATCAGGAAGAAGAATTAACCACAGGCTCAGCCTGCCCCCCGGAACCAGAACAGGGCCTGAAGCCATCCGGCGCTTCTGCGGCCGGCTCCCAAAAAAGCGACTTGTAAAATGGAGCTTCAGGGCACTGCAATTCACAAACCTGCAGAGTTATAAATGATAACTCTCGTCCACAAATATATTGAGGGAAGGCAAAGAAGAGGATTTGAAATCAAGGCAGAATTGCAGGAAACAGATTTCAGGAGGTAGATTCGAATCGCCTTTAAAGCACATGAAAAGCGGCAAAACGTTGACAATGATGCCCTTGGCCAAAAAGGGCGTATGCGTTTTTTCCTGAATATATTCAGGAAAAAACGCATACGCCCTTTTTGGCCAACCAAGCAACCTGGAAAGGCAAATCAGCGCTACAAAGAAGTCTCGCTTCCCATCGGTCAAAAGGGCCATGCTGAAAAAAGTGTCAAAACCAGAAATGCAGGACAGGCCATGGAGAAATGGGAGCCTTGCTACACTGATGGGCGGGATGTAAATTGCCAACAGCCACTCTGGAGAAGTGTACGGTGTGTCCTGAAACATCTAAAAAACACAGCTTAGAGAGCATTGGGCACTTCCACGCATGGGGGGATAAAGCGGGAAAATTGAAAATCAGCAAGACACAAGCACCCCAAAGTTTAGGGCTGCTCTGTTGACAAGGACCTCCACTTCATTCCACCTTAAATATCCCAGGAAAGCGAAAAATGGATAAAAAAGTTGTGGTCCTTATGTACAATGGAATATCACTCAGCCATGAAATCAATGTCATAAGGCTAGTAACAGCATGATGAGTGGATTTAGGTAAGACGATTCTAAGTGAAATAAGTCACACAGAAAAGGACACTTCTCATAAGGTGTCACTTATAGAGGGAATGTAAAAACCGTTACACTTGAACTGAATTACAAAACAGAACAGAGTCACACATGCAGAAAACACACTATGGCTGCTTAACGGGAAAGGTGAGGTGGGGTGATACATAAAACAAGAGTTTCAAATTAGCTCAGATACCGTTCCATAAACCCAATATGTAATAGACAAGACCTACTCCTTGCTCAGAGAACTGGACTCAACACGCCCGATTCACCGCACAAGAATATATCTGACTAGTAATAATCTTAAAACCTATGTATTGATATCTCTCTGTTAGTGTGTCAAGTGGGTGTAAAGCGGCCTAAACACAGCCGTGAAAAGCAGCTAAACCCCATTATAAAAATAAATTACTTTTAAAAACCCATGAAACAAAGACAGGGAAAGAGAGAGAAATTCTTACACAATTCGTTCAGGGGCTGTGATGCAACCTGGATTGACCATATCTAGACCCACAGCTGGATGAGACATAAGGGTGGACACTCTTGGGGCTGAGAGGTTTGGTGAGGTTGGGTGAGCAAACGCAGACCCTTTAAAGTAATACTGCGTGCTACCCATCGCATGGGTCCCAAATCTCCAGGTTCAAGGGCATCTTCCTACATCGAAAACATGCATGAGAAACCCAGAAGATGGTACACCGTGTGATGGGGAAAGGTTTCTAAAACGCACCTCATTTCTCATCTCCTTGTGCTCGGGTTCGCCATTCCAGCCACTTTACTAGCAATCTCCCTACTTGGAGCATCAGCACCTTTAACCTCCTGTTCCGTACAGGTTGCAATTTGTCCTGAGGATGAACGGGAAGACGGGGAACCAATGAGAGACTAGCTGTTGGTGTTGGGACAGGCACAGGTCACTCTATTTTCCCATCAGGAAGAAGAATTAACCACAGGCTCAGCCTGCCCCCCGGTACCAGAACAGGGCCTGAAGCCATCCGGCGCTTCTGCGGCCGGCTCCCAAAAAAGCGACTTGTAAAATGGAGCTTCAGGGCACTGCAATTCACAAACCTGCAGAGTTATAAATGACAACTCTCGTCCACAAATATATTGAGGGAAGGCAAAGAAGAGGATTAGATATCAAGGCAGAATTGCAGGAAACAGATTTCAGGAGGTAGATTCGAATCGCCTTTAAAGCACATGAAAAGCGGCAAAACGTTGACAATGCTGCCCTTGGCCAAAAAGGGCGTATGCGTTTTTTCCTGAATATATTCAGGAAAAAACGCATACGCCCTTTTTGGCCAACCAAGCAACCTGGAAAGGCAAATCAGCGCTACAAAGAAGGCTCGCTTCCCATCGGTCAAAAGGGCCATGCTGAAAAAAGTGTCAAAACCAGAAATGCAGGACAGGCCATGGAGAAATGGGAGCCTTGCTACACTGATGGGCGGGATGTACATTGCCAACAGCCACTCTGGAGAAGTGTACGGTGTGTCCTGAAACATCTAAAAAACACAGCTTAGAGAGCATAGGGCACTTCCACGCATGGGGGGATAAAGCGGGAAAACTGAAAATCAGCAAGACACAAGCACCCCAAAGTTTAGGGCTGCTCTGTTGACAAGGACCTCCACTTCATTCCACCTTAAATATCCCAGGAAAGCGAAAAATGGATAAAAAAGTTGTGGTCCTTATGTACAATGGAATATCACTCAGCCATGAAATCAATGTCATAAGGCTAGTAGCAGCATGATGAGTGGATTTAGGTAAGACGACTCTAAGTGAAATAAGTCACACAGAAAAGGACACTTCTCATAAGGTGTCACTTATAGAGGGAATGTAAAAACCGTTACACTTGAACTGAATTACAAAACAGAACAGAGTCACACATGCACAAAACACACTATGGCTGCTTAACGGGAAAGGTGAGGTGGGGTGATACATAAAACAAGAGTTTCAAATTAGCTCAGATACCGTTCCATAAACCCAATATGTAATAGACAAGACCTACTCCTTGCTCAGAGAACTGGACTCAACACGCCCGATTCACCGCACAAGAATATATCTGACTAGTAATAATCTTAAAACCTATGTATTGATATCTCTCTGTTAGTGTGTCAAGTGGGTGTAAAGCGGCATAAACACAGCCGTGAAAAGCAGCTAAACCCCATTATAAAAATAAATTACTTTTAAAAACCCATGAAACAAAGACAGGGAAAGAGAGAGAAATTCTTACACAATTCGTTCAGGGGCTGTGATGCAACCTGGATTGACCATATCTAGACCCACAGCTGGATGAGACATAAGGGTGGACACTCTTGGGGCTGAGAGATTTGGTGAGGTTGGGTGAGCAAACGCAGACCCTTTAAAGTAATACTGCGTGCTACCCATCGCATGGGTCCCAAATCTCCAGGTTCAAGGGCATCTTCCTACATCGAAAACATGCATGAGAAACCCAGAAGATGGTACACCGTGTGATGGGGAAAGGTTTCTAAAACGCACCTCATTTCTCATCTCCTTGTGCTCGGGTTCGCCATTCCAGCCACTTTACTAGCAATCTCCCTACTTGGAGCATCAGCACCTTTAACCTCCTGTTCCGTACAGGTTGCAATTTGTCCTGAGGATGAACGGGAAGACGGGGAACCAATGAGAGACTAGCTCTTGGTGTTGGGACAGGCACAGGTCACTCTATTTTCCCATCAGGAAGAAGAATTAACCACAGGCTCAGCCTGCCCCCCGGAACCAGAACAGGGCCTGAAGCCATCCTGCGCTTTTGCGGCCGGCTCCCAAAAAAGCGAGGTGTAAAATGGAGCTTCAGGGCACTGCAATTCACAAACCTGCAGAGTTATAAATGATAACTCTCGTCCACAAATATATTGAGGGAAGGCAAAGAAGAGGATTAGAAATCAAGGCAGAATTGCAGGAAACAGATTTCAGGAGGTAGATTCGAATCGCCTTTAAAGCACATGAAAAGCGGCAAAACGTTGACAATGATGCCCTTGGCCAAAAAGGGCGTATGCGTTTTTTCCTGAATATATTCAGGAAAAAACGCATACGCCCTTTTTGGCCAACCAAGCAACCTGGAAAGGCAAATCAGCGCTACAAAGAAGTCTCGCTTCCCATCGGTCAAAAGGGCCATGCTGAAAAAAGTGTCAAAACCAGAAATGCAGGACAGGCCATGGAGAAATGGGAGCCTTGCTACACTGATGGGCGGGATGTAAATTGCCAACAGCCACTCTGGAGAAGTGTACGGTGTGTCCTGAAATATCTAAAAAACACAGCTTAGAGAGCATTGGGCACTTCCACGCATGGGGGGATAAAGCGGGAAAATTGAAAATCAGCAAGACACAAGCACCCCAAAGTTTAGGGCTGCTCTGTTGACAAGGACCTCCACTTCATTCCACCTTAAATATCCCAGGAAAGCGAAAAATGGATAAAAAAGTTGTGGTCCTTATGTACAATGGAATATCACTCAGCCATGAAATCAATGTCATAAGGCTAGTAGCAGCATGATGAGTGGATTTAGGTAAGACGATTCTAAGTGAAATAAGTCACACAGAAAAGGACACTTCTCATAAGGTGTCACTTATAGAGGGAATGTAAAAACCGTTACACTTGAACTGAATTACAAAACAGAACAGAGTCACACATGCAGAAAACACACTATGGCTGCTTAACGGGAAAGGTGAGGTGGGGTGATACATAAAACAAGAGTTTCAAATTAGCTCAGATACCGTTCCATAAACCCAATATGTAATAGACAAGACCTACTCCTTGCTCAGAGAACTGGACTCAACACGCCCGATTCACCGCACAAGAATATATCTGACTAGTAATAATCTTAAAACCTATGTATTGATATCTCTCTGTTAGTGTGTCAAGTGGGTGTAAAGCGGCCTAAACACAGCCGTGAAAAGCAGCTAAACCCCATTATAAAAATAAATTACTTTTAAAAACCCATGAAACAAAGACAGGGAAAGAGAGAGAAATTCTTACACAATTCGTTCAGGGGCTGTGATGCAACCTGGATTGACCATATCTAGACCCACAGCTGGATGAGACATAAGGGTGGACACTCTTGGGGCTGAGAGGTTTGGTGAGGTTGGGTGAGCAAACGCAGACCCTTTAAAGTAATACTGCGTGCTACCCATCGCATGGGTCCCAAATCTCCAGGTTCAAGGGCATCTTCCTACATCGAAAACATGCATGAGAAACCCAGAAGATGGTACACCGTGTGATGGGGAAAGGTTTCTAAAACGCACCTCATTTCTCATCTCCTTGTGCTCGGGTTCGCCATTCCAGCCACTTTACTAGCAATCTCCCTACTTGGAGCATCAGCACCTTTAACCTCCTGTTCCGTACAGGTTGCAATTTGTCCTGAGGATGAACGGGAAGACGGGGAACCAATGAGAGACTAGCTCTTGGTGTTGGGACAGGCACAGGTCACTCTATTTTCCCATCAGGAAGAAGAATTAACCACAGGCTCAGCCTGCCCCCCGGAACCAGAACAGGGCCTGAAGCCATCCGGCGCTTCTGCGGCCGGCTCCCAAAAAAGCGACTTGTAAAATGGAGCTTCAGGGCACTGCAATTCACAAACCTGCAGAGTTATAAATGACAACTCTCGTCCACAAATATATTGAGGGAAGGCAAAGAAGAGGATTTGAAATCAAGGCAGAATTGCAGGAAACAGATTTCAGGAGGTAGATTCGAATCGCCTTTAAAGCACATGAAAAGCGGCAAAACGTTGACAATGATGCCCTTGGCCAAAAAGGGCGTATGCGTTTTTTCCTGAATATATTCAGGAAAAAACGCATACGCCCTTTTTGGCCAACCAAGCAACCTGGAAAGGCAAATCAGCGCTACAAAGAAGGCTCGCTTCCCATCGGTCAAAAGGGCCATGCTGAAAAAAGTGTCAAAACCAGAAATGCAGGACAGGCCATGGAGAAATGGGAGCCTTGCTACACTGATGGGCGGGATGTACATTGCCAACAGCCACTCTGGAGAAGTGTACGGTGTGTCCTGAAACATCTAAAAAACACAGCTTAGAGAGCATAGGGCACTTCCACGCATGGGGGGATAAAGCGGGAAAACTGAAAATCAGCAAGACACAAGCACCCCAAAGTTTAGGGCTGCTCTGTTGACAAGGACCTCCACTTCATTCCACCTTAAATATCCCAGGAAAGCGAAAAATGGATAAAAAAGTTGTGGTCCTTATGTACAATGGAATATCACTCAGCCATGAAATCAATGTCATAAGGCTAGTAGCAGCATGATGAGTGGATTTAGGTAAGACGACTCTAAGTGAAATAAGTCACACAGAAAAGGACACTTCTCATAAGGTGTCACTTATAGAGGGAATGTAAAAACCGTTACACTTGAACTGAATTACAAAACAGAACAGAGTCACACATGCAGAAAACACACTATGGCTGCTTAACGGGAAAGGTGAGGTGGGGTGATACATAAAACAAGAGTTTCAAATTAGCTCAGATACCGTTCCATAAACCCAATATGTAATAGACAAGACCTACTCCTTGCTCAGAGAACTGGACTCAACACGCCCGATTCACCGCACAAGAATATATCTGACTAGTAATAATCTTAAAACCTATGTATTGATATCTCTCTGTTAGTGTGTCAAGTGGGTGTAAAGCGGCATAAACACAGCCGTGAAAAGCAGCTAAACCCCATTATAAAAATAAATTACTTTTAAAAACCCATGAAACAAAGACAGGGAAAGAGAGAGAAATTCTTACACAATTCGTTCAGGGGCTGTGATGCAACCTGGATTGACCATATCTAGACCCACAGCTGGATGAGACATAAGGGTGGACACTCTTGGGGCTGAGAGATTTGGTGAGGTTGGGTGAGCAAACGCAGACCCTTTAAAGTAATACTGCGTGCTACCCATCGCATGGGTCCCAAATCTCCAGGTTCAAGGGCATCTTCCTACATCGAAAACATGCATGAGAAACCCAGAAGATGGTACACCGTGTGATGGGGAAAGGTTTCTAAAACGCACCTCATTTCTCAACTCCTTGTGCTCGGGTTCGCCATTCCAGCCACTTTACTAGCAATCTCCCTACTTGGAGCATCAGCACCTTTAACCTCCTGTTCCGTACAGGTTGCAATTTGTCCTGAGGATGAACGGGAAGACGGGGAACCAATGAGAGACTAGCTCTTGGTGTTGGGACAGGCACAGGTCACTCTATTTTCCCATCAGGAAGAAGAATTAACCACAGGCTCAGCCTGCCCCCCGGAACCAGAACAGGGCCTGAAGCCACCCTGCGCTTTTGCGGCCGGCTCCCAAAAAAGCGAGGTGTAAAATGGAGCTTCAGGGCACTGCAATTCACAAACCTGCAGAGTTATAAATGATAACTCTCGTCCACAAATATATTGAGGGAAGGCAAAGAAGAGGATTTGAAATCAAGGCAGAATTGCAGGAAACAGATTTCAGGAGGTAGATTCGAATCGCCTTTAAAGCACATGAAAAGCGGCAAAACGTTGAAAATGATGCCCTTGGCCAAAAAGGGCGTATGCGTTTTTTCCTGAATATATTCAGGAAAAAACGCATACGCCCTTTTTGGCCAACCAAGCAACCTGGAAAGGCAAATCAGCGCTACAAAGAAGTCTCGCTGCCCATCGGTCAAAAGGGCCATGCTGAAAAAAGTGTCAAAACCAGAAATGCAACACAGGCCATGGAGAAATGGGAGCCTTGCTACACTGATGGGCGGGATGTAAATTGCCAACAGCCACTCTGGAGACGTGTACGGTGTGTCCTGAAACATCTAAAAAACACAGCTTAGAGAGCATAGGGCACTTCCACGCATGGGGGTATAAAGTGGGAAAATTGAAAATCAGCAAGACACAAGCACCCCAAAGTTTAGGGCTGCTCTGTTGCCAAGGACCTCCACTTCATTCCACCTTAAATATCCCAGGAAAGGGAAAAATGGATAAAGAAGTTGTGGTCCTTATGTACAATGGAATATCACTCAGCCATGAAATCAATGTCATAAGGCTAGTAGCAGCATGATGAGTGGATTTAGGTAAGACGACTCTAAGTGAAATAAGTCACACCGAAAAGGACACTTCTCATAAGGTGTCACTTATAGAGGGAATGTAAAAACCGTTACACTTGAACTGAATTACAAAACAGAACAGAGTCACACATGCAGAAAACACACTATGGCTGCTTAACGGGAAAGGTGAGGTGGGGTGATACATAAAACAAGAGTTTCAAATTAGCTCAGATACCGTTCCATAAACCCAATATGGAATAGACAAGACCTACTCCTTGCTCAGAGAACTGGACTCAACACGCCCGATTCACCGCACAAGAATATATCTGACTAGTAATAATCTTAAAACCTATGTATTGATATCTCTCTGTTAGTGTTTCAAGTGGGTGTAAAGCGGCCTAAACACAGCCGTGAAAAGCAGCTAAACCCCATTATAAAAATAAATTACTTTTAAAAACCCATGAAACAAAGACAGGGAAAGAGAGAGAAATTCTTACACAATTCGTTCAGGGGCTGTGATGCAACCTGGATTGACCATATCTAGACCCACAGCTGGATGAGACATAAGGGTGGACACTCTTGGGGCTGAGAGGTTTGGTGAGGTTGGGTGAGCAAACGCAGACCCTTTAAAGTAATACTGCGTGCTACCCATCGCATGGGTCCCAAATCTCCAGGTTCAAGGGCATCTTCCTACATCGAAAACATGCATGAGAAACCCAGAAGATGGTACAGCGTGTGATGGGGAAAGGTTTCTAAAACGCACCTCATTTCTCATCTCCTTGTGCTCGAGTTCGCCATTCCAGCCACTTTACTAGCAATCTCCCTACTTGGAGCATCAGCACCTTTAACCTCCTGTTCCGTACAGGTTGCAATTTGTCCTGAGGATGAACGGGAAGACGGGGAACCAATGAGAGACTAGCTCTTGGTGTTGGGACAGGCACAGGTCACTCTATTTTCCCATCAGGAAGAAGAATTAACCACAGGCTCAGCCTGCCCCCCGGAACCAGAACAGGGCCTGAAGCCATCCTGCGCTTTTGCGGCCGGCTCCCGAAAAAGCGACTTGTAAAATGGAGCTTCAGGGCACTGCAATTCACAAACCTGCAGAGTTATAAATGATAACTCTCGTCCACAAATATATTGAGGGAAGGCAAAGAAGAGGATTTGAAATCAAGGCAGATTTGCAGGAACCAGATTTCAGGAGGTAGATTCGAATCGCCTTTAAAGCACATGAAAAGCGGCAAAACGTTGACAATGATGCCCTTGGCCAAAAAGGGCGTATGCGTTTTTTCCTGAATATATTCAGGAAAAAACGCATACGCCCTTTTTGGCCAACCAAGCAACCTGGAAAGGCAAATCAGCGCTACAAAGAAGTCTCGCTGCCCATCGGTCAAAAGGGCCATGCTGAAAAAAGTGTCAAAACCAGAAATGCAACACAGGCCATGGAGAAATGGGAGCCTTGCTACACTGATGGGCAGGATATAAATTGCCAACAGCCACTCTGGAGAAGTGTACGGTGTGTCCTGAAACATCTAAAAAACACAGCTTAGAGAGCATAGGGCACTTCCACGCATGGGGGTATAAAGTGGGAAAATTGAAAATCAGCAAGACACAAGCACCCCAAAGTTTAGGGCTGCTCTTTTGCCAAGGACCTCCACTTCATTCCACCTTAAATATCCCAGGAAAGGGAAAAATGGATAAAGAAGTTGTGGTCCTTATGTACAATGGAATATCACTCAGCCATGAAATCAATGTCATAAGGCTAGTAGCAGCATGATGAGTGGATTTAGGTACGACGATTCTAAGTGAAATAAGTCACACAGAAAAGGACACTTCTCATAAGATATCACTTATACAGGGAAAGTAAAAACCGTTACACTTGAACTGAATTACAAAACAGAACAGTGTCACACATGCAGAAAACACACTATGGCTGCTTAACGGGAAAGGTGAGTTGGGGTGATACATAAAACAAGGGTTTCAAATTAGCTGAGATACCGTTCCATAAACCCAATATGTAATAGACAAGACCCACTCCTTGCTCAGAGAACTGGACTCAACACCCCCTATTCACCACACAAGAATATACCTGACTAGTAATAATCTTAAAACCTATGTATTGAAATCTCTCTGTTAGTGTGTCAAGTGGGTGTAAAGCGGCATAAACACAGCAGTGAAAATCAGCTAAACCCCATTATAAAAAGAAATTAAAAACCCATGAAACAAAGACAGTTATAGAGAAAGAAATTCTTACAAAATTAGTTCAGGGGCTGTGATGCAACCTGGATTGACCATATCTAGACCCACAGCTGGATGAGACATAAGGGTGTACACTCTTGGGGCTGAGAGGTTTGGTGAGGTTGGGTGAGCAAACGCAGACCCTTTAAAGTAGTACTGCGTGGTACCCATCCCATTGGTCCCAAATCTCTAGGTTCAAGGGCATCTTCCTACATCGAAAACACGCATAAGAAACCCAGACGACGGTACACTGTGTGATCGGGAAAGGTTTCTAAAACACACCTCATTTCTCATCTCCTTGTGCTTGGGTTCACCATTCCAGCCGCTATAATTGCAATCTCCGTACTTGGAGAATCAGCACCTTTAACCTCCTGTTTGGTACAGGTTGCAATTTGTCCTGAGGATGAACGGAAAGAGGGGCAACCAATAAGAGACTAGCTCTAGGTTTTGGGACAGGCACAGGTCACTCTATTTTTCCATCAGGAAAAAGAATTAACCACAGACTCAGCCTGCTGCCTGGAAGTAGAATCGGGCCTGAAGAAATCCTGTGCTTTTGCGGCCAACTCCCAAAAAAGCGAGTTGAAAAATGGAGATCAGGGGCACTGCAATTCACAAACCTGCAGAGTTATCAATGATAACTCTCGTCCACAAATATATTGAGGGAAGGCAACGAAGAGGATTTGAAAGCAAGGCAGAATTGCAGAAACAGACTTAAGGAGGTAGATTCGAATCGCGTTTAAAACACATGAAAAGCGGCAAAACGTCGACACTTATGCCCTTGGCTAAAAAGGGCCTATGCGTTTTTTCCTGAATATATTCAGGAAAAAACGCATAGGCCCTTTTTGGCCAACCAAGCAACCTGGAAAGGCAAATCAGCGCTACAAAGAAGTCTCGCTTCCCATCGATCAAAAGGGCCATGCTGAAAAAAGTGTCAAAACCAGAAATGCAGCACTGGCCAGGGAGAAATGGGAGCCTTGGTACGCTGATGGCGGAATGTAAATTGCCAACAGCCACTCTGGAGAAGTGTACAGTGTGTCCTGAAACATCTAAAAAACACAGCTTAGAGAGCATAGGGCACTTCCACTCATGGGCGTATAAATTGGGAAAACTAAAAATCAGCAAGACACAGGCACACCAAAGTTTAGGGCTGCTCTCTTGACAAGAACCTCCTCTTCATTACACCTTAAATATCCCAGGAAATAGGAAAATGGATAACGATGTTGTGGTCCTTATGTACAATGGAATATCACTCAGCCATGAAATCAATGTCATAAGGCTATTAGCAGCAAGATGAGTGGATTTAGGTTCGACGATTCTAAGTGAAATATGTCACACAGAAAAAGACACTTATCATAAGATATCACTTATAGAGGGAATGTAAAAACCGCTACAATTGAACTGAATTACAAAACAGAATAGAGTCACACATTTAGAAAACACACTATGGCTGCTTAACGGGAAAGGTGAGGTGGGGTGATGCATAAAACAAGGGTTTCATATTAGCTCAGATACCGATCCATAAACCCAATATGTAATAGACAAGATATACTCCTTGCTCCGTGAAGTGGACACAACACCCCCTATTCAACGAACAAGTGTATATCTGACTAGTAAAAATCTTAAAACCTATGTATTGATTTCTCTCTGTAAGTTAATCAATGGGTGTAAAGGGGCATAAACACAGCAGTGAAAATCAGGTAAACCCCATTATAAAAATAAATTACTTTAAAATCCCAAAAAACAAAGATAGTGATAGAGGGAGAAATTTTTACATAATTCTTTCCGGGGCTGTGATGCAACCTGGTGTGACCATATCTAGACCCACAGCTGGATGAGAAATAAAGCTGGACACTCTTGGGGCTGAAGGTCTCTTTCCGTATTTACCAGATTGGGAACATAGAAAGGCTGCCACCCTCTGGCCGTTACCTGCACAAGCAGCTTTAAAACCTGTGCTAATGGTCACTTCATATGAACAAGTACTTCAGGGCTGTAAATGAAACGTGCCCTCAAAATGTCTTGAGGGATTTAATGGCCAAAAATTTTCAAAATGTGACACTTACTTTAAGAAAACACTTTGAAGAACTAAGCTGTAATCACAGTTTGATAAATAAAAAGGGCATGCTTTAAAGCTCAATTTCAACAGATTATGGGACACATGCAAATTCAACCACAGATAGGTATCAGCTCACACCTGTTAGAATAACCATCAGCAAGAAAACTACAAATAATAAATATTGAAGGTGTTTTGGAGAAATGCATACCCTCAATTTTAAGTGGGACGTATCCTGGAAAGAGCCACTAATGAGAACTGAATGGGGGTGCCTTTAAAACATACACACTGAGCTACCATATGATACAGCAAGCCCACTCCTTGGCCTATAACATAAGAAGATATAACTGGAAAGACACAGGCAAGCAAATGTGCATTGCAGCAGTATTGCAATAGCCAAGACATGGAGGCAACCAGAAAGTCCATCAAGAGGTGCGTGGCCAAAGAAGAA
This sequence comes from Balaenoptera physalus, assembly GCF_965194825.1. Taxonomy (NCBI): domain Eukaryota; kingdom Metazoa; phylum Chordata; class Mammalia; order Artiodactyla; family Balaenopteridae; genus Balaenoptera; species Balaenoptera physalus. Next base: position 165,645 of record NW_028126474.1, read on the forward strand.
CTGGTACACGTACAGATGGAATATTAGCCAGGGAAAAAAATGAAACAATGCCATTTGCAGCACCATGTATGATTCTTGAGGTAATCAGGCAAATTGTACTAAGTCAGAAAGCAAAAGACACATATCCTATAATATCACTTATAGGTCTTAGCTAAAAATTGATACCAATGAAGATATTTCCACAGAGAAATGCAATCACAGATTCATTAAACAAACTTATGGTTCACCAAATGGAAAGGTGTGAGGATTGGATACATTAGGATATTGGGGTTAAGATACATATAGAAACACATGTGAAATATGTAATCACCAAAGACCTACGTAATACCAAGACAAGACTACTCAACATCGTGTCATAACCTACATGGGAAAATGATCCAAAGAAGAATAGATATATGTATATGTTTAAAAGAACCACATCTTGCACACCTAGAAGAAACAAAACATTTTAATTAAATTTGCTCTGACAAAAAATAAAAATTAAATTAAAAAAAGAACAAGAAGTAATGAGACATAAACTTAAGGGGCTATTTGCTGGCACATTGCATTCTAATTTACAACCAGAACATGACTTCCATTAAGGCTCTGTCATCACTAATAAAGCAGCTTTATAAGCAATGTTGAAGGTAACTTAAAAGAAGTCTCACTAATTATTGATAGTAACAAGGAAACAAAGAAAAGTAAAAATCTCACTGCAAAAAGTATACATAGGGTAAGGATAGTAGATCAAACACTTATTAAACTTCTGTAAAGAATAAAAGAAAACAGTCATATGTTTTTTTAAAAAGAGAGGGCCCAAATAAATCTGAAATGAAAGAGATGATGTTACAACAGACACCACAGAAATACAAAGTATCCTAAGATACACACAGGGTAACTCAGGGCTCAGACTGGACAGAGCCCACTCTCCAGTCCCCTGTACATGACTTACAGGAGCCTCAGGAACTGAGGAGGGGGTCCCTGAAGAGAGGCTCAAGATAGAATATGGTAGGCATTAACATGACTGCATTCATCTTAAACATGCCTGAACTACATTCACACGAGATGATTTTGTCCTGTATGTACATCGGCACCTCTAGTTGGAACTGCAGATCTTTGGCTTCAACACCTCTACTGACAACATTAGCGTCACCTGCTGTGGACCGTCTCCTATAGGATTTCTAGAATCAGAAAACATCGAAGCTTCACAGGACCCAGAGTCTGTGCGAGTCCACACAGAGTCTCAGAGTCTCAACTCCACTCAGATACTCCACTCTTGGAGGGCACACACAAAGTAGTGTGCACATCAGGACCCAGGGGAAGGAGCAGTGACCCTGTAGGAGAATGACCAGAACTACCTGCTACTTTTAGAGGGTCTCCTGCAGAGGCAGGTGGTGGCTGTGGCTGTGGCTCACCGTGAGGACAACGACACTGGCAGCAGAAGTTCTGGGAAATACTCCTTGGTGTGTGCCCTCCCAGAGTCCGCCATTAGCCCCACCAAGAGCAAGGTAGGCTCCAGGGCTGTGTCGCCTTAGGCCAAACAACCAACAGGGAGGGAACCCAGCCCCATGCATCAGCAGACAAGCGGATTAAACTTTTTATTAAAGTTTTATTTAATCCGTAGACAAGCGGATTAAAGCTCTGCCCACCAAAGCAACACCCAGCTCTACCCACCACCAGTCCCTCCCATCAGGAAGCTTGCACTAGCCTCTAAGATAGACTCATCCACCGGAGAGCAGACAACAGAAGCAAGAAGAACTACAATTCTGCAGCCTGTGGAAGGAAAACCACATTCACAGAAAGATAGACAAAATGAAAAGGCAGAGGACTTTATACCAGATCAAGGAACAAGATAAAACCCCAGAAAAAAAACGAAATGAGGTGGAGATAGGGAACCTTCCAGAAAAAGAATTCAGAATAATGATAGTGAAGTTGAGCCAAGACCTTGGAAAAAAAAAGGAGGCAAAGATCGAGAAGATGCAAGAAATGTTTAACAAGGACCTAGAAGAATTAAAGAACCAACAAACAGAGGTGAACAATGTAATAACTGAAATGAAAAATACACTAGAAGGAATCAGTAGCAGAATAACTGTGGCAGAAGAACGGATAAGTGACCTGGAAGACAGAGAGGTGGAAATCACTGCCATGGAACAGAATAAAGAAAAAGAATGAAAATAAACGAAGACACCCCAAGAGTCCTCTGGGACAACATTAAACGCAACAACATTCGCATTATAGGGGTCCCAGAAGGAGAAGAGAGAGAGAAAGGACCCGAGAATATATTTGAAGAGATTATGGTCAAAAACTTCCCTAGCATGGGAAAAGAAATAGCCACCCAAGTCCAGAAGCACAGAGTGTCCCAGGCAGGATAAACCAAAGGAGAAAAATGACAAGACACATAGTAATCAAATTGACAAAAATTAACGACAAAGAAAAATGATTGAAAGCAGCAAGGGAAAAATGACCAATAACATACAAGGGAACTCCCATAAGGATAACAACTGATTTCTCAGCAGAAAATCTACAAGCCAGAAGGAAGTGGCATGATAAATTTAAAGTGATGAAAGGGAAGAACCTACAACCAAGAGTACTCCATCCTGCAAAGAGCTCATTCAGATTTGATGGAGAAATCAAAAGCCTTACAGACAAGCAAAAGCTAAGAGAATTCAGCACCATGAAACCAGCTCTACACCAAATGCTAAAGGAACTTCTCTAAGTGGGAAACACAAGAGAAGAAAAGGACCCACCAAGACAAACCCATAACAATTAAGAAAATAGTAGTAGGAACATACATATCGATAATTACCTTAAACGTGAATGCACTAAATGTTCCAACCAAAAGACACAGGCTCGCTGAATGGATACAAAAACAAGACCCATATATATGCTGTCTACAAGAGATCCATTTCAGACCTAGGGACACATACAGACTCAAAGTGAGGCGATGGAAAAATATACTCTATGCAAATGAAAATCAAAAGAAAGCTGGAGTAGCAATACTCATATCAGATAAAATAGACTTTAAAATAAAGAATGTTACAAGAGACAAGGAAAGACACTACATAATGGTCAGGGGATCAATCCAAGAAGAAGATATAACAATTATAAATATATATGTACCCAAAATAGGAGCACCTCAATGTATAAGGCAACTGCTAACAGCTATAAAAGAGGAAATCGACAGTAACACAATAATAGCGGGGGACTTTAACAGCTCACTTACACCAGTGGAGATCAGCCAGACAGAAAATTAATAAGGAAACACAAGCTTTAAATGACACAATAGACCAGATAGAGTCAATTGATATTTATAGGACATTCCATCCAAAAACAGCAGATTACACGTTCTTCTCAACTGCACACGGAACATTCTCCAGGATAGATCATATCTTGGGTCACAGATAAAGCCTCAGTAAATTTAAGAAAACTGAAATCATATCAAGCAGCTGTTCCGACCACAATGCTATGAGATTAGAAATCAATTACACGGAAAAAAACGTAAAAAACACAAACACATGGAGGCTAAACAATACGTTACTAAATAACCAAGAGATCACTGAAGAAATCAAAGAGGAAATCAAAAACTACCTAGAGACAAATGACAACAAAAACACGATGATCCAAAACCTATGGGATGCAGCAAAAGGAGTTCTAAGAGGGAAGTTTATAGCAATACAAGCCTACCTCAAGAAACAAGAAAAATCCCAAATAAACAATCGAACCTTACACCTAGAGGAACTAGAGAAAGAAGAACAAAACCCAAAGTTAGTAGAAGGAAAGAAATCATAAACATCAGAGCAGAAATAAATGAAATAGAAACAAAGAAAACGAAAGCAAAGATCAATAAAACTAAAAGCTGGTTCTTTGAGAAGATAAGCAAAAATGATCAACCTTTAGCCAGACTTAAGAAAAAGAGGGAGAAGACGCAAATCAACAAAATTAGAAGTGAAAAAGCAGAAGTTACAACAGACACAACAGGAATACAAAGCATCCTAAGAGACTACTACAAGCAACTCTAGGCCAATAAAATGGACAATCTGGAAGAAATGGACAAATTCTTAGAAAGGGATAACCTTCTAAGACTGAACCAGGAAGAAATAGAAAATATGAACAAACCTATCACAAGCAATGAAATTGAAACTGTGATTAAAAATCTTCCAATAAACCAAAGTCCAGAACCAGATGGCATCACAGGTGAATTCTATCAAACATTTAGAGAAGAGCTAACACCCAACCTTCTCAAATTCTTCAAAACAATTGCAGGGGAAGGAACACTCCCAAACTCATTCTATGAGACCACCATCACCCTGATACCAAAATCAGACAGAGATACTACAAGGAAAGAAAATTATAGACCAATATCACTGATGAATATAGATGTAAAAATCCTCAACAAAATACTAACAAACAGAATCGAACAACACATTAAAAGGATCATACACCATGATCAAGTGGGGTTTATCCCAGGGATGCAAGGATTCTTCAATATACACAAATCAATGTGATACACCATATTAACAAATTGTAGAATAAAACCATATGATCATCTCAATAGATGAAGGAAAAGATTTTGAGAAAATTCAACACTCATTTACGATAAAAACTCTGCAGAGTGTGGGCATAGAGGGAAACTACCTCAACATAATAAAGGCCATATATGACAAACCCACAGCAAACAGCATTCTCAATGGTGAAAAACTGAAAGCGTTTCCTCTAAGATCAGGAACAAGACAAGGATGTCCACTCTCACCACTGCTATTCAACATAGTTTTGGAAGTCCTAGCCATGGCAATCAGAGAAGAAAAAGAAATAAAAGGAATACAAAAAGGAAAAGAAGAAGTAAAATTGTCACTGTTTGCAGATGACATGATATCATAGATAGAGAATCCTAAAGATGCCACCAGAAAACCACTGGAGCTAATCAATGAATTTGGTAAAGTTGCAGGATACAAAATTAATGCACAGAAATTGCTTGCATTCCTCTACACTAACAATGAAAGATCAGAAAGAGAAATTAAGGAAACAATCCCATTACCACTGCAACAATAAGAATAAAATACCTAGGAATAAACCTACCTAAGGAAGTAAAAGACCTGTACTCAGAAAACTAAAAGACACTGAAGAAAGAAATCAAAGATGATATAAACAGATGGAGACATATACCATGTTCTCGGATTAGAAGAATCAATATTGTGAAAATGACTATACTACCCAAAGCAATCTACAGATTCAATGCAATCCCGATCAAAATACCTTTGGCATTTTCTACAGAACAAGAAAAAAAAAATCTTAAAATTTGTAGGGAGACACAAAAGACCCTGGATAGCCAAAGCAGTCTTGAGGGGGGAAAAAAAGAGCTGGAGGAATCAGACTTCCAGACTTCAGACTATATTACAAAGCTAGAGTAATCAAGATAATATGGTACTGACACAAAAACAGAAATATAGGTCAATAGAACAGGATAGAAAGCACAGAGATAAACCCACGTACCTATGGTTCACTAATCTATGACAAAGGAGGCAAGGGTATACAATGGAGAAAAGACAGTGTCTTCAGCAAGTGGTGCTGGGAAAACTGGACAGTTACATGTAAAAGAATGAAATTAGTACACTCCCTAACACCATACACAAAAATAAACTCAAAATGGATTAGAGACCTAAATATAAGACCAGCTACTACAAAACTCTTAGAGGAAAACATAAGCAGAACAGTCTATGACATAAATCACAGCAAGATCCTTTTTGACCCACCTCCTAGAGAAATGGAAATAAAAACAAAAATAAAAAAATGGGACCGAATGAAACATAAATTCTTTTGCACAGCAAAGGAAAACATAAGCAAGATGAAAAGACAACCATCAGAATGGGAGAAAATATTTTCAAATGAAGCAAATGGCAAAGGATTAATCTCCAAAAAGCAGCTCATGTAGCTCAATATCACAAAACCAAACAACCCAATCCAAAAATGGGCAGAAGACCTAAATAGACATTTCTCCAAAGAAGATATACAGGTTGCCAACAAACACATGAAAGGATGCTGAATATCACTAATCATTAGAGAAATGCAAATCAAAACTACAGTGAGGTATCACCTCACACCAGTCAGAATGGCCATCATCAAAAAATCTACCAACAATAAATGCTGGAGAGGCATTTATTGGAGAAAAGGGAACCCTCTTGCACTGTTGGTGGGAATGTAAATTGATATAGCCACTAGGGAGAACGGTATGGGGGTTCCTTAAAAACTAAAAATAGAACTACCATACAACCCAGCAAACCCACTCCTGGATATTTACCCTGAGAAAACCATAATTCAAAAAGAGTCATGTACCACAATGTTCACTGTAGCTCTATTTACAATAGCCAGGACATGGAAGCAACCTAAGTGTCCATCAACAGATAAATGGATAAAGAAGATGTGGCACATATATATACAATGGAACATTATTCAGCCATAAAAAGAAACGAAATTGAGTTATTTTTAGTGAGGTGGATGGATCTAGAGTCTGTCCTACAGAGTGAAGTAAGTCAGAAAGAGAAAAACAAATACCGTATGCTAACACATATATATGGAATCTTAAAAAAAAAGTTTATGAAGAACCTAGGGGCAGGAAAGGATTAAGGACACAGACGTAGAGAAAGGACTTGAGGACATGGGGAGAGGGAAGGGTAAGCTGGGACAAAGTGAGAGTGGTATGGACATATATACACTACCAAATGTAAAATTGATAGCTACTGGGAAGCAACCACATAGCGCAGGGAGATCAGCTCTTTGCTTTGTGACCACCTAAAAGGGTGGGATAAGGGAGTGAGAGGGAGGTGCAAGAGGGAGGGGATATGGTGTTATGTGTATACGCACAGCTGATTCACTTTTTTATACAGCAGAAACTAACACACAATTGTAAAGCAATTATACTCCAATAAAGATGTAAAAGAAAAAAAAAGCCCAGAGATAAACCTACACACCTATGGCCCACTAATCTATGACAAAGGAGGCAAGGGTATAAAAAGGAGAAAAGAAAGTCTCTTCAATAAGTGGTGCTGAGAAAAATGGACAGCTACATGTAAAAGAATGAAATTAGAACACTCCCTAACACCATACACAAAAAATAAACTCAAAATGGATTAGAGACCGAAATGTAAGACCGGACACTATAAAACTCTTAGAGGAAAACATAGGAAGAATACTCTTTGACATAAATCACAGCAAGATCTTTTTTGATCCACCTCCTAGAGTAATGGAATTAAAAAAAAATAAACATATGGGAGCAAATGAAACCTAAAAGCTTTTGCAAAGCAAAGGAAACTACAAACAAGACGAAAAGACAACCCTCACAATGGGAGAAAATATTTGCAAACGAATCAATGGACAAAGGAGTAATCTCCAATGTATATAAACAGCTCATGCAGCTCAACAGTAAAAAAACAAACAACCCAATCCAAAAATGGGCAGATGACGTAAATAGACATTTGTCCCAAGAAGACATACAGATGACCAAGAAGCACATGAAAAGCTGCTCAACATCACTAATTATTAGAGAAATATAAACCAAAACTACAATGAGGTATCACCTCACACGAGTTAGAATGGGCATCATCAGAAAATCTACAAGCAACAAATGCTGGAGAGGGTGTGGAGAAAAGGGAACCCTCTTACGCTATTTGTGGGAATGTAAATTGATACAGTCACTATGGAGAACAGCATGGAGGTTCCTTAAAATACTAAAAATAGAATTACCATATGACCCAGCAATCCCACTACTGGCCATATACCCAGAGAAATCCATAATTCAAAAAGACATATTCACCACAATATTCATTGCAGCACTATTTACAATAGCCAGGTCATGGAAGCAACCTAAATGCCCATAGACAGACGAACAGAAAAGATGTGCTACATATATAAAATGGAATATTACTCAGCCATAAAAAGGAATGAAATTGGGTCATTTGTAGAGACGTGGATAGATCTAGAGACTGGCATACAGAGTGAAGTAAGTCAGAAAGAGAAAAACAAATATCGTATATTAACACATACATGTGGAACCTAGAAAAATGGTAAAGATGAACCGGTTTGCAAGGCAGAAATAGAGACACAGATGTAGAGAACAAATGTATGGACACCAAGGGGGGAAAGTGGCAGGGTGGTGGTGGTGGGATGAATTGCGAGCCTGGGATTGACATATATACACTTATATGTATAAAATAGGTAACCAATAAGAGCCTGCTGTATAAAAAAATGAATAAAATAAATTCAAAAATTAAAAAATAAATAATACTTAAAAAAATAAAACAGAAAAAAAAGTTCTGTCCTTCCCATAGACGTATTTATATGAATGAATTATTTCCATGCTTATATGCATAAATACAAAAAGAGGAATAAAACTTACCTTGAACCAAAAAAGAAAAAAAAAAAACAGAACCCACTGGTCATACAGAGGAAAACACTATCAGGGCACTTGCTCCAGTGGTAAACAATTCTGAAGTTGGTCACAGGTGGGAATCATCTCCCATGCAGCCAGCAGCCCCCACACGAGGAGCGTCCTCATTGCAAAGCTGGGGGACCGTGAGGAGGCGTCTCTGAGTAAACGTGAGCTGAGCCCCAGGCCAGCTGCTGCTGAACTTTTCCCACCCTTCCCAGGTAAAACACCTGAATGTGTGCAAAGACTTTAAAAACTAGAGGAAGGGGCTTGGAGTCACACCAGCGACAGCACGCAGGCCGACTTGGTGCCTGCAGGCCAGCCAGGATGGTCCTGGCCCCGGGCGCTCGTCTGGAAGCTTTCCATTTCCCTGCCTGAGGTACCCCTCCTGTCCCGGCCCCCACTGCTTTTGTCCTTCCTCACCTCTGCCCGGGGAGAAATTCCAGCAGCAAGTATGGGTGACACATCCTCTTCTTTAGCAGGTGGCAGCCCGGCAACTCCTGCAGAAAGTCCAGCAGAGCCCCAGTCACACCGGGCCACTCATAGAGCCGTGGGCCCTACTCTCTCCCACCAGCCCAACCCCGAGACTGCTGACGGGGCAGAGAATATGGCGTCAGGCACAGCTGCAGAGGCTTTTGCTGCCTGGAGGGGTGTTTATATTGACCTCAACCCAGGCACACCTGGGAAGGGCTGGCCGGCCGGGTCAGGCTGCCCAGGTCAGCCAATCCTCGCCCCTCAGGGGCTCAGAGTTGCAGAAAATGGGTCTTGCTGCACCGGCCAGATCCAAGGAACAGGTGTAGGGTCCCGAGAGTCAGGATAGATAAGGGGCGGCAGCCCTGGCTTGTTTTCTAATCATTTTATCTGGTCCATGAGTGGGAGACAACTTCAAGAAGAACCTCTGCTAATGAGAGGAACCCAGGAGTCAGGGAGAGGAGGGGTGGTGGGTGGAGACAGAGGCCTGGTGCCCCGGCTGCAGTGGAAGCCCCTGGAAGACCAGGCAGAGGGAGGCTGCACAGAGTGAAGCCTAGGGTCACAGACCTGTTGGAGCTGCTGTTTGTTAGTTCAAGCTCTGCTCTGAGGTGCTCTGTGTCAGCTCTGAGTGACAGGTGTGCTGGGGGTGCTCTGCAATGAGGGCTATGTGCACGGTTCCTGTGTGCCCAGCCCTGCCGGGGTACCTGTCCATGGGAGCTCCATATCCAGGGAGGGGCCTGCCCACGAGAGCCCTGTGGGCTGCTGCGTACCTGCCCAGGTGAGCTCCATATCCTGGGAGCGGCCTAATCACTAGAGCCCCGTGGGCTGCTGGGTACCTGCCCAGGTGAGCTCCATATCCTGGGAGTGGCCTGACCAAAAGAGCCCCGTGGGCTGCTGGGGACCTGGTAGAGGATGCCAGGACAGTCAGTGAAGCCACAGTGGATATACATCTAGTAGTTCCTAATTCCTACGCCCTGCTGGTCATTCTACCATCCACCAGGACATGGCATTCTGTATTAGACTTCAATGATGCCTTCTTCTGTATTCCATTAGTCCCAGAGTCACAAGAAATTTTGGCTGTGAGTGGCAGGACTCAACATACAACAAAAACAATACTGCTGGGCCGTCCTGCCCCAGGGGTTCAAAAATTCCCACACCGTCTTTGGGGAAACGTTAGCTAAAGACCTAAAAGATCTACCTCTGGAGAAGGGAACCCTCCTTCAATATGCAGATGACATTCTGATCACCAGCCCGACTAAGGAGGCCTCTGAACTCCCTAGCCAATAAAAGATAGAAGGTGTCCAAGGAAAAGGCTCAAATATCACAAACTAAGGTGGCCTTCCTGGGCTTCATTCGAACAGAAGGTCGGAGAAGCCCACCCCAGGAAAGGGAATAAGCCATTTGCAGCCTCAGCCTTCCTGAAACTATAAGACAGCTTAGGGGTTCCTGGGGAGACCGGGGTTTGCTGCATCTGGATCCCTAACTACAGTCTAATAGCTGGGCCTCTATATGAAACACTGAAAGGAAAAGATGATGATCCTTTTGAATAGAATCCAGAAGCGGCCTTTCAAGATTGGAAAGAGCAGTCAATTCAGACCCTGGCCCTGGACCTCCCTAAGTTAGCTAAACCCTTTGACCTTTACATTCCTGGTCCAAGGTGAATCGCCCTTGGAGTATTAGTGCAAAAACTGGGACCACTTGAAATGGAACAATGCAAGAATGCCCTCCAGGCATTGGCCAGCCACCCCATTCGACCAGGATACTGGGGGTATCTAAAAACCTGGAAATCAGCAGCCCGCAAGGCCAGCTCCCCCCTAAGGGAAAAGGACGCCACTTGGTGATCCTAACCACCCACCATGCCCTGAAGTTGCAGGGATTGCTCCGTGGGCACAATGACCTCGAGTGAGGAGGCCCTCCAACACCAACCTCCAGAGAGACAACTTGGGGCAATGGGCCCCCATGACGACTCGTGTGACCATCACTTGACCTGGAGCTTCTCTCAGGAAACAACAAGAGTGTGCCCCAAAAGAACAGACTATTGCTTACAGGACTTACTGCACCCAGAGCGGAGCTAATAAACTTGGCAGGGGAACCGTAAATAACGCTGCCACCATAGAAAAGCCTACAGACACCGCGGTGACGGCGGCCAGTGAGACCGGCTGTACTCCTGGCTACTTCAAAAGGCCGTTGACTGAGTGGCCGTCATGGTCCTGGATCACCACCGGCCCTGGACTGTCTGGGAGTTGAGCAAGCAGGGCTCTGACACCTGGTGCTGTTTGTACGTTAATTCAGAGGCCTAACTGAAGAAAGCGCAGACTACTGGTCAGAGCATCTAGGCTGGCAGAAACCGTCAGCCTAAGGGGGCCAAACCAATGTGGAGCAGGGTAAAACCGCCCACCCCCCCAGCGTCTCTGCACATCTCTTTCCTGGACCCTTAAAGGTCATTAGAATCTATAAAACTGCCAATGCTGGTGCTCAGGCAGACGAGCAGTGAGGGAGGAGGCCTGCGGACAATCAACCTCACCTGGAGGCTGCTGGGGAGAAGTCCTGCCCCTCCCCCCGGGTATGAGGACACCCAACTCAGCATGAAGCATTTACAGAAGACGTGTCTGCACCCTCAGCGCCCCAAGAATGAGGAATGGGACAAAAGGCAGAGGAGGGCTTTGTCACTGGCAAAGCCCATTAAAAATTCCTGGGAGATAACAATAGAATCTGGGCAATAAAATAAAGTCTAACCATTTTTTCCTTTGTGCTTTGTCTAATTTCACTTGCTCCTAGGTTTCCACATGCAGAGGACCCACACCCGACACTTCAGACCCGATTTCCTACTGCAAAATGGCTGGGACGACACCTCAGCTCGTGGGGCCCTGTGCAGACTCTGTGACATAGAGCCTGAGCTCCAGCCAACCCGGCCCTCGAGAGCTCCGCCCCCTCCCTCCCGCTGATGCTGACAGGATCCCTACACAGCAGCCCGGCCCACAACCCGCAGGGGAGCACACACTCTCACCTCTCCATTCTCTGATCAAAATATAAAGTTTTCCTTTGCTTCTGAACCAAAGTCAGTCTCGATCTGTTGGCTCCAATGACACTGGGCAGGGAGACCCTTATTGGGGCCCACTCTGCAGGATCAGTAACAGAATTTGAGAACATTGTAACTTCAATGAACAGATGTGTGAGCCAAACTGTAATTAACATAGAGCAGTGTATAAGGCTTGTGTAAAATAAGATGTTTCTAACACTTCCATTTGATATTTCCATCACTTTATTATAAGCAAGTTCAGTGGAGGGGTTTGTCTTATTTGTCAGGTCAACAGTAGAGAAATGCAGTGATTTCTTTAAAAGGATGTACATCTAATAATCTTGGTTGAAGTTTCAACCTTGTTTTGAATGATTTTCCATTGAAAATGATACCTCACTTTCAGCTCCTAGATTTCTGAGAAGTATAAAATCTTATATTTTTTATTACCAAAGGGGAAAGGTGGGAGGAGGGATAAATTAACAGTTTCAGATTAACATATACACAATGCTATGTATAAAATATATCATCAACAAGGAACTACTGTATAGCACAGGGAACTATACTCAATATTTTGTAATGACCCCTAAGGGGAAATAATCTGAAAAACAATAGATATCTATATCGACATCATCTATCAACTACAGATAAAATGGAAACTAAAGGAGGCCAATGGTGAGCGTTTCTGAACCTGAAGACTTCAATCATCTAAAGTTCGGACTCTGCCTACGGCCCAAGTCCCTTAATGAACACACATGTACCAGTAGCTTAAAAATTCCCCAGATTGGAGTTCGGGGAGACACTGATTTGGAAAAATCCCTTGTGCTCTCCTTACATATACGTGACCTTTCCTACAGCTAAAACATGCCTGTGACACCCAGAAGATGGAACACGGTTGGATCAGGAAGATTTTGGAAAAGGAACCAAAACTCCTAATTTCCTGGTTGTTGGGTTCACCCCTCCAGCCTTTTTCCTTAAAATCTCCCCACTTGCGGATGTCAGCACCTTCAACATCCAGTTGCACAGAAATTGGAATTTGTCCAAAGGAAGAAGGGGAAGGAGGAGAAACAAGGAGAGCCAAGCCCTAGATGTTAGGAGAGGCACATGTCACTCTACTTTCCAGTCAGGAAGAAGAATTAAGCAAAGGCTTAGCCTGCCACCGGGAACCAGAGTAGGGCCAGAAGCAAACCAGCGGTTCTGCGGAAAGCTCCCAAAAAAGCGAGTTGAAAAATGGAGCTCAGGGGCACTGCAATTCACAAACCTGCAGACTTGTAAATGATGACTCTCGTCCACAAATATATTGAGGGAAGGCAACGAAGAGGATTTGAAAGCAAGGCAGAATTGCAGGAAACAGATTTCAGGAGGGAGATTCGAATCGCCCCTAAAGCACATGAAAAGCGGCAAAACGTCGACAATGATGCACTTGGACAAAAAGAGCATATGCGTTTTTTTCTGTATGAATTCAGGAAAAAAACCATAGGCCCCTTTTGGCGAACCAAGCAAGCCGGAAATGCAATTCAGCACTACAAAGAAGTCTGACTTCCCATCGGTCAAAATGGACTTCCTAAAAAAGTGTAAAAAGAAGAAATGCAGGAGAGTACAGGGAGGAAAGGGAGCCTTGTTACACTGATGGGTGGGATGTAAATTGCCAATGACGACTCTGGAGGAGGGTATGGTGTTTCCTAAAACATCTAAAAAACACAGCTAGAGAGAAAGGGGCACATCCACTCATGGGCGTATAAATTGGGAAAATTAAAAATCAGCAAAACACAGGCACCCCAAATTTTAGGGCTGCTCTGTTGACAAGAACCTCCACTTAATTCTACCTTAAATATCCCAGGAAAGAGAAAAATTGATAAAGAAGTTGTGCTCCATATGTAAAATGGAATATCAATCGAGGGTGAAATCAATATCATAAGGCTAGTAGCAGCATGATGAGTGGATTTAGGTACGACGATTCGAAGTGAAATAAGTCACACAGAAAAAGACACTTATCATAAGATATCACTAACAGAGGGAATGTAAAAACCGCTACACTTGAACGGAATTACAAAACAGAACAGAGTCACACATTTAGAAAACACACTATGGATGCTTAACGGGAAAGGTGAGGTGGGGTGATGCATAAAACAAGGATTTCAAATTAGCTCAGATAACGTTCCATAAACACAATATGTAATAGACAAGACCTACTCCTTGCTCAGTGAACTGGACTAAACACCCCCTATTCACGGCACAAGAACATATTTGACTAGTAAGAATCTTAAAACTTATGTATTGATATCTGTCTGTAAGTGTGTCAAGGGGGTGTAAAGCGGCATAAACACAGCAGTGAAAAGAAGTTAACCCCACTATAAAAACAAAGAACTTTTAAAACCCCATGAAACAAAGACAGTGAAAGAGAGAGAAATTCTTATACAATTCATTCAGAGGCGGTGATGCCACCTGGATTGACCATATCTAGACCCACAGCTGGATGAGACGTAAGGGTGGACACTCTTGGGGCTGAGAGATTTGGTGAGGTTGGGGGAGCAAATGCAGAGCCTCTAAAGTACTACTGCCTGTTACCCATTCCATGGGTCCCAAATCTCCAGGTTCAAGGGCATCTTCCTACATCGAAAACATGCATGAGAAACCCAGAAGGTGGTAGACCGTGTGACCGGGAAACGTTTCTAAAACGCACCTCATTTTTCATCTCCTTGTGCTCGGGTTCGCCATTCCAGCCGCTTTACTAGCAATCTCCCTCCTTGGAGAATCAGCATCCTTAACCTCCTGTTCCGTACAGCTTGCAATTTGTCCTGAGGATGAACGGGAAGAGGGGTAGCTAATGAGAGACTAGCTCTAGGTGTTGGGACAGGCACAGGTCACTCTATTTTCCCATCAGGAAGAAGAATTAACCGCAAGCTCAGCCTGCCGCCCGGAACCAGAATAGTGCCTGAGGCCATCCTGCGCATTTGCGGCCAGCTCCCAAAAAAGCGAGTTGTAAAATGGAGCTCAGGGGCACTGCAATTCACAAACCTGCAGAGTTATAAATGATAACTGTCGTCCACAAATATCTTGAAGGAAGGCAAAGAAGAGGATTTGAAATCAAGGCAGAATTGCAGGAAACAGATTTCAGGAGGTAGATTCGAATTGCCTTTAAAGCACATGAGAAGCGGCAAAACGTCGATAATGATGCCCTTGGCCAAAAAGGGCGTATGCGTTTTTTCCTGAATATATTCAGGAAAAATAGCATACGCCCTTTTTGGCCAACAAAGCAACCAGGAAAGGCAAATCAGCGCTACAAAGAAGTCTCGCTTCCCATCGGTCAAAAGGGCCATGCTGAAAAAAGTGTCAAAACCAGAAATGCAGGACAGGCCATGGAGAAATGGGAGCCTTGCTACGCTGATGGGCGGGATGTAAATTGCCAACAGCCACTCTGGAGAAATGTACGGTGTGTCCTGAAACATCGAAAAAACACAGCTTAGAGCGCATAGGGCACTTCCCCTCACGGGCGAATAAATTGGGAAAACTAAAAATCAGCAAGACACAGGCACTCCAAAGTTTAGGGCTGCTCTGTTGACAAGAACCTCCACTTCATGACACCTTAAATATCCCAGGAAAGAGAAAAATGGATAAAGAAGTGTTGGTCCTTATGTACAATGGAATATCACTCAGCCATGAAATCAATGTCATAAGGCTAGTAGCAGCATGATGAGTGGATTTAGGTACGACGATACTAAGTGAAATAAGTCACACAGAAAAAGACACGTATCATAAGCTATCACTTATAGAGGGAATGTAAAAACCACTACACTTGAACTGAATTACAAAACAGAACAGAGTCACACGTTTAGAAAACACACTATGGCTGCTTAACGGGAAAGGTGAGGTGGGGTGATGCATAAAACATTTGTTTCAAATTAGCTGAGATACCGTTCCATAAACCCAATATGTAATAGAAAGACCTACTCCTTGCTCAGTGAACTGGACTCAACACCCCCTATTCACCGCACAAGAATATATCTGATTAGTAAGAATCTTAAAACCTATGTATTGATATCTCTCTGGATGTGAGTCAAGTGTGTGTAAAGCAGCATAAACACAGCAGTGAAAAGCAGCTAAACCCCATTATAAAAATAAATTAATTTTAAAAACCCGTGAAACAAAGACAGTGAAAGACAGAGAAATTCTTAAAAAATTCGTTCAGGGGCTGTGATGCCACCTGGATTGACCATATCTAGACCCACAGCTGGATGAGACGTAAGGGTGGATACTCTCGGGGCTGAGAGATTTGGTGAGGTTGGGTGAGCAAAACAGAGCCTTTAAAGTACTACTGCCTGTTACCCATCCCATGGGTCCTAAATCTCCAGGTTCAAGGGCATCTTCCTACATCGAAAACATGCATGAGAAACCCAGAAGTTGGTAGACCGTGTGACCGGGAAAGGTTTCTAAAACGCACCTCATTTCTCATCTCCTTGTGCTCGGGTTCGCCATTCCAGCCGCTTTACTAGCAATCTCCCTCCTTGGAGAATCAGCACCTTTAACCTCCTGTTCCGTACAGCTTGCAATTTGTCCTGAGTATGAACGGGAAGAAGGGGAGCCAATGAGAGAGTAGCTCTAGGTGTTGGGACAGGCACAGGTCACTATATTTTCCCATCAGGAAGAAGAATTAACCACAGGCTCAGCCTGTCGCCCGGAACCAGAATAGGGCCTGATGCCGTGCTGTGCTTTTGCGGCCAGCTCCCAAAAAAGCGAGTTGAAAAATGGAGCTCAGGGGAACTGCAATTAACAAACCTGCAGAGTTGTAAATGATAACTCTCGTTCACAAATATCTTGATTGAAGGCAACGAAGAGGATTTGAAAGCAAGGCAGAATTGCAGGAAACAGATTTCAGGAGGTAGATTCGAATCGCCTTTAAAGCACATGAAAAGCGGCAAAACGTCGACAATGATGCCCATGGTCAAAAAGGGCGTATGCGTTTTTTCCTGAATATATTCAGGAAAAAACGCATACGCCCTTTTTGGCCAACCAAGCAACCTGGAAAGTCAAATCAGCGCTACAAAGAAGTCTCGCTTCCCGTTGGTCAAAAGGGCCATGCTGAAAAAAGTGTCAAAACCAGAAATGCAGGACAGGCCATGGAGAAATGGGAGCCTTGCTACGCTGATAGTTGGGAGGTAAATTGCCAACAGCCACTCTGGAGAAGTGTACTGTGTGTCCCGAAACATCGAAAAAACACAGCTTAGAGCGCATAGGGCACTTCCACTCACGTGCGTATATATTGGGAAAATTAAAAATCAGCAAGACACAGGCACCCCAAAGTTTAGGGCTGCTCTATTGACAAGAACCTCCACTTCATGACACCTTAAATATCCCAGGAAAGAGAAAAATGGATAAAGAAGTGGTGGTCCTTATGTACAATGGAATATCACTCAGCCATGAAATCAATGTCATAAGGCTAGTAGCAGCATGATGAGTGGATTTAGGTACGACGAATCTAAGTGAAATAAGTCAAGCAGAAAAAGACACTTATCATAAGCTATCACTTATACAGGGAATGTAAAAACCGCTACACTTGAACTGAATTACAAAACAGAACAGAGTCACACGTTTAGAAAACACACTATGGCTGCTTAACGGGAAAGGTGAGGTGGGGTGATGCATAAAACAAGGGTTTCAAATTAGCTGTGATACCGTTCCATAAACCCAACATGTAATAGAAAGACCTGCTCCTTGCTCAGTGAACTGGACTCAACACGCCCGATTCACCGCACAAGAATATATCTGACTAGTAATAATCTTAAAACCTATGTATTGATATCTCTCTGTTAGTGTGTCAAGTGGGTGTAAAGCGGCATAAACACAGCTGTGAAAAGCAGCTAAACCCCATTATAAAAATAAATTACTTTTAAAAACCCATGAAACAAAGACAGGGAAAGAGAGAGAAATTCTTACACAATTCGTTCAGGGGCTGTGATGCAACCTGGATTGACCATACCTAGACCCACAGCTGGATGAGACATAAGGGTGGACACTCACGGGGCTGAGAGATTTGGTGAGGTTGGGGGAGCAAACGCAGAGCCTTTAAAGTAATACTGCCTGTTACCCATCCCATGGGTCCCAAATCTCCAGGTTCAAGGGCATCTTCCTACATCGAAAACATGCATGAGAAACCCAGAAAGTGGTACACCGTGTGACCGGGAAAGGTTTCTAAAACGCACCTCATTTCTCATCTCCTTGTGCTCGGGTTCGCCATTCCAGCCGCTTTACTAGCAATCTCCCTCCTTGGAGAATCAGCATCTTTAACCTCCTGTTCCGTACAGCTTGCAATTTGTCCTGAGGATGAACAGGAAGAGGGGGAGCCAATGAGAGACTAGCTCTAGGTGTTGGGACAGGCACAGGTCACTGTATTTTCCCAACAGGAAGAAGAATTAATCACAGGCTCAGCCTGCTGCCCGGAACCAGAATAGGGCCTGAGGCCATCTTGCGCTTTTGTGGCCAGCTCCCAAAAAAGCGAGTTGAAAAATGGAGCTCAGGGGCACTGCAATTCACAAACCGGCAGAGTTATAAATGATAACTCTCGTCCACAAATATATTGAGGGAAGGCAACGAAGAGGATTTTAAAGCAAGGCAGAATTGCAGGAAACAGATTTCAGGAGGTAGATTCGCGGCACCTTTAAAGCACATGAAAAACGGCAAAACGTCGACAATGATGCCCTTGGCCAAAAAGGACGTATGCGTTTTTTCCAGAATATATTCAGGAAAAAACGCATACGTCCTTTTTGGCCAACCAAGCAACCTGGAAAGGCAAATCAGCGCTACAAAGAAGTCTCGCTTCCAATCGGTCAAAAGGGCCATGCTGAAAAAAGTGTCAAAACCAGAAATGCAGGACAGCCCATGGAGAAATGGGAGCCTTGCTACGCTGATGGGCGGGATGTAAATTGCCAACAGCCACTCTGGAGAAGTGTACGGTGTGTCCTGAAACATCGAAAAAACACAGCTTAGAGCGCAGAGGGCACTTACACTCATGGGCGTATAAATTGGGAAAACTAAAAATCAGCAGCACACAGGCACCCCAAAGTTTAGGGCTGCTCTGTTGACAAGAACCTCACCTACATGACACCTTAAATATCCCAGGAAAGAGAAAAATGGATAAAGAAGTGGTGGTCCTTATGTACAATGGAATATCACTCAGCCATGAAATCAATGTCATAAGGCTAGTAGCAGCATGATGAGTGGATTTAGGTACGACAATTCTAAGTGAAATAAGTCACACAGAAAAAGACTCTTATCATAAGCTGTCACTTATAGAGGCAATGTAAAAACCGCTACAATTGAACAGAATTACAAAACAGAACAGAGTCACACGTTTAGAAAACACACTATGGCTGCTTAACGGGAAAGGTGAGGTGGGGTGCTGCAGAAAACAAGGGTTTCAAATTAGCTCAGATACCGTTCCATAACCCCAATATGTAATAAAAAGACCTACTCCTTGCTCAGTGAACTGGACTCAACACCCCCTATTCACCGCACAAGAATATATCTGACTAGTAAGAATCTTAAAACCTATGTATTGATATCTCTCTGGATGTGAGTCAAGTGGGTGTAAAGCGGCATAAACACAGCCGTGAAAAGCAGCTAAACCCCATTTTAAAAATAAATTAATTTTAAAAACCCGTGAAACAAAGACAGTGAAAGAGAGAGAAATTCTTACAAAATTCGTTCAGGGGCTGTGATGCCACCTGGAATGACCATATCTAGACCCACACCTGGATGAGACGTAAGGGTGGATACTCTCGGGGCTGAGAGATTTGGTGAGGTTGGGTGAGCAAACACAGAGCCTTTAAAGTACTACTGCCTGTTACGCATCCCATGGGTCCCAAATCTCCAGGTTCAAGGGCATCTTCCTACATCGAAAACATGCATGAGAAACCCAGAAGGTGGTAGACCGTGTGACCGGGAAAGGTTTCTAAAACGCAGCTAATTTCTCATCTCCTTGTGCTCGTGTTCGCCATTCCAGCCGCTTTACTAGCAATCTCCCTCCTTGGAGAATCAGCACCTTTAACCTCCTGTTCTATACAGCTTGCAATTGGTCCTGAGGATGAACAGGAAGAGGGGGAGCCAATGAGAGACTAGCTCTAGGTGTTGGGACAGGCACAGGTCACTCTATTTTCCCAACAGGAAGAAGAATTAATCACAGGCTCAGCCTGCTGCCCGGAACCAGAATAGGGCCTGAGGCCATCTTGCGCTTTTGCGGCCAGCTCCCAAAAAAGCGATTTGAAAAATGGAGCTCAGGGGCACTGCAATTCACAAACCGGCAGAGTTATAAATGATAACTCTCGTCCACAAATATATTGAGGGAAGGCAACGAAGAGGATTTGAAAGCAAGGCAGAATTGCAGGAAACAGATTTCAGGAGGTAGATTCGAATCGCCTTTAAAGCACATGAAAAGCGGCAAAACGTTGACAATGATGCCCTTGGCCAAAAAGGGCGTATGCGTTTTTTCCTGAATACATTCAGGAAAAAACGCATACGCCCTTTTTGGCCAACCAAGCAACCTGGAAAGGCAAATCAGCACTACAAAGAAGGCTCGCTTCCCATCGGTCAAAAGGGCCATGCTGAAAAAAGTGTCAAAACCAGAAATGCAGGACAGGCCATGGAGAAATGGGAGCCTTGCTACACTGATGGGCGGGATGTACATTGCCAACAGCCACTCTGGAGAAGTGTACGGTGTGTCCTGAAACATCTAAAAAACACAGCTTAGAGAGCATAGGGCACTTCCACGCATGGGGGGATAAAGCGGGAAAACTGAAAATCAGCAAGACACAAGCACCCCAAAGTTTAGGGCTGCTCTGTTGACAAGGACCTCCACTTCATTCCACCTTAAATATCCCAGGAAAGCGAAAAATGGATAAAAAAGTTGTGGTCCTTATGTACAATGGAATATCACTCAGCAATGAAATCAATGTCATAAGGCTAGTAGCAGCATGATGAGTGGATTTAGGTAAGACGACTCTAAGTGAAATAAGTCACACAGAAAAGGACACTTCTCATAAGGTGTCACTTATAGAGGGAATGTAAAAACCGTTACACTTGAACTGAATTACAAAACAGAACAGAGTCACACATGCAGAAAACACACTATGGCTGCTTAACGGGAAAGGTGAGGTGGGGTGATACATAAAACAAGAGTTTCAAATTAGCTCAGATACCGTTCCATAAACCCAATATGGAATAGACAAGACCTACTCCTTGCTCAGAGAACTGGACTCAACACGCCCGATTCACCGCACAAGAATATATCTGACTAGTAATAATCTTAAAACCTATGTATTGATATCTCTCTGTTAGTGTGTCAAGTGGGTGTAAAGCGGCATAAACACAGCCGTGAAAAGCAGCTAAACCCCATTATAAAAATAAATTACTTTTAAAAACCCATGAAACAAAGACAGGGAAAGAGAGAGAAATTCTTACACAATTCGTTCAGGGGCTGTGATGCAACCTGGATTGACCATATCTAGACCCACAGCTGGATGAGACATAAGGGTGGACACTCTTGGGGCTGAGAGATTTGGTGAGGTTGGGTGAGCAAACGCAGACCCTTTAAAGTAATACTGCGTGCTACCCATCGCATGGGTCCCAAATCTCCAGGTTCAAGGGCATCTTCCTACATCGAAAACATGCATGAGAAACCCAGAAGATGGTACACCGTGTGATGGGGAAAGGTTTCTAAAACGCACCTCATTTCTCATCTCCTTGTGCTCGGGTTCGCCATTCCAGCCACTTTACTAGCAATCTCCCTACTTGGAGCATCAGCACCTTTAACCTCCTGTTCCGTACAGGTTGCAATTTGTCCTGAGGATGAACGGGAAGACGGGGAACCAATGAGAGACTAGCTCTTGGTGTTGGGACAGGCACAGGTCACTCTATTTTCCCATCAGGAAGAAGAATTAACCACAGGCTCAGCCTGCCCCCCGGAACCAGAACAGGGCCTGAAGCCACCCTGCGCTTTTGCGGCCGGCTCCCAAAAAAGCGAGGTGTAAAATGGAGCTTCAGGGCACTGCAATTCACAAACCTGCAGAGTTATAAATGATAACTCTCGTCCACAAATATATTGAGGGAAGGCAAAGAAGAGGATTTGAAATCAAGGCAGAATTGCAGGAAACAGATTTCAGGAGGTAGATTCGAATCGCCTTTAAAGCACATGAAAAGCGGCAAAACGTTGAAAATGATGCCCTTGGCCAAAAAGGGCGTATGCGTTTTTTCCTGAATATATTCAGGAAAAAACGCATACGCCCTTTTTGGCCAACCAAGCAACCTGGAAAGGCAAATCAGCGCTACAAAGAAGTCTCGCTGCCCATCGGTCAAAAGGGCCATGCTGAAAAAAGTGTCAAAACCAGAAATGCAACACAGGCCATGGAGAAATGGGAGCCTTGCTACACTGATGGGCGGGATGTAAATTGCCAACAGCCACTCTGGAGACGTGTACGGTGTGTCCTGAAACATCTAAAAAACACAGCTTAGAGAGCATAGGGCACTTCCACGCATGGGGGTATAAAGTGGGAAAATTGAAAATCAGCAAGACACAAGCACCCCAAAGTTTAGGGCTGCTCTGTTGCCAAGGACCTCCACTTCATTCCACCTTAAATATCCCAGGAAAGGGAAAAATGGATAAAGAAGTTGTGGTCCTTATGTACAATGGAATATCACTCAGCCATGAAATCAATGTCATAAGGCTAGTAGCAGCATGATGAGTGGATTTAGGTAAGACGACTCTAAGTGAAATAAGTCACACCGAAAAGGACACTTCTCATAAGGTGTCACTTATAGAGGGAATGTAAAAACCGTTACACTTGAACTGAATTACAAAACAGAACAGAGTCACACATGCAGAAAACACACTATGGCTGCTTAACGGGAAAGGTGAGGTGGGGTGATACATAAAACAAGAGTTTCAAATTAGCTCAGATACCGTTCCATAAACCCAATATGGAATAGACAAGACCTACTCCTTGCTCAGAGAACTGGACTCAACACGCCCGATTCACCGCACAAGAATATATCTGACTAGTAATAATCTTAAAACCTATGTATTGATATCTCTCTGTTAGTGTTTCAAGTGGGTGTAAAGCGGCCTAAACACAGCCGTGAAAAGCAGCTAAACCCCATTATAAAAATAAATTACTTTTAAAAACCCATGAAACAAAGACAGGGAAAGAGAGAGAAATTCTTACACAATTCGTTCAGGGGCTGTGATGCAACCTGGATTGACCATATCTAGACCCACAGCTGGATGAGACATAAGGGTGGACACTCTTGGGGCTGAGAGGTTTGGTGAGGTTGGGTGAGCAAACGCAGACCCTTTAAAGTAATACTGCGTGCTACCCATCGCATGGGTCCCAAATCTCCAGGTTCAAGGGCATCTTCCTACATCGAAAACATGCATGAGAAACCCAGAAGATGGTACAGCGTGTGATGGGGAAAGGTTTCTAAAACGCACCTCATTTCTCATCTCCTTGTGCTCGAGTTCGCCATTCCAGCCACTTTACTAGCAATCTCCCTACTTGGAGCATCAGCACCTTTAACCTCCTGTTCCGTACAGGTTGCAATTTGTCCTGAGGATGAACGGGAAGACGGGGAACCAATGAGAGACTAGCTCTTGGTGTTGGGACAGGCACAGGTCACTCTATTTTCCCATCAGGAAGAAGAATTAACCACAGGCTCAGCCTGCCCCCCGGAACCAGAACAGGGCCTGAAGCCATCCTGCGCTTTTGCGGCCGGCTCCCGAAAAAGCGACTTGTAAAATGGAGCTTCAGGGCACTGCAATTCACAAACCTGCAGAGTTATAAATGATAACTCTCGTCCACAAATATATTGAGGGAAGGCAAAGAAGAGGATTTGAAATCAAGGCAGATTTGCAGGAACCAGATTTCAGGAGGTAGATTCGAATCGCCTTTAAAGCACATGAAAAGCGGCAAAACGTTGACAATGATGCCCTTGGCCAAAAAGGGCGTATGCGTTTTTTCCTGAATATATTCAGGAAAAAACGCATACGCCCTTTTTGGCCAACCAAGCAACCTGGAAAGGCAAATCAGCGCTACAAAGAAGTCTCGCTGCCCATCGGTCAAAAGGGCCATGCTGAAAAAAGTGTCAAAACCAGAAATGCAACACAGGCCATGGAGAAATGGGAGCCTTGCTACACTGATGGGCAGGATATAAATTGCCAACAGCCACTCTGGAGAAGTGTACGGTGTGTCCTGAAACATCTAAAAAACACAGCTTAGAGAGCATAGGGCACTTCCACGCATGGGGGTATAAAGTGGGAAAATTGAAAATCAGCAAGACACAAGCACCCCAAAGTTTAGGGCTGCTCTTTTGCCAAGGACCTCCACTTCATTCCACCTTAAATATCCCAGGAAAGGGAAAAATGGATAAAGAAGTTGTGGTCCTTATGTACAATGGAATATCACTCAGCCATGAAATCAATGTCATAAGGCTAGTAGCAGCATGATGAGTGGATTTAGGTACGACGATTCTAAGTGAAATAAGTCACACAGAAAAGGACACTTCTCATAAGATATCACTTATACAGGGAAAGTAAAAACCGTTACACTTGAACTGAATTACAAAACAGAACAGTGTCACACATGCAGAAAACACACTATGGCTGCTTAACGGGAAAGGTGAGTTGGGGTGATACATAAAACAAGGGTTTCAAATTAGCTGAGATACCGTTCCATAAACCCAATATGTAATAGACAAGACCCACTCCTTGCTCAGAGAACTGGACTCAACACCCCCTATTCACCACACAAGAATATACCTGACTAGTAATAATCTTAAAACCTATGTATTGAAATCTCTCTGTTAG
Organism: Balaenoptera physalus; assembly: GCF_965194825.1. Taxonomy (NCBI): domain Eukaryota; kingdom Metazoa; phylum Chordata; class Mammalia; order Artiodactyla; family Balaenopteridae; genus Balaenoptera; species Balaenoptera physalus. Next base: position 190,380 of record NW_028126474.1, read on the forward strand.
TGTGTCAAGTGGGTGTAAAGCGGCATAAACACAGCAGTGAAAATCAGCTAAACCCCATTATAAAAAGAAATTAAAAACCCATGAAACAAAGACAGTTATAGAGAAAGAAATTCTTACAAAATTAGTTCAGGGGCTGTGATGCAACCTGGATTGACCATATCTAGACCCACAGCTGGATGAGACATAAGGGTGTACACTCTTGGGGCTGAGAGGTTTGGTGAGGTTGGGTGAGCAAACGCAGACCCTTTAAAGTAGTACTGCGTGGTACCCATCCCATTGGTCCCAAATCTCTAGGTTCAAGGGCATCTTCCTACATCGAAAACACGCATAAGAAACCCAGACGACGGTACACTGTGTGATCGGGAAAGGTTTCTAAAACACACCTCATTTCTCATCTCCTTGTGCTTGGGTTCACCATTCCAGCCGCTATAATTGCAATCTCCGTACTTGGAGAATCAGCACCTTTAACCTCCTGTTTGATACAGGTTGCAATTTGTCCTGAGGATGAACGGAAAGAGGGGCAACCAATAAGAGACTAGCTCTAGGTTTTGGGACAGGCACAGGTCACTCTATTTTTCCATCAGGAAAAAGAATTAACCACAGACTCAGCCTGCTGCCTGGAAGTAGAATCGGGCCTGAAGAAATCCTGTGCTTTTGCGGCCAACTCCCAAAAAAGCGAGTTGAAAAATGGAGATCAGGGGCACTGCAATTCACAAACCTGCAGAGTTATCAATGATAACTCTCGTCCACAAATATATTGAGGGAAGGCAACGAAGAGGATTTGAAAGCAAGGCAGAATTGCAGAAACAGACTTAAGGAGGTAGATTCGAATCGCGTTTAAAACACATGAAAAGCGGCAAAACGTCGACACTTATGCCCTTGGCTAAAAAGGGCCTATGCGTTTTTTCCTGAATATATTCAGGAAAAAACGCATAGGCCCTTTTTGGCCAACCAAGCAACCTGGAAAGGCAAATCAGCGCTACAAAGAAGTCTCGCTTCCCATCGATCAAAAGGGCCATGCTGAAAAAAGTGTCAAAACCAGAAATGCAGCACTGGCCAGGGAGAAATGGGAGCCTTGGTACGCTGATGGCGGAATGTAAATTGCCAACAGCCACTCTGGAGAAGTGTACAGTGTGTCCTGAAACATCTAAAAAACACAGCTTAGAGAGCATAGGGCACTTCCACTCATGGGCGTATAAATTGGGAAAACTAAAAATCAGCAAGACACAGGCACACCAAAGTTTAGGGCTGCTCTCTTGACAAGAACCTCCTCTTCATTACACCTTAAATATCCCAGGAAATAGGAAAATGGATAACGATGTTGTGGTCCTTATGTACAATGGAATATCACTCAGCCATGAAATCAATGTCATAAGGCTATTAGCAGCAAGATGAGTGGATTTAGGTTCGACGATTCTAAGTGAAATATGTCACACAGAAAAAGACACTTATCATAAGATATCACTTATAGAGGGAATGTAAAAACCGCTACAATTGAACTGAATTACAAAACAGAATAGAGTCACACATTTAGAAAACACACTATGGCTGCTTAACGGGAAAGGTGAGGTGGGGTGATGCATAAAACAAGGGTTTCATATTAGCTCAGATACCGATCCATAAACCCAATATGTAATAGACAAGATATACTCCTTGCTCCGTGAAGTGGACACAACACCCCCTATTCAACGAACAAGTGTATATCTGACTAGTAAAAATCTTAAAACCTATGTATTGATTTCTCTCTGTAAGTTAATCAATGGGTGTAAAGGGGCATAAACACAGCAGTGAAAATCAGGTAAACCCCATTATAAAAATAAATTACTTTAAAATCCCAAAAAACAAAGATAGTGATAGAGGGAGAAATTTTTACATAATTCTTTCCGGGGCTGTGATGCAACCTGGTGTGACCATATCTAGACCCACAGCTGGATGAGAAATAAAGCTGGACACTCTTGGGGCTGAAGGTCTCTTTCCGTATTTACCAGATTGGGAACATAGAAAGGCTGCCACCCTCTGGCCGTTACCTGCACAAGCAGCTTTAAAACCTGTGCTAATGGTCACTTCATATGAACAAGTACTTCAGGGCTGTAAATGAAACGTGCCCTCAAAATGTCTTGAGGGATTTAATGGCCAAAAATTTTCAAAATGTGACACTTACTTTAAGAAAACACTTTGAAGAACTAAGCTGTAATCACAGTTTGATAAATAAAAAGGGCATGCTTTAAAGCTCAATTTCAACAGATTATGGGACACATGCAAATTCAACCACAGATAGGTATCAGCTCACACCTGTTAGAATAACCATCAGCAAGAAAACTACAAATAATAAATATTGAAGGTGTTTTGGAGAAATGCATACCCTCAATTTTAAGTGGGACGTATCCTGGAAAGAGCCACTAATGAGAACTGAATGGGGGTGCCTTTAAAACATACACACTGAGCTACCATATGATACAGCAAGCCCACTCCTTGGCCTATAACATAAGAAGATATAACTGGAAAGACACAGGCAAGCAAATGTGCATTGCAGCAGTATTGCAATAGCCAAGACATGGAGGCAACCAGAAAGTCCATCAAGAGGTGCGTGGCCAAAGAAGAACTGGTACACGTACAGATGGAATATTAGCCAGGGAAAAAAATGAAACAATGCCATTTGCAGCACCATGTATGATTCTTGAGGTAATCAGGCAAATTGTACTAAGTCAGAAAGCAAAAGACACATATCCTATAATATCACTTATAGGTCTTAGCTAAAAATTGATACCAATGAAGATATTTCCACAGAGAAATGCAATCACAGATTCATTAAACAAACTTATGGTTCACCAAATGGAAAGGTGTGAGGATTGGATACATTAGGATATTGGGGTTAAGATACATATAGAAACACATGTGAAATATGTAATCACCAAAGACCTACGTAATACCAAGACAAGACTACTCAACATCGTGTCATAACCTACATGGGAAAATGATCCAAAGAAGAATAGATATATGTATATGTTTAAAAGAACCACATCTTGCACACCTAGAAGAAACAAAACATTTTAATTAAATTTGCTCTGACAAAAAATAAAAATTAAATTAAAAAAAGAACAAGAAGTAATGAGACATAAACTTAAGGGGCTATTTGCTGGCACATTGCATTCTAATTTACAACCAGAACATGACTTCCATTAAGGCTCTGTCATCACTAATAAAGCAGCTTTATAAGCAATGTTGAAGGTAACTTAAAAGAAGTCTCACTAATTATTGATAGTAACAAGGAAACAAAGAAAAGTAAAAATCTCACTGCAAAAAGTATACATAGGGTAAGGATAGTAGATCAAACACTTATTAAACTTCTGTAAAGAATAAAAGAAAACAGTCATATGTTTTTTTAAAAAGAGAGGGCCCAAATAAATCTGAAATGAAAGAGATGATGTTACAACAGACACCACAGAAATACAAAGTATCCTAAGATACACACAGGGTAACTCAGGGCTCAGACTGGACAGAGCCCACTCTCCAGTCCCCTGTACATGACTTACAGGAGCCTCAGGAACTGAGGAGGGGGTCCCTGAAGAGAGGCTCAAGATAGAATATGGTAGGCATTAACATGACTGCATTCATCTTAAACATGCCTGAACTACATTCACACGAGATGATTTTGTCCTGTATGTACATCGGCACCTCTAGTTGGAACTGCAGATCTTTGGCTTCAACACCTCTACTGACAACATTAGCGTCACCTGCTGTGGACCGTCTCCTATAGGATTTCTAGAATCAGAAAACATCGAAGCTTCACAGGACCCAGAGTCTGTGCGAGTCCACACAGAGTCTCAGAGTCTCAACTCCACTCAGATACTCCACTCTTGGAGGGCACACACAAAGTAGTGTGCACATCAGGACCCAGGGGAAGGAGCAGTGACCCTGTAGGAGAATGACCAGAACTACCTGCTACTTTTAGAGGGTCTCCTGCAGAGGCAGGTGGTGGCTGTGGCTGTGGCTCACCGTGAGGACAACGACACTGGCAGCAGAAGTTCTGGGAAATACTCCTTGGTGTGTGCCCTCCCAGAGTCCGCCATTAGCCCCACCAAGAGCAAGGTAGGCTCCAGGGCTGTGTCGCCTCAGGCCAAACAACCAACAGGGAGGGAACCCAGCCCCATGCATCAGCAGACAAGCGGATTAAACTTTTTATTAAAGTTTTATTTAATCCATAGACAAGCGGATTAAAGCTCTGCCCACCAAAGCAACACCCAGCTCTACCCACCACCAGTCCCTCCCATCAGGAAGCTTGCACTAGCCTCTAAGATAGACTCATCCACCGGAGAGCAGACAACAGAAGCAAGAAGAACTACAATTCTGCAGCCTGTGGAAGGAAAACCACATTCACAGAAAGATAGACAAAATGAAAAGGCAGAGGACTTTATACCAGATCAAGGAACAAGATAAAACCCCAGAAAAAAAACGAAATGAGGTGGAGATAGGGAACCTTCCAGAAAAAGAATTCAGAATAATGATAGTGAAGTTGAGCCAAGACCTTGGAAAAAAAAAGGAGGCAAAGATCGAGAAGATGCAAGAAATGTTTAACAAGGACCTAGAAGAATTAAAGAACCAACAAACAGAGGTGAACAATGTAATAACTGAAATGAAAAATACACTAGAAGGAATCAGTAGCAGAATAACTGTGGCAGAAGAACGGATAAGTGACCTGGAAGACAGAGAGGTGGAAATCACTGCCATGGAACAGAATAAAGAAAAAGAATGAAAATAAACGAAGACACCCCAAGAGTCCTCTGGGACAACATTAAACGCAACAACATTCGCATTATAGGGGTCCCAGAAGGAGAAGAGAGAGAGAAAGGACCCGAGAATATATTTGAAGAGATTATGGTCAAAAACTTCCCTAGCATGGGAAAAGAAATAGCCACCCAAGTCCAGAAGCACAGAGTGTCCCAGGCAGGATAAACCAAAGGAGAAAAATGACAAGACACATAGTAATCAAATTGACAAAAATTAACGACAAAGAAAAAGGATTGAAAGCAGCAAGGGAAAAATGACCAATAACATACAAGGGAACTCCCATAAGGATAACAACTGATTTCTCAGCAGAAAATCTACAAGCCAGAAGGAAGTGGCATGATAAATTTAAAGTGATGAAAGGGAAGAACCTACAACCAAGAGTACTCCATCCTGCAAAGAGCTCATTCAGATTTGATGGAGAAATCAAAAGCCTTACAGACAAGCAAAAGCTAAGAGAATTCAGCACCATGAAACCAGCTCTACACCAAATGCTAAAGGAACTTCTCTAAGTGGGAAACACAAGAGAAGAAAAGGACCCACCAAGACAAACCCATAACAATTAAGAAAATAGTAGTAGGAACATACATATCGATAATTACCTTAAACGTGAATGCACTAAATGTTCCAACCAAAAGACACAGGCTCGCTGAATGGATACAAAAACAAGACCCATATATATGCTGTCTACAAGAGATCCATTTCAGACCTAGGGACACATACAGACTCAAAGTGAGGCGATGGAAAAATATACTCTATGCAAATGAAAATCAAAAGAAAGCTGGAGTAGCAATACTCATATCAGATAAAATAGACTTTAAAATAAAGAATGTTACAAGAGACAAGGAAAGACACTACATAATGGTCAGGGGATCAATCCAAGAAGAAGATATAACAATTATAAATATATATGTACCCAAAATAGGAGCACCTCAATGTATAAGGCAACTGCTAACAGCTATAAAAGAGGAAATCGACAGTAACACAATAATAGCGGGGGACTTTAACAGCTCACTTACACCAGTGGAGATCAGCCAGACAGAAAATTAATAAGGAAACACAAGCTTTAAATGACACAATAGACCAGATAGAGTCAATTGATATTTATAGGACATTCCATCCAAAAACAGCAGATTACACGTTCTTCTCAACTGCACACGGAACATTCTCCAGGATAGATCATATCTTGGGTCACAGATAAAGCCTCAGTAAATTTAAGAAAACTGAAATCATATCAAGCAGCTGTTCCGACCACAATGCTATGAGATTAGAAATCAATTACACGGAAAAAAACGTAAAAAACACAAACACATGGAGGCTAAACAATACGTTACTAAATAACCAAGAGATCACTGAAGAAATCAAAGAGGAAATCAAAAACTACCTAGAGACAAATGACAACAAAAACACGATGATCCAAAACCTATGGGATGCAGCAAAAGGAGTTCTAAGAGGGAAGTTTATAGCAATACAAGCCTACCTCAAGAAACAAGAAAAATCCCAAATAAACAATCGAACCTTACACCTAGAGGAACTAGAGAAAGAAGAACAAAACCCAAAGTTAGTAGAAGGAAAGAAATCATAAACATCAGAGCAGAAATAAATGAAATAGAAACAAAGAAAACGAAAGCAAAGATCAATAAAACTAAAAGCTGGTTCTTTGAGAAGATAAGCAAAAATGATCAACCTTTAGCCAGACTTAAGAAAAAGAGGGAGAAGACGCAAATCAACAAAATTAGAAGTGAAAAAGCAGAAGTTACAACAGACACAACAGGAATACAAAGCATCCTAAGAGACTACTACAAGCAACTCTAGGCCAATAAAATGGACAATCTGGAAGAAATGGACAAATTCTTAGAAAGGGATAACCTTCTAAGACTGAACCAGGAAGAAATAGAAAATATGAACAAACCTATCACAAGCAATGAAATTGAAACTGTGATTAAAAATCTTCCAATAAACCAAAGTCCAGAACCAGATGGCATCACAGGTGAATTCTATCAAACATTTAGAGAAGAGCTAACACCCAACCTTCTCAAATTCTTCAAAACAATTGCAGGGGAAGGAACACTCCCAAACTCATTCTATGAGACCACCATCACCCTGATACCAAAATCAGACAGAGATACTACAAGGAAAGAAAATTATAGACCAATATCACTGATGAATATAGATGTAAAAATCCTCAACAAAATACTAACAAACAGAATCGAACAACACATTAAAAGGATCATACACCATGATCAAGTGGGGTTTATCCCAGGGATGCAAGGATTCTTCAATATACACAAATCAATGTGATACACCATATTAACAAATTGTAGAATAAAACCATATGATCATCTCAACAGATGAAGGAAAAGATTTTGAGAAAATTCAACACTCATTTACGATAAAAACTCTGCAGAGTGTGGGCATAGAGGGAAACTACCTCAACATAATAAAGGCCATATATGACAAACCCACAGCAAACAGCATTCTCAATGGTGAAAAACTGAAAGCGTTTCCTCTAAGATCAGGAACAAGACAAGGATGTCCACTCTCACCACTGCTATTCAACATAGTTTTGGAAGTCCTAGCCATGGCAATCAGAGAAGAAAAAGAAATAAAAGGAATACAAAAAGGAAAAGAAGAAGTAAAATTGTCACTGTTTGCAGATGACATGATATCATAGATAGAGAATCCTAAAGATGCCACCAGAAAACCACTGGAGCTAATCAATGAATTTGGTAAAGTTGCAGGATACAAAATTAATGCACAGAAATTGCTTGCATTCCTCTACACTAACAATGAAAGATCAGAAAGAGAAATTAAGGAAACAATCCCATTACCACTGCAACAATAAGAATAAAATACCTAGGAATAAACCTACCTAAGGAAGTAAAAGACCTGTACTCAGAAAACTAAAAGACACTGAAGAAAGAAATCAAAGATGATATAAACAGATGGAGACATATACCATGTTCTCGGATTAGAAGAATCAATATTGTGAAAATGACTATACTACCCAAAGCAATCTACAGATTCAATGCAATCCCGATCAAAATACCTTTGGCATTTTCTACAGAACAAGAAAAAAAAAATCTTAAAATTTGTAGGGAGACACAAAAGACCCTGGATAGCCAAAGCAGTCTTGAGGGGGGAAAAAAAGAGCTGGAGGAATCAGACTTCCAGACTTCAGACTATATTACAAAGCTAGAGTAATCAAGATAATATGGTACTGACACAAAAACAGAAATATAGGTCAATAGAACAGGATAGAAAGCACAGAGATAAACCCACGTACCTATGGTTCACTAATCTATGACAAAGGAGGCAAGGGTATACAATGGAGAAAAGACAGTGTCTTCAGCAAGTGGTGCTGGGAAAACTGGACAGTTACATGTAAAAGAATGAAATTAGTACACTCCCTAACACCATACACAAAAATAAACTCAAAATGGATTAGAGACCTAAATATAAGACCAGCTACTACAAAACTCTTAGAGGAAAACATAAGCAGAACAGTCTATGACATAAATCACAGCAAGATCCTTTTTGACCCACCTCCTAGAGAAATGGAAATAAAAACAAAAATAAAAAAATGGGACCGAATGAAACATAAATTCTTTTGCACAGCAAAGGAAAACATAAGCAAGATGAAAAGACAACCATCAGAATGGGAGAAAATATTTTCAAATGAAGCAAATGGCAAAGGATTAATCTCCAAAAAGCAGCTCATGTAGCTCAATATCACAAAACCAAACAACCCAATCCAAAAATGGGCAGAAGACCTAAATAGACATTTCTCCAAAGAAGATATACAGGTTGCCAACAAACACATGAAAGGATGCTGAATATCACTAATCATTAGAGAAATGCAAATCAAAACTACAGTGAGGTATCACCTCACACCAGTCAGAATGGCCATCATCAAAAAATCTACCAACAATAAATGCTGGAGAGGCATTTATTGGAGAAAAGGGAACCCTCTTGCACTGTTGGTGGGAATGTAAATTGATATAGCCACTAGGGAGAACGGTATGGGGGTTCCTTAAAAACTAAAAATAGAACTACCATACAACCCAGCAAACCCACTCCTGGATATTTACCCTGAGAAAACCATAATTCAAAAAGAGTCATGTACCACAATGTTCACTGTAGCTCTATTTACAATAGCCAGGACATGGAAGCAACCTAAGTGTCCATCAACAGATAAATGGATAAAGAAGATGTGGCACATATATATACAATGGAACATTATTCAGCCATAAAAAGAAACGAAATTGAGTTATTTTTAGTGAGGTGGATGGATCTAGAGTCTGTCCTACAGAGTGAAGTAAGTCAGAAAGAGAAAAACAAATACCGTATGCTAACACATATATATGGAATCTTAAAAAAAAAGTTTATGAAGAACCTAGGGGCAGGAAAGGATTAAGGACACAGACGTAGAGAAAGGACTTGAGGACATGGGGAGAGGGAAGGGTAAGCTGGGACAAAGTGAGAGTGGTATGGACATATATACACTACCAAATGTAAAATTGATAGCTACTGGGAAGCAACCACATAGCGCAGGGAGATCAGCTCTTTGCTTTGTGACCACCTAAAAGGGTGGGATAAGGGAGTGAGAGGGAGGTGCAAGAGGGAGGGGATATGGTGTTATGTGTATACGCACAGCTGATTCACTTTTTTATACAGCAGAAACTAACACACAATTGTAAAGCAATTATACTCCAATAAAGATGTAAAAGAAAAAAAAAGCCCAGAGATAAACCTACACACCTATGGCCCACTAATCTATGACAAAGGAGGCAAGGGTATAAAAAGGAGAAAAGAAAGTCTCTTCAATAAGTGGTGCTGGGAAAAATGGACAGCTACATGTAAAAGAATGAAATTAGAACACTCCCTAACACCATACACAAAAAATAAACTCAAAATGGATTAGAGACCGAAATGTAAGACCGGACACTATAAAACTCTTAGAGGAAAACATAGGAAGAATACTCTTTGACATAAATCACAGCAAGATCTTTTTTGATCCACCTCCTAGAGTAATGGAATTAAAAAAAAATAAACATATGGGAGCAAATGAAACCTAAAAGCTTTTGCAAAGCAAAGGAAACTACAAACAAGACGAAAAGACAACCCTCACAATGGGAGAAAATATTTGCAAACGAATCAATGGACAAAGGAGTAATCTCCAATGTATATAAACAGCTCATGCAGCTCAACAGTAAAAAAACAAACAACCCAATCCAAAAATGGGCAGATGACGTAAATAGACATTTGTCCCAAGAAGACATACAGATGACCAAGAAGCACATGAAAAGCTGCTCAACATCACTAATTATTAGAGAAATATAAACCAAAACTACAATGAGGTATCACCTCACACGAGTTAGAATGGGCATCATCAGAAAATCTACAAGCAACAAATGCTGGAGAGGGTGTGGAGAAAAGGGAACCCTCTTACGCTATTTGTGGGAATGTAAATTGATACAGTCACTATGGAGAACAGCATGGAGGTTCCTTAAAATACTAAAAATAGAATTACCATATGACCCAGCAATCCCACTACTGGCCATATACCCAGAGAAATCCATAATTCAAAAAGACATATTCACCACAATATTCATTGCAGCACTATTTACAATAGCCAGGTCATGGAAGCAACCTAAATGCCCATAGACAGACGAACAGAAAAGATGTGCTACATATATAAAATGGAATATTACTCAGCCATAAAAAGGAATGAAATTGGGTCATTTGTAGAGACGTGGATAGATCTAGAGACTGGCATACAGAGTGAAGTAAGTCAGAAAGAGAAAAACAAATATCGTATATTAACACATACATGTGGAACCTAGAAAAATGGTAAAGATGAACCGGTTTGCAAGGCAGAAATAGAGACACAGATGTAGAGAACAAATGTATGGACACCAAGGGGGGAAAGTGGCAGGGTGGTGGTGGTGGGATGAATTGCGAGCCTGGGATTGACATATATACACTTATATGTATAAAATAGGTAACCAATAAGAGCCTGCTGTATAAAAAAATGAATAAAATAAATTCAAAAATTAAAAAATAAATAATACTTAAAAAAATAAAACAGAAAAAAAAGTTCTGTCCTTCCCATAGACGTATTTATATGAATGAATTATTTCCATGCTTATATCCATAAATACAAAAAGAGGAATAAAACTTACCTTGAACCAAAAAAGAAAAAAAAAAAAAACAGAACCCACTGGTCATACAGAGGAAAACACTATCAGGGCACTTGCTCCAGTGGTAAACAATTCTGAAGTTGGTCACAGGTGGGAATCATCTCCCATGCAGCCAGCAGCCCCCACACGAGGAGCGTCCTCATTGCAAAGCTGGGGGACCGTGAGGAGGCGTCTCTGAGTAAACGTGAGCTGAGCCCCAGGCCAGCTGCTGCTGAACTTTTCCCACCCTTCCCAGGTAAAACACCTGAATGTGTGCAAAGACTTTAAAAACTAGAGGAAGGGGCTTGGAGTCACACCAGCGACAGCACGCAGGCCGACTTGGTGCCTGCAGGCCAGCCAGGATGGTCCTGGCCCCGGGCGCTCGTCTGGAAGCTTTCCATTTCCCTGCCTGAGGTACCCCTCCTGTCCCGGCCCCCACTGCTTTTGTCCTTCCTCACCTCTGCCCGGGGAGAAATTCCAGCAGCAAGTATGGGTGACACATCCTCTTCTTTAGCAGGTGGCAGCCCGGCAACTCCTGCAGAAAGTCTAGCAGAGCCCCAGTCACACCGGGCCACTCATAGAGCCGTGGGCCCTACTCTCTCCCACCAGCCCAACCCCGAGACTGCTGACGGGGCAGAGAATATGGCGTCAGGCACAGCTGCAGAGGCTTTTGCTGCCTGGAGGGGTGTTTATATTGACCTCAACCCAGGCACACCTGGGAAGGGCTGGCCGGCCGGGTCAGGCTGCCCAGGTCAGCCAATCCTCGCCCCTCAGGGGCTCAGAGTTGCAGAAAATGGGTCTTGCTGCACCGGCCAGATCCAAGGAACAGGTGTAGGGTCCCGAGAGTCAGGATAGATAAGGGGCGGCAGCCCTGGCTTGTTTTCTAATCATTTTATCTGGTCCATGAGTGGGAGACAACTTCAAGAAGAACCTCTGCTAATGAGAGGAACCCAGGAGTCAGGGAGAGGAGGGGTGGTGGGTGGAGACAGAGGCCTGGTGCCCCGGCTGCAGTGGAAGCCCCTGGAAGACCAGGCAGAGGGAGGCTGCACAGAGTGAAGCCTAGGGTCACAGACCTGTTGGAGCTGCTGTTTGTTAGTTCAAGCTCTGCTCTGAGGTGCTCTGTGTCAGCTCTGAGTGACAGGTGTGCTGGGGGTGCTCTGCAATGAGGGCTATGTGCACGGTTCCTGTGTGCCCAGCCCTGCCGGGGTACCTGTCCATGGGAGCTCCATATCCAGGGAGGGGCCTGCCCACGAGAGCCCTGTGGGCTGCTGCGTACCTGCCCAGGTGAGCTCCATATCCTGGGAGCGGCCTAATCACTAGAGCCCCGTGGGCTGCTGGGTACCTGCCCAGGTGAGCTCCATATCCTGGGAGTGGCCTGACCAAAAGAGCCCCGTGGGCTGCTGGGGACCTGGTAGAGGATGCCAGGACAGTCAGTGAAGCCACAGTGGATATACATCTAGTAGTTCCTAATTCCTACGCCCTGCTGGTCATTCTACCATCCACCAGGACATGGCATTCTGTATTAGACTTCAATGATGCCTTCTTCTGTATTCCATTAGTCCCAGAGTCACAAGAAATTTTGGCTGTGAGTGGCAGGACTCAACATACAACAAAAACAATACTGCTGGGCCGTCCTGCCCCAGGGGTTCAAAAATTCCCACACCGTCTTTGGGGAAACGTTAGCTAAAGACCTAAAAGATCTACCTCTGGAGAAGGGAACCCTCCTTCAATATGCAGATGACATTCTGATCACCAGCCCGACTAAGGAGGCCTCTGAACTCCCTAGCCAATAAAAGATAGAAGGTGTCCAAGGAAAAGGCTCAAATATCACAAACTAAGGTGGCCTTCCTGGGCTTCATTCGAACAGAAGGTCGGAGAAGCCCACCCCAGGAAAGGGAATAAGCCATTTGCAGCCTCAGCCTTCCTGAAACTATAAGACAGCTTAGGGGTTCCTGGGGAGACCGGGGTTTGCTGCATCTGGATCCCTAACTACAGTCTAATAGCTGGGCCTCTATATGAAACACTGAAAGGAAAAGATGATGATCCTTTTGAATAGAATCCAGAAGCGGCCTTTCAAGATTGGAAAGAGCAGTCAATTCAGACCCTGGCCCTGGACCTCCCTAAGTTAGCTAAACCCTTTGACCTTTACATTCCTGGTCCAAGGTGAATCGCCCTTGGAGTATTAGTGCAAAAACTGGGACCACTTGAAATGGAACAATGCAAGAATGCCCTCCAGGCATTGGCCAGCCACCCCATTCGACCAGGATACTGGGGGTATCTAAAAACCTGGAAATCAGCAGCCCGCAAGGCCAGCTCCCTCCTAAGGGAAAAGGACGCCACTTGGTGATCCTAACCACCCACCATGCCCTGAAGTTGCAGGGATTGCTCCGTGGGCACAATGACCTCGAGTGAGGAGGCCCTCCAACACCAACCTCCAGAGAGACAACTTGGGGCAATGGGCCCCCATGACGACTCGTGTGACCATCACTTGACCTGGAGCTTCTCTCAGGAAACAACAAGAGTGTGCCCCAAAAGAACAGACTATTGCTTACAGGACTTACTGCACCCAGAGCGGAGCTAATAAACTTGGCAGGGGAACCGTAAATAACGCTGCCACCATAGAAAAGCCTACAGACACCGCGGTGACGGCGGCCAGTGAGACCGGCTGTACTCCTGGCTACTTCAAAAGGCCGTTGACTGAGTGGCCGTCATGGTCCTGGATCACCACCGGCCCTGGACTGTCTGGGAGTTGAGCAAGCAGGGCTCTGACACCTGGTGCTGTTTGTACGTTAATTCAGAGGCCTAACTGAAGAAAGCGCAGACTACTGGTCAGAGCATCTAGGCTGGCAGAAACCGTCAGCCTAAGGGGGCCAAACCAATGTGGAGCAGGGTAAAACCGCCCACCCCCCCAGCGTCTCTGCACATCTCTTTCCTGGACCCTTAAAGGTCATTAGAATCTATAAAACTGCCAATGCTGGTGCTCAGGCAGACGAGCAGTGAGGGAGGAGGCCTGCGGACAATCAACCTCACCTGGAGGCTGCTGGGGAGAAGTCCTGCCCCTCCCCCCGGGTATGAGGACACCCAACTCAGCATGAAGCATTTACAGAAGACGTGTCTGCACCCTCAGCGCCCCAAGAATGAGGAATGGGACAAAAGGCAGAGGAGGGCTTTGTCACTGGCAAAGCCCATTAAAAATTCCTGGGAGATAACAATAGAATCTGGGCAATAAAATAAAGTCTAACCATTTTTTCCTTTGTGCTTTGTCTAATTTCACTTGCTCCTAGGTTTCCACATGCAGAGGACCCACACCCGACACTTCAGACCCGATTTCCTACTGCAAAATGGCTGGGACGACACCTCAGCTCGTGGGGCCCTGTGCAGACTCTGTGACATAGAGCCTGAGCTCCAGCCAACCCGGCCCTCGAGAGCTCCGCCCCCTCCCTCCCGCTGATGCTGACAGGATCCCTACACAGCAGCCCGGCCCACAACCCGCAGGGGAGCACACACTCTCACCTCTCCATTCTCTGATCAAAATATAAAGTTTTCCTTTGCTTCTGAACCAAAGTCAGTCTCGATCTGTTGGCTCCAATGACACTGGGCAGGGAGACCCTTATTGGGGCCCACTCTGCAGGATCAGTAACAGAATTTGAGAACATTGTAACTTCAATGAACAGATGTGTGAGCCAAACTGTAATTAACATAGAGCAGTGTATAAGGCTTGTGTAAAATAAGATGTTTCTAACACTTCCATTTGATATTTCCATCACTTTATTATAAGCAAGTTCAGTGGAGGGGTTTGTCTTATTTGTCAGGTCAACAGTAGAGAAATGCAGTGATTTCTTTAAAAGGATGTACATCTAATAATCTTGGTTGAAGTTTCAACCTTGTTTTGAATGATTTTCCATTGAAAATGATACCTCACTTTCAGCTCCTAGATTTCTGAGAAGTATAAAATCTTATATTTTTTATTACCAAAGGGGAAAGGTGGGAGGAGGGATAAATTAACAGTTTCAGATTAACATATACACAATGCTATGTATAAAATATATCATCAACAAGGAACTACTGTATAGCACAGGGAACTATACTCAATATTTTGTAATGACCCCTAAGGGGAAATAATCTGAAAAACAATAGATATCTATATCGACATCATCTATCAACTACAGATAAAATGGAAACTAAAGGAGGCCAATGGTGAGCGTTTCTGAACCTGAAGACTTCAATCATCTAAAGTTCGGACTCTGCCTACGGCCCAAGTCCCTTAATGAACACACATGTACCAGTAGCTTAAAAATTCCCCAGATTGGAGTTCGGGGAGACACTGATTTGGAAAAATCCCTTGTGCTCTCCTTACATATACGTGACCTTTCCTACAGCTAAAACATGCCTGTGACACCCAGAAGATGGAACACGG
Source organism: Balaenoptera physalus (assembly GCF_965194825.1). Taxonomy (NCBI): domain Eukaryota; kingdom Metazoa; phylum Chordata; class Mammalia; order Artiodactyla; family Balaenopteridae; genus Balaenoptera; species Balaenoptera physalus. The sequence goes on from NW_028126474.1 coordinate 205,764, forward strand.
TTGGATCAGGAAGATTTTGGAAAAGGAACCAAAACTCCTAATTTCCTGGTTGTTGGGTTCACCCCTCCAGCCTTTTTCCTTAAAATCTCCCCACTTGCGGATGTCAGCACCTTCAACATCCAGTTGCACAGAAATTGGAATTTGTCCAAAGGAAGAAGGGGAAGGAGGAGAAACAAGGAGAGCCAAGCCCTAGATGTTAGGAGAGGCACATGTCACTCTACTTTCCAGTCAGGAAGAAGAATTAAGCAAAGGCTTAGCCTGCCACCGGGAACCAGAGTAGGGCCAGAAGCAAACCAGCGGTTCTGCGGAAAGCTCCCAAAAAAGCGAGTTGAAAAATGGAGCTCAGGGGCACTGCAATTCACAAACCTGCAGACTTGTAAATGATGACTCTCGTCCACAAATATATTGAGGGAAGGCAACGAAGAGGATTTGAAAGCAAGGCAGAATTGCAGGAAACAGATTTCAGGAGGGAGATTCGAATCGCCCCTAAAGCACATGAAAAGCGGCAAAACGTCGACAATGATGCACTTGGACAAAAAGAGCATATGCGTTTTTTTCTGTATGAATTCAGGAAAAAAACCATAGGCCCCTTTTGGCGAACCAAGCAAGCCGGAAATGCAATTCAGCACTACAAAGAAGTCTGACTTCCCATCGGTCAAAATGGCCTTCCTAAAAAAGTGTAAAAAGAAGAAATGCAGGAGAGTACAGGGAGGAAAGGGAGCCTTGTTACACTGATGGGTGGGATGTAAATTGCCAATGACGACTCTGGAGGAGGGTATGGTGTTTCCTAAAACATCTAAAAAACACAGCTAGAGAGAAAGGGGCACATCCACTCATGGGCGTATAAATTGGGAAAATTAAAAATCAGCAAAACACAGGCACCCCAAATTTTAGGGCTGCTCTGTTGACAAGAACCTCCACTTAATTCTACCTTAAATATCCCAGGAAAGAGAAAAATTGATAAAGAAGTTGTGCTCCATATGTAAAATGGAATATCAATCGAGGGTGAAATCAATATCATAAGGCTAGTAGCAGCATGATGAGTGGATTTAGGTACGACGATTCGAAGTGAAATAAGTCACACAGAAAAAGACACTTATCATAAGATATCACTAACAGAGGGAATGTAAAAACCGCTACCCTTGAACGGAATTACAAAACAGAACAGAGTCACACATTTAGAAAACACACTATGGATGCTTAACGGGAAAGGTGAGGTGGGGTGATGCATAAAACAAGGATTTCAAATTAGCTCAGATAACGTTCAATAAACACAATATGTAATAGACAAGACCTACTCCTTGCTCAGTGAACTGGACTAAACACCCCCTATTCACGGCACAAGAACATATTTGACTAGTAAGAATCTTAAAACTTATGTATTGATATCTGTCTGTAAGTGTGTCAAGGGGGTGTAAAGCGGCATAAACACAGCAGTGAAAAGAAGTTAACCCCACTATAAAAACAAAGAACTTTTAAAACCCCATGAAACAAAGACAGTGAAAGAGAGAGAAATTCTTATACAATTCATTCAGAGGCGGTGATGCCACCTGGATTGACCATATCTAGACCCACAGCTGGATGAGACGTAAGGGTGGACACTCTTGGGGCTGAGAGATTTGGTGAGGTTGGGGGAGCAAATGCAGAGCCTCTAAAGTACTACTGCCTGTTACCCATCCCATGGGTCCCAAATCTCCAGGTTCAAGGGCATCTTCCTACATCGAAAACATGCATGAGAAACCCAGAAGGTGGTAGAACGTGTGACCGGGAAACGTTTCTAAAACGCACCTCATTTTTCATCTCCTTGTGCTCGGGTTCGCCATTCCAGCCGCTTTACTAGCAATCTCCCTCCTTGGTGAATCAGCATCTTTAACCTCCTGTTCCGTACAGCTTGCAATTTGTCCTGAGGATGAACGGGAAGAGGGGTAGCTAATGAGAGACTAGCTCTAGGTGTTGGGACAGGCACAGGTCACTCTATTTTCCCATCAGGAAGAAGAATTAACCGCAAGCTCAGCCTGCCGCCCGGAACCAGAATAGTGTCTGAGGCCATCCTGCGCATTTGCGGCCAGCTCCCAAAAAAGCGAGTTGTAAAATGGAGCTCAGGGGCACTGCAATTCACAAACCTGCAGAGTTATAAATGATAACTCTCGTCCACAAATATCTTGAAGGAAGGCAAAGAAGAGGATTTGAAATCAAGGCAGAATTGCAGGAAACAGATTTCAGGAGGTAGATTCGAATTGCCTTTAAAGCACATGAGAAGCGGCAAAACGTCGATAATGATGCCCTTGGCCAAAAAGGGCGTATGCGTTTTTTCCTGAATATATTCAGGAAAAATAGCATACGCCCTTTTTGGCCAACAAAGCAACCAGGAAAGGCAAATCAGCGCTACAAAGAAGTCTCGCTTCCCATCGGTCAAAAGGGCCATGCTGAAAAAAGTGTCAAAACCAGAAATGCAGGACAGGCCATGGAGAAATGGGAGCCTTGCTACGCTGATGGGCGGGATGTAAATTGCCAACAGCCACTCTGGAGAAATGTACGGTGTGTCCTGAAACATCGAAAAAACACAGCTTAGAGCGCATAGGGCACTTCCCCTCACGGGCGAATAAATTGGGAAAACTAAAAATCAGCAAGACACAGGCACTCCAAAGTTTAGGGCTGCTCTGTTGACAAGAACCTCCACTTCATGACACCTTAAATATCCCAGGAAAGAGAAAAATGGATAAAGAAGTGTTGGTCCTTATGTACAATGGAATATCACTCAGCCATGAAATCAATGTCATAAGGCTAGTAGCAGCATGATGAGTGGATTTAGGTACGACGATACTAAGTGAAATAAGTCACACAGAAAAAGACACGTATCATAAGCTATCACTTATAGAGGGAATGTAAAAACCGCTACACTTGAACTGAATTACAAAACAGAACAGAGTCACACGTTTAGAAAACACACTATGGCTGCTTAACGGGAAAGGTGAGGTGGGGTGATGCATAAAACATGGGTTTCAAATTAGCTGAGATACCGTTCCATAAACCCAATATGTAATAGAAAGACCTACTCCTTGCTCAGTGAACTGGACTCAACACCCCCTATTCACCGCACAAGAATATATCTGATTAGTAAGAATCTTAAAACCTATGTATTGATATCTCTCTGGATGTGAGTCAAGTGGGTGTAAAGCAGCATAAACACAGCAGTGAAAAGCAGCTAAACCCCATTATAAAAATAAATTAATTTTAAAAACCCGTGAAACAAAGACAGTGAAAGACAGAGAAATTCTTAAAAAATTCGTTCAGGGGCTGTGATGCCACCTGGATTGACCATATCTAGACCCACAGCTGCATGAGACGTAAGGGTGGATACTCTCGGGGCTGAGAGATTTGGTGAGGTTGGGTGAGCAAAACAGAGCCTTTAAAGTACTACTGCCTGTTACCCATCCCATGGGTCCTAAATCTCCAGGTTCAAGGGCATCTTCCTACATCGAAAACATGCATGAGAAACCCAGAAGTTGGTAGACCGTGTGACCGGGAAAGGTTTCTAAAACGCACCTCATTTCTCATCTCCTTGTGCTCGGGTTCGCCATTCCAGCCGCTTTACTAGCAATCTCCCTCCTTGGAGAATCAGCACCTTTAACCTCCTGTTCCGTACAGCTTGCAATTTGTCCTGAGTATGAACGGGAAGAAGGGGAGCCAATGAGAGAGTAGCTCTAGGTGTTGGGACAGGCACAGGTCACTATATTTTCCCATCAGGAAGAAGAATTAACCACAGGCTCAGCCTGTCGCCCGGAACCAGAATAGGTCCTGATGCCGTGCTGTGCTTTTGCGGCCAGCTCCCAAAAAAGCGAGTTGAAAAATGGAGCTCAGGGGAACTGCAATTAACAAACCTGCAGAGTTGTAAATGATAACTCTCGTTCACAAATATCTTGATTGAAGGCAACGAAGAGGATTTGAAAGCAAGGCAGAATTGCAGGAAACAGATTTCAGGAGGTAGGTTCGAATCGCCTTTAAAGCACATGAAAAGCGGCAAAACGTCGACAATGATGCCCATGGTCAAAAAGGGCGTATGCGTTTTTTCCTGAATATATTCAGGAAAAAACGCATACGCCCTTTTTGGCCAACCAAGCAACCTGGAAAGTCAAATCAGCGCTACAAAGAAGTCTCGCTTCCCGTTGTTCAAAAGGGCCATGCTGAAAAAAGTGTCAAAACCAGAAATGCAGGACAGGCCATGGAGAAATGGGAGCCTTGCTACGCTGATAGTTGGGAGGTAAATTGCCAACAGCCACTCTGGAGAAGTGTACTGTGTGTCCCGAAACATCGAAAAAACACAGCTTAGAGCGCATAGGGCACTTCCACTCACGTGCGTATATATTGGGAAAATTAAAAATCAGCAACACACAGGCACCCCAAAGTTTAGGGCTGCTCTATTGACAAGAACCTCCACTTCATGACACCTTAAATATCCCAGGAAAGAGAAAAATGGATAAAGAAGTGGTGGTCCTTATGTACAATGGAATATCACTCAGCCATGAAATCAATGTCATAAGGCTAGTAGCAGCATGATGAGTGGATTTAGGTACGACGAATCTAAGTGAAATAAGTCAAGCAGAAAAAGACACTTATCATAAGCTATCACTTATACAGGGAATGTAAAAACCGCTACACTTGAACTGAATTACAAAACAGAACAGAGTCACACGTTTAGAAAACACACTATGGCTGCTTAACGGGAAAGGTGAGGTGGGGTGATGCATAAAACAAGGGTTTCAAATTAGCTGAGATACCGTTCCATAAACCCAACATGTAATAGAAAGACCTGCTCCTTGCTCAGTGAACTGGACTCAACACGCCCGATTCACCGCACAAGAATATATCTGACTAGTAATAATCTTAAAACCTATGTATTGATATCTCTCTGTTAGTGTGTCAAGTGGGTGTAAAGCGGCATAAACACAGCTGTGAAAAGCAGCTAAACCCCATTATAAAAATAAATTACTTTTAAAAACCCATGAAACAAAGACAGGGAAAGAGAGAGAAATTCTTACACAATTCGTTCAGGGGCTGTGATGCAACCTGGATTGACCATACCTAGACCCACAGCTGGATGAGACATAAGGGTGGACACTCACGGGGCTGAGAGATTTGGTGAGGTTGGGGGAGCAAACGCAGAGCCTTTAAAGTAATACTGCCTGTTACCCATCCCATGGGTCCCAAATCTCCAGGTTCAAGGGCATCTTCCTACATCGAAAACATGCATGAGAAACCCAGAAAGTGGTACACCGTGTGACCGGGAAAGGTTTCTAAAACGCACCTCATTTCTCATCTCCTTGTGCTCGGGTTCGCCATTCCAGCCGCTTTACTAGCAATCTCCCTCCTTGGAGAATCAGCATCTTTAACCTCCTGTTCCGTACAGCTTGCAATTTGTCCTGAGGATGAACAGGAAGAGGGGGAGCCAATGAGAGACTAGCTCTAGGTGTTGGGACAGGCACAGGTCACTGTATTTTCCAAACAGGAAGAAGAATTAATCACAGGCTCAGCCTGCTGCCCGGAACCAGAATAGGGCCTGAGGCCATCTTGCGCTTTTGCGGCCAGCTCCCTAAAAAGCGAGTTGAAAAATGGAGCTCAGGGGCACTGCAATTCACAAACCGGCAGAGTTATAAATGATAACTCTCGTCCACAAATATATTGAGGGAAGGCAACGAAGAGGATTTTAAAGCAAGGCAGAATTGCAGGAAACAGATTTCAGGAGGTAGGTTCGCGTCACCTTTAAAGCACATGAAAAACGGCAAAACGTCGACAATGATGCCCTTGGCCAAAAAGGACGTATGCGTTTTTTCCAGAATATATTCAGGAAAAAACGCATACGTCCTTTTTGGCCAACCAAGCAACCTGGAAAGGCAAATCAGCGCTACAAAGAAGTCTCGCTTCCAATCGGTCAAAAGGGCCATGCTGAAAAAAGTGTCAAAACCAGAAATGCAGGACAGCCCATGGAGAAATGGGAGCCTTGCTACGCTGATGGGCGGGATGTAAATTGCCAACAGCCACTCTGGAGAAGTGTACGGTGTGTCCTGAAACATCGAAAAAACACAGCTTAGAGCGCATAGGGCACTTACACTCATGGGCGTATAAATTGGGAAAACTAAAAATCAGCAGCACACAGGCACCCCAAAGTATAGGGCTGCTCTGTTGACAAGAACCTCCCCTACATGACACCTTAAATATCCCAGGAAAGAGAAAAATGGATAAAGAAGTGGTGGTCCTTATGTACAATGGAATATCACTCAGCCATGAAATCAATGTCATAAGGCTAGTAGCAGCATGATGAGTGGATTTAGGTACGACAATTCTAAGTGAAATAAGTCACACAGAAAAAGACACTTATCATAAGCTGTCACTTATAGAGGCAATGTAAAAACCGCTACAATTGAACAGAATTACAAAACAGAACAGAGTCACACGTTTAGAAAACACACTATGGCTGCTTAACGGGAAAGGTGAGGTGGGGTGCTGCAGAAAACAAGGGTTTCAAATTAGCTCAGATACCGTTCCAAAACCCCAATATGTAATAAAAAGACCTACTCCTTGCTCAGTGAACTGGACTCAACACCCCCTATTCACCGCACAAGAATATATCTGACTAGTAAGAATCTTAAAACCTATGTATTGATATCTCTCTGGATGTGAGTCAAGTGGGTGTAAAGCGGCATAAACACAGCCGTGAAAAGCAGCTAAACCCCATTTTAAAAATAAATTAATTTTAAAAACCCGTGAAACAAAGACAGTGAAAGAGAGAGAAATTCTTACAAAATTCGTTCAGGGGCTGTGATGCCACCTGGAATGACCATATCTAGACCCACAGCTGGATGAGACGTAAGGGTGGATACTCTCGGGGCTGAGAGATTTGGTGAGGTTGGGTGAGCAAACACAGAGCCTTTAAAGTACTACTGCCTGTTACCCATCCCATGGGTCCCAAATCTCCAGGTTCAAGGGCATCTTCCTACATCGAAAACATGCATGAGAAACCCAGAAGGTGGTAGACCGTGTGACCGGGAAAGGTTTCTAAAATGCACCTCATTTCTCATCTCCTTGTGCTCGTGTTCGCCATTCCAGCCGCTTTACTAGCAATCTCCCTCCTTGGAGAATCAGCACCTTTAACCTCCTGTTCCATACAGCTTGCAATTTGTCCTGAGGATGAACAGGAAGAGGGGGAGCCAATGAGAGACTAGCTCTAGGTGTTGGGACAGGCACAGGTCACTCTATTTTCCCAACAGGAAGAAGAATTTATCACAGGCTCAGCCTGCCGCCCGGAACCAGAATAGGGCCTGAAGCCATCCTGCGCTTTTGCGGCCAGCTCCCAAAAAAGCGAGTTGAAAAATGGAGCTCAGGGGCACTGCAATTCACAAACCGGCAGAGTTATAAATGATAACTCTCGTCCACAAATATATTGAGGGAAGGCAACGAAGAGGATTTGAAAGCAAGGCAGAATTGCAGGAAACAGATTTCAGGAGGTAGATTCGCGTCGCCTTTAAAGCACATGAAAAACGGCAAAACGTCGACAATGATGCCCTTGGCCAAAAAGGACGTATGCGTTTTTTCCTGAATATATTCAGGAAAAAACGCATACGCCCTTTTTGGCCAACCAAGCAACCTGGAAAGGCAAATCAGCGCTCCAAAGAAGTCTCGCTTCTCATCGGTCAAAAGGGCCATGCTGAGAAAAGTGTCAAAACCAGAAATGCAGGACAGGCCATGGAGAAATGGGAGCCTTGCTATGCTGATGGGCGGGATGTAAATTGCCAACAGCCACTCTGGAGAAGTGTACGGTGTGTCCTGAAACATCGAAAAAACACAGCTTAGAGCGCATAGGGCACTTACACTCATGGGCGTATAAATTGGGAAAACTAAAAATCAGCAACACACAGGCACCCCAAAGTTTAGGGCTGCTCTGTTGACAAGAACCTCCACTTCATGACACCTTAAATATCCCAGGAAAGAGAAAAATGGATAAAGAAGTGGTGGTCCTTATGTACAATGGAATATCACTCAGCCATGAAATCAATGTCATAAGGCTAGTAGCAGCATGGTGAGTGGATTTAGGTACGACAATTCTAAGTGAAATAAGTCACACAGAAAAAGACACTTATCATAAGCTATCACTTATAGAGGCAATGTAAAAACCGCTACAATTGAACAGAATTACAAAACAGAACAGAGTCACACGTTTAGAAAACACACTATGGCTGCTTAACGGGAAAGGTGAGGTGGGGTGATGCATAAAACAAGGGTTTCAAATTAGCTGAGATACCGTTCCATAAACCCAATATGTAATAGAAAGACCTACTCCTTGCTCAGTGAACTGGACTCAACACCCCCTAGTCACCGCACAAGAATATATCTGATTAGTAAGAATCTTAAAACCTATGAATTTATATCTCTCTGAAAGTGAGTCAAGTGGGTGTTAAGCGGCATAAACACAGCCGTGAAAAGCAGCTAAACCCCATTATAAGAATAAATTAATTTTAGAAACCCGTGAAACAAAGACAGTGAAAGAGAGAGAAATTCTTACAAAATTCGTTCAGGGGCTGTGATGCCACCTGGAATGACCATATCTAGACCCACAGCTGGATGAGACATAAGGGTGGACACTCTCGGGGCTGAGAGATTTGGTGAGGTTGGGGGAGCAAACGCAGAGCCTTTAAAGTACTACTGCCTGTTACCCATCCCAAGGGTCCCAAATCTCCAGGTTCAAGGGCATCTTCCTACATCGAAAACATGCATGAGAAACCCAGAAGGTGGTACACCGTGTGACCGGGAAAGGTTTCTAAAACGCACCTCATTTCTCATCTCCTTGTGCTCAGGTTCGCCATTCCAGCCGCTTTACTAGCAATCTCCCTCCTTGGAGAATCAGCATCTTTAACCTCCTGTTCCGTACAGCTTGCAATTTGTCCTGAGGATGATCAGGAAGAGGGGGAGCCAATGAGAGACTAGCTCTAGGTGTTGGGACAGGCACAGGTCACTCTATTTTCCCAACAGGAAGAAGAATTAATCACAGGCTCAGCCTGCCGCCCGGAACCAGAATAGGGCCTGAGGCCATCTTACGCTTTTGCGGCCAGCTCCCAAAAAAGCGAGTTGAAAAATGGAGCTCAGGGGCACTGCAATTCACAAAACGGCAGAGTTATAAATGATAACTCTCGTCCACAAATATATTGAGGGAAGGCAACGAAGAGGATTTGAAAGCAAGGCAGAATTGCAGGAAACAGATTTCAGGAGGTAGATTCGCGTCACCTTTAAAGCACATGAAAAACGGCAAAACGTCGACAATGATGCCCTTGGCCAAAAAGGACGTATGCGTGTTTTCCTGAATATATTCAGGAAAACACGCATACGTCCTTTTTGGCCAACCAAGCAACCTTGAAAGGCAAATCAGCGCTCCAAAGAAGTCTCGCTTCTCATCGGTCAAAAGGGCCATGCTGAGAAAAGTGTCAAAACCAGAAATGCAGGACAGGCCATGGAGAAATGGGAGCCTTGCTATGCTGATGGGCGGGATGTAAATTGCCAACAGCCAATCTGGAGAAGTGTACGGTGTGTCCTGAAACATCGAAAAAACACAGCTTAGAGCGCATAGGGCACTTACACTCATGGGCGTATAAATTGGGAAAACTAAAAATCAGCAACACACAGGCACCCCAAAGTTTAGGGCTGCTCTGTTGACAAGAACCTCCACTTCATGACACCTTAAATATCCCAGGAAAGAGAAAAATGGATAAAGAAGTGGTGGTCCTTATGTACAATGGAATATCACTCAGCCATGAAATCAATGTCATAAGGCTAGTAGCAGCATGATGAGTGGATTTAGGTACGACAATTCTAAGTGAAATAAGTCACACAGAAAAAGACACTTATCATAAGCTATCACTTATAGAGGGAATGTAAAAACCGCTACAATTGAACTGAATTACAAAAGAAAACAGAGTCACACGTTTACAAAACACATTATGGCTGCTTAACGGGAAAGGTGAGGTGGGGTGATGCATAAAACAAGGGTTTCAAATTAGCTGAGATACCGTTCCATAAACCCAATATGTAATAGAAAGACCTACTCCTTGCTCAGTGAACTGGACTCAACACCCCCTATTCACCGCACAAGAATATATCTGATTAGTAAGAATCTTAAAACCTATGAATTTATATCTCTCTGAAAGTGAGTCAAGTGGGTGTTAAGCGGCATAAACACAGCCGTGAAAAGCAGCTAAACCCCATTATAAGAATAAATTAATTTTAGAAACCCGTGAAACAAAGAAAGTGAAAGAGAGAGAAATTCTTACAAAATTCGTTCAGGGGCTGTGATGCCACCTGGAATGACCATATCTAGACCCACAGCTGGATGAGACATAAGGGTGGACACTCTCGGGGCTGAGAGATTTGGTGAGGTTGGGGGAGCAAACGCAGAGCCTTTAAAGTAATACTGCCTGTTACCCATCCCAAGGGTCCCAAATCTCCAGGTTCAAGGGCATCTTCCTACATCGAAAACATGCATGAGAAACCCAGAAGGTGGTACACCGTGTGACCGGGAAAGGTTTCTAAAACGCACCTCATTTCTCATCTCCTTGTGCTCAGGTTCGCCATTCCAGCCGCTTTACTAGCAATCTCCCTCCTTGGAGAATCAGCATCTTTAACCTCCTGTTCCGTACAGCTTGCAATTTGTCCTGAGGATGATCAGGAAGAGGGGGAGCCAATGAGAGACTAGCTCTAGGTGTTGGGACAGGCACAGGTCACTCTATTTTCCCAACAGGAAGAAGAATTAATCACAGGCTCAGCCTGCTGCCCGGAACCAGAATAGGGCCTGAGGCCATCTTACGCTTTTGCGGCCAGCTCCCAAAAAAGCGAGTTGAAAAATGGAGCTCAGGGGCACTGCAATTCACAAAACGGCAGAGTTATAAATGATAACTCTCGTCCACAAATATATTGAGGGAAGGCAACGAAGAGGATTTGAAAGCAAGGCAGAATTGCAGGAAACAGATTTCAGGAGGTAGATTCGCGTCGCCTTTAAAGCACATGAAAAACGGCAAAACGTCGACAATGATGCCCTTGGCCAAAAAGGACGTATGCGTTTTTTCCTGAATATATTCAGGAAAAAACGCATACGTCCTTTTTGGCAAACCAAGCAACCTTGAAAGGCAAATCAGCGCTCCAAAGAAGTCTCGCTTCTCATCGGTCAAAAGGGCCATGCTGAGAAAAGTGTCAAAACCAGAAATGCAGGACAGGCCATGGAGAAATGGGAGCCTTGCTATGCTGATGGGCGGGATGTAAATTGCCAACAGCCACTCTGGAGAAGTGTACGGTGTGTCCTGAAACATCGAAAAAACACAGCTTAGAGCGCATAGGGCACTTACACTCATGGGCGTATAAATTGGGAAAACTAAAAATCAGCAACACACAGGCACCCCAAAGTTTAGGGCTGCTCTGTTGACAAGAACCTCCACTTCATGACACCTTAAATATCCCAGGAAAGAGAAAAATGGATAAAGAAGTGGTGGTCCTTATGTACAATGGAATATCACTCAGCCATGAAATCAATGTCATAAGGCTAGTAGCAGCATGATGAGTGGATTTAGGTACGACAATTCTAAGTTAAATAAGTCACACAGAAAAAGACACTTATCATAAGCTATCACTTATAGAGGGAATGTAAAAACCGCTACAATTGAACTGAATTACAAAACAAAACAGAGTCACACGTTTACAAAACACACTATGGCTGCTTAACGGGAAAGGTGAGGTGGGGTGATGCATAAAACAAGGGTTTCAAATTAGCTGAGATACCGTTCCATAAACCCAATATGTAATAGAAAGACCTACTCCTTGCTCAGTGAACTGGACTCAACACCCCCTATTCACCGCACAAGAATATATCTGACTAGTAAGAATCTTAAAACCTATGTATTGATATCTCTCTGTTAGTGTGTCAAGTGGGTGTAAAGCGGCATAAACACAGCCGTGAAAAGCAGCTAAACCCCATTATAAGAATAAATTAATTTTAAAAACCCGTGAAACAAAGACAGTGAAAGAGAGAGAAATTCTTACAACATTCGTTCAGGGGCTGTGATGCCACCTGGAATGACCATATCTAGACCCACAGCTGGATGAGACGTAAGGGTGGATACTCTCGGGGCTGAGAGATTTGGTGAGGTTGGGTGAGCAAACACAGAGCCTTTAAAGTACTACTGCCTGTTACCCATCCCATGGGTCCCAAATCTCCAGGTTCAAGGGCATCTTCCTACATCGAAAACATGCATGAGAAACCCAGAAGGTGGTACACCGTGTGACCGGGAAAGGTTTCTAAAACGCACCTCATTTCTCATCTCCTTGTGCTCGGGTTCGCCATTCCAGCCGCTTTACTAGCAATCTCCCTCCTTGGAGAATCAGCACCTTTATCCTCCTGTTCCGTACAGCTTGCAATTTGTCCTGAGGATGAACAGGAAGAGGGGGAGCCAATGAGAGACTAGCTCTAGGTGTTGGGACAGGCACAGGTCACTCTATTTTCCCAACAGGAAGAAGAATTAATCACAGGCTCAGCCTGCTGCCCGGAACCAGAATAGGGCCTGAGGCCATCTTACGCTTTTGCGGCCAGCTCCCAAAAAAGCGAGTTGAAAAATGGAGCTCAGGGGCACTGCAATTCACAAAACGGCAGAGTTATAAATGATAACTCTCGTCCACAAATATATTGAGGGAAGGCAACGAAGAGGATTTGAAAGCAAGGCAGAATTGCAGGAAACAGATTTCAGGAGGTAGATTCGCGTCGCCTTTAAAGCACATGAAAAACGGCAAAACGTCGACAATGATGCCCTTGGCCAAAAAGGACGTATGCGTGTTTTCCTGAATATATTCAGGAAAACACGCATACGCCCTTTTTGGCCAACCAAGCAACCTTGAAAGGCAAATCAGCGCTCCAAAGAAGTCTCGCTTCTCATCGGTCAAAAGGGCCATGCTGAGAAAAGTGTCAAAACCAGAAATGCAGGACAGGCCATGGAGAAATGGGAGCCTTGCTATGCTGATGGGCGGGATGTAAATTGCCAACAGCCAATCTGGAGAAGTGTACGGTGTGTCCTGAAACATCGAAAAAACACAGCTTAGAGCGCATAGGGCACTTACACTCATGGGCGTATAAATTGGGAAAACTAAAAATCAGCAACACACAGGCACCCCAAAGTTTAGGGCTGCTCTGTTGACAAGAACCTCCACTTCATGACACCTTAAATATCCCAGGAAAGAGAAAAATGGATAAAGAAGTGGTGGTCCTTATGTACAATGGAATATCACTCAGCCATGAAATCAATGTCATAAGGCTAGTAGCAGCATGATGAGTGGATTTAGGTACGACAATTCTAAGTGAAATAAGTCACACAGAAAAAGACACTTATCATAAGCTATCACTTATAGAGGGAATGTAAAAACCGCTACAATTGAACTGAATTACAAAACAAAACAGAGTCACACGTTTACAAAACACACTATGGCTGCTTAACGGGAAAGGTGAGGTGGGGTGATGCATAAAACAAGGGTTTCAAATTAGCTGAGATACCGTTCCATAAACCCAATATGTAATAGAAAGACCTACTCCTTGCTCAGTGAACTGGACTCAACACCCCCTATTCACCGCACAAGAATATATCTGATTAGTAAGAATCTTAAAACCTATGAATTTATATCTCTCTGAAAGTGAGTCAAGTGGGTGTTAAGCGGCATAAACACAGCCGTGAAAAGCAGCTAAACCCCATTATAAGAATAAATTAATTTTAGAAACCCGTGAAACAAAGAAAGTGAAAGAGAGAGAAATTCTTACAAAATTCGTTCACGGGCTGTGATGACACCTGGAATGACCATATCTAGACCCACAGCTGGATGAGACATAAGGGTGGACACTCTCGGGGCTGAGAGATTTGGTGAGGTTGGGGGAGCAAACGCAGAGCCTTTAAAGTAATACTGCCTGTTACCCATTCCCATGGGTCCCAAATCTCCAGGTTCAAGGGCATCTTCCTACATCGAAAACATGCATGAGAAACCCAGAAGGTGGTACACCGTGTGACCGGGAAAGGTTTCTAAAACGCACCTCATTTCTCATCTCCTTGTGCTCGGGTTCGCCATTCCAGCCTCTTTACTAGCAATCTCCCTCCTTGGAGAATCAGCACCTTTAACCTCCTGTTCCGTACAGCTTGCAATTTGTCCTGAGGATGAACAGGAAGAGGGGGAGCCAATGAGAGACTAACTCTAGGTGTTGGGACAGGCACAGGTCACTCTATTTTCCCAACAGGAAGAAGAATTAATCACAGGCTCAGCCTGCTGCCCGGAACCAGAATAGGGCCTGAGGCCATCTTACGCTTTTGCGGCCAGCTCCCAAAAAAGCGAGTTGAAAAATGGAGCTCAGGGGCACTGCAATTCACAAAACGGCAGAGTTATAAATGATAACTCTCGTCCACAAATATATTGAGGGAAGGCAACGAAGAGGATTTGAAAGCAAGGCAGAATTGCAGGAAACAGATTTCAGGAGGTAGATTCGCGTCGCCTTTAAAGCACATGAAAAACGGCAAAACGTCGACAATGATGCCCTTGGCCAAAAAGGACGTATGCGTGTTTTCCTGAATATATTCAGGAAAAAACGCATACGCCCTTTTTGGCCAACCAAGCAACCTTGAAAGGCAAATCAGCGCTCCAAAGAAGTCTCGCTTCTCATCGGTCAAAAGGGCCATGCTGAGAAAAGTGTCAAAACCAGAAATGCAGGACAGGCCATGGAGAAATGGGAGCCTTGCTATGCTGATGGGCGGGATGTAAATTGCCAACAGCCAATCTGGAGAAGTGTACGGTGTGTCCTGAAACATCGAAAAAACACAGCTTAGAACGCATAGGGCACTTACACTCATGGGCGTATAAATTGGGAAAACTAAAAATCAGCAACACACAGGCACCCCAAAGTTTAGGGCTGCTCTGTTGACAAGAACCTCCACTTCATGACACCTTAAATATCCCAGGAAAGAGAAAAATGGATAAAGAAGTGGTGGTCCTTATGTACAATGGAATATCACTCAGCCATGAAATCAATGTCATAAGGCTAGTAGCAGCATGATGAGTGGATTTAGGTACGACAATTCTAAGTGAAATAAGTCACACAGAAAAAGACACTTATCATAAGCTATCACTTATAGAGGGAATGTAAAAACCGCTACAATTGAACTGAATTACAAAAGAAAACAGAGTCACACGTTTACAAAACACACTATGGCTGCTTAACGGGAAAGGTGAGGTGGGGTGATGCATAAAACAAGGGTTTCAAATTAGCTGAGATACCGTTCCATAAACCCAATATGTAATAGAAAGACCTACTCCTTGCTCAGTGAACTGGACTCAACACCCCCTATTCACCGCACAAGAATATATCTGATTAGTAAGAATCTTAAAACCTATGAATTTATATCTCTCTGAAAGTGAGTCAAGTGGGTGTTAAGCGGCATAAACACAGCCGTGAAAAGCAGCTAAACCCCATTATAAGAATAAATTAATTTTAGAAACCCGTGAAACAAAGAAAGTGAAAGAGAGAGAAATTCTTACAAAATTCGTTCACGGGCTGTGATGACACCTGGAATGACCATATCTAGACCCACAGCTGGATGAGACATAAGGGTGGACACTCTCGGGGCTGAGAGATTTGGTGAGGTTGGGGGAGCAAACGCAGAGCCTTTAAAGTAATACTGCCTGTTACCCATTCCCATGGGTCCCAAATCTCCAGGTTCAAGGGCATCTTCCTACATCGAAAACATGCATGAGAAACCCAGAAGGTGGTACACCGTGTGACCGGGAAAGGTTTCTAAAACGCACCTCATTTCTCATCTCCTTGTGCTCGGGTTCGCCATTCCAGCCTCTTTACTAGCAATCTCCCTCCTTGGAGAATCAGCACCTTTAACCTCCTGTTCCGTACAGCTTGCAATTTGTCCTGAGGATGAACAGGAAGAGGGGGAGCCAATGAGAGACTAACTCTAGGTGTTGGGACAGGCACAGGTCACTCTATTTTCCCAACAGGAAGAAGAATTAATCACAGGCTCAGCCTGCTGCCCGGAACCAGAATAGGGCCTGAGGCCATCTTACGCTTTTGCGGCCAGCTCCCAAAAAAGCGAGTTGAAAAATGGAGCTCAGGGGCACTGCAATTCACAAAACGGCAGAGTTATAAATGATAACTCTCGTCCACAAATATATTGAGGGAAGGCAACGAAGAGGATTTGAAAGCAAGGCAGAATTGCAGGAAACAGATTTCAGGAGGTAGATTCGCGTCGCCTTTAAAGCACATGAAAAACGGCAAAACGTCGACAATGATGCCCTTGGCCAAAAAGGACGTATGCGTGTTTTCCTGAATATATTCAGGAAAAAACGCATACGCCCTTTTTGGCCAACCAAGCAACCTTGAAAGGCAAATCAGCGCTCCAAAGAAGTCTCGCTTCTCATCGGTCAAAAGGGCCATGCTGAGAAAAGTGTCAAAACCAGAAATGCAGGACAGGCCATGGAGAAATGGGAGCCTTGCTATGCTGATGGGCGGGATGTAAATTGCCAACAGCCAATCTGGAGAAGTGTACGGTGTGTCCTGAAACATCGAAAAAACACAGCTTAGAACGCATAGGGCACTTACACTCATGGGCGTATAAATTGGGAAAACTAAAAATCAGCAACACACAGGCACCCCAAAGTTTAGGGCTGCTCTGTTGACAAGAACCTCCACTTCATGACACCTTAAATATCCCAGGAAAGAGAAAAATGGATAAAGAAGTGGTGGTCCTTATGTACAATGGAATATCACTCAGCCATGAAATCAATGTCATAAGGCTAGTAGCAGCATGATGAGTGGATTTAGGTACGACAATTCTAAGTGAAATAAGTCACACAGAAAAAGACACTTATCATAAGCTATCACTTACAGAGGGAATGTAAAAACCGCTACAATTGAACTGAATTACAAAAGAAAACAGAGTCACACGTTTACAAAACACACTATGGCTGCTTAACGGGAAAGGTGAGGTGGGGTGATGCATAAAACAAGGGTTTCAAATTAGCTGAGATACCGTTCCATAAACCCAATATGTAATAGAAAGACCTACTCCTTGCTCAGTGAACTGGACTCAACACCCCCTATTCACCGCACAAGAATATATCTGATTAGTAAGAATCTTAAAACCTATGAATTTATATCTCTCTGAAAGTGAGTCAAGTGGGTGTTAAGCGGCATAAACACAGCCGTGAAAAGCAGCTAAACCCCATTATAAGAATAAATTAATTTTAGAAACCCGTGAAACAAAGAAAGTGAAAGAGAGAGAAATTCTTACAAAATTCGTTCAGGGGCTGTGATGCCACCTGGAATGACCATATCTAGACCCACAGCTGGATGAGACATAAGGGTGGACACTCTCGGGGCTGAGAGATTTGGTGAGGTTGGGGGAGCAAACGCAGAGCCTTTAAAGTAATACTGCCTGTTACCCATCCCAAGGGTCCCAAATCTCCAGGTTCAAGGGCATCTTCCTACATCGAAAACATGCATGAGAAACCCAGAAGGTGGTACACCGTGTGACCGGGAAAGGTTTCTAAAACGCACCTCATTTCTCATCTCCTTGTGCTCGGGTTCGCCATTCCAGCCTCTTTACTAGCAATCTCCCTCCTTGGAGAATCAGCACCTTTAACCTCCTGTTCCGTACAGCTTGCAATTTGTCCTGAGGATGAACAGGAAGAGGGGGAGCCAATGAGAGACTAGCTCTAGGTGTTGGGACAGGCACAGGTCACTCTATTTTCCCAACAGGAAGAAGAATTAATCACAGGCTCAGCCTGCTGCCCGGAACCAGAATAGGGCCTGAGGCCATCTTACGCTTTTGCGGCCAGCTCCCAAAAAAGCGAGTTGAAAAATGGAGCTCAGGGGCACTGCAATTCACAAACTGGCAGAGTTATAAATGATAACTCTCGTCCACAAATATATTGAGGGAAGGCAACGAAGAGGATTTGAAAGCAAGGCAGAATTGCAGGAAACAGATTTCAGGAGGTAGATTCGCGTCGCCTTTAAAGCACATGAAAAACGGCAAAACGTCGACAATGTTGCCCTTGGCCAAAAAGGACGTATGCGTTTTTTCCTGAATATATTCAGGAAAAAACGCATACGTCCTTTTTGGCCAACCAAGCAACCTGGAAAGGCAAATCAGCGCTCCAAAGAAGTCTCGCTTCTCATCGGTCAAAAGGGCCATGCTGAGAAAAGTGTCAAAACCAGAAATGCAGGACAGGCCATGGAGAAATGGGAGCCTTGCTATGCTGATGGGCGGGATGTAAATTGCCAACAGCCACTCTGGAGAAGTGTACGGTGTGTCCTGAAACATCGAAAAAACACAGCTTAGAGCGCATAGGGCACTTCAACTCATGGGCGTATAAATTGGGAAAACTAAAAATCAGCAAGACAGAGGCACCCCAAAGTTTAGGGCTGCTCTGTTGACAAGAACCTCCACTTCATGACACCTTAAATATCCCAGGAAAGAGAAAAATGGATAAAGAAGTGGTGGTCCTTATGTACAATGGAATATCACTCAGCCATGAAATCAATGTCATAAGGCTAGTAGCAGCATGATGAGTGGATTTAGGTACGACAATTCTAAGTGAAATAAGTCACACAGAAAAAGACACTTATCATAAGCTATCACTTATAGAGGGAATGTAAAAACCGCTACAATTGAACTGAATTACAAAAGAAAACAGAGTCACACGTTTACAAAACACACTATGGCTGCTTAACGGGAAAGGTGAGGTGGGGTGATGCATAAAACAAGGGTTTCAAATTAGCTGAGATACCGTTCCATAAACCCAATATGTAATAGAAAGACCTACTCCTTGCTCAGTGAACTGGACTCAACACCCCCTATTCACCGCACAAGAATATATCTGATTAGTAAGAATCTTAAAACCTATGAATTTATATCTCTCTGAAAGTGAGTCAAGTGGGTGTTAAGCGGCATAAACACAGCCGTGAAAAGCAGCTAAACCCCATTATAAGAATAAATTAATTTTAGAAACCCGTGAAACAAAGAAAGTGAAAGAGAGAGAAATTCTTACAAAATTCGTTCAGGGGCTGTGATGCCACCTGGAATGACCATATCTAGACCCACAGCTGGATGAGACATAAGGGTGGACACTCTCGGGGCTGAGAGATTTGGTGAGGTTGGGGGAGCAAACGCAGAGCCTTTAAAGTAATACTGCCTGTTACCCATCCCAAGGGTCCCAAATCTCCAGGTTCAAGGGCATCTTCCTACATCGAAAACATGCATGAGAAACCCAGAAGGTGGTACACCGTGTGACCGGGAAAGGTTTCTAAAACGCACCTCATTTCTCATCTCCTTGTGCTCAGGTTCGCCATTCCAGCCGCTTTACTAGCAATCTCCCTCCTTGGAGAATCAGCATCTTTAACCTCCTGTTCCGTACAGCTTGCAATTTGTCCTGAGGATGATCAGGAAGAGGGGGAGCCAATGAGAGACTAGCTCTAGGTGTTGGGACAGGCACAGGTCACTCTATTTTCCCAACAGGAAGAAGAATTAATCACAGGCTCAGCCTGCTGCCCGGAACCAGAATAGGGCCTGAGGCCATCTTACGCTTTTGCGGCCAGCTCCCAAAAAAGCGAGTTGAAAAATGGAGCTCAGGGGCACTGCAATTCACAAAACGGCAGAGTTATAAATGATAACTCTCGTCCACAAATATATTGAGGGAAGGCAACGAAGAGGATTTGAAAGCAAGGCAGAATTGCAGGAAACAGATTTCAGGAGGTAGATTCGCGTCGCCTTTAAAGCACATGAAAAACGGCAAAACGTCGACAATGATGCCCTTGGCCAAAAAGGACGTATGCGTGTTTTCCTGAATATATTCAGGAAAACACGCATACGCCCTTTTTGGCCAACCAAGCAACCTTGAAAGGCAAATCAGCGCTCCAAAGAAGTCTCGCTTCTCATCGGTCAAAAGGGCCATGCTGAGAAAAGTGTCAAAACCAGAAATGCAGGACAGGCCATGGAGAAATGGGAGCCTTGCTATGCTGATGGGCGGGATGTAAATTGCCAACAGCCAATCTGGAGAAGTGTACGGTGTGTCCTGAAACATCGAAAAAACACAGCTTAGAGCGCATAGGGCACTTACACTCATGGGCGTATAAATTGGGAAAACTAAAAATCAGCAACACACAGGCACCCCAAAGTTTAGGGCTGCTCTGTTGACAAGAACCTCCACTTCATGACACCTTAAATATCCCAGGAAAGAGAAAAATGGATAAAGAAGTGGTGGTCCTTATGTACAATGGAATATCACTCAGCCATGAAATCAATGTCATAAGGCTAGTAGCAGCATGATGAGTGGATTTAGGTACGACAATTCTAAGTGAAATAAGTCACACAGAAAAAGACACTTATCATAAGCTATCACTTATAGAGGGAATGTAAAAACCGCTACAATTGAACTGAATTACAAAAGAAAACAGAGTCACACGTTTACAAAACACACTATGGCTGCTTAACGGGAAAGGTGAGGTGGGGTGATGCATAAAACAAGGGTTTCAAATTAGCTGAGATACCGTTCCATAAACCCAATATGTAATAGAAAGACCTACTCCTTGCTCAGTGAACTGGACTCAACACCCCCTATTCACCGCACAAGAATATATCTGATTAGTAAGAATCTTAAAACCTATGAATTTATATCTCTCTGAAAGTGAGTCAAGTGGGTGTTAAGCGGCATAAACACAGCCGTGAAAAGCAGCTAAACCCCATTATAAGAATAAATTAATTTTAGAAACCCGTGAAACAAAGAAAGTGAAAGAGAGAGAAATTCTTACAAAATTCGTTCAGGGGCTGTGATGCCACCTGGAATGACCATATCTAGACCCACAGCTGGATGAGACATAAGGGTGGACACTCTCGGGGCTGAGAGATTTGGTGAGGTTGGGGGAGCAAACGCAGAGCCTTTAAAGTAATACTGCCTGTTACCCATCCCAAGGGTCCCAAATCTCCAGGTTCAAGGGCATCTTCCTACATCGAAAACATGCATGAGAAACCCAGAAGGTGGTACACCGTGTGACCGGGAAAGGTTTCTAAAACGCACCTCATTTCTCATCTCCTTGTGCTCAGGTTCGCCATTCCAGCCGCTTTACTAGCAATCTCCCTCCTTGGAGAATCAGCATCTTTAACCTCCTGTTCCGTACAGCTTGCAATTTGTCCTGAGGATGATCAGGAAGAGGGGGAGCCAATGAGAGACTAGCTCTAGGTGTTGGGACAGGCACAGGTCACTCTATTTTCCCAACAGGAAGAAGAATTAATCACAGGCTCAGCCTGCTGCCCGGAACCAGAATAGGGCCTGAGGCCATCTTACGCCTTTGCGGCCAGCTCCCAAAAAAGCGAGTTGAAAAATGGAGCTCAGGGGCACTGCAATTCACAAAACGGCAGAGTTATAAATGATAACTCTCGTCCACAAATATATTGAGGGAAGGCAACGAAGAGGATTTGAAAGCAAGGCAGAATTGCAGGAAACAGATTTCAGGAGGTAGATTCGCGTCGCCTTTAAAGCACATGAAAAACGGCAAAACGTCGACAATGATGCCCTTGGCCAAAAAGGACGTATGCGTGTTTTCCTGAATATATTCAGGAAAACACGCATACGCCCTTTTTGGCCAACCAAGCAACCTTGAAAGGCAAATCAGCGCTCCAAAGAAGTCTCGCTTCTCATCGGTCAAAAGGGCCATGCTGAGAAACGTGTCAAAACCAGAAATGCAGGACAGGCCATGGAGAAATGGGAGCCTTGCTATGCTGATGGGCGGGATGTAAATTGCCAACAGCCAATCTGGAGAAGTGTACGGTGTGTCCTGAAACATCGAAAAAACACAGCTTAGAGCGCATAGGGCACTTACACTCATGGGCGTATAAATTGGGAAAACTAAAAATCAGCAACACACAGGCACCCCAAAGTTTAGGGCTGCTCTGTTGACAAGAACCTCCACTTCATGACACCTTAAATATCCCAGGAAAGAGAAAAATGGATAAAGAAGTGGTGGTCCTTATGTACAATGGAATATCACTCAGCCATGAAATCAATGTCATAAGGCTAGTAGCAGCATGATGAGTGGATTTAGGTACGACAATTCTAAGTGAAATAAGTCACACAGAAAAAGACACTTATCATAAGCTATCACTTATAGAGGGAATGTAAAAACCGCTACAATTGAACTGAATTACAAAAGAAAACAGAGTCACACGTTTACAAAACACACTATGGCTGCTTAACGGGAAAGGTGAGGTGGGGTGATGCATAAAACAAGGGTTTCAAATTAGCTGAGATACCGTTCCATAAACCCAATATGTAATAGAAAGACCTACTCCTTGCTCAGTGAACTGGACTCAACACCCCCTATTCACCGCACAAGAATATATCTGATTAGTAAGAATCTTAAAACCTATGAATTTATATCTCTCTGAAAGTGAGTCAAGTGGGTGTTAAGCGGCATAAACACAGCCGTGAAAAGCAGCTAAACCCCATTATAAGAATAAATTAATTTTAGAAACCCGTGAAACAAAGAAAGTGAAAGAGAGAGAAATTCTTACAAAATTCGTTCAGGGGCTGTGATGCCACCTGGAATGACCATATCTAGACCCACAGCTGGATGAGACATAAGGGTGGACACTCTCGGGGCTGAGAGATTTGGTGAGGTTGGGGGAGCAAACGCAGAGCCTTTAAAGTAATACTGCCTGTTACCCATCCCAAGGGTCCCAAATCTCCAGGTTCAAGGGCATCTTCCTACATCGAAAACATGCATGAGAAACCCAGAAGGTGGTACACCGTGTGACCGGGAAAGGTTTCTAAAACGCACCTCATTTCTCATCTCCTTGTGCTCAGGTTCGCCATTCCAGCCGCTTTACTAGCAATCTCCCTCCTTGGAGAATCAGCATCTTTAACCTCCTGTTCCGTACAGCTTGCAATTTGTCCTGAGGATGATCAGGAAGAGGGGGAGCCAATGAGAGACTAGCTCTAGGTGTTGGGACAGGCACAGGTCACTCTATTTTCCCAACAGGAAGAAGAATTAATCACAGGCTCAGCCTGCTGCCCGGAACCAGAATAGGGCCTGAGGCCATCTTACGCTTTTGCGGCCAGCTCCCAAAAAAGCGAGTTGAAAAATGGAGCTCAGGGGCACTGCAATTCACAAAACGGCAGAGTTATAAATGATAACTCTCGTCCACAAATATATTGAGGGAAGGCAACGAAGAGGATTTGAAAGCAAGGCAGAATTGCAGGAAACAGATTTCAGGAGGTAGATTCGCGTCGCCTTTAAAGCACATGAAAAACGGCAAAACGTCGACAATGATGCCCTTGGCCAAAAAGGACGTATGCGTGTTTTCCTGAATATATTCAGGAAAACACGCATACGCCCTTTTTGGCCAACCAAGCAACCTTGAAAGGCAAATCAGCGCTCCAAAGAAGTCTCGCTTCTCATCGGTCAAAAGGGCCATGCTGAGAAAAGTGTCAAAACCAGAAATGCAGGACAGGCCATGGAGAAATGGGAGCCTTGCTATGCTGATGGGCGGGATGTAAATTGCCAACAGCCAATCTGGAGAAGTGTACGGTGTGTCCTGAAACATCGAAAAAACACAGCTTAGAGCGCATAGGGCACTTACACTCATGGGCGTATAAATTGGGAAAACTAGAAATCAGCAACACACAGGCACCCCAAAGTTTAGGGCTGCTCTGTTGACAAGAACCTCCACTTCATGACACCTTAAATATCCCAGGAAAGAGAAAAATGGATAAAGAAGTGGTGGTCCTTATGTACAATGGAATATCACTCAGCCATGAAATCAATGTCATAAGGCTAGTAGCAGCATGATGAGTGGATTTAGGTACGACAATTCTAAGTGAAATAAGTCACACAGAAAAAGACACTTATCATAAGCTATCACTTATAGAGGGAATGTAAAAACCGCTACAATTGAACTGAATTACAAAAGAAAACAGAGTCACACGTTTACAAAACACACTATGGCTGCTTAACGGGAAAGGTGAGGTGGGGTGATGCATAAAACAAGGGTTTCAAATTAGCTGAGATACCGTTCCATAAACCCAATATGTAATAGAAAGACCTACTCCTTGCTCAGTGAACTGGACTCAACACCCCCTATTCACCGCACAAGAATATATCTGATTAGTAAGAATCTTAAAACCTATGAATTTATATCTCTCTGAAAGTGAGTCAAGTGGGTGTTAAGCGGCATAAACACAGCCGTGAAAAGCAGCTAAACCCCATTATAAGAATAAATTAATTTTAGAAACCCGTGAAACAAAGAAAGTGAAAGAGAGAGAAATTCTTACAAAATTCGTTCAGGGGCTGTGATGCCACCTGGAATGACCATATCTAGACCCACAGCTGGATGAGACATAAGGGTGGACACTCTCGGGGCTGAGAGATTTGGTGAGGTTGGGGGAGCAAACGCAGAGCCTTTAAAGTAATACTGCCTGTTACCCATCCCAAGGGTCCCAAATCTCCAGGTTCAAGGGCATCTTCCTACATCGAAAACATGCATGAGAAACCCAGAAGGTGGTACACCGTGTGACCGGGAAAGGTTTCTAAAACGCACCTCATTTCTCATCTCCTTGTGCTCAGGTTCGCCTTTCCAGCCGCTTTACTAGCAATCTCCCTCCTTGGAGAATCAGCATCTTTAACCTCCTGTTCCGTACAGCTTGCAATTTGTCCTGAGGATGATCAGGAAGAGGGGGAGCCAATGAGAGACTAGCTCTAGGTGTTGGGACAGGCACAGGTCACTCTATTTTCCCAACAGGAAGAAGAATTAATCACAGGCTCAGCCTGCTGCCCGGAACCAGAATAGGGCCTGAGGCCATCTTACGCTTTTGCGGCCAGCTCCCAAAAAAGCGAGTTGAAAAATGGAGCTCAGGGGCACTGCAATTCACAAAACGGCAGAGTTATAAATGATAACTCTCGTCCACAAATATATTGAGGGAAGGCAACGAAGAGGATTTGAAAGCAAGGCAGAATTGCAGGAAACAGATTTCAGGAGGTAGATTCGCGTCGCCTTTAAAGCACATGAAAAACGGCAAAACGTCGACAATGATGCCCTTGGCCAAAAAGGACGTATGCGTGTTTTCCTGAATATATTCAGGAAAACACGCATACGCCCTTTTTGGCCAACCAAGCAACCTTGAAAGGCAAATCAGCGCTCCAAAGAAGTCTCGCTTCTCATCGGTCAAAAGGGCCATGCTGAGAAAAGTGTCAAAACCAGAAATGCAGGACAGGCCATGGAGAAATGGGAGCCTTGCTATGCTGATGGGCGGGATGTAAATTGCCAACAGCCAATCTGGAGAAGTGTACGGTGTGTCCTGAAACATCGAAAAAACACAGCTTAGAGCGCATAGGGCACTTACACTCATGGGCGTATAAATTGGGAAAACTAGAAATCAGCAACACACAGGCACCCCAAAGTTTAGGGCTGCTCTGTTGACAAGAACCTCCACTTCATGACACCTTAAATATCCCAGGAAAGAGAAAAATGGATAAAGAAGTGGTGGTCCTTATGTACAATGGAATATCACTCAGCCATGAAATCAATGTCATAAGGCTAGTAGCAGCATGATGAGTGGATTTAGGTACGACAATTCTAAGTGAAATAAGTCACACAGAAAAAGACACTTATCATAAGCTATCACTTATAGAGGGAATGTAAAAACCGCTACAATTGAACTGAATTACAAAAGAAAACAGAGTCACACGTTTACAAAACACACTATGGCTGCTTAACGGGAAAGGTGAGGTGGGGTGATGCATAAAACAAGGGTTTCAAATTAGCTGAGATACCGTTCCATAAACCCAATATGTAATAGAAAGACCTACTCCTTGCTCAGTGAACTGGACTCAACACCCCCTATTCACCGCACAAGAATATATCTGATTAGTAAGAATCTTAAAACCTATGAATTTATATCTCTCTGAAAGTGAGTCAAGTGGGTGTTAAGCGGCATAAACACAGCCGTGAAAAGCAGCTAAACCCCATTATAAGAATAAATTAATTTTAGAAACCCGTGAAACAAAGAAAGTGAAAGAGAGAGAAATTCTTACAAAATTCGTTCAGGGGCTGTGATGCCACCTGGAATGACCATATCTAGACCCACAGCTGGATGAGACATAAGGGTGGACACTCTCGGGGCTGAGAGATTTGGTGAGGTTGGGGGAGCAAACGCAGAGCCTTTAAAGTAATACTGCCTGTTACCCATCCCAAGGGTCCCAAATCTCCAGGTTCAAGGGCATCTTCCTACATCGAAAACATGCATGAGAAACCCAGAAGGTGGTACACCGTGTGACCGGGAAAGGTTTCTAAAACGCACCTCATTTCTCATCTCCTTGTGCTCAGGTTCGCCATTCCAGCCGCTTTACTAGCAATCTCCCTCCTTGGAGAATCAGCATCTTTAACCTCCTGTTCCGTACAGCTTGCAATTTGTCCTGAGGATGATCAGGAAGAGGGGGAGCCAATGAGAGACTAGCTCTAGGTGTTGGGACAGGCACAGGTCACTCTATTTTCCCAACAGGAAGAAGAATTAATCACAGGCTCAGCCTGCTGCCCGGAACCAGAATAGGGCCTGAGGCCATCTTACGCTTTTGCGGCCAGCTCCCAAAAAAGCGAGTTGAAAAATGGAGCTCAGGGGCACTGCAATTCACAAAACGGCAGAGTTATAAATGATAACTCTCGTCCACAAATATATTGAGGGAAGGCAACGAAGAGGATTTGAAAGCAAGGCAGAATTGCAGGAAACAGATTTCAGGAGGTAGATTCGCGTCGCCTTTAAAGCACATGAAAAACGGCAAAACGTCGACAATGATGCCCTTGGCCAAAAAGGACGTATGCGTGTTTTCCTGAATATATTCAGGAAAACACGCATACGCCCTTTTTGGCCAACCAAGCAACCTTGAAAGGCAAATCAGCGCTCCAAAGAAGTCTCGCTTCTCATCGGTCAAAAGGGCCATGCTGAGAAAAGTGTCAAAACCAGAAATGCAGGACAGGCCATGGAGAAATGGGAGCCTTGCTATGCTGATGGGCGGGATGTAAATTGCCAACAGCCAATCTGGAGAAGTGTACGGTGTGTCCTGAAACATCGAAAAAACACAGCTTAGAGCGCATAGGGCACTTACACTCATGGGCGTATAAATTGGGAAAACTAAAAATCAGCAACACACAGGCACCCCAAAGTTTAGGGCTGCTCTGTTGACAAGAACCTCCACTTCATGACACCTTAAATATCCCAGGAAAGAGAAAAATGGATAAAGAAGTGGTGGTCCTTATGTACAATGGAATATCACTCAGCCATGAAATCAATGTCATAAGGCTAGTAGCAGCATGATGAGTGGATTTAGGTACGACAATTCTAAGTGAAATAAGTCACACAGAAAAAGACACTTATCATAAGCTATCACTTATAGAGGGAATGTAAAAACCGCTACAATTGAACAGAATTACAAAACAGAACAGAGTCACACGTTTAGAAAACACACTATGGCTGCTTAACGGGAAAGGTGAGGTGGGGTGATGCATAAAACAAGGGTTTCAAATTAGCTGAGATACCGTTCCATAAACCCAATATGTAATAGAAAGACCTACTCCTTGCTCAGTGAACTGGACTCAACACCCCCTATTCACCGCACAAGAATATATCTGACTAGTAAGAATCTTAAAACCTATGAATTTATATCCCTCTGAAAGTGAGTCAAGTGGGTGTAAAGCGGCATAAACACAGCCGTGAAAAGCAGCTAAACCCCATTATAAGAATAAATTAATTTAAAAAACCCTTGAAACAAAGAAAGTGAAAGAGAGAGAAATTCTTACAAAATTCGTTCAGGGGCTGTGATGACACCTGGAATGACCATATCTAGACCCACAGCTGGATGAGACATAAGGGTGGACACTCTCGGGGCTGAGAGATTTGGTGAGGTTGGGGGAGCAAACGCAGAGCCTTAAAGTAATACTGCCTGTTACCCATCCCATGGGTCCCAAATCTCCAGGTTCAAGGGCATGTTCCTACATCGAAAACATGCATGAGAAACCCAGAAGGTGGTACACCGTGTGACTGGGAAAGGTTTCTAAAACGCACCTCATTTCTCATCTCCTTGTGCTCGGGTTCACCATTCCAGCCTCTTTACTAGCAATCTCCCTCCTTGGAGAATCAGCACCTTTAACCTCCTGTTCCGTACAGCTTGCAATTTGTCCTGAGGATGAACAGGAAGTGGGGGAGACAATGAGAGACTAGCTCTAGGTGTTGCGACAGGCACAGGTCACTCTATTTTCCCAACAGGAAGAAGAATTAATCACAGGCTCAGCCTGCTGCCCGGAACCAGAATAGGGCCTGAGGCCATCTTGCGCTTTTGCGGCCGGCTCCCAAAAAAGCGATTTGAAAAATGGAGCTCAGGGGCACTGCAATTCACAAACTGGCAGAGTTATAAATGATAACTCTCGTCCACAAATATATTGAGGGAAGGCAACGAAGAGGATTTGAAAGCAAGGCAGAATTGCAGGAAACAGATTTCAGGAGGTAGATTCGCGTCGCCTTTAAAGCACATGAAAAACGGCAAAACGTCGACAATGATGCCCTTGGCCAAAAAGGGCGTATGCGTTTTTTCCTGAATATATTCAGGAAAAAACGCATACGCCCTTTTTGGCCAACCAAGCAACCTGGAAAGGCAAATCATCGCTCCAAAGAAGTCTCGCTTCTCATCGGTCAAAAGGGCCATGCTGAGAAAAGTGTCAAAACCAGAAATGCAGGACAGGCCATGGAGAAATGGGAGCCTTGCTATGCTGATGGGCGGGATGTAAATTGCCAACAGCCACTCTGGAGAAGTGTACGGTGTGTCCTGAAACATCGAAAAAACACAGCTTAGAGCGCATAGGGCACTTCAACTCATGGGCGTATAAATTGGGAAAACTAAAAATCAGCAAGACAGAGGCTCCCCAAAGTTTAGGGCTGCTCTGTTGACAAGAACCTCCACTTCATGACACCTTAAATATCCCATGAAAGAGAAAAATGGATAAAGAAGTGGTGGTCCTTATGTACAATGGAATATCACTCAGCCATGAAATCAATGTCATAAGGCTAGTAGCAGCATGATGAGTGGATTTAGGTACGACAATTCTAAGTGAAATAAGTCACACAGAAAAAGACACTTATCATAAGCTATCACTTATAGAGGGAATGTAAAAACCGCTACAATTGAACTGAATTACAAAACAAAACAGAGTCACACGTTTACAAAACACACTATGGCTGCTTAACGGGAAAGGTGAGGTGGGGTGATGCATAAAACAAGGGTTTCAAATTAGCTGAGATACCGTTCCATAAACCCAATATGTAATAGAAAGACCTACTCCTTGCTCAGTGAACTGGACTCAACACCCCCTATTCACCGCACAAGAATATATCTGACTAGTAAGAATCTTAAAACCTATGTATTGATATCTCTCTGGATGTGAGTCAAATGGGTGTAAAGCGGCATAAACACAGCCGTGAAAAGCAGCTAAACCCCATTATAAGAATAAATTAATTTTAAAAACCCGTGAAACAAAGACAGTGAAAGAGAGAGAAATTCTTACAAAATTCGTTCAGGGGCTGTGATGCCACCTGGAATGACCATATCTAGACCCACAGCTGGATAAGACGTAAGGGTGGATACTCTCGGGGCTGAGAGATTTGGTGAGGTTGGGTGAGCAAACACAGAGCCTTTAAAGTACTACTGCCTGTTACCCATCGCATGGGTCCCAAATCTCCAGGTTCAAGGGCATCTTCCTATATCGAAAACATGCATGAGAAACCCAGAAGGTGGTAGACCGTGTGACCGGGAAAGGTTTCTAAAACGCACCTCATTTCTCATCTCCTTGTGCTCGGGTTCGCCATTCCAGCCGCTTTACTAGCAATCTCCCTCCTTGGAGAATCAGGACCTTTAACCTCCTGTTCCGTACAGGTTGCAATTTGTCCTGAGTATGAACGGGAAGAAGGGAAGCCAATGAGAGACTAGCTTTAGGTGTTGGGACAGGCACAGGTCACTCTATTTTCCCATCAGGAAGAAGAATTAACCACAGGCTCAGCCTGCCGCCCGGAACCAGAATAGGGCCTGATGCCATCCTGCGCTTTTGCGGCCAGCTCCCAAAAAAGCGAGTTGAAAAATGGAGCTCAGGGGAACTGCAATTAACAAACCTGCAGAGTTGTAAATGATAACTCTCGTTCACAAATATCTTGATTGAAGGCAACGAAGAGGATTTGAAAGCAAGGTAGAATTGCAGGAAACAGATGTCAGGAGGTAGATTCGAATCGCCTTTAAAGCACATGAAAAACGGCAAAATGTCGACAATGATGCCCATGGTCAAAAAGGGCGTATGCGTTTCTTCCTGAATATATTCAGGAAAAAACGCATACGCCCTTTTTGGCCAACCAAGCAACCTGGAAAGGCAAATCAGCGCTACAAAGAAGTCTCGCTTCCCATCGGTCAAAAGGGCCATGCTGAAAAAAGTGTCAAAACCAGAAATGCAGGACAGGCCATGGAGAAATGGGAGCCTTGCTACGCTGATAGTCAGGATGTAAATTGCCAACAGCCACTATGGAGAAGTGTACTGTGTGTCCCGAATCATCGAAAAAACACAGCTTAGTGCGCATAGGGCACTTCCAATCACGTGCGTATATATTGGGAAAACGAAAAATCAGCAAGACACAGGCACCCCAAAGTTTACGGCTGCTCTGTTGACAAGAACCTCCACTTCATGACACCTTAAATATCCCAGGAAAGAGAAAAATGGATAAAGAAGTGGTGGTCCTTATATACAATGGAATATCACTCAGCCATGAAATCAATGTCATAAGGCTAGTAGCAGCATGATGAGTGGATTTAGGTACGACAATTCTAAGTGAAATAAGTCACACAGAAAAAGACACTTATCATAAGCTATCACTTATAGAGGGAATGTAAAAACCGCTACAATTGAACAGAATTACAAAACAGAACAGAGTCACACGTTTAGAAAACACACTATGGCTGCTTAACGGGAAAGGTGAGGTGGGGTGATGCATAAAACAAGGGTTTCAAATTAGCTGAGATACCGTTCCATAAACCCAATATGTAATAGAAAGACCTACTCCTTGCTCAGTGAACTGGACTCAACACCCCCTATTCACCGCACAAGAATATATCTGACTAGTAAGAATCTTAAAACCTATGAATTTATATCCCTCTGAAAGTGAGTCAAGTGGGTGTAAAGCGGCATAAACACAGCCGTGAAAAGCAGCTAAACCCCATTATAAGAATAAATTAATTTAAAAAACCCTTGAAACAAAGAAAGTGAAAGAGAGAGAAATTCTTACAAAATTCGTTCAGGGGCTGTGATGACACCTGGAATGACCATATCTAGACCCACAGCTGGATGAGACATAAGGGTGGACACTCTCGGGGCTGAGAGATTTGGTGAGGTTGGGGGAGCAAACGCAGAGCCTTAAAGTAATACTGCCTGTTACCCATCCCATGGGTCCCAAATCTCCAGGTTCAAGGGCATGTTCCTACATCGAAAACATGCATGAGAAACCCAGAAGGTGGTACACCGTGTGACTGGGAAAGGTTTCTAAAACGCACCTCATTTCTCATCTCCTTGTGCTCGGGTTCACCATTCCAGCCTCTTTACTAGCAATCTCCCTCCTTGGAGAATCAGCACCTTTAACCTCCTGTTCCGTACAGCTTGCAATTTGTCCTGAGGATGAACAGGAAGTGGGGGAGACAATGAGAGACTAGCTCTAGGTGTTGCGACAGGCACAGGTCACTCTATTTTCCCAACAGGAAGAAGAATTAATCACAGGCTCAGCCTGCTGCCCGGAACCAGAATAGGGCCTGAGGCCATCTTGCGCTTTTGCGGCCGGCTCCCAAAAAAGCGATTTGAAAAATGGAGCTCAGGGGCACTGCAATTCACAAACTGGCAGAGTTATAAATGATAACTCTCGTCCACAAATATATTGAGGGAAGGCAACGAAGAGGATTTGAAAGCAAGGCAGAATTGCAGGAAACAGATTTCAGGAGGTAGATTCGCGTCGCCTTTAAAGCACATGAAAAACGGCAAAACGTCGACAATGATGCCCTTGGCCAAAAAGGGCGTATGCGTTTTTTCCTGAATATATTCAGGAAAAAACGCATACGCCCTTTTTGGCCAACCAAGCAACCTGGAAAGGCAAATCATCGCTCCAAAGAAGTCTCGCTTCTCATCGGTCAAAAGGGCCATGCTGAGAAAAGTGTCAAAACCAGAAATGCAGGACAGGCCATGGAGAAATGGGAGCCTTGCTATGCTGATGGGCGGGATGTAAATTGCCAACAGCCACTCTGGAGAAGTGTACGGTGTGTCCTGAAACATCGAAAAAACACAGCTTAGAGCGCATAGGGCACTTCAACTCATGGGCGTATAAATTGGGAAAACTAAAAATCAGCAAGACAGAGGCTCCCCAAAGTTTAGGGCTGCTCTGTTGACAAGAACCTCCACTTCATGACACCTTAAATATCCCATGAAAGAGAAAAATGGATAAAGAAGTGGTGGTCCTTATGTACAATGGAATATCACTCAGCCATGAAATCAATGTCATAAGGCTAGTAGCAGCATGATGAGTGGATTTAGGTACGACAATTCTAAGTGAAATAAGTCACACAGAAAAAGACACTTATCATAAGCTATCACTTATAGAGGGAATGTAAAAACCGCTACAATTGAACTGAATTACAAAACAAAACAGAGTCACACGTTTACAAAACACACTATGGCTGCTTAACGGGAAAGGTGAGGTGGGGTGATGCATAAAACAAGGGTTTCAAATTAGCTGAGATACCGTTCCATAAACCCAATATGTAATAGAAAGACCTACTCCTTGCTCAGTGAACTGGACTCAACACCCCCTATTCACCGCACAAGAATATATCTGACTAGTAAGAATCTTAAAACCTATGTATTGATATCTCTCTGGATGTGAGTCAAATGGGTGTAAAGCGGCATAAACACAGCCGTGAAAAGCAGCTAAACCCCATTATAAGAATAAATTAATTTTAAAAACCCGTGAAACAAAGACAGTGAAAGAGAGAGAAATTCTTACAAAATTCGTTCAGGGGCTGTGATGCCACCTGGAATGACCATATCTAGACCCACAGCTGGATAAGACGTAAGGGTGGATACTCTCGGGGCTGAGAGATTTGGTGAGGTTGGGTGAGCAAACACAGAGCCTTTAAAGTACTACTGCCTGTTACCCATCGCATGGGTCCCAAATCTCCAGGTTCAAGGGCATCTTCCTATATCGAAAACATGCATGAGAAACCCAGAAGGTGGTAGACCGTGTGACCGGGAAAGGTTTCTAAAACGCACCTCATTTCTCATCTCCTTGTGCTCGGGTTCGCCATTCCAGCCGCTTTACTAGCAATCTCCCTCCTTGGAGAATCAGGACCTTTAACCTCCTGTTCCGTACAGGTTGCAATTTGTCCTGAGTATGAACGGGAAGAAGGGAAGCCAATGAGAGACTAGCTTTAGGTGTTGGGACAGGCACAGGTCACTCTATTTTCCCATCAGGAAGAAGAATTAACCACAGGCTCAGCCTGCCGCCCGGAACCAGAATAGGGCCTGATGCCATCCTGCGCTTTTGCGGCCAGCTCCCAAAAAAGCGAGTTGAAAAATGGAGCTCAGGGGAACTGCAATTAACAAACCTGCAGAGTTGTAAATGATAACTCTCGTTCACAAATATCTTGATTGAAGGCAACGAAGAGGATTTGAAAGCAAGGTAGAATTGCAGGAAACAGATGTCAGGAGGTAGATTCGAATCGCCTTTAAAGCACATGAAAAACGGCAAAATGTCGACAATGATGCCCATGGTCAAAAAGGGCGTATGCGTTTCTTCCTGAATATATTCAGGAAAAAACGCATACGCCCTTTTTGGCCAACCAAGCAACCTGGAAAGGCAAATCAGCGCTACAAAGAAGTCTCGCTTCCCATCGGTCAAAAGGGCCATGCTGAAAAAAGTGTCAAAACCAGAAATGCAGGACAGGCCATGGAGAAATGGGAGCCTTGCTACGCTGATAGTCAGGATGTAAATTGCCAACAGCCACTATGGAGAAGTGTACTGTGTGTCCCGAATCATCGAAAAAACACAGCTTAGTGCGCATAGGGCACTTCCAATCACGTGCGTATATATTGGGAAAACGAAAAATCAGCAAGACACAGGCACCCCAAAGTTTACGGCTGCTCTGTTGACAAGAACCTCCACTTCATGACACCTTAAATATCCCAGGAAAGAGAAAAATGGATAAAGAAGTGGTGGTCCTTATATACAATGGAATATCACTCAGCCATGAAATCAATGTCATAAGGCTAGTAGCAGCATGATGAGTGGATTTAGGTACGACAATTCTAAGTGAAATAAGTCACACAGAAAAAGACACTTATCATAAGCTATCATTTATAGAGGGAATGTAAAAACCGCTACAATTGAACTGAATTACAAAACAAAACAGAGTCACACGTTTACAAAACACACTATGGCTGCTTAACGGGAAAGGTGAGGTGGGGTGATGCATAAAACAAGGGTTTCAAATTAGCTGAGATACCGTTCCATAAACCCAATATGTAATAGAAAGACCTACTCCTTGCTCAGTGAACTGGACTCAACACCCCCTATTCACCGCACAAGAATATAT
Organism: Balaenoptera physalus; assembly: GCF_965194825.1. NCBI lineage: Eukaryota > Metazoa > Chordata > Mammalia > Artiodactyla > Balaenopteridae > Balaenoptera > Balaenoptera physalus. The sequence continues at coordinate 240,535 of NW_028126474.1, forward strand.
CTGATTAGTAAGAATCTTAAAACCTATGAATTTATATCTCTCTGAAAGTGAGTCAAGTGGGTGTAAAGCGGCATAAACACAGCCGTGAAAAGCAGCTAAACCCCATTATAAGAATAAATTAATTTTAAAAACCCGTGAAACAAAGACAGTGAAAGAGAGAGAAATTCTTACAAAATTCGTTCAGGGGCTGTGATGCCACCTGGAATGACCATATCTAGACCCACAGCTGGATGAGACATAAGGGTGGACACTCTCGGGGCTGAGAGATTTGGTGAGGTTGGGGGAGCAAACGCAGAGCCTTAAAGTAATACTGCCTGTTACCCATCCCATGGGTCCCAAATCTCCAGGTTCAAGGGCATGTTCCTACATCGAAAACATGCATGAGAAACCCAGAAGGTGGTACACCGTGTGACTGGGAAAGGTTTCTAAAACGCACCTCATTTCTCATCTCCTTGTGCTCGGGTTCGCCATTCCAGCCTCTTTACTAGCAATCTCCCTCCTTGGAGAATCAGCACCTTTAACCTCCTGTTCCGTACAGCTTGCAATTTGTCCTGAGGATGAACAGGAAGAGGGGGAGCCAATGAGAGACTAGCTCTAGGTGTTGCGACAGGCACAGGTCACTCTATTTTCCCAACAGGAAGAAGAATTAATCACAGGCTCAGCCTGCTGCCCGGAACCAGAATAGGGCCTGAGGCCATCTTGCGCTTTTGCGGCCAGCTCCCAAAAAAGCGATTTGAAAAATGGAGCTCAGGGGCACTGCAATTCACAAACTGGCAGAGTTATAAATGATAACTCTCGTCCACAAATATATTGAGGGAAGGCAACGAAGAGGATTTGAAAGCAAGGCAGAATTGCAGGAAACAGATTTCAGGAGGTAGATTCACGTCGCCTTTAAAGTACATGAAAAGCGGCAAAACGTCGACAATGATGCCCTTGGCCAAAAAGGACGTATGCGTTTTTTCCTGAATATATTCAGGAAAAAACGCATACGCCCTTTTTGGCCAACCAAGCAACCTGGAAAGGCAAATCATCGCTCCAAAGAAGTCTCGCTTCTCATCGGTCAAAAGGGCCATGCTGAGAAAAGTGTCAAAACCAGAAATGCAGGACAGGCCATGGAGAAATGGGAGCCTTGCTATGCTGATGGGCGGGATGTAAATTGCCAACAGCCACTCTGGAGAAGTGTACGGTGTGTCCTGAAACATCGAAAAAACACAGCTTAGAGCGCATAGGGCACTTCAACTCATGGGCGTATAAATTGGGAAAACTAAAAATCAGCAAGACAGAGGCTCCCCAAAGTTTAGGGCTGCTCTGTTGACAAGAACCTCCACTTCATGACACCTTAAATATCCCATGAAAGAGAAAAATGGATAAAGAAGTGGTGGTCCTTATGTACAATGGAATATCACTCAGCCATGAAATCAATGTCATAAGGCTAGTAGCAGCATGATGAGTGGATTTAGGTACGACAATTCTAAGTGAAATAAGTCACACAGAAAAAGACACTTATCATAAGCTATCACTTATAGAGGGAATGTAAAAACCGCTACAATTGAACTGAATTACAAAACAAAACAGAGTCACACGTTTACAAAACACACTATGGCTGCTTAACGGGAAAGGTGAGGTGGGGTGATGCATAAAACAAGGGTTTCAAATTAGCTGAGATACCGTTCCATAAACCCAATATGTAATAGAAAGACCTACTCCTTGCTCAGTGAACTGGACTCAACACCCCCTATTCACCGCACAAGAATATATCTGACTAGTAAGAATCTTAAAACCTATGTATTGATATCTCTCTGGATGTGAGTCAAGTGGGTGTAAAGCGGCATAAACACAGCCGTGAAAAGCAGCTAAACCCCATTATAAGAATAAATTAATTTTAAAAACCCGTGAAACAAAGACAGTGAAAGAGAGAGAAATTCTTACAAAATTCGTTCAGGGGCTGTGATGCCACCTGGAATGACCATATCTAGACCCACAGCTGGATAAGACGTAAGGGTGGATACTCTCGGGGCTGAGAGATTTGGTGAGGTTGGGTGAGCAAACACAGAGCCTTTAAAGTACTACTGCCTGTTACCCATCGCATGGGTCCCAAATCTCCAGGTTCAAGGGCATCTTCCTATATCGAAAACATGCATGAGAAACCCAGAAGGTGGTAGACCGTGTGACCGGGAAAGGTTTCTAAAACGCACCTCATTTCTCATCTCCTTGTGCTCGGGTTCGCCATTCCAGCCGCTTTACTAGCAATCTCCCTCCTTGGAGAATCAGGACCTTTAACCTCCTGTTCCGTACAGGTTGCAATTTGTCCTGAGTATGAACGGGAAGAATGGGAGCCAATGAGAGACTAGCTCTAGGTGTTGGGACAGGCACAGGTCACTCTATTTTCCCATCAGGAAGAAGAATTAACCACAGGCTCAGCCTGCCGCCCGGAACCAGAATAGGGCCTGATGCCATCCTGCGCTTTTGCGGCCAGCTCCCAAAAAAGCGAGTTGAAAAATGGAGCTCAGGGGAACTGCAATTAACAAACCTGCAGAGTTGTAAATGATAACTCTCGTTCACAAATATCTTGATTGAAGGCAACGAAGAGGATTTGAAAGCAAGGTAGAATTGCAGGAAACAGATGTCAGGAGGTAGATTCGAATCGCCTTTAAAGCACATGAAAAGCGGCAAAACGTCGACAATGATGCCCATGGTCAAAAAGGGCGTATGCGTTTCTTCCTGAATATATTCAGGAAAAAACGCATACGCCCTTTTTGGCCAACCAAGCAACCTGGAAAGGCAAATCAGCGCTACAAAGAAGTCTCGCTTCCCATCGGTCAAAAGGGCCATGCTGAAAAAAGTGTCAAAACCAGAAATGCAGGACAGGCCATGGAGAAATGGGAGCCGTGCTACGCTGAGAGTCAGGATGTAAATTGCCAACAGCCACTATGGAGAAGTGTACTGTGTGTCCCGAAACATCGAAAAAACACAGCTTAGAGAGCATAGGGAACTTCCACGCATGGGGGGATAAAGCGGGAAAATTGAAAATCAGCAAGACACAAGCACCCCAAAGTTTAGGGCTGCTCTGTTGACAAGGATCTCCACTTCCTTCCACCTTAAATATCCCAGGAAAGCGAAAAATGGATAAAAAAGTTGTGGTCCTTATGTACAATGGAATATCACTCAGCCATGAAATCAATGTCATAAGGCTAGTAGCAGCATGATGAGTGGATTTAGGTAAGACGATTCTAAGTGAAATAAGTCACACAGAAAAGGACACTTCTCATAAGGTGTCACTTATAGAGGGAATGTAAAAACCGTTACACTTGAACTGAATTACAAAACAGAAGAGAGTCACACATGCAGAAAACACACTATGGCTGCTTAACGGGAAAGGTGAGGTGGGGTGATACATAAAACAAGAGTTTCAAATTAGCTCAGATACCGTTCCATAAACCCAATATGGAATAGACAAGACCTACTCCTTGCTCAGAGAACTGGACTCAACACGCCCGATTCACCGCACAAGAATATATCTGACCAGTAATAATCTTAAAACCTATGTATTGATATCTCTCTGTTAGTGTGTCAAGTGGGTGTAAAGCGGCCTAAACACAGCCGTGAAAAGCAGCTAAACCCCATTATAAAAATAAATTACTTTTAAAAACCCATGAAACAAAGACAGGGAAAGAGAGAGAAATTCTTACACAATTCGTTCAGGGGCTGTGATGCAACCTGGATTGACCATATCTAGACCCACAGCTGGATGAGACATAAGGGTGGACACTCTTGGGCCTGAGAGGTTTGGTGAGGTTGGGTGAGCAAACGCAGACCCTTTAAAGTAATACTGCGTGCTACCCATCGCATGGGTCCCAAATCTCCAGGTTCAAGGGCATCTTCCTACATCGAAAACATGCATGAGAAACCCAGAAGATGGTACACCATGTGATGGGGAAAGGTTTCTAAAACGCACCTCATTTCTCATCTCCTTGTGCTCGGGTTCGCCATTCCAGCCACTTTACTAGTAATCTCCCTACTTGGAGCATCAGCACCTTTAACCTCCTGTTCCGTACAGGTTGCAATTTGTCCTGAGGATGAACGGGAAGACGGGGAACCAATGAGAGACTAGCTCTTGGTGTTGGGACAGGCACAGGTCACTCTATTTTCCCATCAGGAAGAAGAATTAACCACAGGCTCAGCCTGCCCCCCGGAACCAGAACAGGGCCTGAAGCCATCCTGCGCTTTTGCGGCCGGCTCCCAAAAAAGCGACTTGTAAAATGGAGCTTCAGGGCACTGCAATTCACAAACCTGCAGAGTTATAAATGATAACTCTCGTCCACAAATATATTGAGGGAAGGCAAAGAAGAGGATTAGAAATCAAGGCAGAATTGCAGGAAACAGATTTCAGGAGGTAGATTCGAATCGCCTTTAAAGCACATGAAAAGCGGCAAAACGTTGACAATGATGCCCTTGGCCAAAAAGGGCGTATGCGTTTTTTCCTGAATATATTCAGGAAAAAACGCATACGCCCTTTTTGGCCAACCAAGCAACCTGGAAAGGCAAATCAGCGCGACAAAGAAGTCTCGCTTCCCATCGTTCCAAAGGGCCATGCTGAAAAAAGTGTCAAAACCAGAAATGCAGGACAGGCCATGGAGAAATGGGAGCCTTGCTACACCGATGGGCGGGATGTAAATTGCCAACAGCCACTCTGGAGAAGTGTACGGTGTGTCCTGAAACATCTAAAAAACACAGCTTAGAGAGCATAGGGCATTTCCACGCATGGGGGGATAAAGCGGGAAAATTGAAAATCAGCAAGACACAAGCACCCCAATGTTTAGGGCTGCTCTGTTGACAAGGACCTCCACTTCCTTCCACCTTAAATATCCCAGGAAAGCGAAAAATGGATAAAAAAGTTGTGGTCCTTATGTACAATGGAATATCACTCAGCCATGAAATCAATGTCATAAGGCTAGTAGCAGCATGATGAGTGGATTTAGGTAAGACGATTCTAAGTGAAATAAGTCACACAGAAAAGGACACTTCTCATAAGGTGTCACTTATAGAGGGAATGTAAAAACCGTTACACTTGAACTGAATTACAAAACAGAAGAGAGTCACACATGCAGAAAACACACTATGGCTGCTTAACGGGAAAGGTGAGGTGGGGTGATACATAAAACAAGAGTTTCAAATTAGCTCAGATACCGTTCCATAAACCCAATATGGAATAGACAAGACCTACTCCTTGCTCAGAGAACTGGACTCAACACGCCCGATTCACCGCACAAGAATATATCTGACCAGTAATAATCTTAAAACCTATGTATTGATATCTCTCTGTTAGTGTGTCAAGTGGGTGTAAAGCGGCCTAAACACAGCCGTGAAAAGCAGCTAAACCCCATTATAAAAATAAATTACTTTTAAAAACCCATGAAACAAAGACAGGGAAAGAGAGAGAAATTCTTACACAATTCGTTCAGGGGCTGTGATGCAACCTGGATTGACCATATCTAGACCCACAGCTGGATGAGACATAAGGGTGGACACTCTTGGGGCTGAGAGGTTTGGTGAGGTTGGGTGAGCAAACGCAGACCCTTTAAAGTAATACTGCGTGCTACCCATCGCATGGGTCCCAAATCTCCAGGTTCAAGGGCATCTTCCTACATCGAAAACATGCATGAGAAACCCAGAAGATGGTACACCGTGTGATGGGGAAAGGTTTCTAAAACGCACCTCATTTCTCATCTCCTTGTGCTCGGGTTCGCCATTCCAGCCACTTTACTAGCAATCTCCCTACTTGGAGCATCAGCACCTTTAACCTCCTGTTCCGTACAGGTTGCAATTTGTCCTGAGGATGAACGGGAAGACGGGGAACCAATGAGAGACAAGCTCTTGGTGTTGGGACAGGCACAGGTCACTCTATTTTCCCATCAGGAAGAAGAATTAACCACAGGCTCAGCCTGCCCCCCGGAACCAGAACAGGGCCTGAAGCCATCCTGCGCTTTTGCGGCCAGCTCCCAAAAAAGCGACTTGTAAAATGGAGCTTCAGGGCTCTGCAATTCACAAACCTGCAGAGTTATAAATGATAACTCTCGTCCACAAATATATTGAGGGAAGGCAAAGAAGAGGATTTGAAATCAAGGCAGAATTGCAGGAAACAGATTTCAGGAGGTAGATTCGAATCGCCTTTAAAGCACATGAAAAGCGGCAAAACGTTGACAATGATGCCCTTGGCCAAAAAGGGCGTATGCGTTTTTTCCTGAATATATTCAGGAAAAAACGCATACGCCCTTTTTGGCCAACCAAGCAACCTGGAAAGGCAAATCATCGCTCCAAAGAAGTCTCGCTTCTCATCGGTCAAAAGGGCCATGCTGAGAAAAGTGTCAAAACCAGAAATGCAGGACAGGCCATGGAGAAATGGGAGCCTTGCTATGCTGATGGGCGGGATGTAAATTGCCAACAGCCACTCTGGAGAAGTGTACGGTGTGTCCTGAAACATCGAAAAAACACAGCTTAGAGCGCATAGGGCACTTCAACTCATGGGCGTATAAATTGGGAAAACTAAAAATCAGCAAGACAGAGGCTCCCCAAAGTTTAGGGCTGCTCTGTTGACAAGAACCTCCACTTCATGACACCTTAAATATCCCATGAAAGAGAAAAATGGATAAAGAAGTGGTGGTCCTTATGTACAATGGAATATCACTCAGCCATGAAATCAATGTCATAAGGCTAGTAGCAGCATGATGAGTGGATTTAGGTACGACAATTCTAAGTGAAATAAGTCACACAGAAAAAGACACTTATCATAAGCTATCACTTATAGAGGGAATGTAAAAACCGCTACAATTGAACTGAATTACAAAACAAAACAGAGTCACACGTTTACAAAACACACTATGGCTGCTTAACGGGAAAGGTGAGGTGGGGTGATGCATAAAACAAGGGTTTCAAATTAGCTGAGATACCGTTCCATAAACCCAATATGTAATAGAAAGACCTACTCCTTGCTCAGTGAACTGGACTCAACACCCCCTATTCACCGCACAAGAATATATCTGACTAGTAAGAATCTTAAAACCTATGTATTGATATCTCTCTGGATGTGAGTCAAATGGGTGTAAAGCGGCATAAACACAGCCGTGAAAAGCAGCTAAACCCCATTATAAGAATAAATTAATTTTAAAAACCCGTGAAACAAAGACAGTGAAAGAGAGAGAAATTCTTACAAAATTCGTTCAGGGGCTGTGATGCCACCTGGAATGACCATATCTAGACCCACAGCTGGATAAGACGTAAGGGTGGATACTCTCGGGGCTGAGAGATTTGGTGAGGTTGGGTGAGCAAACACAGAGCCTTTAAAGTACTACTGCCTGTTACCCATCGCATGGGTCCCAAATCTCCAGGTTCAAGGGCATCTTCCTATATCGAAAACATGCATGAGAAACCCAGAAGGTGGTAGACCGTGTGACCGGGAAAGGTTTCTAAAACGCACCTCATTTCTCATCTCCTTGTGCTCGGGTTCGCCATTCCAGCCGCTTTACTAGCAATCTCCCTCCTTGGAGAATCAGGACCTTTAACCTCCTGTTCCGTACAGGTTGCAATTTGTCCTGAGTATGAACGGGAAGAATGGGAGCCAATGAGAGACTAGCTCTAGGTGTTGGGACAGGCACAGGTCACTCTATTTTCCCATCAGGAAGAAGAATTAACCACAGGCTCAGCCTGCCGCCCGGAACCAGAATAGGGCCTGATGCCATCCTGCGCTTTTGCGGCCAGCTCCCAAAAAAGCGAGTTGAAAAATGGAGCTCAGGGGAACTGCAATTAACAAACCTGCAGAGTTGTAAATGATAACTCTCGTTCACAAATATCTTGATTGAAGGCAACGAAGAGGATTTGAAAGCAAGGTAGAATTGCAGGAAACAGATGTCAGGAGGTAGATTCGAATCGCCTTTAAAGCACATGAAAAGCGGCAAAACGTCGACAATGATGCCCATGGTCAAAAAGGGCGTATGCGTTTCTTCCTGAATATATTCAGGAAAAAACGCATACACCCTTTTTGGCCAACCAAGCAACCTGGAAAGGCAAATCAGCGCTCCAAAGAAGTCTCGCTTCCCATCGGTCAAAAGGGCCATGCTGAAAAAAGTGTCAAAACCAGAAATGCAGGACAGGCCATGGAGAAATGGGAGCCTTGCTACGCTGATAGTCAGGATGTAAATTGCCAACAGCCACTATGGAGAAGTGTACTGTGTGTCCCGAAACATCGAAAAAACACAGCTTAGTGCGCATAGGGCACTTCCACTCACGTGCGTATATATTGGGAAAACGAAAAATCAGCAAGACACAGGCACCCCAAAGTTTACGGCTGCTCTGTTGACAAGAACCTCCACTTCATGACACCTTAAATATCCCAGGAAAGAGAAAAATGGATAAAGAAGTGGTGGTCCTTATATACAATGGAATATCACTCAGCCATGAAATCAATGTCATAAGGCTAGTAGCAGCATGATGAGTGGATTTAGGTACGACAATTCTAAGTGAAATAAGTCACACAGAAAAAGACACTTATCATAAGCTATCATTTATAGAGGGAATGTAAAAACCGCTACAATTGAACTGAATTACAAAACAAAACAGAGTCACACGTTTACAAAACACACTATGGCTGCTTAACGGGAAAGGTGAGGTGGGGTGATGCATAAAACAAGGGTTTCAAATTAGCTGAGATACCGTTCCATAAACCCAATATGTAATAGAAAGACCTACTCCTTGCTCAGTGAACTGGACTCAACACCCCCTATTCACCGCACAAGAATATATCTGATTAGTAAGAATCTTAAAACCTATGAATTTATATCTCTCTGAAAGTGAGTCAAGTGGGTGTAAAGCGGCATAAACACAGCCGTGAAAAGCAGCTAAACCCCATTATAAGAATAAATTAATTTTAAAAACCCGTGAAACAAAGACAGTGAAAGAGAGAGAAATTCTTACAAAATTCGTTCAGGGGCTGTGATGCCACCTGGAATGACCATATCTAGACCCACAGCTGGATGAGACATAAGGGTGGACACTCTCGGGGCTGAGAGATTTGGTGAGGTTGGGGGAGCAAACGCAGAGCCTTAAAGTAATACTGCCTGTTACCCATCCCATGGGTCCCAAATCTCCAGGTTCAAGGGCATGTTCCTACATCGAAAACATGCATGAGAAACCCAGAAGGTGGTACACCGTGTGACTGGGAAAGGTTTCTAAAACGCACCTCATTTCTCATCTCCTTGTGCTCGGGTTCGCCATTCCAGCCTCTTTACTAGCAATCTCCCTCCTTGGAGAATCAGCACCTTTAACCTCCTGTTCCGTACAGCTTGCAATTTGTCCTGAGGATGAACAGGAAGAGGGGGAGCCAATGAGAGACTAGCTCTAGGTGTTGCGACAGGCACAGGTCACTCTATTTTCCCAACAGGAAGAAGAATTAATCACAGGCTCAGCCTGCTGCCCGGAACCAGAATAGGGCCTGAGGCCATCTTGCGCTTTTGCGGCCAGCTCCCAAAAAAGCGATTTGAAAAATGGAGCTCAGGGGCACTGCAATTCACAAACTGGCAGAGTTATAAATGATAACTCTCGTCCACAAATATATTGAGGGAAGGCAACGAAGAGGATTTGAAAGCAAGGCAGAATTGCAGGAAACAGATTTCAGGAGGTAGATTCACGTCGCCTTTAAAGCACATGAAAAACGGCAAAACGTCGACAATGATGCCCTTGGCCAAAAAGGACGTATGCGTGTTTTCCTGAATATATTCAGGAAAAAACGCATACGCCCTTTTTGGCCAACCAAGCAACCTGGAAAGGCAAATCATCGCTCCAAAGAAGTCTCGCTTCTCATCGGTCAAAAGGGCCATGCTGAGAAAAGTGTCAAAACCAGAAATGCAGGACAGGCCATGGAGAAATGGGAGCCTTGCTATGATGATGGGCGGGATGTAAATTGCCAACAGCCACTCTGGAGAAGTGTACGGTGTGTCCTGAAACATCGAAAAAACACAGCTTAGAGCGCATAGGGCACTTCAACTCATGGGCGTATAAATTGGGAAAACTAAAAATCAGCAAGACAGAGGCTCCCCAAAGTTTAGGGCTGCTCTGTTGACAAGAACCTCCACTTCATGACACCTTAAATATCCCATGAAAGAGAAAAATGGATAAAGAAGTGGTGGTCCTTATGTACAATGGAATATCACTCAGCCATGAAATCAATGTCATAAGGCTAGTAGCAGCATGATGAGTGGATTTAGGTACGACAATTCTAAGTGAAATAAGTCACACAGAAAAAGACACTTATCATAAGCTATCACTTATAGAGGGAATGTAAAAACCGCTACAATTGAACTGAATTACAAAACAAAACAGAGTCACACGTTTACAAAACACACTATGGCTGCTTAACGGGAAAGGTGAGGTGGGGTGATGCATAAAACAAGGGTTTCAAATTAGCTGAGATACCGTTCCATAAACCCAATATGTAATAGAAAGACCTACTCCTTGCTCAGTGAACTGGACTCAACACCCCCTATTCACCGCACAAGAATATATCTGACTAGTAAGAATCTTAAAACCTATGTATTGATATCTCTCTGGATGTGAGTCAAGTGGGTGTAAAGCGGCATAAACACAGCCGTGAAAAGCAGCTAAACCCCATTATAAGAATAAATTAATTTTAAAAACCCGTGAAACAAAGACAGTGAAAGAGAGAGAAATTCTTACAAAATTCGTTCAGGGGCTGTGATGCCACCTGGAATGACCATATCTAGACCCACAGCTGGATAAGACGTAAGGGTGGATACTCTCGGGGCTGAGAGATTTGGTGAGGTTGGGTGAGCAAACACAGAGCCTTTAAAGTACTACTGCCTGTTACCCATCGCATGGGTCCCAAATCTCCAGGTTCAAGGGCATCTTCCTATATCGAAAACATGCATGAGAAACCCAGAAGGTGGTAGACCGTGTGACCGGGAAAGGTTTCTAAAACGCACCTCATTTCTCATCTCCTTGTGCTCGGGTTCGCCATTCCAGCCGCTTTACTAGCAATCTCCCTCCTTGGAGAATCAGGACCTTTAACCTCCTGTTCCGTACAGGTTGCAATTTGTCCTGAGTATGAACGGGAAGAATGGGAGCCAATGAGAGACTAGCTCTAGGTGTTGGGACAGGCACAGGTCACACTATTTTCCCATCAGGAAGAAGAATTAACCACAGGCTCAGCCTGCCGCCCGGAACCAGAATAGGGCCTGATGCCATCCTGCGCTTTTGCGGCCAGCTCCCAAAAAAGCGAGTTGAAAAATGGAGCTCAGGGGAACTGCAATTAACAAACCTGCAGAGTTGTAAATGATAACTCTCGTTCACAAATATCTTGATTGAAGGCAACGAAGAGGATTTGAAAGCAAGGTAGAATTGCAGGAAACAGATGTCAGGAGGTAGATTCGAATCGCCTTTAAAGCACATGAAAAGCGGCAAAACGTCGACAATGATGCCCATGGTCAAAAAGGGTGTATGCGTTTCTTCCTGAATATATTCAGGAAAAAACGCATACGCCCTTTTTGGCCAACCAAGCAACCTGGAAAGGCAAATCAGCACTACAAAGAAGTCTCGCTTCCCATCGGTCAAAAGGGCCATGCTGAAAAAAGTGTCAAAACCAGAAATGCAGGACAGGCCATGGAGAAATGGGAGCCTTGCTACGCTGATAGTCAGGATGTAAATTGCCAACAGCCACTATGGAGAAGTGTACTGTGTGTCCCGAAACATCGAAAAAACACAGCTTAGTGCGCATAGGGCACTTCCACTCACGTGCGTATATATTGGGAAAACGAAAAATCAGCAAGACACAGGCACCCCAAAGTTTAGGGCTGCTCTGTTGACAAGAACCTCCACTTCATGACACCTTAAATATCCCAGGAAAGAGAAAAATGGATAAAGAAGTGGTGGTCCTTATATACAATGGAATATCACTCAGCCATGAAATCAATGTCATAAGGCTAGTAGCAGCATGATGAGTGGATTTAGGTACGACAATTCTAAGTGAAATAAGTCACACAGAAAAAGACACTTATCATAAGCTATCATTTATAGAGGGAATGTAAAAACCGCTACAATTGAACTGAATTACAAAACAAAACAGAGTCACACGTTTACAAAACACACTATGGCTGCTTAACGGGAAAGGTGAGGTGGGGTGATGCATAAAACAAGGGTTTCAAATTAGCTGAGATACCGTTCCATAAACCCAATATGTAATAGAAAGACCTACTCCTTGCTCAGTGAACTGGACTCAACACCCCCTATTCACCGCACAAGAATATATCTGATTAGTAAGAATCTTAAAACCTATGAATTTATATCTCTCTGAAAGTGAGTCAAGTGGGTGTAAAGCGGCATAAACACAGCCGTGAAAAGCAGCTAAACCCCATTATAAGAATAAATTAATTTTAAAAACCCGTGAAACAAAGACAGTGAAAGAGAGAGAAATTCTTACAAAATTCGTTCAGGGGCTGTGATGCCACCTGGAATGACCATATCTAGACCCACAGCTGGATGAGACATAAGGGTGGACACTCTCGGGGCTGAGAGATTTGGTGAGGTTGGGGGAGCAAACGCAGAGCCTTAAAGTAATACTGCCTGTTACCCATCCCATGGGTCCCAAATCTCCAGGTTCAAGGGCATGTTCCTACATCGAAAACATGCATGAGAAACCCAGAAGGTGGTACACCGTGTGACTGGGAAAGGTTTCTAAAACGCACCTCATTTCTCATCTCCTTGTGCTCGGGTTCGCCATTCCAGCCTCTTTACTAGCAATCTCCCTCCTTGGAGAATCAGCACCTTTAACCTCCTGTTCCGTACAGCTTGCAATTTGTCCTGAGGATGAACAGGAAGAGGGGGAGCCAATGAGAGACTAGCTCTAGGTGTTGCGACAGGCACAGGTCACTCTATTTTCCCAACAGGAAGAAGAATTAATCACAGGCTCAGCCTGCTGCCCGGAACCAGAATAGGGCCTGAGGCCATCTTGCGCTTTTGCGGCCAGCTCCCAAAAAAGCGATTTGAAAAATGGAGCTCAGGGGCACTGCAATTCACAAACTGGCAGAGTTATAAATGATAACTCTCGTCCACAAATATATTGAGGGAAGGCAACGAAGAGGATTTGAAAGCAAGGCAGAATTGCAGGAAACAGATTTCAGGAGGTAGATTCACGTCGCCTTTAAAGTACATGAAAAGCAGCAAAACGTCGACAATGATGCCCTTGGCCAAAAAGGACGTATGCGTTTTTTCCTGAATATATTCAGGAAAAAACGCATACGCCCTTTTTGGCCAACCAAGCAACCTGGAAAGGCAAATCATCGCTCCAAAGAAGTCTCGCTTCTCATCGGTCAAAAGGGCCATGCTGAGAAAAGTGTCAAAACCAGAAATGCAGGACAGGCCATGGAGAAATGGGAGCCTTGCTATGCTGATGGGCGGGATGTAAATTGCCAACAGCCACTCTGGAGAAGTGTACAGTGTGTCCTGAAACATCGAAAAAACACAGCTTAGAGCGCATAGGGCACTTCAACTCATGGGCGTATAAATTGGGAAAACTAAAAATCAGCAAGACAGAGGCTCCCCAAAGTTTAGGGCTGCTCTGTTGACAAGAACCTCCACTTCATGACACCTTAAATATCCCATGAAAGAGAAAAATGGATAAAGAAGTGGTGGTCCTTATGTACAATGGAATATCACTCAGCCATGAAATCAATGTCATAAGGCTAGTAGCAGCATGATGAGTGGATTTAGGTACGACAATTCTAAGTGAAATAAGTCACACAGAAAAAGACACTTATCATAAGCTATCACTTATAGAGGGAATGTAAAAACCGCTACAATTGAACTGAATTACAAAACAAAACAGAGTCACACGTTTACAAAACACACTATGGCTGCTTAACGGGAAAGGTGAGGTGGGGTGATGCATAAAACAAGGGTTTCAAATTAGCTGAGATACCGTTCCATAAACCCAATATGTAATAGAAAGACCTACTCCTTGCTCAGTGAACTGGACTCAACACCCCCTATTCACCGCACAAGAATATATCTGACTAGTAAGAATCTTAAAACCTATGTATTGATATCTCTCTGGATGTGAGTCAAGTGGGTGTAAAGCGGCATAAACACAGCCGTGAAAAGCAGCTAAACCCCATTATAAGAATAAATTAATTTTAAAAACCCGTGAAACAAAGACAGTGAAAGAGAGAGAAATTCTTACAAAATTCGTTCAGGGGCTGTGATGCCACCTGGAATGACCATATCTAGACCCACAGCTGGATAAGACGTAAGGGTGGATACTCTCGGGGCTGAGAGATTTGGTGAGGTTGGGTGAGCAAACACTGAGCCTTTAAAGTACTACTGCCTGTTACCCATCGCATGGGTCCCAAATCTCCAGGTTCAAGGGCATCTTCCTATATCGAAAACATGCATGAGAAACCCAGAAGGTGGTAGACCGTGTGACCGGGAAAGGTTTCTAAAACGCACCTCATTTCTCATCTCCTTGTGCTCGGGTTCGCCATTCCAGCCGCTTTACTAGCAATCTCCCTCCTTGGAGAATCAGGACCTTTAACCTCCTGTTCCGTACAGGTTGCAATTTGTCCTGAGTATGAACGGGAAGAATGGGAGCCAATGAGAGACTAGCTCTAGGTGTTGGGACAGGCACAGGTCACTCTATTTTCCCATCAGGAAGAAGAATTAACCGCAGGCTCAGCCTGCCGCCCGGAACCAGAATAGGGCCTGATGCCATCCTGCGCTTTTGCGGCCAGCTCCCAAAAAAGCGAGTTGAAAAATGGAGCTCAGGGGAACTGCAATTAACAAACCTGCAGAGTTGTAAATGATAACTCTCGTTCACAAATATCTTGATTGAAGGCAACGAAGAGGATTTGAAAGCAAGGTAGAATTGCAGGAAACAGATGTCAGGAGGTAGATTCGAATCGCCTTTAAAGCACATGAAAAGCGGCAAAACGTCGACAATGATGCCCATGGTCAAAAAGGGCGTATGCGTTTCTTCATGAATATATTCAGGAAAAAACGCATACGCCCTTTTTGGCCAACCAAGCAACCTGGAAAGGCAAATCAGCGCTACAAAGAAGTCTCGCTTCCCATCGGTCAAAAGGGCCATGCTGAAAAAAGTGTCAAAACCAGAAATGCAGGACAGGCCATGGAGAAATGGGAGCCGTGCTACGCTGAGAGTCAGGATGTAAATTGCCAACAGCCACTATGGAGAAGTGTACTGTGTGTCCCGAAACATCGAAAAAACACAGCTTAGAGAGCATAGGGCACTTCCACGCATGGGGGGATAAAGCGGGAAAATTGAAAATCAGCAAGACACAAGCACCCCAAAGTTTAGGGCTGCTCTGTTGACAAGGATCTCCACTTCCTTCCACCTTAAATATCCCAGGAAAGCGAAAAATGGATAAAAAAGTTGTGGTCCTTATGTACAATGGAATATCACTCAGCCATGAAATCAATGTCATAAGGCTAGTAGCAGCATGATGAGTGGATTTAGGTAAGACGATTCTAAGTGAAATAAGTCACACAGAAAAGGACACTTCTCATAAGGTGTCACTTATAGAGGGAATGTAAAAACCGTTACACTTGAACTGAATTACAAAACAGAAGAGAGTCACACATGCAGAAAACACACTATGGCTGCTTAACGGGAAAGGTGAGGTGGGGTGATACATAAAACAAGAGTTTCAAATTAGCTCAGATACCGTTCCATAAACCCAATATGGAATAGACAAGACCTACTCCTTGCTCAGAGAACTGGACTCAACACGCCCGATTCACCGCACAAGAATATATCTGACCAGTAATAATCTTAAAACCTATGTATTGATATCTCTCTGTTAGTGTGTCAAGTGGGTGTAAAGCGGCCTAAACACAGCCGTGAAAAGCAGCTAAACCCCATTATAAAAATAAATTACTTTTAAAAACCCATGAAACAAAGACAGGGAAAGAGAGAGAAATTCTTACACAATTCGTTCAGGGGCTGTGATGCAACCTGGATTGACCATATCTAGACCCACAGCTGGATGAGACATAAGGGTGGACACTCTTGGGCCTGAGAGGTTTGGTGAGGTTGGGTGAGCAAACGCAGACCCTTTAAAGTAATACTGCGTGCTACCCATCGCATGGGTCCCAAATCTCCAGGTTCAAGGGCATCTTCCTACATCGAAAACATGCATGAGAAACCCAGAAGATGGTACACCATGTGATGGGGAAAGGTTTCTAAAACGCACCTCATTTCTCATCTCCTTGTGCTCGGGTTCGCCATTCCAGCCACTTTACTAGTAATCTCCCTACTTGGAGCATCAGCACCTTTAACCTCCTGTTCCGTACAGGTTGCAATTTGTCCTGAGGATGAACGGGAAGACGGGGAACCAATGAGAGACTAGCTCTTGGTGTTGGGACAGGCACAGGTCACTCTATTTTCCCATCAGGAAGAAGAATTAACCACAGGCTCAGCCTGCCCCCCGGAACCAGAACAGGGCCTGAAGCCATCCTGCGCTTTTGCGGCCGGCTCCCAAAAAAGCGACTTGTAAAATGGAGCTTCAGGGCACTGCAATTCACAAACCTGCAGAGTTATAAATGATAACTCTCGTCCACCAATATATTGAGGGAAGGCAAAGAAGAGGATTAGAAATCAAGGCAGAATTGCAGGAAACAGATTTCAGGAGGTAGATTCGAATCGCCTTTAAAGCACATGAAAAGCGGCAAAACGTTGACAATGATGCCCTTGGCCAAAAAGGGCGTATGCGTTTTTTCCTGAATATATTCAGGAAAAAACGCATACGCCCTTTTTGGCCAACCAAGCAACCTGGAAAGGCAAATCAGCGCGACAAAGAAGTCTCGCTTCCCATCGGTCCAAAGGGCCATGCTGAAAAAAGTGTCAAAACCAGAAATGCAGGACAGGCCATGGAGAAATGGGAGCCTTGCTACACTGATGGGCGGGATGTAAATTGCCAACAGCCACTCTGGAGAAGTGTACGGTGTGTCCTGAAACATCTAAAAAACACAGCTTAGAGAGCGTAGGGCACTTCCACGCATGGGGGGATAAAGCGGGAAAATTGAAAATCAGCAAGACACAAGCACCCCAAAGTTTAGGGCTGCTCTGTTGACAAGGACCTCCACTTCCTTCCACCTTAAATATCCCAGGAAAGCGAAAAATGGATAAAAAAGTTGTGGTCCTTATGTACAATGGAATATCACTCAGCCATGAAATCAATGTCATAAGGCTAGTAGCAGCATGATGAGTGGATTTAGGTAAGACGATTCTAAGTGAAATAAGTCACACAGAAAAGGACACTTCTCATAAGGTGTCTCTTATAGAGGGAATGTAAAAACCGTTACACTTGAACTGAATTACAAAACAGAAGAGAGTCACACATGCAGAAAACACACTATGGCTGCTTAACGGGAAAGGTGAGGTGGGGTGATACATAAAACAAGAGTTTCAAATTAGCTCAGATACCGTTCCATAAACCCAATATGGAATAGACAAGACCTACTCCTTGCTCAGAGAACTGGACTCAACACGCCCGATTCACCGCACAAGAATATATCTGACCAGTAATAATCTTAAAACCTATTTATTGATATCTCTCTGTTAGTGTGTCAAGTGGGTGTAAAGCGGCCTAAACACAGCCGTGAAAAGCAGCTAAACCCCATTATAAAAATAAATTACTTTTAAAAACCCATGAAACAAAGACAGGGAAAGAGAGAGAAATTCTTACACAATTCGTTCAGGGGCTGTGATGCAACCTGGATTGACCATATCTAGACCCACAGCTGGATGAGACATAAGGGTGGACACTCTTGGGGCTGAGAGGTTTGGTGAGGTTGGGTGAGCAAACGCAGACCCTTTAAAGTAATACTGCGTGCTACCCATCGCATGGGTCCCAAATCTCCAGGTTCAAGGGCATCTTCCTACATCGAAAACATGCATGAGAAACCCAGAAGATGGTACACCGTGTGATGGGGAAAGGTTTCTAAAACGCACCTCATTTCTCATCTCCTTGTGCTCGGGTTCGCCATTCCAGCCACTTTACTAGCAATCTCCCTACTTGGAGCATCAGCACCTTTAACCTCCTGTTCCGTACAGGTTGCAATTTGTCCTGAGGATGAACGGGAAGACGGGGAACCAATGAGAGACTAGCTCTTGGTGTTGGGACAGGCACAGGTCACTCTATTTTCCCATCAGGAAGAAGAATTAACCACAGGCTCAGCCTGCCCCCCGGAACCAGAACAGGGCCTGAAGCCATCCGGCGCTTTTGCGGCCGGCTCCCAAAAAAGCGACTTGTAAAATGGAGCTTCAGGGCACTGCAATTCACAAACCTGCAGAGTTATAAATGATAACTCTCGTCCACAAATATATTGAGGGAAGGCAAAGAAGAGGATTAGAAATCAAGGCAGAATTGCAGGAAACAGATTTCAGGAGGTAGATTCGAATCGCCTTTAAAGCACATGAAAAGCGGCAAAACGTTGACAATGATGCCCTTGGCCAAAAAGGGCGTATGCGTTTTTTCCTGAATATATTCAGGAAAAAACGCATACGCCCTTTTTGGCCAACCAAGCAACCTGGAAAGGCAAATCAGCGCGACAAAGAAGTCTCGCTTCCCATCGGTCCAAAGGGCCATGCTGAAAAAAGTGTCAAAACCAGAAATGCAGGACAGGCCATGGAGAAATGGGAGCCTTGCTACACCGATGGGCGGGATGTAAATTGCCAACAGCCACTCTGGAGAAGTGTACGGTGTGTCCTGAAACATCTAAAAAACACAGCTTAGAGAGCATAGGGCACTTCCACGCATGGGGGGATAAAGCGGGAAAATTGAAAATCAGCAAGACACAAGCACCCCAAAGTTTAGGGCTGCTCTGTTGACAAGGACCTCCACTTCCTTCCACCTTAAATATCCCAGGAAAGCGAAAAATGGATAAAAAAGTTGTGGTCCTTATGTACAATGGAATATCACTCAGCCATGAAATCAATGTCATAAGGCTAGTAGCAGCATGATGAGTGGATTTAGGTAAGACGATTCTAAGTGAAATAAGTCACACAGAAAAGGACACTTCTCATAAGGTGTCACTTATAGAGGGAATGTAAAAACCGTTACACTTGAACTGAATTACAAAACAGAAGAGAGTCACACATGCAGAAAACACACTATGGCTGCTTAACGGGAAAGGTGAGGTGGGGTGATACATAAAACAAGAGTTTCAAATTAGCTCAGATACCGTTCCATAAACCCAATATGGAATAGACAAGACCTACTCCTTGCTCAGAGAACTGGACTCAACACGCCCGATTCACCGCACAAGAATATATCTGGCCAGTAATAATCTTAAAACCTATTTATTGATATCTCTCTGTTAGTGTGTCAAGTGGGTGTAAAGCGGCCTAAACACAGCCGTGAAAAGCAGCTAAACCCCATTATAAAAATAAATTACTTTTAAAAACCCATGAAACAAAGACAGGGAAAGAGAGAGAAATTCTTACACAATTCGTTCAGGGGCTGTGATGCAACCTGGATTGACCATATCTAGACCCACAGCTGGATGAGACATAAGGGTGGACACTCTTGGGGCTGAGAGGTTTGGTGAGGTTGGGTGAGCAAACGCAGACCCTTTAAAGTAATACTGCGTGCTACCCATCGCATGGGTCCCAAATCTCCAGGTTCAAGGGCATCTTCCTACATCGAAAACATGCATGAGAAACCCAGAAGATGGTACACCGTGTGATGGGGAAAGGTTTCTAAAACGCACCTCATTTCTCATCTCCTTGTGCTCGGGTTCGCCATTCCAGCCACTTTACTAGCAATCTCCCTACTTGGAGCATCAGCACCTTTAACCTCCTGTTCCGTACAGGTTGCAATTTGTCCTGAGGATGAACGGGAAGACGGGGAACCAATGAGAGACTAGCTCTTGGTGTTGGGACAGGCACAGGTCACTCTATTTTCCCATCAGGAAGAAGAATTAACCACAGGCTCAGCCTGCCCCCCGGAACCAGAACAGGGCCTGAAGCCATCCGGCGCTTTTGCGGCCGGCTCCCAAAAAAGCGACTTGTAAAATGGAGCTTCAGGGCACTGCAATTCACAAACCTGCAGAGTTATAAATGATAACTCTCGTCCACAAATATATTGAGGGAAGGCAAAGAAGAGGATTAGAAATCAAGGCAGAATTGCAGGAAACAGATTTCAGGAGGTAGATTCGAATCGCCTTTAAAGCACATGAAAAGCGGCAAAACGTTGACAATGATGCCCTTGGCCAAAAAGGGCGTATGCGTTTTTTCCTGAATATATTCAGGAAAAAACGCATACGCCCTTTTTGGCCAACCAAGCAACCTGGAAAGGCAAATCAGCGCGACAAAGAAGTCTCGCTTCCCATCGGTCCAAAGGGCCATGCTGAAAAAAGTGTCAAAACCAGAAATGCAGGACAGGCCATGGAGAAATGGGAGCCTTGCTACACCGATGGGCAGGATGTAAATTGCCAACAGCCACTCTGGAGAAGTGTACGGTGTGTCCTGAAACATCTAAAAAACACAGCTTAGAGAGCATAGGGCACTTCCACGCATGGGGGGATAAAGCGGGAAAATTGAAAATCAGCAAGACACAAGCACCCCAAAGTTTAGGGCTGCTCTGTTGACAAGGACCTCCACTTCCTTCCACCTTAAATATCCCAGGAAAGCGAAAAATGGATAAAAAAGTTGTGGTCCTTATGTACAATGGAATATCACTCAGCCATGAAATCAATGTCATAAGGCTAGTAGCAGCATGATGAGTGGATTTAGGTAAGACGATTCTAAGTGAAATAAGTCACACAGAAAAGGACACTTCTCATAAGGTGTCACTTATAGAGGGAATGTAAAAACCGTTACACTTGAACTGAATTACAAAACAGAAGAGAGTCACACATGCAGAAAACACACTATGGCTGCTTAACGGGAAAGGTGAGGTGGGGTGATACATAAAACAAGAGTTTCAAATTAGCTCAGATACCGTTCCATAAACCCAATATGGAATAGACAAGACCTACTCCTTGCTCAGAGAACTGGACTCAACACGCCCGATTCACCGCACAAGAATATATCTGACCAGTAATAATCTTAAAACCTATGTATTGATATCTCTCTGTTAGTGTGTCAAGTGGGTGTAAAGCGGCCTAAACACAGCCGTGAAAAGCAGCTAAACCCCATTATAAAAATAAATTACTTTTAAAAACCCATGAAACAAAGACAGGGAAAGAGAGAGAAATTCTTACACAATTCGTTCAGGGGCTGTGATGCAACCTGGATTGACCATATCTAGACCCACAGCTGGATGAGACATAAGGGTGGACACTCTTGGGGCTGAGAGGTTTGGTGAGGTTGGGTGAGCAAACGCAGACCCTTTAAAGTAATACTGCGTGCTACCCATCGCATGGGTCCCAAATCTCCAGGTTCAAGGGCATCTTCCTACATCGAAAACATGCATGAGAAACCCAGAAGATGGTACACCGTGTGATGGGGAAAGGTTTCTAAAACGCACCTCATTTCTCATCTCCTTGTGCTCGGGTTCGCCATTCCAGCCACTTTACTAGCAATCTCCCTACTTGGAGCATCAGCACCTTTAACCTCCTGTTCCGTACAGGTTGCAATTTGTCCTGAGGATGAACGGGAAGACGGGGAACCAATGAGAGACTAGCTCTTGGTGTTGGGACAGGCACAGGTCACTCTATTTTCCCATCAGGAAGAAGAATTAACCACAGGCTCAGCCTGCCCCCCGGAACCAGAACAGGGCCTGAAGCCATCCGGCGCTTTTGCGGCCGGCTCCCAAAAAAGCGACTTGTAAAATGGAGCTTCAGGGCACTGCAATTCACAAACCTGCAGAGTTATAAATGATAACTCTCGTCCACAAATATATTGAGGGAAGGCAAAGAAGAGGATTAGAAATCAAGGCAGAATTGCAGGAAACAGATTTCAGGAGGTAGATTCGAATCGCCTTTAAAGCACATGAAAAGCGGCAAAACGTTGACAATGATGCCCTTGGCCAAAAAGGGCGTATGCGTTTTTTCCTGAATATATTCAGGAAAAAACGCATACGCCCTTTTTGGCCAACCAAGCAACCTGGAAAGGCAAATCAGCGCGACAAAGAAGTCTCGCTTCCCATCGGTCCAAAGGGCCATGCTGAAAAAAGTGTCAAAACCAGAAATGCAGGACAGGCCATGGAGAAATGGGAGCCTTGCTACACCGATGGGCGGGATGTAAATTGCCAACAGCCACTCTGGAGAAGTGTACGGTGTGTCCTGAAACATCTAAAAAACACAGCTTAGAGAGCATAGGGCACTTCCACGCATGGGGGGATAAAGCGGGAAAATTGAAAATCAGCAAGACACAAGCACCCCAAAGTTTAGGGCTGCTCTGTTGACAAGGACCTCCACTTCCTTCCACCTTAAATATCCCAGGAAAGCGAAAAATGGATAAAAAAGTTGTGGTCCTTATGTACAATGGAATATCACTCAGCCATGAAATCAATGTCATAAGGCTAGTAGCAGCATGATGAGTGGATTTAGGTAAGACGATTCTAAGTGAAATAAGTCACACAGAAAAGGACACTTCTCATAAGGTGTCACTTATAGAGGGAATGTAAAAACCGTTACACTTGAACTGAATTACAAAACAGAAGAGAGTCACACATGCAGAAAACACACTATGGCTGCTTAACGGGAAAGGTGAGGTGGGGTGATACATAAAACAAGAGTTTCAAATTAGCTCAGATACCGTTCCATAAACCCAATATGGAATAGACAAGACCTACTCCTTGCTCAGAGAACTGGACTCAACACGCCCGATTCACCGCACAAGAATATATCTGGCCAGTAATAATCTTAAAACCTATTTATTGATATCTCTCTGTTAGTGTGTCAAGTGGGTGTAAAGCGGCCTAAACACAGCCGTGAAAAGCAGCTAAACCCCATTATAAAAATAAATTACTTTTAAAAACCCATGAAACAAAGACAGGGAAAGAGAGAGAAATTCTTACACAATTCGTTCAGGGGCTGTGATGCAACCTGGATTGACCATATCTAGACCCACAGCTGGATGAGACATAAGGGTGGACACTCTTGGGGCTGAGAGGTTTGGTGAGGTTGGGTGAGCAAACGCAGACCCTTTAAAGTAATACTGCGTGCTACCCATCGCATGGGTCCCAAATCTCCAGGTTCAAGGGCATCTTCCTACATCGAAAACATGCATGAGAAACCCAGAAGATGGTACACCGTGTGATGGGGAAAGGTTTCTAAAACGCACCTCATTTCTCATCTCCTTGTGCTCGGGTTCGCCATTCCAGCCACTTTACTAGCAATCTCCCTACTTGGAGCATCAGCACCTTTAACCTCCTGTTCCGTACAGGTTGCAATTTGTCCTGAGGATGAACGGGAAGACGGGGAACCAATGAGAGACTAGCTCTTGGTGTTGGGACAGGCACAGGTCACTCTATTTTCCCATCAGGAAGAAGAATTAACCACAGGCTCAGCCTGCCCCCCGGAACCAGAACAGGGCCTGAAGCCATCCGGCGCTTTTGCGGCCGGCTCCCAAAAAAGCGACTTGTAAAATGGAGCTTCAGGGCACTGCAATTCACAAACCTGCAGAGTTATAAATGATAACTCTCGTCCACAAATATATTGAGGGAAGGCAAAGAAGAGGATTAGAAATCAAGGCAGAATTGCAGGAAACAGATTTCAGGAGGTAGATTCGAATCGCCTTTAAAGCACATGAAAAGCGGCAAAACGTTGACAATGATGCCCTTGGCCAAAAAGGGCGTATGCGTTTTTTCCTGAATATATTCAGGAAAAAACGCATACGCCCTTTTTGGCCAACCAAGCAACCTGGAAAGGCAAATCAGCGCGACAAAGAAGTCTCGCTTCCCATCGGTCCAAAGGGCCATGCTGAAAAAAGTGTCAAAACCAGAAATGCAGGACAGGCCATGGAGAAATGGGAGCCTTGCTACACCGATGGGCGGGATGTAAATTGCCAACAGCCACTCTGGAGAAGTGTACGGTGTGTCCTGAAACATCTAAAAAACACAGCTTAGAGAGCATAGGGCACTTCCACGCATGGGGGGATAAAGCGGGAAAATTGAAAATCAGCAAGACACAAGCACCCCAAAGTTTAGGGCTGCTCTGTTGACAAGGACCTCCACTTCCTTCCACCTTAAATATCCCAGGAAAGCGAAAAATGGATAAAAAAGTTGTGGTCCTTATGTACAATGGAATATCACTCAGCCATGAAATCAATGTCATAAGGCTAGTAGCAGCATGATGAGTGGATTTAGGTAAGACGATTCTAAGTGAAATAAGTCACACAGAAAAGGACACTTCTCATAAGGTGTCACTTATAGAGGGAATGTAAAAACCGTTACACTTGAACTGAATTACAAAACAGAAGAGAGTCACACATGCAGAAAACACACTATGGCTGCTTAACGGGAAAGGTGAGGTGGGGTGATACATAAAACAAGAGTTTCAAATTAGCTCAGATACCGTTCCATAAACCCAATATGGAATAGACAAGACCTACTCCTTGCTCAGAGAACTGGACTCAACACGCCCGATTCACCGCACAAGAATATATCTGGCCAGTAATAATCTTAAAACCTATTTATTGATATCTCTCTGTTAGTGTGTCAAGTGGGTGTAAAGCGGCCTAAACACAGCCGTGAAAAGCAGCTAAACCCCATTATAAAAATAAATTACTTTTAAAAACCCATGAAACAAAGACAGGGAAAGAGAGAGAAATTCTTACACAATTCGTTCAGGGGCTGTGATGCAACCTGGATTGACCATATCTAGACCCACAGCTGGATGAGACATAAGGGTGGACACTCTTGGGGCTGAGAGGTTTGGTGAGGTTGGGTGAGCAAACGCAGACCCTTTAAAGTAATACTGCGTGCTACCCATCGCATGGGTCCCAAATCTCCAGGTTCAAGGGCATCTTCCTACATCGAAAACATGCATGAGAAACCCAGAAGATGGTACACCGTGTGATGGGGAAAGGTTTCTAAAACGCACCTCATTTCTCATCTCCTTGTGCTCGGGTTCGCCATTCCAGCCACTTTACTAGCAATCTCCCTACTTGGAGCATCAGCACCTTTAACCTCCTGTTCCGTACAGGTTGCAATTTGTCCTGAGGATGAACGGGAAGACGGGGAACCAATGAGAGACTAGCTCTTGGTGTTGGGACAGGCACAGGTCACTCTATTTTCCCATCAGGAAGAAGAATTAACCACAGGCTCAGCCTGCCCCCCGGAACCAGAACAGGGCCTGAAGCCATCCGGCGCTTTTGCGGCCGGCTCCCAAAAAAGCGACTTGTAAAATGGAGCTTCAGGGCACTGCAATTCACAAACCTGCAGAGTTATAAATGATAACTCTCGTCCACAAATATATTGAGGGAAGGCAAAGAAGAGGATTAGAAATCAAGGCAGAATTGCAGGAAACAGATTTCAGGAGGTAGATTCGAATCGCCTTTAAAGCACATGAAAAGCGGCAAAACGTTGACAATGATGCCCTTGGCCAAAAAGGGCGTATGCGTTTTTTCCTGAATATATTCAGGAAAAAACGCATACGCCCTTTTTGGCCAACCAAGCAACCTGGAAAGGCAAATCAGCGCGACAAAGAAGTCTCGCTTCCCATCGGTCCAAAGGGCCATGCTGAAAAAAGTGTCAAAACCAGAAATGCAGGACAGGCCATGGAGAAATGGGAGCCTTGCTACACCGATGGGCGGGATGTAAATTGCCAACAGCCACTCTGGAGAAGTGTACGGTGTGTCCTGAAACATCTAAAAAACACAGCTTAGAGAGCATAGGGCACTTCCACGCATGGGGGGATAAAGCGGGAAAATTGAAAATCAGCAAGACACAAGCACCCCAAAGTTTAGGGCTGCTCTGTTGACAAGGACCTCCACTTCCTTCCACCTTAAATATCCCAGGAAAGCGAAAAATGGATAAAAAAGTTGTGGTCCTTATGTACAATGGAATATCACTCAGCCATGAAATCAATGTCATAAGGCTAGTAGCAGCATGATGAGTGGATTTAGGTAAGACGATTCTAAGTGAAATAAGTCACACAGAAAAGGACACTTCTCATAAGGTGTCACTTATAGAGGGAATGTAAAAACCGTTACACTTGAACTGAATTACAAAACAGAAGAGAGTCACACATGCAGAAAACACACTATGGCTGCTTAACGGGAAAGGTGAGGTGGGGTGATACATAAAACAAGAGTTTCAAATTAGCTCAGATACCGTTCCATAAACCCAATATGGAATAGACAAGACCTACTCCTTGCTCAGAGAACTGGACTCAACACGCCCGATTCACCGCACAAGAATATATCTGGCCAGTAATAATCTTAAAACCTATTTATTGATATCTCTCTGTTAGTGTGTCAAGTGGGTGTAAAGCGGCCTAAACACAGCCGTGAAAAGCAGCTAAACCCCATTATAAAAATAAATTACTTTTAAAAACCCATGAAACAAAGACAGGGAAAGAGAGAGAAATTCTTACACAATTCGTTCAGGGGCTGTGATGCAACCTGGATTGACCATATCTAGACCCACAGCTGGATGAGACATAAGGGTGGACACTCTTGGGGCTGAGAGGTTTGGTGAGGTTGGGTGAGCAAACGCAGACCCTTTAAAGTAATACTGCGTGCTACCCATCGCATGGGTCCCAAATCTCCAGGTTCAAGGGCATCTTCCTACATCGAAAACATGCATGAGAAACCCAGAAGATGGTACACCGTGTGATGGGGAAAGGTTTCTAAAACGCACCTCATTTCTCATCTCCTTGTGCTCGGGTTCGCCATTCCAGCCACTTTACTAGCAATCTCCCTACTTGGAGCATCAGCACCTTTAACCTCCTGTTCCGTACAGGTTGCAATTTGTCCTGAGGATGAACGGGAAGACGGGGAACCAATGAGAGACTAGCTCTTGGTGTTGGGACAGGCACAGGTCACTCTATTTTCCCATCAGGAAGAAGAATTAACCACAGGCTCAGCCTGCCCCCCGGAACCAGAACAGGGCCTGAAGCCATCCGGCGCTTTTGCGGCCGGCTCCCAAAAAAGCGACTTGTAAAATGGAGCTTCAGGGCACTGCAATTCACAAACCTGCAGAGTTATAAATGATAACTCTCGTCCACAAATATATTGAGGGAAGGCAAAGAAGAGGATTAGAAATCAAGGCAGAATTGCAGGAAACAGATTTCAGGAGGTAGATTCGAATCGCCTTTAAAGCACATGAAAAGCGGCAAAACGTTGACAATGATGCCCTTGGCCAAAAAGGGCGTATGCGTTTTTTCCTGAATATATTCAGGAAAAAACGCATACGCCCTTTTTGGCCAACCAAGCAACCTGGAAAGGCAAATCAGCGCGACAAAGAAGTCTCGCTTCCCATCGGTCCAAAGGGCCATGCTGAAAAAAGTGTCAAAACCAGAAATGCAGGACAGGCCATGGAGAAATGGGAGCCTTGCTACACCGATGGGCAGGATGTAAATTGCCAACAGCCACTCTGGAGAAGTGTACGGTGTGTCCTGAAACATCTAAAAAACACAGCTTAGAGAGCATAGGGCACTTCCACGCATGGGGGGATAAAGCGGGAAAATTGAAAATCAGCAAGACACAAGCACCCCAAAGTTTAGGGCTGCTCTGTTGACAAGGACCTCCACTTCCTTCCACCTTAAATATCCCAGGAAAGCGAAAAATGGATAAAAAAGTTGTGGTCCTTATGTACAATGGAATATCACTCAGCCATGAAATCAATGTCATAAGGCTAGTAGCAGCATGATGAGTGGATTTAGGTAAGACGATTCTAAGTGAAATAAGTCACACAGAAAAGGACACTTCTCATAAGGTGTCACTTATAGAGGGAATGTAAAAACCGTTACACTTGAACTGAATTACAAAACAGAAGAGAGTCACACATGCAGAAAACACACTATGGCTGCTTAACGGGAAAGGTGAGGTGGGGTGATACATAAAACAAGAGTTTCAAATTAGCTCAGATACCGTTCCATAAACCCAATATGGAATAGACAAGACCTACTCCTTGCTCAGAGAACTGGACTCAACACGCCCGATTCACCGCACAAGAATATATCTGACCAGTAATAATCTTAAAACCTATGTATTGATATCTCTCTGTTAGTGTGTCAAGTGGGTGTAAAGCGGCCTAAACACAGCCGTGAAAAGCAGCTAAACCCCATTATAAAAATAAATTACTTTTAAAAACCCATGAAACAAAGACAGGGAAAGAGAGAGAAATTCTTACACAATTCGTTCAGGGGCTGTGATGCAACCTGGATTGACCATATCTAGACCCACAGCTGGATGAGACATAAGGGTGGACACTCTTGGGGCTGAGAGGTTTGGTGAGGTTGGGTGAGCAAACGCAGACCCTTTAAAGTAATACTGCGTGCTACCCATCGCATGGGTCCCAAATCTCCAGGTTCAAGGGCATCTTCCTACATCGAAAACATGCATGAGAAACCCAGAAGATGGTACACCGTGTGATGGGGAAAGGTTTCTAAAACGCACCTCATTTCTCATCTCCTTGTGCTCGGGTTCGCCATTCCAGCCACTTTACTAGCAATCTCCCTACTTGGAGCATCAGCACCTTTAACCTCCTGTTCCGTACAGGTTGCAATTTGTCCTGAGGATGAACGGGAAGACGGGGAACCAATGAGAGACTAGCTCTTGGTGTTGGGACAGGCACAGGTCAGTCTATTTTCCCATCAGGAAGAAGAATTAACCACAGGCTCAGCCTGCCCCCCGGAACCAGAACAGGGCCTGAAGCCATCCGGCGCTTTTGCGGCCGGCTCCCAAAAAAGCGACTTGTAAAATGGAGCTTCAGGGCACTGCAATTCACAAACCTGCAGAGTTATAAATGATAACTCTCGTCCACAAATATATTGAGGGAAGGCAAAGAAGAGGATTAGAAATCAAGGCAGAATTGCAGGAAACAGATTTCAGGAGGTAGATTCGAATCGCCTTTAAAGCACATGAAAAGCGGCAAAACGTTGACAATGATGCCCTTGGCCAAAAAGGGCGTATGCGTTTTTTCCTGAATATATTCAGGAAAAAACGCATACGCCCTTTTTGGCCAACCAAGCAACCTGGAAAGGCAAATCAGCGCGACAAAGAAGTCTCGCTTCCCATCGGTCCAAAGGGCCATGCTGAAAAAAGTGTCAAAACCAGAAATGCAGGACAGGCCATGGAGAAATGGGAGCCTTGCTACACCGATGGGCGGGATGTAAATTGCCAACAGCCACTCTGGAGAAGTGTACGGTGTGTCCTGAAACATCTAAAAAACACAGCTTAGAGAGCATAGGGCACTTCCACGCATGGGGGGATAAAGCGGGAAAATTGAAAATCAGCAAGACACAAGCACCCCAAAGTTTAGGGCTGCTCTGTTGACAAGGACCTCCACTTCCTTCCACCTTAAATATCCCAGGAAAGCGAAAAATGGATAAAAAAGTTGTGGTCCTTATGTACAATGGAATATCACTCAGCCATGAAATCAATGTCATAAGGCTAGTAGCAGCATGATGAGTGGATTTAGGTAAGACGATTCTAAGTGAAATAAGTCACACAGAAAAGGACACTTCTCATAAGGTGTCACTTATAGAGGGAATGTAAAAACCGTTACACTTGAACTGAATTACAAAACAGAAGAGAGTCACACATGCAGAAAACACACTATGGCTGCTTAACGGGAAAGGTGAGGTGGGGTGATACATAAAACAAGAGTTTCAAATTAGCTCAGATACCGTTCCATAAACCCAATATGGAATAGACAAGACCTACTCCTTGCTCAGAGAACTGGACTCAACACGCCCGATTCACCGCACAAGAATATATCTGGCCAGTAATAATCTTAAAACCTATTTATTGATATCTCTCTGTTAGTGTGTCAAGTGGGTGTAAAGCGGCCTAAACACAGCCGTGAAAAGCAGCTAAACCCCATTATAAAAATAAATTACTTTTAAAAACCCATGAAACAAAGACAGGGAAAGAGAGAGAAATTCTTACACAATTCGTTCAGGGGCTGTGATGCAACCTGGATTGACCATATCTAGACCCACAGCTGGATGAGACATAAGGGTGGACACTCTTGGGGCTGAGAGGTTTGGTGAGGTTGGGTGAGCAAACGCAGACCCTTTAAAGTAATACTGCGTGCTACCCATCGCATGGGTCCCAAATCTCCAGGTTCAAGGGCATCTTCCTACATCGAAAACATGCATGAGAAACCCAGAAGATGGTACACCGTGTGATGGGGAAAGGTTTCTAAAACGCACCTCATTTCTCATCTCCTTGTGCTCGGGTTCGCCATTCCAGCCACTTTACTAGCAATCTCCCTACTTGGAGCATCAGCACCTTTAACCTCCTGTTCCGTACAGGTTGCAATTTGTCCTGAGGATGAACGGGAAGACGGGGAACCAATGAGAGACTAGCTCTTGGTGTTGGGACAGGCACAGGTCACTCTATTTTCCCATCAGGAAGAAGAATTAACCACAGGCTCAGCCTGCCCCCCGGAACCAGAACAGGGCCTGAAGCCATCCGGCGCTTTTGCGGCCGGCTCCCAAAAAAGCGACTTGTAAAATGGAGCTTCAGGGCACTGCAATTCACAAACCTGCAGAGTTATAAATGATAACTCTCGTCCACAAATATATTGAGGGAAGGCAAAGAAGAGGATTAGAAATCAAGGCAGAATTGCAGGAAACAGATTTCAGGAGGTAGATTCGAATCGCCTTTAAAGCACATGAAAAGCGGCAAAACGTTGACAATGATGCCCTTGGCCAAAAAGGGCGTATGCGTTTTTTCCTGAATATATTCAGGAAAAAACGCATACGCCCTTTTTGGCCAACCAAGCAACCTGGAAAGGCAAATCAGCGCGACAAAGAAGTCTCGCTTCCCATCGGTCCAAAGGGCCATGCTGAAAAAAGTGTCAAAACCAGAAATGCAGGACAGGCCATGGAGAAATGGGAGCCTTGCTACACCGATGGGCAGGATGTAAATTGCCAACAGCCACTCTGGAGAAGTGTACGGTGTGTCCTGAAACATCTAAAAAACACAGCTTAGAGAGCATAGGGCACTTCCACGCATGGGGGGATAAAGCGGGAAAATTGAAAATCAGCAAGACACAAGCACCCCAAAGTTTAGGGCTGCTCTGTTGACAAGGACCTCCACTTCCTTCCACCTTAAATATCCCAGGAAAGCGAAAAATGGATAAAAAAGTTGTGGTCCTTATGTACAATGGAATATCACTCAGCCATGAAATCAATGTCATAAGGCTAGTAGCAGCATGATGAGTGGATTTAGGTAAGACGATTCTAAGTGAAATAAGTCACACAGAAAAGGACACTTCTCATAAGGTGTCACTTATAGAGGGAATGTAAAAACCGTTACACTTGAACTGAATTACAAAACAGAAGAGAGTCACACATGCAGAAAACACACTATGGCTGCTTAACGGGAAAGGTGAGGTGGGGTGATACATAAAACAAGAGTTTCAAATTAGCTCAGATACCGTTCCATAAACCCAATATGGAATAGACAAGACCTACTCCTTGCTCAGAGAACTGGACTCAACACGCCCGATTCACCGCACAAGAATATATCTGACCAGTAATAATCTTAAAACCTATGTATTGATATCTCTCTGTTAGTGTGTCAAGTGGGTGTAAAGCGGCCTAAACACAGCCGTGAAAAGCAGCTAAACCCCATTATAAAAATAAATTACTTTTAAAAACCCATGAAACAAAGACAGGGAAAGAGAGAGAAATTCTTACACAATTCGTTCAGGGGCTGTGATGCAACCTGGATTGACCATATCTAGACCCACAGCTGGATGAGACATAAGGGTGGACACTCTTGGGGCTGAGAGGTTTGGTGAGGTTGGGTGAGCAAACGCAGACCCTTTAAAGTAATACTGCGTGCTACCCATCGCATGGGTCCCAAATCTCCAGGTTCAAGGGCATCTTCCTACATCGAAAACATGCATGAGAAACCCAGAAGATGGTACACCGTGTGATGGGGAAAGGTTTCTAAAACGCACCTCATTTCTCATCTCCTTGTGCTCGGGTTCGCCATTCCAGCCACTTTACTAGCAATCTCCCTACTTGGAGCATCAGCACCTTTAACCTCCTGTTCCGTACAGGTTGCAATTTGTCCTGAGGATGAACGGGAAGACGGGGAACCAATGAGAGACTAGCTCTTGGTGTTGGGACAGGCACAGGTCAGTCTATTTTCCCATCAGGAAGAAGAATTAACCACAGGCTCAGCCTGCCCCCCGGAACCAGAACAGGGCCTGAAGCCATCCTGCGCTTTTGCGGCCGGCTCCCAAAAAAGCGACTTGTAAAATGGAGCTTCAGGGCACTGCAATTCACAAACCTGCAGAGTTATAAATGATAACTCTCGTCCACAAATATATTGAGGGAAGGCAAAGAAGAGGATTAGAAATCAAGGCAGAATTGCAGGAAACAGATTTCAGGAGGTAGATTCGAATCGCCTTTAAAGCACATGAAAAGCGGCAAAACGTTGACAATGCTGCCCTTGGCCAAAAAGGGCGTATGCGTTTTTTCCTGAATATATTCAGGAAAAAACGCATACGCCCTTTTTGGCCAACCAAGCAACCTGGAAAGGCAAATCAGCGCGACAAAGAAGTCTCGCTTCCCATCGGTCAAAAGGGCCATGGTGAAAAAAGTGTCAAAACCAGAAATGCAGGACAGGCCATGGAGAAATGGGAGCCTTGCTACACCGATGGGAGGGATGTAAATTGCCAACAGCCACTCTGGAGAAGTGTACGGTGTGTCCTGAAACATCTAAAAAACACAGCTTAGAGAGCATAGGGCACTTCCACGCATTGGGGGATAAAGCGGGAAAATTGAAAATCAGCAAGACACAAGCACCCCAAAGTTTAGGGCTGCTCTGTTGACAAGGACCTCCACTTCCTTCCACCTTAAATATCCCAGGAAAGCGAAAAATGGATAAAAAAGTTGTGGTCCTTATGTACAATGGAATATCACTCAGCCATGAAATCAATGTCATAAGGCTAGTAGCAGCATGATGAGTGGATTTAGGTAAGACGATTCTAAGTGAAATAAGTCACACAGAAAAGGACACTTCTCATAAGGTGTCACTTATAGAGGGAATGTAAAAACCGTTACACTTGAACTGAATTACAAAACAGAACAGAGTCACACATGCAGAAAACACACTATGGCTGCTTAACGGGAAAGGTGAGGTGGGGTGATACATAAAACAAGAGTTTCAAATTAGCTCAGATACCGTTCCATAAACCCAATATGGAATAGACAAGACCTACTCCTTGCTCAGAGAACTGGACTCAACACGCCCGATTCACTGCACAAGAATATATCTGACCAGTAATAATCTTAAAACCTATGTATTGATATCTCTCTGTTAGTGTGTCAAGTGGGTGTAAAGCGGCCTAAACACAGCCGTGAAAAGCAGCTAAACCCCATTATAAAAATAAATTACTTTTAAAAACCCATGAAACAAAGACAGGGAAAGAGAGAGAAATTCTTACAGAATTCGTTCAGGGGCTGTGATGCAACCTGGATTGACCATATCTAGACCCACAGCTGGATGAGACATAAGGGTGGACACTCTTGGGGCTGAGAGGTTTGGTGAGGTTGGGTGAGCAAACGCAGACCCTTTAAAGTAATACTGCGTGCTACCCATCGCATGGGTCCCAAACCTCCCGGTTCAAGGGCATCTTCCTACATCGAAAACATGCATGAGAAACCCAGAAGATGGTACACCGTGTGATGGGGAAAGGTTTCTAAAACGCACCTCATTTCTCATCTCCTTGTGCTCGGGTTCGCCATTCCAGCCACTTTACTAGCAATCTCCCTACTTGGAGCATCAGCACCTTTAACCTCCTGTTCCGTACAGGTTGCAATTTGTCCTGAGGATGAACGGGAAGACGGGGAACCAATGAGAGACTAGCTCTTGGTGTTGGGACAGGCACAGGTCAGTCTATTTTCCCATCAGGAAGAAGAATTAACCACAGGCTCAGCCTGCCCCCCGGAACCAGAACAGGGCCTGAAGCCATCCGGCGCTTTTGCGGCCGGCTCCCAAAAAAGCGACTTGTAAAATGGAGCTTCAGGGCACTGCAATTCACAAACCTGCAGAGTTATAAATGATAACTCTCGTCCACAAATATATTGAGGGAAGGCAAAGAAGAGGATTAGAAATCAAGGCAGAATTGCAGGAAACAGATTTCAGGAGGTAGATTCGAATCGCCTTTAAAGCACATGAAAAGCGGCAAAACGTTGACAATGCTGCCCTTGGCCAAAAAGGGCGTATGCGTTTTTTCCTGAATATATTCAGGAAAAAACGCATACGCCCTTTTTGGTCAACCAAGCAACCTGGAAAGGCAAATCAGCGCGACAAAGAAGTCTCGCTTCCCATCGGTCCAAAGGGCCATGCTGAAAAAAGTGTCAAAACCAGAAATGCAGGACAGGCCATGGAGAAATGGGAGCCTTGCTACACCGATGGGCGGGATGTACATTGCCAACAGCCACTCTGGAGAAGTGTACGGTGTGTCCTGAAACATCTAAAAAACACAGCTTAGAGAGCATAGGGCACTTCCACGCATGGGGGGATAAAGCGGGAAAATTGAAAATCAGCAAGACACAAGCACCCCAAAGTTTAGGGCTGCTCTGTTGACAAGGACCTCCACTTCCTTCCACCTTAAATATCCCAGGAAAGCGAAAAATGGATAAAAAAGTTGTGGTCCTTATGTACAATGGAATATCACTCAGCCATGAAATCAATGTCATAAGGCTAGTAGCAGCATGATGAGTGGATTTAGGTAAGACGATTCTAAGTGAAATAAGTCACACAGAAAAGGACACTTCTCATAAGGTGTCACTTATAGAGGGAATGTAAAAACCGTTACACTTGAACTGAATTACAAAACAGAAGAGAGTCACACATGCAGAAAACACACTATGGCTGCTTAACGGGAAAGGTGAGGTGGGGTGATACATAAAACAAGAGTTTCAAATTAGCTCAGATACCGTTCCATAAACCCAATATGGAATAGACAAGACCTACTCCTTGCTCAGAGAACTGGACTCAACACGCCCGATTCACCGCACAAGAATATATCTGACCAGTAATAATCTTAAAACCTATGTATTGATATCTCTCTGTTAGTGTGTCAAGTGGGTGTAAAGCGGCCTAAACACAGCCGTGAAAAGCAGCTAAACCCCATTATAAAAATAAATTACTTTTAAAAACCCATGAAACAAAGACAGGGAAAGAGAGAGAAATTCTTACACAATTCGTTCAGGGGCTGTGATGCAACCTGGATTGACCATATCTAGACCCACAGCTGGATGAGACATAAGGGTGGACACTCTTGGGGCTGAGAGGTTTGGTGAGGTTGGGTGAGCAAACGCAGACCCTTTAAAGTAATACTGCGTGCTACCCATCGCATGGGTCCCAAACCTCCAGGTTCAAGGGCATCTTCCTACATCGAAAACATGCATGAGAAACCCAGAAGATGGTACACCGTGTGATGGGGAAAGGTTTCTAAAACGCACCTCATTTCTCATCTCCTTGTGCTCGGGTTCGCCATTCCAGCCACTTTACTAGCAATCTCCCTACTTGGAGCATCAGCACCTTTAACCTCCTGTTCCGTACAGGTTGCAATTTGTCCTGAGGATGAACGGGAAGACGGGGAACCAAGGAGAGACTAGCTCTTGGTGTTGGGACAGGCACAGGTCACTCTATTTTCCCATCAGGAAGAAGAATTAACCACAGGCTCAGCCTGCCCCCCGGAACCAGAACAGGGCCTGAAGCCATCCGGCGCTTTTGCGGCCGGCTCCCAAAAAAGCGACTTGTAAAATGGAGCTTCAGGGCACTGCAATTCACAAACCTGCAGAGTTATAAATGATAACTCTCGTCCACAAATATATTGAGGGAAGGCAAAGAAGAGGATTAGAAATCAAGGCAGAATTGCAGGAAACAGATTTCAGGAGGTAGATTCGAATCGCCTTTAAAGCACATGAAAAGCGGCAAAACGTTGACAATGCTGCCCTTGGCCAAAAAGGGCGTATGCGTTTTTTCCTGAATATATTCAGGAAAAAACGCATACGCCCTTTTTGGCCAACCAAGCAACCTGGAAAGGCAAATCAGCGCGACAAAGAAGTCTCGCTTCCCATCGGTCCAAAGGGCCATGCTGAAAAAAGTGTCAAAACCAGAAATGCAGGACAGGCCATGGAGAAATGGGAGCCTTGCTACACCGATGGGCGGGATGTACATTGCCAACAGCCACTCTGGAGAAGTGTACGGTGTGTCCTGAAACATCTAAAAAACACAGCTTAGAGAGCATAGGGCACTTCCACGCATGGGGGGATAAAGCGGGAAAATTGAAAATCAGCAAGACACAAGCACCCCAAAGTTTAGGGCTGCTCTGTTGACAAGGACCTCCACTTCCTTCCACCTTAAATATCCCAGGAAAGCAAAAAATGGATAAAAAAGTTGTGGTCCTTATGTACAATGGAATATCACTCAGCCATGAAATCAATGTCATAAGGCTAGTAGCAGCATGATGAGTGGATTTAGGTAAGACGATTCTAAGTGAAATAAGTCACACAGAAAAGGACACTTCTCATAAGGTGTCACTTATAGAGGGAATGTAAAAACCGTTACACTTGAACTGAATTACAAAACAGAAGAGAGTCACACATGCAGAAAACACACTATGGCTGCTTAACGGGAAAGGTGAGGTGGGGTGATACATAAAACAAGAGTTTCAAATTAGCTCAGATACCGTTCCATAAACCCAATATGGAATAGACAAGACCTACTCCTTGCTCAGAGAACTGGACTCAACACGCCCGATTCACCGCACAAGAATATATCTGACCAGTAATAATCTTAAAACCTATGTATTGATATCTCTCTGTTAGTGTGTCAAGTGGGTGTAAAGAGGCCTAAACACAGCCGTGAAAAGCAGCTAAACCCCATTATAAAAATAAATTACTTTTAAAAACCCATGAAACAAAGACAGGGAAAGAGAGAGAAATTCTTACACAATTCGTTCAGGGGCTGTGATGCAACCTGGATTGACCATATCTAGACCCACAGCTGGATGAGACATAAGGGTGGACACTCTTGGGGCTGAGAGGTTTGGTGAGGTTGGGTGAGCAAACGCAGACCCTTTAAAGTAATACTGCGTGCTACCCATCGCATGGGTCCCAAACCTCCAGGTTCAAGGGCATCTTCCTACATCGAAAACATGCATGAGAAACCCAGAAGATGGTACACCGTGTGATGGGGAAAGGTTTCTAAAACGCACCTCATTTCTCATCTCCTTGTGCTCGGGTTCGCCATTCCAGCCACTTTACTAGCAATCTCCCTACTTGGAGCATCAGCACCTTTAACCTCCTGTTCCGTACAGGTTGCAATTTGTCCTGAGGATGAACGGGAAGACGGGGAACCAAGGAGAGACTAGCTCTTGGTGTTGGGACAGGCACAGGTCACTCTATTTTCCCATCAGGAAGAAGAATTAACCACAGGCTCAGCCTGCCCCCCGGAACCAGAACAGGGCCTGAAGCCATCCGGCGCTTTTGTGGCCGGCTCCCAAAAAAGCGACTTGTAAAATGGAGCTTCAGGGCACTGCAATTCACAAACCTGCAGAGTTATAAATGATAACTCTCGTCCACAAATATATTGAGGGAAGGCAAAGAAGAGGATTAGAAATCAAGGCAGAATTGCAGGAAACAGATTTCAGGAGGTAGATTCGAATCGCCTTTAAAGCACATGAAAAGCGGCAAAACGTTGACAATGCTGCCCTTGGCCAAAAAGGGCGTATGCGTTTTTTCCTGAATATATTCAGGAAAAAACGCATACGCCCTTTTTGGCCAACCAAGCAACCTGGAAAGGCAAATCAGCGCGACAAAGAAGTCTCGCTTCCCATCGGTCCAAAGGGCCATGCTGAAAAAAGTGTCAAAACCAGAAATGCAGGACAGGCCATGGAGAAATGGGAGCCTTGCTACACCGATGGGCGGGATGTAAATTGCCAACAGCCACTCTGGAGAAGTGTACGGTGTGTCCTGAAACATCTAAAAAACACAGCTTAGAGAGCATAGGGCACTTCCACGCATGGGGGGATAAAGCGGGAAAATTGAAAATCAGCAAGACACAAGCACCCCAAAGTTTAGGGCTGCTCTGTTGACAAGGACCTCCACTTCCTTCCACCTTAAATATCCCAGGAAAGCGAAAAATGGATAAAAAAGTTGTGGTCCTTATGTACAATGGAATATCACTCAGCCATGAAATCAATGTCATAAGGCTAGTAGCAGCATGATGAGTGGATTTAGGTAAGACGATTCTAAGTGAAATAAGTCACACAGAAAAGGACACTTCTCATAAGGTGTCACTTATAGAGGGAATGTAAAAACCGTTACACTTGAACTGAATTACAAAACAGAAGAGAGTCACACATGCAGAAAACACACTATGGCTGCTTAACGGGAAAGGTGAGGTGGGGTGATACATAAAACAAGAGTTTCAAATTAGCTCAGATACCGTTCCATAAACCCAATATGGAATAGACAAGACCTACTCCTTGCTCAGAGAACTGGACTCAACACGCCCGATTCACCGCACAAGAATATATCTGACCAGTAATAATCTTAAAACCTATGTATTGATATCTCTCTGTTAGTGTGTCAAGTGGGTGTAAAGAGGCCTAAACACAGCCGTGAAAAGCAGCTAAACCCCATTATAAAAATAAATTACTTTTAAAAACCCATGAAACAAAGACAGGGAAAGAGAGAGAAATTCTTACACAATTCGTTCAGGGGCTGTGATGCAACCTGGATTGACCATATCTAGACCCACAGCTGGATGAGACATAAGGGTGGACACTCTTGGGGCTGAGAGGTTTGGTGAGGTTGGGTGAGCAAACGCAGACCCTTTAAAGTAATACTGCGTGCTACCCATCGCATGGGTCCCAAATCTCCAGGTTCAAGGGCATCTTCCTACATCGAAAACATGCATGAGAAACCCAGAAGATGGTACACCGTGTGATGGGGAAAGGTTTCTAAAACGCACCTCATTTCTCATCTCCTTGTGCTCGGGTTCGCCATTCCAGCCACTTTACTAGCAATCTCCCTACTTGGAGCATCAGCACCTTTAACCTCCTGTTCCGTACAGGTTGCAATTTGTCCTGAGGATGAACGGGAAGACGGGGAACCAAGGAGAGACTAGCTCTTGGTGTTGGGACAGGCACAGGTCACTCTATTTTCCCATCAGGAAGAAGAATTAACCACAGGCTCAGCCTGCCCCCCGGAACCAGAACAGGGCCTGAAGCCATCCGGCGCTTTTGCGGCCGGCTCCCAAAAAAGCGACTTGTAAAATGGAGCTTCAGGGCACTGCAATTCACAAACCTGCAGAGTTATAAATGATAACTCTCGTCCACAAATATATTGAGGGAAGGCAAAGAAGAGGATTAGAAATCAAGGCAGAATTGCAGGAAACAGATTTCAGGAGGTAGATTCGAATCGCCTTTAAAGCACATGAAAAGCGGCAAAACGTTGACAATGCTGCCCTTGGCCAAAAAGGGCGTATGCGTTTTTTCCTGAATATATTCAGGAAAAAACGCATACGCCCTTTTTGGCCAACCAAGCAACCTGGAAAGGCAAATCAGCGCGACAAAGAAGTCTCGCTTCCCATCGGTCCAAAGGGCCATGCTGAAAAAAGTGTCAAAACCAGAAATGCAGGACAGGCCATGGAGAAATGGGAGCCTTGCTACACCGATGGGCGGGATGTACATTGCCAACAGCCACTCTGGAGAAGTGTACGGTGTGTCCTGAAACATCTAAAAAACACAGCTTAGAGAGCATAGGGCACTTCCACGCATGGGGGGATAAAGCGGGAAAATTGAAAATCAGCAAGACACAAGCACCCCAAAGTTTAGGGCTGCTCTGTTGACAAGGACCTCCACTTCCTTCCACCTTAAATATCCCAGGAAAGCGAAAAATGGATAAAAAAGTTGTGGTCCTTATGTACAATGGAATATCACTCAGCCATGAAATCAATGTCATAAGGCTAGTAGCAGCATGATGAGTGGATTTAGGTAAGACGATTCTAAGTGAAATAAGTCACACAGAAAAGGACACTTCTCATAAGGTGTCACTTATAGAGGGAATGTAAAAACCGTTACACTTGAACTGAATTACAAAACAGAAGAGAGTCACACATGCAGAAAACACACTATGGCTGCTTAACGGGAAAGGTGAGGTGGGGTGATACATAAAACAAGAGTTTCAAATTAGCTCAGATACCGTTCCATAAACCCAATATGGAATAGACAAGACCTACTCCTTGCTCAGAGAACTGGACTCAACACGCCCGATTCACCGCACAAGAATATATCTGACCAGTAATAATCTTAAAACCTATGTATTGATATCTCTCTGTTAGTGTGTCAAGTGGGTGTAAAGAGGCCTAAACACAGCCGTGAAAAGCAGCTAAACCCCATTATAAAAATAAATTACTTTTAAAAACCCATGAAACAAAGACAGGGAAAGAGAGAGAAATTCTTACACAATTCGTTCAGGGGCTGTGATGCAACCTGGATTGACCATATCTAGACCCACAGCTGGATGAGACATAAGGGTGGACACTCTTGGGGCTGAGAGGTTTGGTGAGGTTGGGTGAGCAAACGCAGACCCTTTAAAGTAATACTGCGTGCTACCCATCGCATGGGTCCCAAACCTCCAGGTTCAAGGGCATCTTCCTACATCGAAAACATGCATGAGAAACCCAGAAGATGGTACACCGTGTGATGGGGAAAGGTTTCTAAAACGCACCTCATTTCTCATCTCCTTGTGCTCGGGTTCGCCATTCCAGCCACTTTACTAGCAATCTCCCTACTTGGAGCATCAGCACCTTTAACCTCCTGTTCCGTACAGGTTGCAATTTGTCCTGAGGATGAACGGGAAGACGGGGAACCAATGAGAGACTAGCTCTTGGTGTTGGGACAGGCACAGGTCAGTCTATTTTCCCATCAGGAAGAAGAATTAACCACAGGCTCAGCCTGCCCCCCGGAACCAGAACAGGGCCTGAAGCCATCCGGCGCTTTTGCGGCCGGCTCCCAAAAAAGCGACTTGTAAAATGGAGCTTCAGGGCACTGCAATTCACAAACCTGCAGAGTTATAAATGATAACTCTCGTCCACAAATATATTGAGGGAAGGCAAAGAAGAGGATTAGAAATCAAGGCAGAATTGCAGGAAACAGATTTCAGGAGGTAGATTCGAATCGCCTTTAAAGCACATGAAAAGCGGCAAAACGTTGACAATGCTGCCCTTGGCCAAAAAGGGCGTATGCGTTTTTTCCTGAATATATTCAGGAAAAAACGCATACGCCCTTTTTGGCCAACCAAGCAACCTGGAAAGGCAAATCAGCGCGACAAAGAAGTCTCGCTTCCCATCGGTCCAAAGGGCCATGCTGAAAAAAGTGTCAAAACCAGAAATGCAGGACAGGCCATGGAGAAATGGGAGCCTTGCTACACCGATGGGCGGGATGTAAATTGCCAACAGCCACTCTGGAGAAGTGTACGGTGTGTCCTGAAACATCTAAAAAACACAGCTTAGAGAGCATAGGGCACTTCCACGCATGGGGGGATAAAGCGGGAAAATTGAAAATCAGCAAGACACAAGCACCCCAAAGTTTAGGGCTGCTCTGTTGACAAGGACCTCCACTTCCTTCCACCTTAAATATCCCAGGAAAGCAAAAAATGGATAAAAAAGTTGTGGTCCTTATGTACAATGGAATATCACTCAGCCATGAAATCAATGTCATAAGGCTAGTAGCAGCATGATGAGTGGATTTAGGTAAGACGATTCTAAGTGAAATAAGTCACACAGAAAAGGACACTTCTCATAAGGTGTCACTTATAGAGGGAATGTAAAAACCGTTACACTTGAACTGAATTACAAAACAGAAGAGAGTCACACATGCAGAAAACACACTATGGCTGCTTAACGGGAAAGGTGAGGTGGGGTGATACATAAAACAAGAGTTTCAAATTAGCTCAGATACCGTTCCATAAACCCAATATGGAATAGACAAGACCTACTCCTTGCTCAGAGAACTGGACTCAACACGCCCGATTCACCGCACAAGAATATATCTGACCAGTAATAATCTTAAAACCTATGTATTGATATCTCTCTGTTAGTGTGTCAAGTGGGTGTAAAGAGGCCTAAACACAGCCGTGAAAAGCAGCTAAACCCCATTATAAAAATAAATTACTTTTAAAAACCCATGAAACAAAGACAGGGAAAGAGAGAGAAATTCTTACACAATTCGTTCAGGGGCTGTGATGCAACCTGGATTGACCATATCTAGACCCACAGCTGGATGAGACATAAGGGTGGACACTCTTGGGGCTGAGAGGTTTGGTGAGGTTGGGTGAGCAAACGCAGACCCTTTAAAGTAATACTGCGTGCTACCCATCGCATGGGTCCCAAACCTCCAGGTTCAAGGGCATCTTCCTACATCGAAAACATGCATGAGAAACCCAGAAGATGGTACACCGTGTGATGGGGAAAGGTTTCTAAAACGCACCTCATTTCTCATCTCCTTGTGCTCGGGTTCGCCATTCCAGCCACTTTACTAGCAATCTCCCTACTTGGAGCATCAGCACCTTTAACCTCCTGTTCCGTACAGGTTGCAATTTGTCCTGAGGATGAACGGGAAGACGGGGAACCAAGGAGAGACTAGCTCTTGGTGTTGGGACAGGCACAGGTCACTCTATTTTCCCATCAGGAAGAAGAATTAACCACAGGCTCAGCCTGCCCCCCGGAACCAGAACAGGGCCTGAAGCCATCCGGCGCTTTTGCGGCCGGCTCCCAAAAAAGCGACTTGTAAAATGGAGCTTCAGGGCACTGCAATTCACAAACCTGCAGAGTTATAAATGATAACTCTCGTCCACAAATATATTGAGGGAAGGCAAAGAAGAGGATTAGAAATCAAGGCAGAATTGCAGGAAACAGATTTCAGGAGGTAGATTCGAATCGCCTTTAAAGCACATGAAAAGCGGCAAAACGTTGACAATGCTGCCCTTGGCCAAAAAGGGCGTATGCGTTTTTTCCTGAATATATTCAGGAAAAAACGCATACGCCCTTTTTGGCCAACCAAGCAACCTGGAAAGGCAAATCAGCGCGACAAAGAAGTCTCGCTTCCCATCGGTCCAAAGGGCCATGCTGAAAAAAGTGTCAAAACCAGAAATGCAGGACAGGCCATGGAGAAATGGGAGCCTTGCTACACCGATGGGCGGGATGTACATTGCCAACAGCCACTCTGGAGAAGTGTACGGTGTGTCCTGAAACATCTAAAAAACACAGCTTAGAGAGCATAGGGCACTTCCACGCATGGGGGGATAAAGCGGGAAAATTGAAAATCAGCAAGACACAAGCACCCCAAAGTTTAGGGCTGCTCTGTTGACAAGGACCTCCACTTCCTTCCACCTTAAATATCCCAGGAAAGCGAAAAATGGATAAAAAAGTTGTGGTCCTTATGTACAATGGAATATCACTCAGCCATGAAATCAATGTCATAAGGCTAGTAGCAGCATGATGAGTGGATTTAGGTAAGACGATTCTAAGTGAAATAAGTCACACAGAAAAGGACACTTCTCATAAGGTGTCACTTATAGAGGGAATGTAAAAACCGTTACACTTGAACTGAATTACAAAACAGAACAGAGTCACACATGCAGAAAACACACTATGGCTGCTTAACGGGAAAGGTGAGGTGGGGTGATACATAAAACAAGAGTTTCAAATTAGCTCAGATACCGTTCCATAAACCCAATATGGAATAGACAAGACCTACTCCTTGCTCAGAGAACTGGACTCAACACGCCCGATTCACCGCACAAGAATATATCTGACCAGTAATAATCTTAAAACCTATGTATTGATATCTCTCTGTTAGTGTGTCAAGTGGGTGTAAAGAGGCCTAAACACAGCCGTGAAAAGCAGCTAAACCCCATTATAAAAATAAATTACTTTTAAAAACCCATGAAACAAAGACAGGGAAAGAGAGAGAAATTCTTACACAATTCGTTCAGGGGCTGTGATGCAACCTGGATTGACCATATCTAGACCCACAGCTGGATGAGACATAAGGGTGGACACTCTTGGGGCTGAGAGGTTTGGTGAGGTTGGGTGAGCAAACGCAGACCCTTTAAAGTAATACTGCGTGCTACCCATCGCATGGGTCCCAAACCTCCAGGTTCAAGGGCATCTTCCTACATCGAAAACATGCATGAGAAACCCAGAAGATGGTACACCGTGTGATGGGGAAAGGTTTCTAAAACGCACCTCATTTCTCATCTCCTTGTGCTCGGGTTCGCCATTCCAGCCACTTTACTAGCAATCTCCCTACTTGGAGCATCAGCACCTTTAACCTCCTGTTCCGTACAGGTTGCAATTTGTCCTGAGGATGAACGGGAAGACGGGGAACCAATGAGAGACTAGCTCTTGGTGTTGGGACAGGCACAGGTCAGTCTATTTTCCCATCAGGAAGAAGAATTAACCACAGGCTCAGCCTGCCCCCCGGAACCAGAACAGGGCCTGAAGCCATCCGGCGCTTTTGCGGCCGGCTCCCAAAAAAGCGACTTGTAAAATGGAGCTTCAGGGCACTGCAATTCACAAACCTGCAGAGTTATAAATGATAACTCTCGTCCACAAATATATTGAGGGAAGGCAAAGAAGAGGATTAGAAATCAAGGCAGAATTGCAGGAAACAGATTTCAGG
This sequence comes from Balaenoptera physalus, assembly GCF_965194825.1. NCBI lineage: Eukaryota > Metazoa > Chordata > Mammalia > Artiodactyla > Balaenopteridae > Balaenoptera > Balaenoptera physalus. The sequence continues at coordinate 285,399 of NW_028126474.1, forward strand.
AGGTAGATTCGAATCGCCTTTAAAGCACATGAAAAGCGGCAAAACGTTGACAATGCTGCCCTTGGCCAAAAAGGGCGTATGCGTTTTTTCCTGAATATATTCAGGAAAAAACGCATACGCCCTTTTTGGCCAACCAAGCAACCTGGAAAGGCAAATCAGCGCGACAAAGAAGTCTCGCTTCCCATCGGTCCAAAGGGCCATGCTGAAAAAAGTGTCAAAACCAGAAATGCAGGACAGGCCATGGAGAAATGGGAGCCTTGCTACACCGATGGGCGGGATGTAAATTGCCAACAGCCACTCTGGAGAAGTGTACGGTGTGTCCTGAAACATCTAAAAAACACAGCTTAGAGAGCATAGGGCACTTCCACGCATGGGGGGATAAAGCGGGAAAATTGAAAATCAGCAAGACACAAGCACCCCAAAGTTTAGGGCTGCTCTGTTGACAAGGACCTCCACTTCCTTCCACCTTAAATATCCCAGGAAAGCGAAAAATGGATAAAAAAGTTGTGGTCCTTATGTACAATGGAATATCACTCAGCCATGAAATCAATGTCATAAGGCTAGTAGCAGCATGATGAGTGGATTTAGGTAAGACGATTCTAAGTGAAATAAGTCACACAGAAAAGGACACTTCTCATAAGGTGTCACTTATAGAGGGAATGTAAAAACCGTTACACTTGAACTGAATTACAAAACAGAAGAGAGTCACACATGCAGAAAACACACTATGGCTGCTTAACGGGAAAGGTGAGGTGGGGTGATACATAAAACAAGAGTTTCAAATTAGCTCAGATACCGTTCCATAAACCCAATATGGAATAGACAAGACCTACTCCTTGCTCAGAGAACTGGACTCAACACGCCCGATTCACCGCACAAGAATATATCTGACCAGTAATAATCTTAAAACCTATGTATTGATATCTCTCTGTTAGTGTGTCAAGTGGGTGTAAAGAGGCCTAAACACAGCCGTGAAAAGCAGCTAAACCCCATTATAAAAATAAATTACTTTTAAAAACCCATGAAACAAAGACAGGGAAAGAGAGAGAAATTCTTACACAATTCGTTCAGGGGCTGTGATGCAACCTGGATTGACCATATCTAGACCCACAGCTGGATGAGACATAAGGGTGGACACTCTTGGGGCTGAGAGGTTTGGTGAGGTTGGGTGAGCAAACGCAGACCCTTTAAAGTAATACTGCGTGCTACCCATCGCATGGGTCCCAAACCTCCAGGTTCAAGGGCATCTTCCTACATCGAAAACATGCATGAGAAACCCAGAAGATGGTACACCGTGTGATGGGGAAAGGTTTCTAAAACGCACCTCATTTCTCATCTCCTTGTGCTCGGGTTCGCCATTCCAGCCACTTTACTAGCAATCTCCCTACTTGGAGCATCAGCACCTTTAACCTCCTGTTCCGTACAGGTTGCAATTTGTCCTGAGGATGAACGGGAAGACGGGGAACCAAGGAGAGACTAGCTCTTGGTGTTGGGACAGGCACAGGTCACTCTATTTTCCCATCAGGAAGAAGAATTAACCACAGGCTCAGCCTGCCCCCCGGAACCAGAACAGGGCCTGAAGCCATCCGGCGCTTTTGCGGCCGGCTCCCAAAAAAGCGACTTGTAAAATGGAGCTTCAGGGCACTGCAATTCACAAACCTGCAGAGTTATAAATGATAACTCTCGTCCACAAATATATTGAGGGAAGGCAAAGAAGAGGATTAGAAATCAAGGCAGAATGGCAGGAAACAGATTTCAGGAGGTAGATTCGAATCGCCTTTAAAGCACATGAAAAGCGGCAAAACGTTGACAATGCTGCCCTTGGCCAAAAAGGGCGTATGCGTTTTTTCCTGAATATATTCAGGAAAAAACGCATACGCCCTTTTTGGCCAACCAAGCAACCTGGAAAGGCAAATCAGCGCGACAAAGAAGTCTCGCTTCCCATCGGTCCAAAGGGCCATGCTGAAAAAAGTGTCAAAACCAGAAATGCAGGACAGGCCATGGAGAAATGGGAGCCTTGCTACACCGATGGGCGGGATGTAAATTGCCAACAGCCACTCTGGAGAAGTGTACGGTGTGTCCTGAAACATCTAAAAAACACAGCTTAGAGAGCATAGGGCACTTCCACGCATGGGGGGATAAAGCGGGAAAATTGAAAATCAGCAAGACACAAGCACCCCAAAGTTTAGGGCTGCTCTGTTGACAAGGACCTCCACTTCCTTCCACCTTAAATATCCCAGGAAAGCGAAAAATGGATAAAAAAGTTGTGGTCCTTATGTACAATGGAATATCACTCAGCCATGAAATCAATGTCATAAGGCTAGTAGCAGCATGATGAGTGGATTTAGGTAAGACGATTCTAAGTGAAATAAGTCACACAGAAAAGGACACTTCTCATAAGGTGTCACTTATAGAGGGAATGTAAAAACCGTTACACTTGAACTGAATTACAAAACAGAAGAGAGTCACACATGCAGAAAACACACTATGGCTGCTTAACGGGAAAGGTGAGGTGGGGTGATACATAAAACAAGAGTTTCAAATTAGCTCAGATACCGTTCCATAAACCCAATATGGAATAGACAAGACCTACTCCTTGCTCAGAGAACTGGACTCAACACGCCCGATTCACCGCACAAGAATATATCTGACCAGTAATAATCTTAAAACCTATGTATTGATATCTCTCTGTTAGTGTGTCAAGTGGGTGTAAAGAGGCCTAAACACAGCCGTGAAAAGCAGCTAAACCCCATTATAAAAATAAATTACTTTTAAAAACCCATGAAACAAAGACAGGGAAAGAGAGAGAAATTCTTACACAATTCGTTCAGGGGCTGTGATGCAACCTGGATTGACCATATCTAGACCCACAGCTGGATGAGACATAAGGGTGGACACTCTTGGGGCTGAGAGGTTTGGTGAGGTTGGGTGAGCAAACGCAGACCCTTTAAAGTAATACTGCGTGCTACCCATCGCATGGGTCCCAAACCTCCAGGTTCAAGGGCATCTTCCTACATCGAAAACATGCATGAGAAACCCAGAAGATGGTACACCGTGTGATGGGGAAAGGTTTCTAAAACGCACCTCATTTCTCATCTCCTTGTGCTCGGGTTCGCCATTCCAGCCACTTTACTAGCAATCTCCCTACTTGGAGCATCAGCACCTTTAACCTCCTGTTCCGTACAGGTTGCAATTTGTCCTGAGGATGAACGGGAAGACGGGGAACCAAGGAGAGACTAGCTCTTGGTGTTGGGACAGGCACAGGTCACTCTATTTTCCCATCAGGAAGAAGAATTAACCACAGGCTCAGCCTGCCCCCCGGAACCAGAACAGGGCCTGAAGCCATCCGGCGCTTTTGCGGCCGGCTCCCAAAAAAGCGACTTGTAAAATGGAGCTTCAGGGCACTGCAATTCACAAACCTGCAGAGTTATAAATGATAACTCTCGTCCACAAATATATTGAGGGAAGGCAAAGAAGAGGATTAGAAATCAAGGCAGAATTGCAGGAAACAGATTTCAGGAGGTAGATTCGAATCGCCTTTAAAGCACATGAAAAGCGGCAAAACGTTGACAATGCTGCCCTTGGCCAAAAAGGGCGTATGCGTTTTTTCCTGAATATATTCAGGAAAAAACGCATACGCCCTTTTTGGCCAACCAAGCAACCTGGAAAGGCAAATCAGCGCGACAAAGAAGTCTCGCTTCCCATCGGTCCAAAGGGCCATGCTGAAAAAAGTGTCAAAACCAGAAATGCAGGACAGGCCATGGAGAAATGGGAGCCTTGCTACACCGATGGGCGGGATGTAAATTGCCAACAGCCACTCTGGAGAAGTGTACGGTGTGTCCTGAAACATCTAAAAAACACAGCTTAGAGAGCATAGGGCACTTCCACGCATGGGGGGATAAAGCGGGAAAATTGAAAATCAGCAAGACACAAGCACCCCAAAGTTTAGGGCTGCTCTGTTGACAAGGACCTCCACTTCCTTCCACCTTAAATATCCCAGGAAAGCGAAAAATGGATAAAAAAGTTGTGGTCCTTATGTACAATGGAATATCACTCAGCCATGAAATCAATGTCATAAGGCTAGTAGCAGCATGATGAGTGGATTTAGGTAAGACGATTCTAAGTGAAATAAGTCACACAGAAAAGGACACTTCTCATAAGGTGTCACTTATAGAGGGAATGTAAAAACCGTTACACTTGAACTGAATTACAAAACAGAAGAGAGTCACACATGCAGAAAACACACTATGGCTGCTTAACGGGAAAGGTGAGGTGGGGTGATACATAAAACAAGAGTTTCAAATTAGCTCAGATACCGTTCCATAAACCCAATATGGAATAGACAAGACCTACTCCTTGCTCAGAGAACTGGACTCAACACGCCCGATTCACCGCACAAGAATATATCTGACCAGTAATAATCTTAAAACCTATGTATTGATATCTCTCTGTTAGTGTGTCAAGTGGGTGTAAAGAGGCCTAAACACAGCCGTGAAAAGCAGCTAAACCCCATTATAAAAATAAATTACTTTTAAAAACCCATGAAACAAAGACAGGGAAAGAGAGAGAAATTCTTACAGAATTCGTTCAGGGGCTGTGATGCAACCTGGATTGACCATATCTAGACCCACAGCTGGATGAGACATAAGGGTGGACACTCTTGGGGCTGAGAGGTTTGGTGAGGTTGGGTGAGCAAACGCAGACCCTTTAAAGTAATACTGCGTGCTACCCATCGCATGGGTCCCAAACCTCCAGGTTCAAGGGCATCTTCCTACATCGAAAACATGCATGAGAAACCCAGAAGATGGTACACCGTGTGATGGGGAAAGGTTTCTAAAACGCACCTCATTTCTCATCTCCTTGTGCTCGGGTTCGCCATTCCAGCCACTTTACTAGCAATCTCCCTACTTGGAGCATCAGCACCTTTAACCTCCTGTTCCGTACAGGTTGCAATTTGTCCTGAGGATGAACGGGAAGACGGGGAACCAAGGAGAGACTAGCTCTTGGTGTTGGGACAGGCACAGGTCACTCTATTTTCCCATCAGGAAGAAGAATTAACCACAGGCTCAGCCTGCCCCCCGGAACCAGAACAGGGCCTGAAGCCATCCGGCGCTTTTGCGGCCGGCTCCCAAAAAAGCGACTTGTAAAATGGAGCTTCAGGGCACTGCAATTCACAAACCTGCAGAGTTATAAATGATAACTCTCGTCCACAAATATATTGAGGGAAGGCAAAGAAGAGGATTAGAAATCAAGGCAGAATTGCAGGAAACAGATTTCAGGAGGTAGATTCGAATCGCCTTTAAAGCACATGAAAAGCGGCAAAACGTTGACAATGCTGCCCTTGGCCAAAAAGGGCGTATGCGTTTTTTCCTGAATATATTCAGGAAAAAACGCATACGCCCTTTTTGGCCAACCAAGCAACCTGGAAAGGCAAATCAGCGCGACAAAGAAGTCTCGCTTCCCATCGGTCCAAAGGGCCATGCTGAAAAAAGTGTCAAAACCAGAAATGCAGGACAGGCCATGGAGAAATGGGAGCCTTGCTACACCGATGGGCGGGATGTAAATTGCCAACAGCCACTCTGGAGAAGTGTACGGTGTGTCCTGAAACATCTAAAAAACACAGCTTAGAGAGCATAGGGCACTTCCACGCATGGGGGGATAAAGCGGGAAAATTGAAAATCAGCAAGACACAAGCACCCCAAAGTTTAGGGCTGCTCTGTTGACAAGGACCTCCACTTCCTTCCACCTTAAATATCCCAGGAAAGCGAAAAATGGATAAAAAAGTTGTGGTCCTTATGTACAATGGAATATCACTCAGCCATGAAATCAATGTCATAAGGCTAGTAGCAGCATGATGAGTGGATTTAGGTAAGACGATTCTAAGTGAAATAAGTCACACAGAAAAGGACACTTCTCATAAGGTGTCACTTATAGAGGGAATGTAAAAACCGTTACACTTGAACTGAATTACAAAACAGAAGAGAGTCACACATGCAGAAAACACACTATGGCTGCTTAACGGGAAAGGTGAGGTGGGGTGATACATAAAACAAGAGTTTCAAATTAGCTCAGATACCGTTCCATAAACCCAATATGGAATAGACAAGACCTACTCCTTGCTCAGAGAACTGGACTCAACACGCCCGATTCACCGCACAAGAATATATCTGACCAGTAATAATCTTAAAACCTATGTATTGATATCTCTCTGTTAGTGTGTCAAGTGGGTGTAAAGCGGCCTAAACACAGCCGTGAAAAGCAGCTAAACCCCATTATAAAAATAAATTACTTTTAAAAACCCATGAAACAAAGACAGGGAAAGAGAGAGAAATTCTTACAGAATTCGTTCAGGGGCTGTGATGCAACCTGGATTGACCATATCTAGACCCACAGCTGGATGAGACATAAGGGTGGACACTCTTGGGGCTGAGAGGTTTGGTGAGGTTGGGTGAGCAAACGCAGACCCTTTAAAGTAATACTGCGTGCTACCCATCGCATGGGTCCCAAACCTCCAGGTTCAAGGGCATCTTCCTACATCGAAAACATGCATGAGAAACCCAGAAGATGGTACACCGTGTGATGGGGAAAGGTTTCTAAAACGCACCTCATTTCTCATCTCCTTGTGCTCGGGTTCGCCATTCCAGCCACTTTACTAGCAATCTCCCTACTTGGAGCATCAGCACCTTTAACCTCCTGTTCCGTACAGGTTGCAATTTGTCCTGAGGATGAACGGGAAGACGGGGAACCAATGAGAGACTAGCTCTTGGTGTTGGGACAGGCACAGGTCACTCTATTTTCCCATCAGGAAGAAGAATTAACCACAGGCTCAGCCTGCCCCCCGGAACCAGAACAGGGCCTGAAGCCATCCGGCGCTTTTGCGGCCGGCTCCCAAAAAAGCGACTTGTAAAATGGAGCTTCAGGGCACTGCAATTCACAAACCTGCAGAGTTATAAATGATAACTCTCGTCCACAAATATATTGAGGGAAGGCAAAGAAGAGGATTAGAAATCAAGGCAGAATTGCAGGAAACAGATTTCAGGAGGTAGATTCGAATCGCCTTTAAAGCACATGAAAAGCGGCAAAACGTTGACAATGCTGCCCTTGGCCAAAAAGGGCGTATGCGTTTTTTCCTGAATATATTCAGGAAAAAACGCATACGCCCTTTTTGGCCAACCAAGCAACCTGGAAAGGCAAATCAGCGCGACAAAGAAGTCTCGCTTCCCATCGGTCAAAAGGGCCATGCTGAAAAAAGTGTCAAAACCAGAAATGCAGGACAGGCCATGGAGAAATGGGAGCCTTGCTACACCGATGGGCGGGATGTAAATTGCCAACAGCCACTCTGGAGAAGTGTACGGTGTGTCCTGAAACATCTAAAAAACACAGCTTAGAGAGCATAGGGCACTTCCACGCATGGGGGGATAAAGCGGGAAAATTGAAAATCAGCAAGACACAAGCACCCCAAAGTTTAGGGCTGCTCTGTTGACAAGGACCTCCACTTCCTTCCACCTTAAATATCCCAGGAAAGCGAAAAATGGATAAAAAAGTTGTGGTCTTTATGTACAATGGAATATCACTCAGCCATGAAATCAATGTCATAAGGCTAGTAGCAGCATGATGAGTGGATTTAGGTAAGACGATTCTAAGTGAAATAAGTCACACAGAAAAGGACACTTCTCATAAGGTGTCACTTATAGAGGGAATGTAAAAACCGTTACACTTGAACTGAATTACAAAACAGAAGAGAGTCACACATGCAGAAAACACACTATGGCTGCTTAACGGGAAAGGTGAGGTGGGGTGATACATAAAACAAGAGTTTCAAATTAGCTCAGATACCGTTCCATAAACCCAATATGGAATAGACAAGACCTACTCCTTGCTCAGAGAACTGGACTCAACACGCCCGATTCACCGCACAAGAATATATCTGACCAGTAATAATCTTAAAACCTATGTATTGATATCTCTCTGTTAGTGTGTCAAGTGGGTGTAAAGAGGCCTAAACACAGCCGTGAAAAGCAGCTAAACCCCATTATAAAAATAAATTACTTTTAAAAACCCATGAAACAAAGACAGGGAAAGAGAGAGAAATTCTTACACAATTCGTTCAGGGGCTGTGATGCAACCTGGATTGACCATATCTAGACCCACAGCTGGATGAGACATAAGGGTGGACACTCTTGGGGCTGAGAGGTTTGGTGAGGTTGGGTGAGCAAACGCAGACCCTTTAAAGTAATACTGCGTGCTACCCATCGCATGGGTCCCAAATCTCCAGGTTCAAGGGCATCTTCCTACATCGAAAACATGCAGGAGAAACCCAGAAGATGGTACACCGTGTGATGGGGAAAGGTTTCTAAAACGCACCTCATTTCTCATCTCCTTGTGCTCGGGTTCGCCATTCCAGCCACTTTACTAGCAATCTCCCTACTTGGAGCCTCAGCACCTTTAACCTCCTGTTCCGTACAGGTTGCAATTTGTCCTGAGGATGAACGGGAAGACGGGGAACCAATGAGAGACTAGCTCTTGGTGTTGGGACAGGCACAGGTCACTCTATTTTCCCATCAGGAAGAAGAATTAACCACAGGCTCAGCCTGCCCCCCGGAACCAGAACAGGGCCTGAAGCCATCCGGCGCTTTTGCGGCCGGCTCCCAAAAAAGCGACTTGTAAAATGGAGCTTCAGGGCACTGCAATTCACAAACCTGCAGAGTTATAAATGATAACTCTCGTCCACAAATATATTGAGGGAAGGCAAAGAAGAGGATTAGAAATCAAGGCAGAATTGCAGGAAACAGATTTCAGGAGGTAGATTCGAATCGCCTTTAAAGCACATGAAAAGCGGCAAAACGTTGACAATGCTGCCCTTGGCCAAAAAGGGCGTATGCGTTTTTTCCTGAATATATTCAGGAAAAAACGCATACGCCCTTTTTGGCCAACCAAGCAACCTGGAAAGGCAAATCAGCGCGACAAAGAAGTCTCGCTTCCCATCGGTCAAAAGGGCCATGCTGAAAAAAGTGTCAAAACCAGAAATGCAGGACAGGCCATGGAGAAATGGGAGCCTTGCTACACCGATGGGCGGGATGTAAATTGCCAACAGCCACTCTGGAGAAGTGTACGGTGTGTCCTGAAACATCTAAAAAACACAGCTTAGAGAGCATAGGGCACTTCCACGCATGGGGGGATAAAGCGGGAAAATTGAAAATCAGCAAGACACAAGCACCCCAAAGTTTAGGGCTGCTCTGTTGACAAGGACCTCCACTTCCTTCCACCTTAAATATCCCAGGAAAGCGAAAAATGGATACAAAAGTTGTGGTCCTTATGTACAATGGAATATCACTCAGCCATGAAATCAATGTCATAAGGCTAGTAGCAGCATGATGAGTGGATTTAGGTAAGACGATTCTAAGTGAAATAAGTCACACAGAAAAGGACACTTCTCATAAGGTGTCACTTATAGAGGGAATGTAAAAACCGTTACACTTGAACTGAATTACAAAACAGAACAGAGTCACACATGCAGAAAACACACTATGGCTGCTTAACGGGAAAGGTGAGGTGGGGTGATACATAAAACAAGAGTTTCAAATTAGCTCAGATACCGTTCCATAAACCCAATATGGAATAGACAAGACCTACTCCTTGCTCAGAGAACTGGACTCAACACGCCCGATTCACCGCACAAGAATATATCTGACCAGTAATAATCTTAAAACCTATGTATTGATATCTCTCTGTTAGTGTGTCAAGTGGGTGTAAAGCGGCCTAAACACAGCCGTGAAAAGCAGCTAAACCCCATTATAAAAATAAATTACTTTTAAAAACCCATGAAACAAAGACAGGGAAAGAGAGAGAAATTCTTACACAATTCGTTCAGGGGCTGTGATGCAACCTGGATTGACCATATCTAGACCCACAGCTGGATGAGACATAAGGGTGGACACTCTTGGGGCTGAGAGGTTTGGTGAGGTTGGGTGAGCAAACGCAGACCCTTTAAAGTAATACTGCGTGCTACCCATCGCATGGGTCCCAAATCTCCAGGTTCAAGGGCATCTTCCTACATCGAAAACATGCATGAGAAACCCAGAAGATGGTACACCGTGTGATGGGGAAAGGTTTCTAAAACGCACCTCATTTCTCATCTCCTTGTGCTCGGGTTCGCCATTCCAGCCACTTTACTAGCAATCTCCCTACTTGGAGCATCAGCACCTTTAACCTCCTGTTCCGTACAGGTTGCAATTTGTCCTGAGGATGAACGGGAAGACGGGGAACCAATGAGAGACTAGCTCTTGGTGTTGGGACAGGCACAGGTCACTCTATTTTCCCATCAGGAAGAAGAATTAACCACAGGCTCAGCCTGCCCCCCGGAACCAGAACAGGGCCTGAAGCCATCCTGCGCTTTTGCGGCCGGCTCCCGAAAAAGCGACTTGTAAAATGGAGCTTCAGGGCACTGCAATTCACAAACCTGCAGAGTTATAAATGATAACTCTCGTCCACAAATATATTGAGGGAAGGCAAAGAAGAGGATTAGAAATCAAGGCAGAATTGCAGGAAACAGATTTCAGGAGGTAGATTCGAATCGCCTTTAAAGCACATGAAAAGCGGCAAAACGTTGACAATGATGCCCTTGGCCAAAAAGGGCGTATGCGTTTTTTCCTGAATATATTCAGGAAAAAACGCATACGCCCTTTTTGGCCAACCAAGCAACCTGGAAAGGCAAATCAGCGCGACAAAGAAGTCTCGCTTCCCATCGGTCAAAAGGGCCATGCTGAAAAAAGTGTCAAAACCAGAAATGCAGGACAGGCCATGGAGAAATGGGAGCCTTGCTACACCGATGGGCGGGATGTAAATTGCCAACAGCCACTCTGGAGAAGTGTACGGTGTGTCCTGAAACATCTAAAAAACACAGCTTAGAGAGCATAGGGCACTTCCACGCATGTGGGGATAAAGCGGGAAAACTGAAAATCAGCAAGACACAAGCACCCCAAAGTTTAGGGCTGCTCTGTTGACAAGGACCTCCACTTCCTTCCACCTTAAATATCCCAGGAAAGCGAAAAATGGATAAAAAAGTTGTGGTCCTTATGTACAATGGAATATCACTCAGCCATGAAACCAATGTCATAAGGCTAGTAGCAGCATGATGAGTGGATTTAGGTAAGACGATTCTAAGTGAAATAAGTCACACAGAAAAGGACACTTCTCATAAGGTGTCACTTATAGAGGGAATGTAAAAACCGTTACACTTGAACTGAATTACAAAACAGAACAGAGTCACACATGCAGAAAACACACTATGGCTGCTTAACGGGAAAGGTGAGGTGGGGTGATACATAAAACAAGAGTTTCAAATTAGCTCAGATACCGTTCCATAAACCCAATATGGAATAGACAAGACCTACTCCTTGCTCAGAGAACTGGACTCAACACGCCCAATTCACCGCACAAGAATATATCTGACCAGTAATAATCTTAAAACCTATGTATTGATATCTCTCTGTTAGTGTGTCAAGTGGGTGTAAAGCGGCCTAAACACAGCCGTGAAAAGCAGCTAAACCCCATTATAAAAATAAATTACTTTTAAAAACCCATGAAACAAAGACAGGGAAAGAGAGAGAGATTCTTACACAATTCGTTCAGGGGCTGTGATGCAACCTGGATTGACCATATCTAGACCCACAGCTGGATGAGACATAAGGGTGGACACTCTTGGGGCTGAGAGGTTTGGTGAGGTTGGGTGAGCAAACGCAGACCCTTTAAAGTAATACTGCGTGCTACCCATCGCATGGGTCCCAAATCTCCAGGTTCAAGGGCATCTTCCTACATCGAAAACATGCATGAGAAACCCAGAAGATGGTACACCGTGTGATGGGGAAAGGTTTCTAAAACGCACCTCATTTCTCATCTCCTTGTGCTCGGGTTCGCCATTCCAGCCACTTTACTAGCAATCTCCCTACTTGGAGCCTCAGCACCTTTAACCTCCTGTTCCGTACAGGTTGCAATTTGTCCTGAGGATGAACGGGAAGACGGGGAACCAATGAGAGACTAGCTCTTGGTGTTGGGACAGGCACAGGTCACTCTATTTTCCCATCAGGAAGAAGAATTAACCACAGGCTCAGCCTGCCCCCCGGAACCAGAACAGGGCCTGAAGCCATCCGGCGCTTTTGCGGCCGGCTCCCAAAAAAGCGACTTGTAAAATGGAGCTTCAGGGCACTGCAATTCACAAACCTGCAGAGTTATAAATGATAACTCTCGTCCACAAATATATTGAGGGAAGGCAAAGAAGAGGATTAGAAATCAAGGCAGAATTGCAGGAAACAGATTTCAGGAGGTAGATTCGAATCGCCTTTAAAGCACATGAAAAGCGGCAAAACGTTGACAATGATGCCCTTGGCCAAAAAGGGCGTATGCGTTTTTTCCTGAATATATTCAGGAAAAAACGCATACGCCCTTTTTGGCCAACCAAGCAACCTGGAAAGGCAAATCAGCGCGACAAAGAAGTCTCGCTTCCCATCGGTCCAAAGGGCCATGCTGAAAAAAGTGTCAAAACCAGAAATGCAGGACAGGCCATGGAGAAATGGGAGCCTTGCTACACCGATGGGCGGGATGTAAATTGCCAACAGCCACTCTGGAGAAGTGTACGGTGTGTCCTGAAACATCTAAAAAACACAGCTTAGAGAGCATAGGGCACTTCCACGCATGGGGGGATAAAGCGGGAAAATTGAAAATCAGCAAGACACAAGCACCCCAAAGTTTAGGGCTGCTCTGTTGACAAGGACCTCCACTTCCTTCCACCTTAAATATCCCAGGAAAGCGAAAAATGGATAAAAAAGTTGTGGTCCTTATGTACAATGGAATATCACTCAGCCATGAAATCAATGTCATAAGGCTAGTAGCAGCATGATGAGTGGATTTAGGTAAGACGATTCTAAGTGAAATAAGTCACACAGAAAAGGACACTTCTCATAAGGTGTCACTTATAGAGGGAATGTAAAAACCGTTACACTTGAACTGAATTACAAAACAGAAGAGAGTCACACATGCAGAAAACACACTATGGCTGCTTAACGGGAAAGTTGATGTGGGGTGATACATAAAACAAGAGTTTCAAATTAGCTCAGATACCGTTCCATAAACCCAATATGGAATAGACAAGACCTACTCCTTGCTCAGAGAACTGGACTCAACACGCCCGATTCACCGCACAAGAATATATCTGACCAGTAATAATCTTAAAACCTATGTATTGATATCTCTCTGTTAGTGTGTCAAGTGGGTGTAAAGCGGCCTAAACACAGCCGTGAAAAGCAGCTAAACCCCATTATAAAAATAAATTACTTTTAAAAACCCATGAAACAAAGACAGGGAAAGAGAGAGAAATTCTTACACAATTCGTTCAGGGGCTGTGATGCAACCTGGATTGACCATATCTAGACCCACAGCTGGATGAGACATAAGGGTGGACACTCTTGGGGCTGAGAGGTTTGGTGAGGTTGGGTGAGCAAACGCAGACCCTTTAAAGTAATACTGCGTGCTACCCATCGCATGGGTCCCAAATCTCCAGGTTCAAGGGCATCTTCCTACATCGAAAACATGCATGAGAAACCCAGAAGATGGTACACCGTGTGATGGGGAAAGGTTTCTAAAACGCACCTCATTTCTCATCTCCTTGTGCTCGGGTTCGCCATTCCAGCCACTTTACTAGCAATCTCCCTACTTGGAGCCTCAGCACCTTTAACCTCCTGTTCCGTACAGGTTGCAATTTGTCCTGAGGATGAACGGGAAGACGGGGAACCAATGAGAGACTAGCTCTTGGTGTTGGGACAGGCACAGGTCACTCTATTTTCCCATCAGGAAGAAGAATTAACCACAGGCTCAGCCTGCCCCCCGGAACCAGAACAGGGCCTGAAGCCATCCGGCGCTTTTGCGGCCGGCTCCCGAAAAAGCGACTTGTAAAATGGAGCTTCAGGGCACTGCAATTCACAAACCTGCAGAGTTATAAATGATAACTCTCGTCCACAAATATATTGAGGGAAGGCAAAGAAGAGGATTAGAAATCAAGGCAGAAATGCAGGAAACAGATTTCAGGAGGTAGATTCGAATCGCCTTTAAAGCACATGAAAAGCGGCAAAACGTTGACAATGATGCCCTTGGCCAAAAAGGGCGTATGCGTTTTTTCCTGAATATATTCAGGAAAAAACGCATACGCCCTTTTTGGCCAACCAAGCAACCTGGAAAGGCAAATCAGCGCGACAAAGAAGTCTCGCTTCCCATCGGTCCAAAGGGCCATGCTGAAAAAAGTGTCAAAACCAGAAATGCAGGACAGGCCATGGAGAAATGGGAGCCTTGCTACACCGATGGGCGGGATGTAAATTGCCAACAGCCACTCTGGAGAAGTGTACGGTGTGTCCTGAAACATCTAAAAAACACAGCTTAGAGAGCATAGGGCAATTCCACGCATGGGGGGATAAAGCGGGAAAATTGAAAATCAGCAAGACACAAGCACCCCAAAGTTTAGGGCTGCTCTGTTGACAAGGACCTCCACTTCCTTCCACCTTAAATATCCCAGGAAAGCGAAAAATGGATAAAAAAGTTGTGGTCCTTATGTACAATGGAATATCACTCAGCCATGAAATCAATGTCATAAGGCTAGTAGCAGCATGATGAGTGGATTTAGGTAAGACGATTCTAAGTGAAATAAGTCACACAGAAAAGGACACTTCTCATAAGGTGTCACTTATAGAGGGAATGTAAAAACCGTTACACTTGAACTGAATTACAAAACAGAGCAGAGTCACACATGCAGAAAACACACTATGGCTGCTTAACGGGAAAGGTGAGGTGGGGTGATACATAAAACAAGAGTTTCAAATTAGCTCAGATACCGTTCCATAAACCCAATATGGAATAGACAAGACCTACTCCTTGCTCAGAGAACTGGACTCAACACGCCCGATTCACCGCACAAGAATATATCTGACCAGTAATAATCTTAAAACCTATGTATTGATATCTCTCTGTTAGTGTGTCAAGTGGGTGTAAAGCGGCCTAAACACAGCCGTGAAAAGCAGCTAAACCCCATTATAAAAATAAATTACTTTTAAAAACCCATGAAACAAAGACAGGGAAAGAGAGAGAAATTCTTACACAATTCGTTCAGGGGCTGTGATGCAACCTGGATTGACCATATCTAGACCCACAGCTGGATGAGACATAAGGGTGGACACTCTTGGGGCTGAGAGGTTTGGTGAGGTTGGGTGAGCAAACGCAGACCCTTTAAAGTAATACTGCGTGCTACCCATCGCATGGGTCCCAAATCTCCAGGTTCAAGGGCATCTTCCTACATCGAAAACATGCATGAGAAACCCAGAAGATGGTACACCGTGTGATGGGGAAAGGTTTCTAAAACGCACCTCATTTCTCATCTCCTTGTGCTCGGGTTCGCCATTCCAGCCACTTTACTAGCAATCTCCCTACTTGGAGCATCAGCACCTTTAACCTCCTGTTCCGTACAGGTTGCAATTTGTCCTGAGGATGAACGGGAAGACGGGGAACCAATGAGAGACTAGCTCTTGGTGTTGGGACAGGCACAGGTCACTCTATTTTCCCATCAGGAAGAAGAATTAACCACAGGCTCAGCCTGCCCCCCGGAACCAGAACAGGGCCTGAAGCCATCCGGCGCTTTTGCGGCCGGCTCCCGAAAAAGCGACTTGTAAAATGGAGCTTCAGGGCACTGCAATTCACAAACCTGCAGAGTTATAAATGATAACTCTCGTCCACAAATATATTGAGGGAAGGCAAAGAAGAGGATTAGAAATCAAGGCAGAATTGCAGGAAACAGATTTCAGGAGGTAGATTCGAATCGCCTTTAAAGCACATGAAAAGCGGCAAAACGTTGACAATGATGCCCTTGGCCAAAAAGGGCGTATGCGTTTTTTCCTGAATATATTCAGGAAAAAACGCATACGCCCTTTTTGGCCAACCAAGCAACCTGGAAAGGCAAATCAGCGCGACAAAGAAGTCTCGCTTCCCATCGGTCCAAAGGGCCATGCTGAAAAAAGTGTCAAAACCAGAAATGCAGGACAGGCCATGGAGAAATGGGAGCCTTGCTACACCGATGGGCGGGATGTAAATTGCCAACAGCCACTCTGGAGAAGTGTACGGTGTGTCCTGAAACATCTAAAAAACACAGCTTAGAGAGCATAGGGCACTTCCACGCATGGGGGGATAAAGCGGGAAAATTGAAAATCAGCAAGACACAAGCACCCCAAAGTTTAGGGCTGCTCTGTTGACAAGGACCTCCACTTCCTTCCACCTTAAATATCCCAGGAAAGCGAAAAATGGATAAAAAAGTTGTGGTCCTTATGTACAATGGAATATCACTCAGCCATGAAATCAATGTCATAAGGCTAGTAGCAGCATGATGAGTGGATTTAGGTAAGACGATTCTAAGTGAAATAAGTCACACAGAAAAGTAGACTTCTCATAAGGTGTCACTTATAGAGGGAATGTAAAAACCGTTACACTTGAACTGAATTACAAAACAGAACAGAGTCACACATGCAGAAAACACACTATGGCTGCTTAACGGGAAAGGTGAGGTGGGGTGATACATAAAACAAGAGTTTCAAATTAGCTCAGATACCGTTCCATAAACCCAATATGGAATAGACAAGACCTACTCCTTGCTCAGAGAACTGGACTCAACACGCCCGATTCACCGCACAAGAATATATCTGACCAGTAATAATCTTAAAACCTATGTATTGATATCTCTCTGTTAGTGTGTCAAGTGGGTGTAAAGCGGCCTAAACACAGCCGTGAAAAGCAGCTAAACCCCATTATAAAAATAAATTACTTTTAAAAACCCATGAAACAAAGACAGGGAAAGAGAGAGAAATTCTTACACAATTCGTTCAGGGGCTGTGATGCAACCTGGATTGACCATATCTAGACCCACAGCTGGATGAGACATAAGGGTGGACACTCTTGGGGCTGAGAGGTTTGGTGAGGTTGGGTGAGCAAACGCAGACCCTTTAAAGTAATACTGCGTGCTACCCATCGCATGGGTCCCAAATCTCCAGGTTCAAGGGCATCTTCCTACATCGAAAACATGCATGAGAAACCCAGAAGATGGTACACCGTGTGATGGGGAAAGGTTTCTAAAACGCACCTCATTTCTCATCTCCTTGTGCTCGGGTTCGCCATTCCAGCCACTTTACTAGCAATCTCCCTACTTGGAGCCTCAGCACCTTTAACCTCCTGTTCCGTACAGGTTGCAATTTGTCCTGAGGATGAACGGGAAGACGGGGAACCAATGAGAGACTAGCTCTTGGTGTTGGGACAGGCACAGGTCACTCTATTTTCCCATCAGGAAGAAGAATTAACCACAGGCTCAGCCTGCCCCCCGGAACCAGAACAGGGCCTGAAGCCATCCGGCGCTTTTGCGGCCGGCTCCCGAAAAAGCGACTTGTAAAATGGAGCTTCAGGGCACTGCAATTCACAAACCTGCAGAGTTATAAATGATAACTCTCGTCCACAAATATATTGAGGGAAGGCAAAGAAGAGGATTAGAAATCAAGGCAGAATGGCAGGAAACAGATTTCAGGAGGTAGATTCGAATCGCCTTTAAAGCACATGAAAAGCGGCAAAACGTTGACAATGCTGCCCTTGGCCAAAAAGGGCGTATGCGTTTTTTCCTGAATATATTCAGGAAAAAACGCATACGCCCTTTTTGGCCAACCAAGCAACCTGGAAAGGCAAATCAGCGCGACAAAGAAGTCTCGCTTCCCATCGGTCCAAAGGGCCATGCTGAAAAAAGTGTCAAAACCAGAAATGCAGGACAGGCCATGGAGAAATGGGAGCCTTGCTACACCGATGGGCGGGATGTAAATTGCCAACAGCCACTCTGGAGAAGTGTACGGTGTGTCCTGAAACATCTAAAAAACACAGCTTAGAGAGCATAGGGCACTTCCACGCATGGGGGGATAAAGCGGGAAAATTGAAAATCAGCAAGACACAAGCACCCCAAAGTTTAGGGCTGCTCTGTTGACAAGGACCTCCACTTCCTTCCACCTTAAATATCCCAGGAAAGCGAAAAATGGATAAAAAAGTTGTGGTCCTTATGTACAATGGAATATCACTCAGCCATGAAACCAATGTCATAAGGCTAGTAGCAGCATGATGAGTGGATTTAGGTAAGACGATTCTAAGTGAAATAAGTCACACAGAAAAGGACACTTCTCATAAGGTGTCACTTATAGAGGGAATGTAAAAACCGTTACACTTGAACTGAATTACAAAACAGAACAGAGTCACACATGCAGAAAACACACTATGGCTGCTTAACGGGAAAGGTGAGGTGGGGTGATACATAAAACAAGAGTTTCAAATTAGCTCAGATACCGTTCCATAAACCCAATATGGAATAGACAAGACCTACTCCTTGCTCAGAGAACTGGACTCAACACGCCCGATTCACCGCACAAGAATATATCTGACCAGTAATAATCTTAAAACCTATGTATTGATATCTCTCTGTTAGTGTGTCAAGTGGGTGTAAAGCGGCCTAAACACAGCCGTGAAAAGCAGCTAAACCCCATTATAAAAATAAATTACTTTTAAAAACCCATGAAACAAAGACAGGGAAAGAGAGAGAAATTCTTACACAATTCGTTCAGGGGCTGTGATGCAACCTGGATTGACCATATCTAGACCCACAGCTGGATGAGACATAAGGGTGGACACTCTTGGGGCTGAGAGGTTTGGTGAGGTTGGGTGAGCAAACGCAGACCCTTTAAAGTAATACTGCGTGCTACCCATCGCATGGGTCCCAAATCTCCAGGTTCAAGGGCATCTTCCTACATCGAAAACATGCATGAGAAACCCAGAAGATGGTACACCGTGTGATGGGGAAAGGTTTCTAAAACGCACCTCATTTCTCATCTCCTTGTGCTCGGGTTCGCCATTCCAGCCACTTTACTAGCAATCTCCCTACTTGGAGCCTCAGCACCTTTAACCTCCTGTTCCGTACAGGTTGCAATTTGTCCTGAGGATGAACGGGAAGACGGGGAACCAATGAGAGACTAGCTCTTGGTGTTGGGACAGGCACAGGTCACTCTATTTTCCCATCAGGAAGAAGAATTAACCACAGGCTCAGCCTGCCCCCCGGAACCAGAACAGGGCCTGAAGCCATCCTGCGCTTTTGCGGCCGGCTCCCAAAAAAGCGACTTGTAAAATGGAGCTTCAGGGCGCTGCAATTCACAAACCTGCAGAGTTATAAATGATAACTCTCGTCCACAAATATATTGAGGGAAGGCAAAGAAGAGGATTAGAAATCAAGGCAGAATGGCAGGAAACAGATTTCAGGAGGTAGATTCGAATCGCCTTTAAAGCACATGAAAAGCGGCAAAACGTTGACAATGCTGCCCTTGGCCAAAAAGGGCGTATGCGTTTTTTCCTGAATATATTCAGGAAAAAACGCATACGCCCTTTTTGGCCAACCAAGCAACCTGGAAAGGCAAATCAGCGCGACAAAGAAGTCTCGCTTCCCATCGGTCCAAAGGGCCATGCTGAAAAAAGTGTCAAAACCAGAAATGCAGGACAGGCCATGGAGAAATGGGAGCCTTGCTACACCGATGGGCGGGATGTAAATTGCCAACAGCCACTCTGGAGAAGTGTACGGTGTGTCCTGAAACATCTAAAAAACACAGCTTAGAGAGCATAGGGCACTTCCACGCATGGGGGGATAAAGCGGGAAAATTGAAAATCAGCAAGACACAAGCACCCCAAAGTTTAGGGCTGCTCTGTTGACAAGGACCTCCACTTCCTTCCACCTTAAATATCCCAGGAAAGCGAAAAATGGATAAAAAAGTTGTGGTCCTTATGTACAATGGAATATCACTCAGCCATGAAATCAATGTCATAAGGCTAGTAGCAGCATGATGAGTGGATTTAGGTAAGACGATTCTAAGTGAAATAAGTCACACAGAAAAGGACACTTCTCATAAGGTGTCACTTATAGAGGGAATGTAAAAACCGTTACACTTGAACTGAATTACAAAACAGAAGAGAGTCACACATGCAGAAAACACACTATGGCTGCTTAACGGGAAAGTTGATGTGGGGTGATACATAAAACAAGAGTTTCAAATTAGCTCAGATACCGTTCCATAAACCCAATATGGAATAGACAAGACCTACTCCTTGCTCAGAGAACTGGACTCAACACGCCCGATTCACCGCACAAGAATATATCTGACCAGTAATAATCTTAAAACCTATGTATTGATATCTCTCTGTTAGTGTGTCAAGTGGGTGTAAAGCGGCCTAAACACAGCCGTGAAAAGCAGCTAAACCCCATTATAAAAATAAATTACTTTTAAAAACCCATGAAACAAAGACAGGGAAAGAGAGAGAAATTCTTACACAATTCGTTCAGGGGCTGTGATGCAACCTGGATTGACCATATCTAGACCCACAGCTGGATGAGACATAAGGGTGGACACTCTTGGGGCTGAGAGGTTTGGTGAGGTTGGGTGAGCAAACGCAGACCCTTTAAAGTAATACTGCGTGCTACCCATCGCATGGGTCCCAAATCTCCAGGTTCAAGGGCATCTTCCTACATCGAAAACATGCATGAGAAACCCAGAAGATGGTACACCGTGTGATGGGGAAAGGTTTCTAAAACGCACCTCATTTCTCATCTCCTTGTGCTCGGGTTCGCCATTCCAGCCACTTTACTAGCAATCTCCCTACTTGGAGCCTCAGCACCTTTAACCTCCTGTTCCGTACAGGTTGCAATTTGTCCTGAGGATGAACGGGAAGACGGGGAACCAATGAGAGACTAGCTCTTGGTGTTGGGACAGGCACAGGTCACTCTATTTTCCCATCAGGAAGAAGAATTAACCACAGGCTCAGCCTGCCCCCCGGAACCAGATCAGGGCCTGAAGCCATCCTGCGCTTTTGCGGCCGGCTCCCGAAAAAGCGACTTGTAAAATGGAGCTTCAGGGCGCTGCAATTCACAAACCTGCAGAGTTATAAATGATAACTCTCGTCCACAAATATATTGAGGGAAGGCAAAGAAGAGGATTAGAAATCAAGGCTGAATTGCAGGAAACAGATTTCAGGAGGTAGATTCGAATCGCCTTTAAAGCACATGAAAAGCGGCAAAACGTTGACAATGATGCCCTTGGCCAAAAAGGGCGTATGCGTTTTTTCCTGAATATATTCAGGAAAAAACGCATACGCCCTTTTTGGCCAACCAAGCAACCTGGAAAGGCAAATCAGCGCGACAAAGAAGTCTCGCTTCCCATCGGTCAAAAGGGCCATGCTGAAAAAAGTGTCAAAACCAGAAATGCAGGACAGGCCATGGAGAAATGGGAGCCTTGCTACACAGATGGGCGGGATGTAAATTGCCAACAGCCACTCTGGAGAAGTGTACGGTGTGTCCTGAAACATCTAAAAAACACAGCTTAGAGAGCATAGGGCACTTCCACGCATGTGGGGATAAAGCGGGAAAACTGAAAATCAGCAAGACACAAGCACCCCAAAGTTTAGGGCTGCTCTGTTGACAAGGACCTCCACTTCCTTCCACCTTAAATATCCCAGGAAAGCGAAAAATGGATAAAAAAGTTGTGGTCCTTATGTACAATGGAATATCACTCAGCCATGAAACCAATGTCATAAGGCTAGTAGCAGCATGATGAGTGGATTTAGGTAAGACGATTCTAAGTGAAATAAGTCACACAGAAAAGGACACTTCTCATAAGGTGTCACTTATAGAGGGAATGTAAAAACCGTTACACTTGAACTGAATTACAAAACAGAACAGAGTCACACATGCAGAAAACACACTATGGCTGCTTAACGGGAAAGGTGAGGTGGGGTGATACATAAAACAAGAGTTTCAAATTAGCTCAGATACCGTTCCATAAACCCAATATGGAATAGACAAGACCTACTCCTTGCTCAGAGAACTGGACTCAACACGCCCAATTCACCGCACAAGAATATATCTGACCAGTAATAATCTTAAAACCTATGTATTGATATCTCTCTGTTAGTGTGTCAAGTGGGTGTAAAGCGGCCTAAACACAGCCGTGAAAAGCAGCTAAACCCCATTATAAAAATAAATTACTTTTAAAAACCCATGAAACAAAGACAGGGAAAGAGAGAGAGATTCTTACACAATTCGTTCAGGGGCTGTGATGCAACCTGGATTGACCATATCTAGACCCACAGCTGGATGAGACATAAGGGTGGACACTCTTGGGGCTGAGAGGTTTGGTGAGGTTGGGTGAGCAAACGCAGACCCTTTAAAGTAATACTGCGTGCTACCCATCGCATGGGTCCCAAATCTCCAGGTTCAAGGGCATCTTCCTACATCGAAAACATGCATGAGAAACCCAGAAGATGGTACACCGTGTGATGGGGAAAGGTTTCTAAAACGCACCTCATTTCTCATCTCCTTGTGCTCGGGTTCGCCATTCCAGCCACTTTACTAGCAATCTCCCTACTTGGAGCCTCAGCACCTTTAACCTCCTGTTCCGTACAGGTTGCAATTTGTCCTGAGGATGAACGGGAAGACGGGGAACCAATGAGAGACTAGCTCTTGGTGTTGGGACAGGCACAGGTCACTCTATTTTCCCATCAGGAAGAAGAATTAACCACAGGCTCAGCCTGCCCCCCGGAACCAGAACAGGGCCTGAAGCCATCCGGCGCTTTTGCGGCCGGCTCCCGAAAAAGCGACTTGTAAAATGGAGCTTCAGGGCACTGCAATTCACAAACCTGCAGAGTTATAAATGATAACTCTCGTCCACAAATATATTGAGGGAAGGCAAAGAAGAGGATTAGAAATCAAGGCAGAATTGCAGGAAACAGATTTCAGGAGGTAGATTCGAATCGCCTTTAAAGCACATGAAAAGCGGCAAAACGTTGACAATGATGCCCTTGGCCAAAAGGGGCGTATGCGTTTTTTCCTGAATATATTCAGGAAAAAACGCATACGCCCTTTTTGGCCAACCAAGCAACCTGGAAAGGCAAATCAGCGCGACAAAGAAGTCTCGCTTCCCATCGGTCCAAAGGGCCATGCTGAAAAAAGTGTCAAAACCAGAAATGCAGGACAGGCCATGGAGAAATGGGAGCCTTGCTACACCGATGGGCGGGATGTAAATTGCCAACAGCCACTCTGGAGAAGTGTACGGTGTGTCCTGAAACATCTAAAAAACACAGCTTAGAGAGCATAGGGCACTTCCACGCATGGGGGGATAAAGCGGGAAAATTGAAAATCAGCAAGACACAAGCACCCCAAAGTTTAGGGCTGCTCTGTTGACAAGGACCTCCACTTCCTTCCACCTTAAATATCCCAGGAAAGCGAAAAATGGATAAAAAAGTTGTGGTCCTTATGTACAATGGAATATCACTCAGCCATGAAATCAATGTCATAAGGCTAGTAGCAGCATGATGAGTGGATTTAGGTAAGACGATTCTAAGTGAAATAAGTCACACAGAAAAGGACACTTCTCATAAGGTGTCACTTATAGAGGGAATGTAAAAACCGTTACACTTGAACTGAATTACAAAACAGAACAGAGTCACACATGCAGAAAACACACTATGGCTGCTTAACGGGAAAGGTGAGGTGGGGTGATACATAAAACAAGAGTTTCAAATTAGCTCAGATACCGTTCCATAAACCCAATATGGAATAGACAAGACCTACTCCTTGCTCAGAGAACTGGACTCAACACGCCCGATTCACCGCACAAGAATATATCTGACCAGTAATAATCTTAAAACCTATGTATTGATATCTCTCTGTTAGTGTGTCAAGTGGGTGTAAAGCGGCCTAAACACAGCCGTGAAAAGCAGCTAAACCCCATTATAAAAATAAATTACTTTTAAAAACCCATGAAACAAAGACAGGGAAAGAGAGAGAAATTCTTACACAATTCGTTCAGGGGCTGTGATGCAACCTGGATTGACCATATCTAGACCCACAGCTGGATGAGACATAAGGGTGGACACTCTTGGGGCTGAGAGGTTTGGTGAGGTTGGGTGAGCAAACGCAGACCCTTTAAAGTAATACTGCGTGCTACCCATCGCATGGGTCCCAAATCTCCAGGTTCAAGGGCATCTTCCTACATCGAAAACATGCATGAGAAACCCAGAAGATGGTACACCGTGTGATGGGGAAAGGTTTCTAAAACGCACCTCATTTCTCATCTCCTTGTGCTCGGGTTCGCCATTCCAGCCACTTTACTAGCAATCTCCCTACTTGGAGCATCAGCACCTTTAACCTCCTGTTCCGTACAGGTTGCAATTTGTCCTGAGGATGAACGGGAAGACGGGGAACCAATGAGAGACTAGCTCTTGGTGTTGGGACAGGCACAGGTCACTCTATTTTCCCATCAGGAAGAAGAATGAACCACAGGCTCAGCCTGCCCCCCGGAACCAGAACAGGGCCTGAAGCCATCCGGCGCTTTTGCGGCCGGCTCCCGAAAAAGCGACTTGTAAAATGGAGCTTCAGGGCACTGCAATTCACAAACCTGCAGAGTTATAAATGATAACTCTCGTCCACAAATATATTGAGGGAAGGCAAAGAAGAGGATTAGAAATCAAGGCAGAATTGCAGGAAACAGATTTCAGGAGGTAGATTCGAATCGCCTTTAAAGCACATGAAAAGCGGCAAAACGTTGACAATGATGCCCTTGGCCAAAAAGGGCGTATGCGTTTTTTCCTGAATATATTCAGGAAAAAACGCATACGCCCTTTTTGGCCAACCAAGCAACCTGGAAAGGCAAATCAGCGCGACAAAGAAGTCTCGCTTCCCATCGGTCCAAAGGGCCATGCTGAAAAAAGTGTCAAAACCAGAAATGCAGGACAGGCCATGGAGAAATGGGAGCCTTGCTACACCGATGGGCGGGATGTAAATTGCCAACAGCCACTCTGGAGAAGTGTACGGTGTGTCCTGAAACATCTAAAAAACACAGCTTAGAGAGCATAGGGCACTTCCACGCATGGGGGGATAAAGCGGGAAAATTGAAAATCAGCAAGACACAAGCACCCCAAAGTTTAGGGCTGCTCTGTTGACAAGGACCTCCACTTCCTTCCACCTTAAATATCCCAGGAAAGCGAAAAATGGATAAAAAAGTTGTGGTCCTTATGTACAATGGAATATCACTCAGCCATGAAACCAATGTCATAAGGCTAGTAGCAGCATGATGAGTGGATTTAGGTAAGACGATTCTAAGTGAAATAAGTCACACAGAAAAGGACACTTCTCATAAGGTGTCACTTATAGAGGGAATGTAAAAACCGTTACACTTGAACTGAATTACAAAACAGAACAGAGTCACACATGCAGAAAACACACTATGGCTGCTTAACGGGAAAGGTGAGGTGGGGTGATACATAAAACAAGAGTTTCAAATTAGCTCAGATACCGTTCCATAAACCCAATATGGAATAGACAAGACCTACTCCTTGCTCAGAGAACTGGACTCAACACGCCCGATTCACCGCACAAGAATATATCTGACCAGTAATAATCTTAAAACCTATGTATTGATATCTCTCTGTTAGTGTGTCAAGTGGGTGTAAAGCGGCCTAAACACAGCCGTGAAAAGCAGCTAAACCCCATTATAAAAATAAATTACTTTTAAAAACCCATGAAACAAAGACAGGGAAAGAGAGAGAAATTCTTACACAATTCGTTCAGGGGCTGTGATGCAACCTGGATTGACCATATCTAGACCCACAGCTGGATGAGACATAAGGGTGGACACTCTTGGGGCTGAGAGGTTTGGTGAGGTTGGGTGAGCAAACGCAGACCCTTTAAAGTAATACTGCGTGCTACCCATCGCATGGGTCCCAAATCTCCAGGTTCAAGGGCATCTTCCTACATCGAAAACATGCATGAGAAACCCAGAAGATGGTACACCGTGTGATGGGGAAAGGTTTCTAAAACGCACCTCATTTCTCATCTCCTTGTGCTCGGGTTCGCCATTCCAGCCACTTTACTAGCAATCTCCCTACTTGGAGCCTCAGCACCTTTAACCTCCTGTTCCGTACAGGTTGCAATTTGTCCTGAGGATGAACGGGAAGACGGGGAACCAATGAGAGACTAGCTCTTGGTGTTGGGACAGGCACAGGTCACTCTATTTTCCCATCAGGAAGAAGAATTAACCACAGGCTCAGCCTGCCCCCCGGAACCAGATCAGGGCCTGAAGCCATCCTGCGCTTTTGCGGCCGGCTCCCGAAAAAGCGACTTGTAAAATGGAGCTTCAGGGCACTGCAATTCACAAACCTGCAGAGTTATAAATGATAACTCTCGTCCACAAATATATTGAGGGAAGGCAAAGAAGAGGATTAGAAATCAAGGCAGAATTGCAGGAAACAGATTTCAGGAGGTAGATTCGAATCGCCTTTAAAGCACATGAAAAGCGGCAAAACGTTGACAATGATGCCCTTGGCCAAAAAGGGCGTATGCGTTTTTTCCTGAATATATTCAGGAAAAAACGCATACGCCCTTTTTGGCCAACCAAGCAACCTGGAAAGGCAAATCAGCGCGACAAAGAAGTCTCGCTTCCCATCGGTCAAAAGGGCCATGCTGAAAAAAGTGTCAAAACCAGAAATGCAGGACAGGCCATGGAGAAATGGGAGCCTTGCTACACAGATGGGCGGGATGTAAATTGCCAACAGCCACTCTGGAGAAGTGTACGGTGTGTCCTGAAACATCTAAAAAACACAGCTTAGAGAGCATAGGGCACTTCCACGCATGTGGGGATAAAGCGGGAAAACTGAAAATCAGCAAGACACAAGCACCCCAAAGTTTAGGGCTGCTCTGTTGACAAGGACCTCCACTTCCTTCCACCTTAAATATCCCAGGAAAGCGAAAAATGGATAAAAAAGTTGTGGTCCTTATGTACAATGGAATATCACTCAGCCATGAAACCAATGTCATAAGGCTAGTAGCAGCATGATGAGTGGATTTAGGTAAGACGATTCTAAGTGAAATAAGTCACACAGAAAAGGACACTTCTCATAAGGTGTCACTTATAGAGGGAATGTAAAAACCGTTACACTTGAACTGAATTACAAAACAGAACAGAGTCACACATGCAGAAAACACACTATGGCTGCTTAACGGGAAAGGTGAGGTGGGGTGATACATAAAACAAGAGTTTCAAATTAGCTCAGATACCGTTCCATAAACCCAATATGGAATAGACAAGACCTACTCCTTGCTCAGAGAACTGGACTCAACACGCCCAATTCACCGCACAAGAATATATCTGACCAGTAATAATCTTAAAACCTATGTATTGATATCTCTCTGTTAGTGTGTCAAGTGGGTGTAAAGCGGCCTAAACACAGCCGTGAAAAGCAGCTAAACCCCATTATAAAAATAAATTACTTTTAAAAACCCATGAAACAAAGACAGGGAAAGAGAGAGAGATTCTTACACAATTCGTTCAGGGGCTGTGATGCAACCTGGATTGACCATATCTAGACCCACAGCTGGATGAGACATAAGGGTGGACACTCTTGGGGCTGAGAGGTTTGGTGAGGTTGGGTGAGCAAACGCAGACCCTTTAAAGTAATACTGCGTGCTACCCATCGCATGGGTCCCAAATCTCCAGGTTCAAGGGCATCTTCCTACATCGAAAACATGCATGAGAAACCCAGAAGATGGTACACCGTGTGATGGGGAAAGGTTTCTAAAACGCACCTCATTTCTCATCTCCTTGTGCTCGGGTTCGCCATTCCAGCCACTTTACTAGCAATCTCCCTACTTGGAGCCTCAGCACCTTTAACCTCCTGTTCCGTACAGGTTGCAATTTGTCCTGAGGATGAACGGGAAGACGGGGAACCAATGAGAGACTAGCTCTTGGTGTTGGGACAGGCACAGGTCACTCTATTTTCCCATCAGGAAGAAGAATTAACCACAGGCTCAGCCTGCCCCCCGGAACCAGAACAGGGCCTGAAGCCATCCGGCGCTTTTGCGGCCGGCTCCCAAAAAAGCGACTTGTAAAATGGAGCTTCAGGGCACTGCAATTCACAAACCTGCAGAGTTATAAATGATAACTCTCGTCCACAAATATATTGAGGGAAGGCAAAGAAGAGGATTAGAAATCAAGGCAGAATTGCAGGAAACAGATTTCAGGAGGTAGATTCGAATCGCCTTTAAAGCACATGAAAAGCGGCAAAACGTTGACAATGATGCCCTTGGCCAAAAAGGGCGTATGCGTTTTTTCCTGAATATATTCAGGAAAAAACGCATACGCCCTTTTTGGCCAACCAAGCAACCTGGAAAGGCAAATCAGCGCGACAAAGAAGTCTCGCTTCCCATCGGTCCAAAGGGCCATGCTGAAAAAAGTGTCAAAACCAGAAATGCAGGACAGGCCATGGAGAAATGGGAGCCTTGCTACACCGATGGGCGGGATGTAAATTGCCAACAGCCACTCTGGAGAAGTGTACGGTGTGTCCTGAAACATCTAAAAAACACAGCTTAGAGAGCATAGGGCACTTCCACGCATGGGGGGATAAAGCGGGAAAATTGAAAATCAGCAAGACACAAGCACCCCAAAGTTTAGGGCTGCTCTGTTGACAAGGACCTCCACTTCCTTCCACCTTAAATATCCCAGGAAAGCGAAAAATGGATAAAAAAGTTGTGGTCCTTATGTACAATGGAATATCACTCAGCCATGAAATCAATGTCATAAGGCTAGTAGCAGCATGATGAGTGGATTTAGGTAAGACGATTCTAAGTGAAATAAGTCACACAGAAAAGGACACTTCTCATAAGGTGTCACTTATAGAGGGAATGTAAAAACCGTTACACTTGAACTGAATTACAAAACAGAAGAGAGTCACACATGCAGAAAACACACTATGGCTGCTTAACGGGAAAGTTGATGTGGGGTGATACATAAAACAAGAGTTTCAAATTAGCTCAGATACCGTTCCATAAACCCAATATGGAATAGACAAGACCTACTCCTTGCTCAGAGAACTGGACTCAACACGCCCGATTCACCGCACAAGAATATATCTGACCAGTAATAATCTTAAAACCTATGTATTGATATCTCTCTGTTAGTGTGTCAAGTGGGTGTAAAGCGGCCTAAACACAGCCGTGAAAAGCAGCTAAACCCCATTATAAAAATAAATTACTTTTAAAAACCCATGAAACAAAGACAGGGAAAGAGAGAGAAATTCTTACACAATTCGTTCAGGGGCTGTGATGCAACCTGGATTGACCATATCTAGACCCACAGCTGGATGAGACATAAGGGTGGACACTCTTGGGGCTGAGAGGTTTGGTGAGGTTGGGTGAGCAAACGCAGACCCTTTAAAGTAATACTGCGTGCTACCCATCGCATGGGTCCCAAATCTCCAGGTTCAAGGGCATCTTCCTACATCGAAAACATGCATGAGAAACCCAGAAGATGGTACACCGTGTGATGGGGAAAGGTTTCTAAAACGCACCTCATTTCTCATCTCCTTGTGCTCGGGTTCGCCATTCCAGCCACTTTACTAGCAATCTCCCTACTTGGAGCCTCAGCACCTTTAACCTCCTGTTCCGTACAGGTTGCAATTTGTCCTGAGGATGAACGGGAAGACGGGGAACCAATGAGAGACTAGCTCTTGGTGTTGGGACAGGCACAGGTCACTCTATTTTCCCATCAGGAAGAAGAATTAACCACAGGCTCAGCCTGCCCCCCGGAACCAGATCAGGGCCTGAAGCCATCCTGCGCTTTTGCGGCCGGCTCCCGAAAAAGCGACTTGTAAAATGGAGCTTCAGGGCACTGCAATTCACAAACCTGCAGAGTTATAAATGATAACTCTCGTCCACAAATATATTGAGGGAAGGCAAAGAAGAGGATTAGAAATCAAGGCAGAATTGCAGGAAACAGATTTCAGGAGGTAGATTCGAATCGCCTTTAAAGCACATGAAAAGCGGCAAAACGTTGACAATGATGCCCTTGGCCAAAAAGGGCGTATGCGTTTTTTCCTGAATATATTCAGGAAAAAACGCATACGCCCTTTTTGGCCAACCAAGCAACCTGGAAAGGCAAATCAGCGCGACAAAGAAGTCTCGCTTCCCATCGGTCAAAAGGGCCATGCTGAAAAAAGTGTCAAAACCAGAAATGCAGGACAGGCCATGGAGAAATGGGAGCCTTGCTACACAGATGGGCGGGATGTAAATTGCCAACAGCCACTCTGGAGAAGTGTACGGTGTGTCCTGAAACATCTAAAAAACACAGCTTAGAGAGCATAGGGCACTTCCACGCATGTGGGGATAAAGCGGGAAAACTGAAAATCAGCAAGACACAAGCACCCCAAAGTTTAGGGCTGCTCTGTTGACAAGGACCTCCACTTCCTTCCACCTTAAATATCCCAGGAAAGCGAAAAATGGATAAAAAAGTTGTGGTCCTTATGTACAATGGAATATCACTCAGCCATGAAACCAATGTCATAAGGCTAGTAGCAGCATGATGAGTGGATTTAGGTAAGACGATTCTAAGTGAAATAAGTCACACAGAAAAGGACACTTCTCATAAGGTGTCACTTATAGAGGGAATGTAAAAACCGTTACACTTGAACTGAATTACAAAACAGAACAGAGTCACACATGCAGAAAACACACTATGGCTGCTTAACGGGAAAGGTGAGGTGGGGTGATACATAAAACAAGAGTTTCAAATTAGCTCAGATACCGTTCCATAAACCCAATATGGAATAGACAAGACCTACTCCTTGCTCAGAGAACTGGACTCAACACGCCCAATTCACCGCACAAGAATATATCTGACCAGTAATAATCTTAAAACCTATGTATTGATATCTCTCTGTTAGTGTGTCAAGTGGGTGTAAAGCGGCCTAAACACAGCCGTGAAAAGCAGCTAAACCCCATTATAAAAATAAATTACTTTTAAAAACCCATGAAACAAAGACAGGGAAAGAGAGAGAGATTCTTACACAATTCGTTCAGGGGCTGTGATGCAACCTGGATTGACCATATCTAGACCCACAGCTGGATGAGACATAAGGGTGGACACTCTTGGGGCTGAGAGGTTTGGTGAGGTTGGGTGAGCAAACGCAGACCCTTTAAAGTAATACTGCGTGCTACCCATCGCATGGGTCCCAAATCTCCAGGTTCAAGGGCATCTTCCTACATCGAAAACATGCATGAGAAACCCAGAAGATGGTACACCGTGTGATGGGGAAAGGTTTCTAAAACGCACCTCATTTCTCATCTCCTTGTGCTCGGGTTCGCCATTCCAGCCACTTTACTAGCAATCTCCCTACTTGGAGCCTCAGCACCTTTAACCTCCTGTTCCGTACAGGTTGCAATTTGTCCTGAGGATGAACGGGAAGACGGGGAACCAATGAGAGACTAGCTCTTGGTGTTGGGACAGGCACAGGTCACTCTATTTTCCCATCAGGAAGAAGAATTAACCACAGGCTCAGCCTGCCCCCCGGAACCAGATCAGGGCCTGAAGCCATCCGGCGCTTTTGCGGCCGGCTCCCGAAAAAGCGACTTGTAAAATGGAGCTTCAGGGCACTGCAATTCACAAACCTGCAGAGTTATAAATGATAACTCTCGTCCACAAATATATTGAGGGAAGGCAAAGAAGAGGATTAGAAATCAAGGCAGAATTGCAGGAAACAGATTTCAGGAGGTAGATTCGAATCGCCTTTAAAGCACATGAAAAGCGGCAAAACGTTGACAATGATGCCCTTGGCCAAAAAGGGCGTATGCGTTTTTTCCTGAATATATTCAGGAAAAAACGCATACGCCCTTTTTGGCCAACCAAGCAACCTGGAAAGGCAAATCAGCGCGACAAAGAAGTCTCGCTTCCCATCGGTCAAAAGGGCCATGCTGAAAAAAGTGTCAAAACCAGAAATGCAGGACAGGCCATGGAGAAATGGGAGCCTTGCTACACAGATGGGCGGGATGTAAATTGCCAACAGCCACTCTGGAGAAGTGTACGGTGTGTCCTGAAACATCTAAAAAACACAGCTTAGAGAGCATAGGGCACTTCCACGCATGTGGGGATAAAGCGGGAAAACTGAAAATCAGCAAGACACAAGCACCCCAAAGTTTAGGGCTGCTCTGTTGACAAGGACCTCCACTTCCTTCCACCTTAAATATCCCAGGAAAGCGAAAAATGGATAAAAAAGTTGTGGTCCTTATGTACAATGGAATATCACTCAGCCATGAAACCAATGTCATAAGGCTAGTAGCAGCATGATGAGTGGATTTAGGTAAGACGATTCTAAGTGAAATAAGTCACACAGAAAAGGACACTTCTCATAAGGTGTCACTTATAGAGGGAATGTAAAAACCGTTACACTTGAACTGAATTACAAAACAGAACAGAGTCACACATGCAGAAAACACACTATGGCTGCTTAACGGGAAAGGTGAGGTGGGGTGATACATAAAACAAGAGTTTCAAATTAGCTCAGATACCGTTCCATAAACCCAATATGGAATAGACAAGACCTACTCCTTGCTCAGAGAACTGGACTCAACACGCCCAATTCACCGCACAAGAATATATCTGACCAGTAATAATCTTAAAACCTATGTATTGATATCTCTCTGTTAGTGTGTCAAGTGGGTGTAAAGCGGCCTAAACACAGCCGTGAAAAGCAGCTAAACCCCATTATAAAAATAAATTACTTTTAAAAACCCATGAAACAAAGACAGGGAAAGAGAGAGAGATTCTTACACAATTCGTTCAGGGGCTGTGATGCAACCTGGATTGACCATATCTAGACCCACAGCTGGATGAGACATAAGGGTGGACACTCTTGGGGCTGAGAGGTTTGGTGAGGTTGGGTGAGCAAACGCAGACCCTTTAAAGTAATACTGCGTGCTACCCATCGCATGGGTCCCAAATCTCCAGGTTCAAGGGCATCTTCCTACATCGAAAACATGCATGAGAAACCCAGAAGATGGTACACCGTGTGATGGGGAAAGGTTTCTAAAACGCACCTCATTTCTCATCTCCTTGTGCTCGGGTTCACCATTCCAGCCACTTTAGTAGCAATCTCCCTACTTGGAGCATCAGCACCTTTAACCTCCTGTTCCGTACAGGTTGCAATTTGTCCTGAGGATGAACGGGAAGACGGGGAACCAATGAGAGACTAGCTCTTGGTGTTGGGACAGGCACAGGTCACTCTATTTTCCCATCAGGAAGAAGAATTAACCACAGGCTCAGCCTGCCCCCCGGAACCAGAACAGGGCCTGAAGCCATCCGGCGCTTTTGCGGCCGGCTCCCAAAAAAGCGACTTGTAAAATGGAGCTTCAGGGCACTGCAATTCACAAACCTGCAGAGTTATAAATGATAACTCTCGTCCACAAATATATTGAGGGAAGGCAAAGAAGAGGATTAGAAATCAAGGCAGAATTGCAGGAAACAGATTTCAGGAGGTAGATTCGAATCGCCTTTAAAGCACATGAAAAGCGGCAAAACGTTGACAATGATGCCCTTGGCCAAAAAGGGCGTATGCGTTTTTTCCTGAATATATTCAGGAAAAAACGCATACGCCCTTTTTGGCCAACCAAGCAACCTGGAAAGGCAAATCAGCGCGACAAAGAAGTCTCGCTTCCCATCGGTCCAAAGGGCCATGCTGAAAAAAGTGTCAAAACCAGAAATGCAGGACAGGCCATGGAGAAATGGGAGCCTTGCTACATCGATGGGCGGGATGTAAATTGCCAACAGCCACTCTGGAGAAGTGTACGGTGTGTCCTGAAACATCTAAAAAACACAGCTTAGAGAGCATAGGGCACTTCCACGCATGGGGGGATAAAGCGGGAAAATTGAAAATCAGCAAGACACAAGCACCCCAAAGTTTAGGGCTGCTCTGTTGACAAGGACCTCCACTTCCTTCCACCTTAAATATCCCAGGAAAGCGAAAAATGGATAAAAAAGTTGTGGTCCTTATGTACAATGGAATATCACTCAGCCATGAAATCAATGTCATAAGGCTAGTAGCAGCATGATGAGTGGATTTAGGTAAGACGATTCTAAGTGAAATAAGTCACACAGAAAAGGACACTTCTCATAAGGTGTCACTTATAGAGGGAATGTAAAAACCGTTACACTTGAACTGAATTACAAAACAGAAGAGAGTCACACATGCAGAAAACACACTATGGCTGCTTAACGGGAAAGTTGATGTGGGGTGATACATAAAACAAGAGTTTCAAATTAGCTCAGATACCGTTCCATAAACCCAATATGGAATAGACAAGACCTACTCCTTGCTCAGAGAACTGGACTCAACACGCCCGATTCACCGCACAAGAATATATCTGACCAGTAATAATCTTAAAACCTATGTATTGATATCTCTCTGTTAGTGTGTCAAGTGGGTGTAAAGCGGCCTAAACACAGCCGTGAAAAGCAGCTAAACCCCATTATAAAAATAAATTACTTTTAAAAACCCATGAAACAAAGACAGGGAAAGAGAGAGAAATTCTTACACAATTCGTTCAGGGGCTGTGATGCAACCTGGATTGACCATATCTAGACCCACATCTGGATGAGACATAAGGGTGGACACTCTTGGGGCTGAGAGGTTTGGTGAGGTTGGGTGAGCAAACGCAGACCCTTTAAAGTAATACTGCGTGCTACCCATCGCATGGGTCCCAAATCTCCAGGTTCAAGGGCATCTTCCTACATCGAAAACATGCATGAGAAACCCAGAAGATGGTACACCGTGTGATGGGGAAAGGTTTCTAAAACGCACCTCATTTCTCATTTCCTTGTGCTCGGGTTCGCCATTCCAGCCACTTTACTAGCAATCTCCCTACTTGGAGCCTCAGCACCTTTAACCTCCTGTTCCGTACAGGTTGCAATTTGTCCTGAGGATGAACGGGAAGACGGGGAACCAATGAGAGACTAGCTCTTGGTGTTGGGACAGGCACAGGTCACTCTATTTTCCCATCAGGAAGAAGAATTAACCACAGGCTCAGCCTGCCCCCCGGAACCAGATCAGGGCCTGAAGCCATCCTGCGCTTTTGCGGCCGGCTCCCGAAAAAGCGACTTGTAAAATGGAGCTTCAGGGCACTGCAATTCACAAACCTGCAGAGTTATAAATGATAACTCTCGTCCACAAATATATTGAGGGAAGGCAAAGAAGAGGATTAGAAATCAAGGCAGAATTGCAGGAAACAGATTTCAGGAGGTAGATTCGAATCGCCTTTAAAGCACATGAAAAGCGGCAAAACGTTGACAATGATGCCCTTGGCCAAAAAGGGCGTATGCGTTTTTTCCTGAATATATTCAGGAAAAAACGCATACGCCCTTTTTGGCCAACCAAGCAACCTGGAAAGGCAAATCAGCGCGACAAAGAAGTCTCGCTTCCCATCGGTCAAAAGGGCCATGCTGAAAAAAGTGTCAAAACCAGAAATGCAGGACAGGCCATGGAGAAATGGGAGCCTTGCTACACAGATGGGCGGGATGTAAATTGCCAACAGCCACTCTGGAGAAGTGTACGGTGTGTCCTGAAACATCTAAAAAACACAGCTTAGAGAGCATAGGGCACTTCCACGCATGTGGGGATAAAGCGGGAAAACTGAAAATCAGCAAGACACAAGCACCCCAAAGTTTAGGGCTGCTCTGTTGACAAGGACCTCCACTTCCTTCCACCTTAAATATCCCAGGAAAGCGAAAAATGGATAAAAAAGTTGTGGTCCTTATGTACAATGGAATATCACTCAGCCATGAAACCAATGTCATAAGGCTAGTAGCAGCATGATGAGTGGATTTAGGTAAGACGATTCTAAGTGAAATAAGTCACACAGAAAAGGACACTTCTCATAAGGTGTCACTTATAGAGGGAATGTAAAAACCGTTACACTTGAACTGAATTACAAAACAGAACAGAGTCACACATGCAGAAAACACACTATGGCTGCTTAACGGGAAAGGTGAGGTGGGGTGATACATAAAACAAGAGTTTCAAATTAGCTCAGATACCGTTCCATAAACCCAATATGGAATAGACAAGACCTACTCCTTGCTCAGAGAACTGGACTCAACACGCCCAATTCACCGCACAAGAATATATCTGACCAGTAATAATCTTAAAACCTATGTATTGATATCTCTCTGTTAGTGTGTCAAGTGGGTGTAAAGCGGCCTAAACACAGCCGTGAAAAGCAGCTAAACCCCATTATAAAAATAAATTACTTTTAAAAACCCATGAAACAAAGACAGGGAAAGAGAGAGAGATTCTTACACAATTCGTTCAGGGGCTGTGATGCAACCTGGATTGACCATATCTAGACCCACAGCTGGATGAGACATAAGGGTGGACACTCTTGGGGCTGAGAGGTTTGGTGAGGTTGGGTGAGCAAACGCAGACCCTTTAAAGTAATACTGCGTGCTACCCATCGCATGGGTCCCAAATCTCCAGGTTCAAGGG
This sequence comes from Balaenoptera physalus, assembly GCF_965194825.1. Classification (NCBI taxonomy): domain Eukaryota; kingdom Metazoa; phylum Chordata; class Mammalia; order Artiodactyla; family Balaenopteridae; genus Balaenoptera; species Balaenoptera physalus. Next base: position 321,843 of record NW_028126474.1, read on the forward strand.
CATCTTCCTACATCGAAAACATGCATGAGAAACCCAGAAGATGGTACACCGTGTGATGGGGAAAGGTTTCTAAAACGCACCTCATTTCTCATCTCCTTGTGCTCGGGTTCGCCATTCCAGCCACTTTACTAGCAATCTCCCTACTTGGAGCCTCAGCACCTTTAACCTCCTGTTCCGTACAGGTTGCAATTTGTCCTGAGGATGAACGGGAAGACGGGGAACCAATGAGAGACTAGCTCTTGGTGTTGGGACAGGCACAGGTCACTCTATTTTCCCATCAGGAAGAAGAATTAACCACAGGCTCAGCCTGCCCCCCGGAACCAGAACAGGGCCTGAAGCCATCCGGCGCTTTTGCGGCCGGCTCCCAAAAAAGCGACTTGTAAAATGGAGCTTCAGGGCACTGCAATTCACAAACCTGCAGAGTTATAAATGATAACTCTCGTCCACAAATATATTGAGGGAAGGCAAAGAAGAGGATTAGAAATCAAGGCAGAATTGCAGGAAACAGATTTCAGGAGGTAGATTCGAATCGCCTTTAAAGCACATGAAAAGCGGCAAAACGTTGACAATGATGCCCTTGGCCAAAAAGGGCGTATGCGTTTTTTCCTGAATATATTCAGGAAAAAACGCATACGCCCTTTTTGGTCAACCAAGCAACCTGGAAAGGCAAATCAGCGCGACAAAGAAGTCTCGCTTCCCATCGGTCCAAAGGGCCATGCTGAAAAAAGTGTCAAAACCAGAAATGCAGGACAGGCCATGGAGAAATGGGAGCCTTGCTACACCGATGGGCGGGATGTACATTGCCAACAGCCACTCTGGAGAAGTGTACGGTGTGTCCTGAAACATCTAAAAAACACAGCTTAGAGAGCATAGGGCACTTCCACGCATGGGGGGATAAAGCGGGAAAATTGAAAATCAGCAAGACACAAGCACCCCAAAGTTTAGGGCTGCTCTGTTGACAAGGACCTCCACTTCCTTCCACCTTAAATATCCCAGGAAAGCGAAAAATGGATAAAAAAGTTGTGGTCCTTATGTACAATGGAATATCACTCAGCCATGAAATCAATGTCATAAGGCTAGTAGCAGCATGATGAGTGGATTTAGGTAAGACGATTCTAAGTGAAATAAGTCACACAGAAAAGGACACTTCTCATAAGGTGTCACTTATAGAGGGAATGTAAAAACCGTTACACTTGAACTGAATTACAAAACAGAAGAGAGTCACACATGCAGAAAACACACTATGGCTGCTTAACGGGAAAGGTGAGGTGGGGTGATACATAAAACAAGAGTTTCAAATTAGCTCAGATACCGTTCCATAAACCCAATATGGAATAGACAAGACCTACTCCTTGCTCAGAGAACTGGACTCAACACGCCCGATTCACCGCACAAGAATATATCTGACCAGTAATAATCTTAAAACCTATGTATTGATATCTCTCTGTTAGTGTGTCAAGTGGGTGTAAAGCGGCCTAAACACAGCCGTGAAAAGCAGCTAAACCCCATTATAAAAATAAATTACTTTTAAAAACCCATGAAACAAAGACAGGGAAAGAGAGAGAAATTCTTACACAATTCGTTCAGGGGCTGTGATGCAACCTGGATTGACCATATCTAGACCCACAGCTGGATGAGACATAAGGGTGGACACTCTTGGGGCTGAGAGGTTTGGTGAGGTTGGGTGAGCAAACGCAGACCCTTTAAAGTAATACTGCGTGCTACCCATCGCATGGGTCCCAAACCTCCAGGTTCAAGGGCATCTTCCTACATCGAAAACATGCATGAGAAACCCAGAAGATGGTACACCGTGTGATGGGGAAAGGTTTCTAAAACGCACCTCATTTCTCATCTCCTTGTGCTCGGGTTCGCCATTCCAGCCACTTTACTAGCAATCTCCCTACTTGGAGCATCAGCACCTTTAACCTCCTGTTCCGTACAGGTTGCAATTTGTCCTGAGGATGAACGGGAAGACGGGGAACCAAGGAGAGACTAGCTCTTGGTGTTGGGACAGGCACAGGTCACTCTATTTTCCCATCAGGAAGAAGAATTAACCACAGGCTCAGCCTGCCCCCCGGAACCAGAACAGGGCCTGAAGCCATCCGGCGCTTTTGCGGCCGGCTCCCAAAAAAGCGACTTGTAAAATGGAGCTTCAGGGCACTGCAATTCACAAACCTGCAGAGTTATAAATGATAACTCTCGTCCACAAATATATTGAGGGAAGGCAAAGAAGAGGATTAGAAATCAAGGCAGAATTGCAGGAAACAGATTTCAGGAGGTAGATTCGAATCGCCTTTAAAGCACATGAAAAGCGGCAAAACGTTGACAATGCTGCCCTTGGCCAAAAAGGGCGTATGCGTTTTTTCCTGAATATATTCAGGAAAAAACGCATACGCCCTTTTTGGCCAACCAAGCAACCTGGAAAGGCAAATCAGCGCGACAAAGAAGTCTCGCTTCCCATCGGTCCAAAGGGCCATGCTGAAAAAAGTGTCAAAACCAGAAATGCAGGACAGGCCATGGAGAAATGGGAGCCTTGCTACACCGATGGGCGGGATGTACATTGCCAACAGCCACTCTGGAGAAGTGTACGGTGTGTCCTGAAACATCTAAAAAACACAGCTTAGAGAGCATAGGGCACTTCCACGCATGGGGGGATAAAGCGGGAAAATTGAAAATCAGCAAGACACAAGCACCCCAAAGTTTAGGGCTGCTCTGTTGACAAGGACCTCCACTTCCTTCCACCTTAAATATCCCAGGAAAGCAAAAAATGGATAAAAAAGTTGTGGTCCTTATGTACAATGGAATATCACTCAGCCATGAAATCAATGTCATAAGGCTAGTAGCAGCATGATGAGTGGATTTAGGTAAGACGATTCTAAGTGAAATAAGTCACACAGAAAAGGACACTTCTCATAAGGTGTCACTTATAGAGGGAATGTAAAAACCGTTACACTTGAACTGAATTACAAAACAGAAGAGAGTCACACATGCAGAAAACACACTATGGCTGCTTAACGGGAAAGGTGAGGTGGGGTGATACATAAAACAAGAGTTTCAAATTAGCTCAGATACCGTTCCATAAACCCAATATGGAATAGACAAGACCTACTCCTTGCTCAGAGAACTGGACTCAACACGCCCGATTCACCGCACAAGAATATATCTGACCAGTAATAATCTTAAAACCTATGTATTGATATCTCTCTGTTAGTGTGTCAAGTGGGTGTAAAGAGGCCTAAACACAGCCGTGAAAAGCAGCTAAACCCCATTATAAAAATAAATTACTTTTAAAAACCCATGAAACAAAGACAGGGAAAGAGAGAGAAATTCTTACACAATTCGTTCAGGGGCTGTGATGCAACCTGGATTGACCATATCTAGACCCACAGCTGGATGAGACATAAGGGTGGACACTCTTGGGGCTGAGAGGTTTGGTGAGGTTGGGTGAGCAAACGCAGACCCTTTAAAGTAATACTGCGTGCTACCCATCGCATGGGTCCCAAACCTCCAGGTTCAAGGGCATCTTCCTACATCGAAAACATGCATGAGAAACCCAGAAGATGGTACACCGTGTGATGGGGAAAGGTTTCTAAAACGCACCTCATTTCTCATCTCCTTGTGCTCGGGTTCGCCATTCCAGCCACTTTACTAGCAATCTCCCTACTTGGAGCATCAGCACCTTTAACCTCCTGTTCCGTACAGGTTGCAATTTGTCCTGAGGATGAACGGGAAGACGGGGAACCAAGGAGAGACTAGCTCTTGGTGTTGGGACAGGCACAGGTCACTCTATTTTCCCATCAGGAAGAAGAATTAACCACAGGCTCAGCCTGCCCCCCGGAACCAGAACAGGGCCTGAAGCCATCCGGCGCTTTTGTGGCCGGCTCCCAAAAAAGCGACTTGTAAAATGGAGCTTCAGGGCACTGCAATTCACAAACCTGCAGAGTTATAAATGATAACTCTCGTCCACAAATATATTGAGGGAAGGCAAAGAAGAGGATTAGAAATCAAGGCAGAATTGCAGGAAACAGATTTCAGGAGGTAGATTCGAATCGCCTTTAAAGCACATGAAAAGCGGCAAAACGTTGACAATGCTGCCCTTGGCCAAAAAGGGCGTATGCGTTTTTTCCTGAATATATTCAGGAAAAAACGCATACGCCCTTTTTGGCCAACCAAGCAACCTGGAAAGGCAAATCAGCGCGACAAAGAAGTCTCGCTTCCCATCGGTCCAAAGGGCCATGCTGAAAAAAGTGTCAAAACCAGAAATGCAGGACAGGCCATGGAGAAATGGGAGCCTTGCTACACCGATGGGCGGGATGTAAATTGCCAACAGCCACTCTGGAGAAGTGTACGGTGTGTCCTGAAACATCTAAAAAACACAGCTTAGAGAGCATAGGGCACTTCCACGCATGGGGGGATAAAGCGGGAAAATTGAAAATCAGCAAGACACAAGCACCCCAAAGTTTAGGGCTGCTCTGTTGACAAGGACCTCCACTTCCTTCCACCTTAAATATCCCAGGAAAGCGAAAAATGGATAAAAAAGTTGTGGTCCTTATGTACAATGGAATATCACTCAGCCATGAAATCAATGTCATAAGGCTAGTAGCAGCATGATGAGTGGATTTAGGTAAGACGATTCTAAGTGAAATAAGTCACACAGAAAAGGACACTTCTCATAAGGTGTCACTTATAGAGGGAATGTAAAAACCGTTACACTTGAACTGAATTACAAAACAGAAGAGAGTCACACATGCAGAAAACACACTATGGCTGCTTAACGGGAAAGGTGAGGTGGGGTGATACATAAAACAAGAGTTTCAAATTAGCTCAGATACCGTTCCATAAACCCAATATGGAATAGACAAGACCTACTCCTTGCTCAGAGAACTGGACTCAACACGCCCGATTCACCGCACAAGAATATATCTGACCAGTAATAATCTTAAAACCTATGTATTGATATCTCTCTGTTAGTGTGTCAAGTGGGTGTAAAGAGGCCTAAACACAGCCGTGAAAAGCAGCTAAACCCCATTATAAAAATAAATTACTTTTAAAAACCCATGAAACAAAGACAGGGAAAGAGAGAGAAATTCTTACACAATTCGTTCAGGGGCTGTGATGCAACCTGGATTGACCATATCTAGACCCACAGCTGGATGAGACATAAGGGTGGACACTCTTGGGGCTGAGAGGTTTGGTGAGGTTGGGTGAGCAAACGCAGACCCTTTAAAGTAATACTGCGTGCTACCCATCGCATGGGTCCCAAATCTCCAGGTTCAAGGGCATCTTCCTACATCGAAAACATGCATGAGAAACCCAGAAGATGGTACACCGTGTGATGGGGAAAGGTTTCTAAAACGCACCTCATTTCTCATCTCCTTGTGCTCGGGTTCGCCATTCCAGCCACTTTACTAGCAATCTCCCTACTTGGAGCATCAGCACCTTTAACCTCCTGTTCCGTACAGGTTGCAATTTGTCCTGAGGATGAACGGGAAGACGGGGAACCAAGGAGAGACTAGCTCTTGGTGTTGGGACAGGCACAGGTCACTCTATTTTCCCATCAGGAAGAAGAATTAACCACAGGCTCAGCCTGCCCCCCGGAACCAGAACAGGGCCTGAAGCCATCCGGCGCTTTTGCGGCCGGCTCCCAAAAAAGCGACTTGTAAAATGGAGCTTCAGGGCACTGCAATTCACAAACCTGCAGAGTTATAAATGATAACTCTCGTCCACAAATATATTGAGGGAAGGCAAAGAAGAGGATTAGAAATCAAGGCAGAATTGCAGGAAACAGATTTCAGGAGGTAGATTCGAATCGCCTTTAAAGCACATGAAAAGCGGCAAAACGTTGACAATGCTGCCCTTGGCCAAAAAGGGCGTATGCGTTTTTTCCTGAATATATTCAGGAAAAAACGCATACGCCCTTTTTGGCCAACCAAGCAACCTGGAAAGGCAAATCAGCGCGACAAAGAAGTCTCGCTTCCCATCGGTCCAAAGGGCCATGCTGAAAAAAGTGTCAAAACCAGAAATGCAGGACAGGCCATGGAGAAATGGGAGCCTTGCTACACCGATGGGCGGGATGTACATTGCCAACAGCCACTCTGGAGAAGTGTACGGTGTGTCCTGAAACATCTAAAAAACACAGCTTAGAGAGCATAGGGCACTTCCACGCATGGGGGGATAAAGCGGGAAAATTGAAAATCAGCAAGACACAAGCACCCCAAAGTTTAGGGCTGCTCTGTTGACAAGGACCTCCACTTCCTTCCACCTTAAATATCCCAGGAAAGCGAAAAATGGATAAAAAAGTTGTGGTCCTTATGTACAATGGAATATCACTCAGCCATGAAATCAATGTCATAAGGCTAGTAGCAGCATGATGAGTGGATTTAGGTAAGACGATTCTAAGTGAAATAAGTCACACAGAAAAGGACACTTCTCATAAGGTGTCACTTATAGAGGGAATGTAAAAACCGTTACACTTGAACTGAATTACAAAACAGAAGAGAGTCACACATGCAGAAAACACACTATGGCTGCTTAACGGGAAAGGTGAGGTGGGGTGATACATAAAACAAGAGTTTCAAATTAGCTCAGATACCGTTCCATAAACCCAATATGGAATAGACAAGACCTACTCCTTGCTCAGAGAACTGGACTCAACACGCCCGATTCACCGCACAAGAATATATCTGACCAGTAATAATCTTAAAACCTATGTATTGATATCTCTCTGTTAGTGTGTCAAGTGGGTGTAAAGAGGCCTAAACACAGCCGTGAAAAGCAGCTAAACCCCATTATAAAAATAAATTACTTTTAAAAACCCATGAAACAAAGACAGGGAAAGAGAGAGAAATTCTTACACAATTCGTTCAGGGGCTGTGATGCAACCTGGATTGACCATATCTAGACCCACAGCTGGATGAGACATAAGGGTGGACACTCTTGGGGCTGAGAGGTTTGGTGAGGTTGGGTGAGCAAACGCAGACCCTTTAAAGTAATACTGCGTGCTACCCATCGCATGGGTCCCAAACCTCCAGGTTCAAGGGCATCTTCCTACATCGAAAACATGCATGAGAAACCCAGAAGATGGTACACCGTGTGATGGGGAAAGGTTTCTAAAACGCACCTCATTTCTCATCTCCTTGTGCTCGGGTTCGCCATTCCAGCCACTTTACTAGCAATCTCCCTACTTGGAGCATCAGCACCTTTAACCTCCTGTTCCGTACAGGTTGCAATTTGTCCTGAGGATGAACGGGAAGACGGGGAACCAATGAGAGACTAGCTCTTGGTGTTGGGACAGGCACAGGTCAGTCTATTTTCCCATCAGGAAGAAGAATTAACCACAGGCTCAGCCTGCCCCCCGGAACCAGAACAGGGCCTGAAGCCATCCGGCGCTTTTGCGGCCGGCTCCCAAAAAAGCGACTTGTAAAATGGAGCTTCAGGGCACTGCAATTCACAAACCTGCAGAGTTATAAATGATAACTCTCGTCCACAAATATATTGAGGGAAGGCAAAGAAGAGGATTAGAAATCAAGGCAGAATTGCAGGAAACAGATTTCAGGAGGTAGATTCGAATCGCCTTTAAAGCACATGAAAAGCGGCAAAACGTTGACAATGCTGCCCTTGGCCAAAAAGGGCGTATGCGTTTTTTCCTGAATATATTCAGGAAAAAACGCATACGCCCTTTTTGGCCAACCAAGCAACCTGGAAAGGCAAATCAGCGCGACAAAGAAGTCTCGCTTCCCATCGGTCCAAAGGGCCATGCTGAAAAAAGTGTCAAAACCAGAAATGCAGGACAGGCCATGGAGAAATGGGAGCCTTGCTACACCGATGGGCGGGATGTACATTGCCAACAGCCACTCTGGAGAAGTGTACGGTGTGTCCTGAAACATCTAAAAAACACAGCTTAGAGAGCATAGGGCACTTCCACGCATGGGGGGATAAAGCGGGAAAATTGAAAATCAGCAAGACACAAGCACCCCAAAGTTTAGGGCTGCTCTGTTGACAAGGACCTCCACTTCCTTCCACCTTAAATATCCCAGGAAAGCAAAAAATGGATAAAAAAGTTGTGGTCCTTATGTACAATGGAATATCACTCAGCCATGAAATCAATGTCATAAGGCTAGTAGCAGCATGATGAGTGGATTTAGGTAAGACGATTCTAAGTGAAATAAGTCACACAGAAAAGGACACTTCTCATAAGGTGTCACTTATAGAGGGAATGTAAAAACCGTTACACTTGAACTGAATTACAAAACAGAAGAGAGTCACACATGCAGAAAACACACTATGGCTGCTTAACGGGAAAGGTGAGGTGGGGTGATACATAAAACAAGAGTTTCAAATTAGCTCAGATACCGTTCCATAAACCCAATATGGAATAGACAAGACCTACTCCTTGCTCAGAGAACTGGACTCAACACGCCCGATTCACCGCACAAGAATATATCTGACCAGTAATAATCTTAAAACCTATGTATTGATATCTCTCTGTTAGTGTGTCAAGTGGGTGTAAAGAGGCCTAAACACAGCCGTGAAAAGCAGCTAAACCCCATTATAAAAATAAATTACTTTTAAAAACCCATGAAACAAAGACAGGGAAAGAGAGAGAAATTCTTACACAATTCGTTCAGGGGCTGTGATGCAACCTGGATTGACCATATCTAGACCCACAGCTGGATGAGACATAAGGGTGGACACTCTTGGGGCTGAGAGGTTTGGTGAGGTTGGGTGAGCAAACGCAGACCCTTTAAAGTAATACTGCGTGCTACCCATCGCATGGGTCCCAAACCTCCAGGTTCAAGGGCATCTTCCTACATCGAAAACATGCATGAGAAACCCAGAAGATGGTACACCGTGTGATGGGGAAAGGTTTCTAAAACGCACCTCATTTCTCATCTCCTTGTGCTCGGGTTCGCCATTCCAGCCACTTTACTAGCAATCTCCCTACTTGGAGCATCAGCACCTTTAACCTCCTGTTCCGTACAGGTTGCAATTTGTCCTGAGGATGAACGGGAAGACGGGGAACCAAGGAGAGACTAGCTCTTGGTGTTGGGACAGGCACAGGTCACTCTATTTTCCCATCAGGAAGAAGAATTAACCACAGGCTCAGCCTGCCCCCCGGAACCAGAACAGGGCCTGAAGCCATCCGGCGCTTTTGCGGCCGGCTCCCAAAAAAGCGACTTGTAAAATGGAGCTTCAGGGCACTGCAATTCACAAACCTGCAGAGTTATAAATGATAACTCTCGTCCACAAATATATTGAGGGAAGGCAAAGAAGAGGATTAGAAATCAAGGCAGAATTGCAGGAAACAGATTTCAGGAGGTAGATTCGAATCGCCTTTAAAGCACATGAAAAGCGGCAAAACGTTGACAATGCTGCCCTTGGCCAAAAAGGGCGTATGCGTTTTTTCCTGAATATATTCAGGAAAAAACGCATACGCCCTTTTTGGCCAACCAAGCAACCTGGAAAGGCAAATCAGCGCGACAAAGAAGTCTCGCTTCCCATCGGTCCAAAGGGCCATGCTGAAAAAAGTGTCAAAACCAGAAATGCAGGACAGGCCATGGAGAAATGGGAGCCTTGCTACACCGATGGGCGGGATGTACATTGCCAACAGCCACTCTGGAGAAGTGTACGGTGTGTCCTGAAACATCTAAAAAACACAGCTTAGAGAGCATAGGGCACTTCCACGCATGGGGGGATAAAGCGGGAAAATTGAAAATCAGCAAGACACAAGCACCCCAAAGTTTAGGGCTGCTCTGTTGACAAGGACCTCCACTTCCTTCCACCTTAAATATCCCAGGAAAGCGAAAAATGGATAAAAAAGTTGTGGTCCTTATGTACAATGGAATATCACTCAGCCATGAAATCAATGTCATAAGGCTAGTAGCAGCATGATGAGTGGATTTAGGTAAGACGATTCTAAGTGAAATAAGTCACACAGAAAAGGACACTTCTCATAAGGTGTCACTTATAGAGGGAATGTAAAAACCGTTACACTTGAACTGAATTACAAAACAGAACAGAGTCACACATGCAGAAAACACACTATGGCTGCTTAACGGGAAAGGTGAGGTGGGGTGATACATAAAACAAGAGTTTCAAATTAGCTCAGATACCGTTCCATAAACCCAATATGGAATAGACAAGACCTACTCCTTGCTCAGAGAACTGGACTCAACACGCCCGATTCACCGCACAAGAATATATCTGACCAGTAATAATCTTAAAACCTATGTATTGATATCTCTCTGTTAGTGTGTCAAGTGGGTGTAAAGAGGCCTAAACACAGCCGTGAAAAGCAGCTAAACCCCATTATAAAAATAAATTACTTTTAAAAACCCATGAAACAAAGACAGGGAAAGAGAGAGAAATTCTTACACAATTCGTTCAGGGGCTGTGATGCAACCTGGATTGACCATATCTAGACCCACAGCTGGATGAGACATAAGGGTGGACACTCTTGGGGCTGAGAGGTTTGGTGAGGTTGGGTGAGCAAACGCAGACCCTTTAAAGTAATACTGCGTGCTACCCATCGCATGGGTCCCAAACCTCCAGGTTCAAGGGCATCTTCCTACATCGAAAACATGCATGAGAAACCCAGAAGATGGTACACCGTGTGATGGGGAAAGGTTTCTAAAACGCACCTCATTTCTCATCTCCTTGTGCTCGGGTTCGCCATTCCAGCCACTTTACTAGCAATCTCCCTACTTGGAGCATCAGCACCTTTAACCTCCTGTTCCGTACAGGTTGCAATTTGTCCTGAGGATGAACGGGAAGACGGGGAACCAATGAGAGACTAGCTCTTGGTGTTGGGACAGGCACAGGTCAGTCTATTTTCCCATCAGGAAGAAGAATTAACCACAGGCTCAGCCTGCCCCCCGGAACCAGAACAGGGCCTGAAGCCATCCGGCGCTTTTGCGGCCGGCTCCCAAAAAAGCGACTTGTAAAATGGAGCTTCAGGGCACTGCAATTCACAAACCTGCAGAGTTATAAATGATAACTCTCGTCCACAAATATATTGAGGGAAGGCAAAGAAGAGGATTAGAAATCAAGGCAGAATTGCAGGAAACAGATTTCAGGAGGTAGATTCGAATCGCCTTTAAAGCACATGAAAAGCGGCAAAACGTTGACAATGCTGCCCTTGGCCAAAAAGGGCGTATGCGTTTTTTCCTGAATATATTCAGGAAAAAACGCATACGCCCTTTTTGGCCAACCAAGCAACCTGGAAAGGCAAATCAGCGCGACAAAGAAGTCTCGCTTCCCATCGGTCCAAAGGGCCATGCTGAAAAAAGTGTCAAAACCAGAAATGCAGGACAGGCCATGGAGAAATGGGAGCCTTGCTACACCGATGGGCGGGATGTAAATTGCCAACAGCCACTCTGGAGAAGTGTACGGTGTGTCCTGAAACATCTAAAAAACACAGCTTAGAGAGCATAGGGCACTTCCACGCATGGGGGGATAAAGCGGGAAAATTGAAAATCAGCAAGACACAAGCACCCCAAAGTTTAGGGCTGCTCTGTTGACAAGGACCTCCACTTCCTTCCACCTTAAATATCCCAGGAAAGCGAAAAATGGATAAAAAAGTTGTGGTCCTTATGTACAATGGAATATCACTCAGCCATGAAATCAATGTCATAAGGCTAGTAGCAGCATGATGAGTGGATTTAGGTAAGACGATTCTAAGTGAAATAAGTCACACAGAAAAGGACACTTCTCATAAGGTGTCACTTATAGAGGGAATGTAAAAACCGTTACACTTGAACTGAATTACAAAACAGAAGAGAGTCACACATGCAGAAAACACACTATGGCTGCTTAACGGGAAAGGTGAGGTGGGGTGATACATAAAACAAGAGTTTCAAATTAGCTCAGATACCGTTCCATAAACCCAATATGGAATAGACAAGACCTACTCCTTGCTCAGAGAACTGGACTCAACACGCCCGATTCACCGCACAAGAATATATCTGACCAGTAATAATCTTAAAACCTATGTATTGATATCTCTCTGTTAGTGTGTCAAGTGGGTGTAAAGAGGCCTAAACACAGCCGTGAAAAGCAGCTAAACCCCATTATAAAAATAAATTACTTTTAAAAACCCATGAAACAAAGACAGGGAAAGAGAGAGAAATTCTTACACAATTCGTTCAGGGGCTGTGATGCAACCTGGATTGACCATATCTAGACCCACAGCTGGATGAGACATAAGGGTGGACACTCTTGGGGCTGAGAGGTTTGGTGAGGTTGGGTGAGCAAACGCAGACCCTTTAAAGTAATACTGCGTGCTACCCATCGCATGGGTCCCAAACCTCCAGGTTCAAGGGCATCTTCCTACATCGAAAACATGCATGAGAAACCCAGAAGATGGTACACCGTGTGATGGGGAAAGGTTTCTAAAACGCACCTCATTTCTCATCTCCTTGTGCTCGGGTTCGCCATTCCAGCCACTTTACTAGCAATCTCCCTACTTGGAGCATCAGCACCTTTAACCTCCTGTTCCGTACAGGTTGCAATTTGTCCTGAGGATGAACGGGAAGACGGGGAACCAAGGAGAGACTAGCTCTTGGTGTTGGGACAGGCACAGGTCACTCTATTTTCCCATCAGGAAGAAGAATTAACCACAGGCTCAGCCTGCCCCCCGGAACCAGAACAGGGCCTGAAGCCATCCGGCGCTTTTGCGGCCGGCTCCCAAAAAAGCGACTTGTAAAATGGAGCTTCAGGGCACTGCAATTCACAAACCTGCAGAGTTATAAATGATAACTCTCGTCCACAAATATATTGAGGGAAGGCAAAGAAGAGGATTAGAAATCAAGGCAGAATGGCAGGAAACAGATTTCAGGAGGTAGATTCGAATCGCCTTTAAAGCACATGAAAAGCGGCAAAACGTTGACAATGCTGCCCTTGGCCAAAAAGGGCGTATGCGTTTTTTCCTGAATATATTCAGGAAAAAACGCATACGCCCTTTTTGGCCAACCAAGCAACCTGGAAAGGCAAATCAGCGCGACAAAGAAGTCTCGCTTCCCATCGGTCCAAAGGGCCATGCTGAAAAAAGTGTCAAAACCAGAAATGCAGGACAGGCCATGGAGAAATGGGAGCCTTGCTACACCGATGGGCGGGATGTAAATTGCCAACAGCCACTCTGGAGAAGTGTACGGTGTGTCCTGAAACATCTAAAAAACACAGCTTAGAGAGCATAGGGCACTTCCACGCATGGGGGGATAAAGCGGGAAAATTGAAAATCAGCAAGACACAAGCACCCCAAAGTTTAGGGCTGCTCTGTTGACAAGGACCTCCACTTCCTTCCACCTTAAATATCCCAGGAAAGCGAAAAATGGATAAAAAAGTTGTGGTCCTTATGTACAATGGAATATCACTCAGCCATGAAATCAATGTCATAAGGCTAGTAGCAGCATGATGAGTGGATTTAGGTAAGACGATTCTAAGTGAAATAAGTCACACAGAAAAGGACACTTCTCATAAGGTGTCACTTATAGAGGGAATGTAAAAACCGTTACACTTGAACTGAATTACAAAACAGAAGAGAGTCACACATGCAGAAAACACACTATGGCTGCTTAACGGGAAAGGTGAGGTGGGGTGATACATAAAACAAGAGTTTCAAATTAGCTCAGATACCGTTCCATAAACCCAATATGGAATAGACAAGACCTACTCCTTGCTCAGAGAACTGGACTCAACACGCCCGATTCACCGCACAAGAATATATCTGACCAGTAATAATCTTAAAACCTATGTATTGATATCTCTCTGTTAGTGTGTCAAGTGGGTGTAAAGAGGCCTAAACACAGCCGTGAAAAGCAGCTAAACCCCATTATAAAAATAAATTACTTTTAAAAACCCATGAAACAAAGACAGGGAAAGAGAGAGAAATTCTTACACAATTCGTTCAGGGGCTGTGATGCAACCTGGATTGACCATATCTAGACCCACAGCTGGATGAGACATAAGGGTGGACACTCTTGGGGCTGAGAGGTTTGGTGAGGTTGGGTGAGCAAACGCAGACCCTTTAAAGTAATACTGCGTGCTACCCATCGCATGGGTCCCAAACCTCCAGGTTCAAGGGCATCTTCCTACATCGAAAACATGCATGAGAAACCCAGAAGATGGTACACCGTGTGATGGGGAAAGGTTTCTAAAACGCACCTCATTTCTCATCTCCTTGTGCTCGGGTTCGCCATTCCAGCCACTTTACTAGCAATCTCCCTACTTGGAGCATCAGCACCTTTAACCTCCTGTTCCGTACAGGTTGCAATTTGTCCTGAGGATGAACGGGAAGACGGGGAACCAAGGAGAGACTAGCTCTTGGTGTTGGGACAGGCACAGGTCACTCTATTTTCCCATCAGGAAGAAGAATTAACCACAGGCTCAGCCTGCCCCCCGGAACCAGAACAGGGCCTGAAGCCATCCGGCGCTTTTGCGGCCGGCTCCCAAAAAAGCGACTTGTAAAATGGAGCTTCAGGGCACTGCAATTCACAAACCTGCAGAGTTATAAATGATAACTCTCGTCCACAAATATATTGAGGGAAGGCAAAGAAGAGGATTAGAAATCAAGGCAGAATTGCAGGAAACAGATTTCAGGAGGTAGATTCGAATCGCCTTTAAAGCACATGAAAAGCGGCAAAACGTTGACAATGCTGCCCTTGGCCAAAAAGGGCGTATGCGTTTTTTCCTGAATATATTCAGGAAAAAACGCATACGCCCTTTTTGGCCAACCAAGCAACCTGGAAAGGCAAATCAGCGCGACAAAGAAGTCTCGCTTCCCATCGGTCCAAAGGGCCATGCTGAAAAAAGTGTCAAAACCAGAAATGCAGGACAGGCCATGGAGAAATGGGAGCCTTGCTACACCGATGGGCGGGATGTAAATTGCCAACAGCCACTCTGGAGAAGTGTACGGTGTGTCCTGAAACATCTAAAAAACACAGCTTAGAGAGCATAGGGCACTTCCACGCATGGGGGGATAAAGCGGGAAAATTGAAAATCAGCAAGACACAAGCACCCCAAAGTTTAGGGCTGCTCTGTTGACAAGGACCTCCACTTCCTTCCACCTTAAATATCCCAGGAAAGCGAAAAATGGATAAAAAAGTTGTGGTCCTTATGTACAATGGAATATCACTCAGCCATGAAATCAATGTCATAAGGCTAGTAGCAGCATGATGAGTGGATTTAGGTAAGACGATTCTAAGTGAAATAAGTCACACAGAAAAGGACACTTCTCATAAGGTGTCACTTATAGAGGGAATGTAAAAACCGTTACACTTGAACTGAATTACAAAACAGAAGAGAGTCACACATGCAGAAAACACACTATGGCTGCTTAACGGGAAAGGTGAGGTGGGGTGATACATAAAACAAGAGTTTCAAATTAGCTCAGATACCGTTCCATAAACCCAATATGGAATAGACAAGACCTACTCCTTGCTCAGAGAACTGGACTCAACACGCCCGATTCACCGCACAAGAATATATCTGACCAGTAATAATCTTAAAACCTATGTATTGATATCTCTCTGTTAGTGTGTCAAGTGGGTGTAAAGAGGCCTAAACACAGCCGTGAAAAGCAGCTAAACCCCATTATAAAAATAAATTACTTTTAAAAACCCATGAAACAAAGACAGGGAAAGAGAGAGAAATTCTTACAGAATTCGTTCAGGGGCTGTGATGCAACCTGGATTGACCATATCTAGACCCACAGCTGGATGAGACATAAGGGTGGACACTCTTGGGGCTGAGAGGTTTGGTGAGGTTGGGTGAGCAAACGCAGACCCTTTAAAGTAATACTGCGTGCTACCCATCGCATGGGTCCCAAACCTCCAGGTTCAAGGGCATCTTCCTACATCGAAAACATGCATGAGAAACCCAGAAGATGGTACACCGTGTGATGGGGAAAGGTTTCTAAAACGCACCTCATTTCTCATCTCCTTGTGCTCGGGTTCGCCATTCCAGCCACTTTACTAGCAATCTCCCTACTTGGAGCATCAGCACCTTTAACCTCCTGTTCCGTACAGGTTGCAATTTGTCCTGAGGATGAACGGGAAGACGGGGAACCAAGGAGAGACTAGCTCTTGGTGTTGGGACAGGCACAGGTCACTCTATTTTCCCATCAGGAAGAAGAATTAACCACAGGCTCAGCCTGCCCCCCGGAACCAGAACAGGGCCTGAAGCCATCCGGCGCTTTTGCGGCCGGCTCCCAAAAAAGCGACTTGTAAAATGGAGCTTCAGGGCACTGCAATTCACAAACCTGCAGAGTTATAAATGATAACTCTCGTCCACAAATATATTGAGGGAAGGCAAAGAAGAGGATTAGAAATCAAGGCAGAATTGCAGGAAACAGATTTCAGGAGGTAGATTCGAATCGCCTTTAAAGCACATGAAAAGCGGCAAAACGTTGACAATGCTGCCCTTGGCCAAAAAGGGCGTATGCGTTTTTTCCTGAATATATTCAGGAAAAAACGCATACGCCCTTTTTGGCCAACCAAGCAACCTGGAAAGGCAAATCAGCGCGACAAAGAAGTCTCGCTTCCCATCGGTCCAAAGGGCCATGCTGAAAAAAGTGTCAAAACCAGAAATGCAGGACAGGCCATGGAGAAATGGGAGCCTTGCTACACCGATGGGCGGGATGTAAATTGCCAACAGCCACTCTGGAGAAGTGTACGGTGTGTCCTGAAACATCTAAAAAACACAGCTTAGAGAGCATAGGGCACTTCCACGCATGGGGGGATAAAGCGGGAAAATTGAAAATCAGCAAGACACAAGCACCCCAAAGTTTAGGGCTGCTCTGTTGACAAGGACCTCCACTTCCTTCCACCTTAAATATCCCAGGAAAGCGAAAAATGGATAAAAAAGTTGTGGTCCTTATGTACAATGGAATATCACTCAGCCATGAAATCAATGTCATAAGGCTAGTAGCAGCATGATGAGTGGATTTAGGTAAGACGATTCTAAGTGAAATAAGTCACACAGAAAAGGACACTTCTCATAAGGTGTCACTTATAGAGGGAATGTAAAAACCGTTACACTTGAACTGAATTACAAAACAGAAGAGAGTCACACATGCAGAAAACACACTATGGCTGCTTAACGGGAAAGGTGAGGTGGGGTGATACATAAAACAAGAGTTTCAAATTAGCTCAGATACCGTTCCATAAACCCAATATGGAATAGACAAGACCTACTCCTTGCTCAGAGAACTGGACTCAACACGCCCGATTCACCGCACAAGAATATATCTGACCAGTAATAATCTTAAAACCTATGTATTGATATCTCTCTGTTAGTGTGTCAAGTGGGTGTAAAGCGGCCTAAACACAGCCGTGAAAAGCAGCTAAACCCCATTATAAAAATAAATTACTTTTAAAAACCCATGAAACAAAGACAGGGAAAGAGAGAGAAATTCTTACAGAATTCGTTCAGGGGCTGTGATGCAACCTGGATTGACCATATCTAGACCCACAGCTGGATGAGACATAAGGGTGGACACTCTTGGGGCTGAGAGGTTTGGTGAGGTTGGGTGAGCAAACGCAGACCCTTTAAAGTAATACTGCGTGCTACCCATCGCATGGGTCCCAAACCTCCAGGTTCAAGGGCATCTTCCTACATCGAAAACATGCATGAGAAACCCAGAAGATGGTACACCGTGTGATGGGGAAAGGTTTCTAAAACGCACCTCATTTCTCATCTCCTTGTGCTCGGGTTCGCCATTCCAGCCACTTTACTAGCAATCTCCCTACTTGGAGCATCAGCACCTTTAACCTCCTGTTCCGTACAGGTTGCAATTTGTCCTGAGGATGAACGGGAAGACGGGGAACCAATGAGAGACTAGCTCTTGGTGTTGGGACAGGCACAGGTCACTCTATTTTCCCATCAGGAAGAAGAATTAACCACAGGCTCAGCCTGCCCCCCGGAACCAGAACAGGGCCTGAAGCCATCCGGCGCTTTTGCGGCCGGCTCCCAAAAAAGCGACTTGTAAAATGGAGCTTCAGGGCACTGCAATTCACAAACCTGCAGAGTTATAAATGATAACTCTCGTCCACAAATATATTGAGGGAAGGCAAAGAAGAGGATTAGAAATCAAGGCAGAATTGCAGGAAACAGATTTCAGGAGGTAGATTCGAATCGCCTTTAAAGCACATGAAAAGCGGCAAAACGTTGACAATGCTGCCCTTGGCCAAAAAGGGCGTATGCGTTTTTTCCTGAATATATTCAGGAAAAAACGCATACGCCCTTTTTGGCCAACCAAGCAACCTGGAAAGGCAAATCAGCGCGACAAAGAAGTCTCGCTTCCCATCGGTCAAAAGGGCCATGCTGAAAAAAGTGTCAAAACCAGAAATGCAGGACAGGCCATGGAGAAATGGGAGCCTTGCTACACCGATGGGCGGGATGTAAATTGCCAACAGCCACTCTGGAGAAGTGTACGGTGTGTCCTGAAACATCTAAAAAACACAGCTTAGAGAGCATAGGGCACTTCCACGCATGGGGGGATAAAGCGGGAAAATTGAAAATCAGCAAGACACAAGCACCCCAAAGTTTAGGGCTGCTCTGTTGACAAGGACCTCCACTTCCTTCCACCTTAAATATCCCAGGAAAGCGAAAAATGGATAAAAAAGTTGTGGTCTTTATGTACAATGGAATATCACTCAGCCATGAAATCAATGTCATAAGGCTAGTAGCAGCATGATGAGTGGATTTAGGTAAGACGATTCTAAGTGAAATAAGTCACACAGAAAAGGACACTTCTCATAAGGTGTCACTTATAGAGGGAATGTAAAAACCGTTACACTTGAACTGAATTACAAAACAGAAGAGAGTCACACATGCAGAAAACACACTATGGCTGCTTAACGGGAAAGGTGAGGTGGGGTGATACATAAAACAAGAGTTTCAAATTAGCTCAGATACCGTTCCATAAACCCAATATGGAATAGACAAGACCTACTCCTTGCTCAGAGAACTGGACTCAACACGCCCGATTCACCGCACAAGAATATATCTGACCAGTAATAATCTTAAAACCTATGTATTGATATCTCTCTGTTAGTGTGTCAAGTGGGTGTAAAGAGGCCTAAACACAGCCGTGAAAAGCAGCTAAACCCCATTATAAAAATAAATTACTTTTAAAAACCCATGAAACAAAGACAGGGAAAGAGAGAGAAATTCTTACACAATTCGTTCAGGGGCTGTGATGCAACCTGGATTGACCATATCTAGACCCACAGCTGGATGAGACATAAGGGTGGACACTCTTGGGGCTGAGAGGTTTGGTGAGGTTGGGTGAGCAAACGCAGACCCTTTAAAGTAATACTGCGTGCTACCCATCGCATGGGTCCCAAATCTCCAGGTTCAAGGGCATCTTCCTACATCGAAAACATGCAGGAGAAACCCAGAAGATGGTACACCGTGTGATGGGGAAAGGTTTCTAAAACGCACCTCATTTCTCATCTCCTTGTGCTCGGGTTCGCCATTCCAGCCACTTTACTAGCAATCTCCCTACTTGGAGCCTCAGCACCTTTAACCTCCTGTTCCGTACAGGTTGCAATTTGTCCTGAGGATGAACGGGAAGACGGGGAACCAATGAGAGACTAGCTCTTGGTGTTGGGACAGGCACAGGTCACTCTATTTTCCCATCAGGAAGAAGAATTAACCACAGGCTCAGCCTGCCCCCCGGAACCAGAACAGGGCCTGAAGCCATCCGGCGCTTTTGCGGCCGGCTCCCAAAAAAGCGACTTGTAAAATGGAGCTTCAGGGCACTGCAATTCACAAACCTGCAGAGTTATAAATGATAACTCTCGTCCACAAATATATTGAGGGAAGGCAAAGAAGAGGATTAGAAATCAAGGCAGAATTGCAGGAAACAGATTTCAGGAGGTAGATTCGAATCGCCTTTAAAGCACATGAAAAGCGGCAAAACGTTGACAATGCTGCCCTTGGCCAAAAAGGGCGTATGCGTTTTTTCCTGAATATATTCAGGAAAAAACGCATACGCCCTTTTTGGCCAACCAAGCAACCTGGAAAGGCAAATCAGCGCGACAAAGAAGTCTCGCTTCCCATCGGTCAAAAGGGCCATGCTGAAAAAAGTGTCAAAACCAGAAATGCAGGACAGGCCATGGAGAAATGGGAGCCTTGCTACACCGATGGGCGGGATGTAAATTGCCAACAGCCACTCTGGAGAAGTGTACGGTGTGTCCTGAAACATCTAAAAAACACAGCTTAGAGAGCATAGGGCACTTCCACGCATGGGGGGATAAAGCGGGAAAATTGAAAATCAGCAAGACACAAGCACCCCAAAGTTTAGGGCTGCTCTGTTGACAAGGACCTCCACTTCCTTCCACCTTAAATATCCCAGGAAAGCGAAAAATGGATACAAAAGTTGTGGTCCTTATGTACAATGGAATATCACTCAGCCATGAAATCAATGTCATAAGGCTAGTAGCAGCATGATGAGTGGATTTAGGTAAGACGATTCTAAGTGAAATAAGTCACACAGAAAAGGACACTTCTCATAAGGTGTCACTTATAGAGGGAATGTAAAAACCGTTACACTTGAACTGAATTACAAAACAGAACAGAGTCACACATGCAGAAAACACACTATGGCTGCTTAACGGGAAAGGTGAGGTGGGGTGATACATAAAACAAGAGTTTCAAATTAGCTCAGATACCGTTCCATAAACCCAATATGGAATAGACAAGACCTACTCCTTGCTCAGAGAACTGGACTCAACACGCCCGATTCACCGCACAAGAATATATCTGACCAGTAATAATCTTAAAACCTATGTATTGATATCTCTCTGTTAGTGTGTCAAGTGGGTGTAAAGCGGCCTAAACACAGCCGTGAAAAGCAGCTAAACCCCATTATAAAAATAAATTACTTTTAAAAACCCATGAAACAAAGACAGGGAAAGAGAGAGAAATTCTTACACAATTCGTTCAGGGGCTGTGATGCAACCTGGATTGACCATATCTAGACCCACAGCTGGATGAGACATAAGGGTGGACACTCTTGGGGCTGAGAGGTTTGGTGAGGTTGGGTGAGCAAACGCAGACCCTTTAAAGTAATACTGCGTGCTACCCATCGCATGGGTCCCAAATCTCCAGGTTCAAGGGCATCTTCCTACATCGAAAACATGCATGAGAAACCCAGAAGATGGTACACCGTGTGATGGGGAAAGGTTTCTAAAACGCACCTCATTTCTCATCTCCTTGTGCTCGGGTTCGCCATTCCAGCCACTTTACTAGCAATCTCCCTACTTGGAGCATCAGCACCTTTAACCTCCTGTTCCGTACAGGTTGCAATTTGTCCTGAGGATGAACGGGAAGACGGGGAACCAATGAGAGACTAGCTCTTGGTGTTGGGACAGGCACAGGTCACTCTATTTTCCCATCAGGAAGAAGAATTAACCACAGGCTCAGCCTGCCCCCCGGAACCAGAACAGGGCCTGAAGCCATCCTGCGCTTTTGCGGCCGGCTCCCGAAAAAGCGACTTGTAAAATGGAGCTTCAGGGCACTGCAATTCACAAACCTGCAGAGTTATAAATGATAACTCTCGTCCACAAATATATTGAGGGAAGGCAAAGAAGAGGATTAGAAATCAAGGCAGAATTGCAGGAAACAGATTTCAGGAGGTAGATTCGAATCGCCTTTAAAGCACATGAAAAGCGGCAAAACGTTGACAATGATGCCCTTGGCCAAAAAGGGCGTATGCGTTTTTTCCTGAATATATTCAGGAAAAAACGCATACGCCCTTTTTGGCCAACCAAGCAACCTGGAAAGGCAAATCAGCGCGACAAAGAAGTCTCGCTTCCCATCGGTCAAAAGGGCCATGCTGAAAAAAGTGTCAAAACCAGAAATGCAGGACAGGCCATGGAGAAATGGGAGCCTTGCTACACCGATGGGCGGGATGTAAATTGCCAACAGCCACTCTGGAGAAGTGTACGGTGTGTCCTGAAACATCTAAAAAACACAGCTTAGAGAGCATAGGGCACTTCCACGCATGTGGGGATAAAGCGGGAAAACTGAAAATCAGCAAGACACAAGCACCCCAAAGTTTAGGGCTGCTCTGTTGACAAGGACCTCCACTTCCTTCCACCTTAAATATCCCAGGAAAGCGAAAAATGGATAAAAAAGTTGTGGTCCTTATGTACAATGGAATATCACTCAGCCATGAAACCAATGTCATAAGGCTAGTAGCAGCATGATGAGTGGATTTAGGTAAGACGATTCTAAGTGAAATAAGTCACACAGAAAAGGACACTTCTCATAAGGTGTCACTTATAGAGGGAATGTAAAAACCGTTACACTTGAACTGAATTACAAAACAGAACAGAGTCACACATGCAGAAAACACACTATGGCTGCTTAACGGGAAAGGTGAGGTGGGGTGATACATAAAACAAGAGTTTCAAATTAGCTCAGATACCGTTCCATAAACCCAATATGGAATAGACAAGACCTACTCCTTGCTCAGAGAACTGGACTCAACACGCCCAATTCACCGCACAAGAATATATCTGACCAGTAATAATCTTAAAACCTATGTATTGATATCTCTCTGTTAGTGTGTCAAGTGGGTGTAAAGCGGCCTAAACACAGCCGTGAAAAGCAGCTAAACCCCATTATAAAAATAAATTACTTTTAAAAACCCATGAAACAAAGACAGGGAAAGAGAGAGAGATTCTTACACAATTCGTTCAGGGGCTGTGATGCAACCTGGATTGACCATATCTAGACCCACAGCTGGATGAGACATAAGGGTGGACACTCTTGGGGCTGAGAGGTTTGGTGAGGTTGGGTGAGCAAACGCAGACCCTTTAAAGTAATACTGCGTGCTACCCATCGCATGGGTCCCAAATCTCCAGGTTCAAGGGCATCTTCCTACATCGAAAACATGCATGAGAAACCCAGAAGATGGTACACCGTGTGATGGGGAAAGGTTTCTAAAACGCACCTCATTTCTCATCTCCTTGTGCTCGGGTTCGCCATTCCAGCCACTTTACTAGCAATCTCCCTACTTGGAGCCTCAGCACCTTTAACCTCCTGTTCCGTACAGGTTGCAATTTGTCCTGAGGATGAACGGGAAGACGGGGAACCAATGAGAGACTAGCTCTTGGTGTTGGGACAGGCACAGGTCACTCTATTTTCCCATCAGGAAGAAGAATTAACCACAGGCTCAGCCTGCCCCCCGGAACCAGAACAGGGCCTGAAGCCATCCGGCGCTTTTGCGGCCGGCTCCCAAAAAAGCGACTTGTAAAATGGAGCTTCAGGGCACTGCAATTCACAAACCTGCAGAGTTATAAATGATAACTCTCGTCCACAAATATATTGAGGGAAGGCAAAGAAGAGGATTAGAAATCAAGGCAGAATTGCAGGAAACAGATTTCAGGAGGTAGATTCGAATCGCCTTTAAAGCACATGAAAAGCGGCAAAACGTTGACAATGATGCCCTTGGCCAAAAAGGGCGTATGCGTTTTTTCCTGAATATATTCAGGAAAAAACGCATACGCCCTTTTTGGCCAACCAAGCAACCTGGAAAGGCAAATCAGCGCGACAAAGAAGTCTCGCTTCCCATCGGTCCAAAGGGCCATGCTGAAAAAAGTGTCAAAACCAGAAATGCAGGACAGGCCATGGAGAAATGGGAGCCTTGCTACACCGATGGGCGGGATGTAAATTGCCAACAGCCACTCTGGAGAAGTGTACGGTGTGTCCTGAAACATCTAAAAAACACAGCTTAGAGAGCATAGGGCACTTCCACGCATGGGGGGATAAAGCGGGAAAATTGAAAATCAGCAAGACACAAGCACCCCAAAGTTTAGGGCTGCTCTGTTGACAAGGACCTCCACTTCCTTCCACCTTAAATATCCCAGGAAAGCGAAAAATGGATAAAAAAGTTGTGGTCCTTATGTACAATGGAATATCACTCAGCCATGAAATCAATGTCATAAGGCTAGTAGCAGCATGATGAGTGGATTTAGGTAAGACGATTCTAAGTGAAATAAGTCACACAGAAAAGGACACTTCTCATAAGGTGTCACTTATAGAGGGAATGTAAAAACCGTTACACTTGAACTGAATTACAAAACAGAAGAGAGTCACACATGCAGAAAACACACTATGGCTGCTTAACGGGAAAGTTGATGTGGGGTGATACATAAAACAAGAGTTTCAAATTAGCTCAGATACCGTTCCATAAACCCAATATGGAATAGACAAGACCTACTCCTTGCTCAGAGAACTGGACTCAACACGCCCGATTCACCGCACAAGAATATATCTGACCAGTAATAATCTTAAAACCTATGTATTGATATCTCTCTGTTAGTGTGTCAAGTGGGTGTAAAGCGGCCTAAACACAGCCGTGAAAAGCAGCTAAACCCCATTATAAAAATAAATTACTTTTAAAAACCCATGAAACAAAGACAGGGAAAGAGAGAGAAATTCTTACACAATTCGTTCAGGGGCTGTGATGCAACCTGGATTGACCATATCTAGACCCACAGCTGGATGAGACATAAGGGTGGACACTCTTGGGGCTGAGAGGTTTGGTGAGGTTGGGTGAGCAAACGCAGACCCTTTAAAGTAATACTGCGTGCTACCCATCGCATGGGTCCCAAATCTCCAGGTTCAAGGGCATCTTCCTACATCGAAAACATGCATGAGAAACCCAGAAGATGGTACACCGTGTGATGGGGAAAGGTTTCTAAAACGCACCTCATTTCTCATCTCCTTGTGCTCGGGTTCGCCATTCCAGCCACTTTACTAGCAATCTCCCTACTTGGAGCCTCAGCACCTTTAACCTCCTGTTCCGTACAGGTTGCAATTTGTCCTGAGGATGAACGGGAAGACGGGGAACCAATGAGAGACTAGCTCTTGGTGTTGGGACAGGCACAGGTCACTCTATTTTCCCATCAGGAAGAAGAATTAACCACAGGCTCAGCCTGCCCCCCGGAACCAGAACAGGGCCTGAAGCCATCCGGCGCTTTTGCGGCCGGCTCCCGAAAAAGCGACTTGTAAAATGGAGCTTCAGGGCACTGCAATTCACAAACCTGCAGAGTTATAAATGATAACTCTCGTCCACAAATATATTGAGGGAAGGCAAAGAAGAGGATTAGAAATCAAGGCAGAAATGCAGGAAACAGATTTCAGGAGGTAGATTCGAATCGCCTTTAAAGCACATGAAAAGCGGCAAAACGTTGACAATGATGCCCTTGGCCAAAAAGGGCGTATGCGTTTTTTCCTGAATATATTCAGGAAAAAACGCATACGCCCTTTTTGGCCAACCAAGCAACCTGGAAAGGCAAATCAGCGCGACAAAGAAGTCTCGCTTCCCATCGGTCCAAAGGGCCATGCTGAAAAAAGTGTCAAAACCAGAAATGCAGGACAGGCCATGGAGAAATGGGAGCCTTGCTACACCGATGGGCGGGATGTAAATTGCCAACAGCCACTCTGGAGAAGTGTACGGTGTGTCCTGAAACATCTAAAAAACACAGCTTAGAGAGCATAGGGCAATTCCACGCATGGGGGGATAAAGCGGGAAAATTGAAAATCAGCAAGACACAAGCACCCCAAAGTTTAGGGCTGCTCTGTTGACAAGGACCTCCACTTCCTTCCACCTTAAATATCCCAGGAAAGCGAAAAATGGATAAAAAAGTTGTGGTCCTTATGTACAATGGAATATCACTCAGCCATGAAATCAATGTCATAAGGCTAGTAGCAGCATGATGAGTGGATTTAGGTAAGACGATTCTAAGTGAAATAAGTCACACAGAAAAGGACACTTCTCATAAGGTGTCACTTATAGAGGGAATGTAAAAACCGTTACACTTGAACTGAATTACAAAACAGAGCAGAGTCACACATGCAGAAAACACACTATGGCTGCTTAACGGGAAAGGTGAGGTGGGGTGATACATAAAACAAGAGTTTCAAATTAGCTCAGATACCGTTCCATAAACCCAATATGGAATAGACAAGACCTACTCCTTGCTCAGAGAACTGGACTCAACACGCCCGATTCACCGCACAAGAATATATCTGACCAGTAATAATCTTAAAACCTATGTATTGATATCTCTCTGTTAGTGTGTCAAGTGGGTGTAAAGCGGCCTAAACACAGCCGTGAAAAGCAGCTAAACCCCATTATAAAAATAAATTACTTTTAAAAACCCATGAAACAAAGACAGGGAAAGAGAGAGAAATTCTTACACAATTCGTTCAGGGGCTGTGATGCAACCTGGATTGACCATATCTAGACCCACAGCTGGATGAGACATAAGGGTGGACACTCTTGGGGCTGAGAGGTTTGGTGAGGTTGGGTGAGCAAACGCAGACCCTTTAAAGTAATACTGCGTGCTACCCATCGCATGGGTCCCAAATCTCCAGGTTCAAGGGCATCTTCCTACATCGAAAACATGCATGAGAAACCCAGAAGATGGTACACCGTGTGATGGGGAAAGGTTTCTAAAACGCACCTCATTTCTCATCTCCTTGTGCTCGGGTTCGCCATTCCAGCCACTTTACTAGCAATCTCCCTACTTGGAGCATCAGCACCTTTAACCTCCTGTTCCGTACAGGTTGCAATTTGTCCTGAGGATGAACGGGAAGACGGGGAACCAATGAGAGACTAGCTCTTGGTGTTGGGACAGGCACAGGTCACTCTATTTTCCCATCAGGAAGAAGAATTAACCACAGGCTCAGCCTGCCCCCCGGAACCAGAACAGGGCCTGAAGCCATCCGGCGCTTTTGCGGCCGGCTCCCGAAAAAGCGACTTGTAAAATGGAGCTTCAGGGCACTGCAATTCACAAACCTGCAGAGTTATAAATGATAACTCTCGTCCACAAATATATTGAGGGAAGGCAAAGAAGAGGATTAGAAATCAAGGCAGAATTGCAGGAAACAGATTTCAGGAGGTAGATTCGAATCGCCTTTAAAGCACATGAAAAGCGGCAAAACGTTGACAATGATGCCCTTGGCCAAAAAGGGCGTATGCGTTTTTTCCTGAATATATTCAGGAAAAAACGCATACGCCCTTTTTGGCCAACCAAGCAACCTGGAAAGGCAAATCAGCGCGACAAAGAAGTCTCGCTTCCCATCGGTCCAAAGGGCCATGCTGAAAAAAGTGTCAAAACCAGAAATGCAGGACAGGCCATGGAGAAATGGGAGCCTTGCTACACCGATGGGCGGGATGTAAATTGCCAACAGCCACTCTGGAGAAGTGTACGGTGTGTCCTGAAACATCTAAAAAACACAGCTTAGAGAGCATAGGGCACTTCCACGCATGGGGGGATAAAGCGGGAAAATTGAAAATCAGCAAGACACAAGCACCCCAAAGTTTAGGGCTGCTCTGTTGACAAGGACCTCCACTTCCTTCCACCTTAAATATCCCAGGAAAGCGAAAAATGGATAAAAAAGTTGTGGTCCTTATGTACAATGGAATATCACTCAGCCATGAAATCAATGTCATAAGGCTAGTAGCAGCATGATGAGTGGATTTAGGTAAGACGATTCTAAGTGAAATAAGTCACACAGAAAAGTAGACTTCTCATAAGGTGTCACTTATAGAGGGAATGTAAAAACCGTTACACTTGAACTGAATTACAAAACAGAACAGAGTCACACATGCAGAAAACACACTATGGCTGCTTAACGGGAAAGGTGAGGTGGGGTGATACATAAAACAAGAGTTTCAAATTAGCTCAGATACCGTTCCATAAACCCAATATGGAATAGACAAGACCTACTCCTTGCTCAGAGAACTGGACTCAACACGCCCGATTCACCGCACAAGAATATATCTGACCAGTAATAATCTTAAAACCTATGTATTGATATCTCTCTGTTAGTGTGTCAAGTGGGTGTAAAGCGGCCTAAACACAGCCGTGAAAAGCAGCTAAACCCCATTATAAAAATAAATTACTTTTAAAAACCCATGAAACAAAGACAGGGAAAGAGAGAGAAATTCTTACACAATTCGTTCAGGGGCTGTGATGCAACCTGGATTGACCATATCTAGACCCACAGCTGGATGAGACATAAGGGTGGACACTCTTGGGGCTGAGAGGTTTGGTGAGGTTGGGTGAGCAAACGCAGACCCTTTAAAGTAATACTGCGTGCTACCCATCGCATGGGTCCCAAATCTCCAGGTTCAAGGGCATCTTCCTACATCGAAAACATGCATGAGAAACCCAGAAGATGGTACACCGTGTGATGGGGAAAGGTTTCTAAAACGCACCTCATTTCTCATCTCCTTGTGCTCGGGTTCGCCATTCCAGCCACTTTACTAGCAATCTCCCTACTTGGAGCCTCAGCACCTTTAACCTCCTGTTCCGTACAGGTTGCAATTTGTCCTGAGGATGAACGGGAAGACGGGGAACCAATGAGAGACTAGCTCTTGGTGTTGGGACAGGCACAGGTCACTCTATTTTCCCATCAGGAAGAAGAATTAACCACAGGCTCAGCCTGCCCCCCGGAACCAGAACAGGGCCTGAAGCCATCCGGCGCTTTTGCGGCCGGCTCCCGAAAAAGCGACTTGTAAAATGGAGCTTCAGGGCACTGCAATTCACAAACCTGCAGAGTTATAAATGATAACTCTCGTCCACAAATATATTGAGGGAAGGCAAAGAAGAGGATTAGAAATCAAGGCAGAATGGCAGGAAACAGATTTCAGGAGGTAGATTCGAATCGCCTTTAAAGCACATGAAAAGCGGCAAAACGTTGACAATGCTGCCCTTGGCCAAAAAGGGCGTATGCGTTTTTTCCTGAATATATTCAGGAAAAAACGCATACGCCCTTTTTGGCCAACCAAGCAACCTGGAAAGGCAAATCAGCGCGACAAAGAAGTCTCGCTTCCCATCGGTCCAAAGGGCCATGCTGAAAAAAGTGTCAAAACCAGAAATGCAGGACAGGCCATGGAGAAATGGGAGCCTTGCTACACCGATGGGCGGGATGTAAATTGCCAACAGCCACTCTGGAGAAGTGTACGGTGTGTCCTGAAACATCTAAAAAACACAGCTTAGAGAGCATAGGGCACTTCCACGCATGGGGGGATAAAGCGGGAAAATTGAAAATCAGCAAGACACAAGCACCCCAAAGTTTAGGGCTGCTCTGTTGACAAGGACCTCCACTTCCTTCCACCTTAAATATCCCAGGAAAGCGAAAAATGGATAAAAAAGTTGTGGTCCTTATGTACAATGGAATATCACTCAGCCATGAAACCAATGTCATAAGGCTAGTAGCAGCATGATGAGTGGATTTAGGTAAGACGATTCTAAGTGAAATAAGTCACACAGAAAAGGACACTTCTCATAAGGTGTCACTTATAGAGGGAATGTAAAAACCGTTACACTTGAACTGAATTACAAAACAGAACAGAGTCACACATGCAGAAAACACACTATGGCTGCTTAACGGGAAAGGTGAGGTGGGGTGATACATAAAACAAGAGTTTCAAATTAGCTCAGATACCGTTCCATAAACCCAATATGGAATAGACAAGACCTACTCCTTGCTCAGAGAACTGGACTCAACACGCCCGATTCACCGCACAAGAATATATCTGACCAGTAATAATCTTAAAACCTATGTATTGATATCTCTCTGTTAGTGTGTCAAGTGGGTGTAAAGCGGCCTAAACACAGCCGTGAAAAGCAGCTAAACCCCATTATAAAAATAAATTACTTTTAAAAACCCATGAAACAAAGACAGGGAAAGAGAGAGAAATTCTTACACAATTCGTTCAGGGGCTGTGATGCAACCTGGATTGACCATATCTAGACCCACAGCTGGATGAGACATAAGGGTGGACACTCTTGGGGCTGAGAGGTTTGGTGAGGTTGGGTGAGCAAACGCAGACCCTTTAAAGTAATACTGCGTGCTACCCATCGCATGGGTCCCAAATCTCCAGGTTCAAGGGCATCTTCCTACATCGAAAACATGCATGAGAAACCCAGAAGATGGTACACCGTGTGATGGGGAAAGGTTTCTAAAACGCACCTCATTTCTCATCTCCTTGTGCTCGGGTTCGCCATTCCAGCCACTTTACTAGCAATCTCCCTACTTGGAGCCTCAGCACCTTTAACCTCCTGTTCCGTACAGGTTGCAATTTGTCCTGAGGATGAACGGGAAGACGGGGAACCAATGAGAGACTAGCTCTTGGTGTTGGGACAGGCACAGGTCACTCTATTTTCCCATCAGGAAGAAGAATTAACCACAGGCTCAGCCTGCCCCCCGGAACCAGAACAGGGCCTGAAGCCATCCTGCGCTTTTGCGGCCGGCTCCCAAAAAAGCGACTTGTAAAATGGAGCTTCAGGGCGCTGCAATTCACAAACCTGCAGAGTTATAAATGATAACTCTCGTCCACAAATATATTGAGGGAAGGCAAAGAAGAGGATTAGAAATCAAGGCAGAATGGCAGGAAACAGATTTCAGGAGGTAGATTCGAATCGCCTTTAAAGCACATGAAAAGCGGCAAAACGTTGACAATGCTGCCCTTGGCCAAAAAGGGCGTATGCGTTTTTTCCTGAATATATTCAGGAAAAAACGCATACGCCCTTTTTGGCCAACCAAGCAACCTGGAAAGGCAAATCAGCGCGACAAAGAAGTCTCGCTTCCCATCGGTCCAAAGGGCCATGCTGAAAAAAGTGTCAAAACCAGAAATGCAGGACAGGCCATGGAGAAATGGGAGCCTTGCTACACCGATGGGCGGGATGTAAATTGCCAACAGCCACTCTGGAGAAGTGTACGGTGTGTCCTGAAACATCTAAAAAACACAGCTTAGAGAGCATAGGGCACTTCCACGCATGGGGGGATAAAGCGGGAAAATTGAAAATCAGCAAGACACAAGCACCCCAAAGTTTAGGGCTGCTCTGTTGACAAGGACCTCCACTTCCTTCCACCTTAAATATCCCAGGAAAGCGAAAAATGGATAAAAAAGTTGTGGTCCTTATGTACAATGGAATATCACTCAGCCATGAAATCAATGTCATAAGGCTAGTAGCAGCATGATGAGTGGATTTAGGTAAGACGATTCTAAGTGAAATAAGTCACACAGAAAAGGACACTTCTCATAAGGTGTCACTTATAGAGGGAATGTAAAAACCGTTACACTTGAACTGAATTACAAAACAGAAGAGAGTCACACATGCAGAAAACACACTATGGCTGCTTAACGGGAAAGTTGATGTGGGGTGATACATAAAACAAGAGTTTCAAATTAGCTCAGATACCGTTCCATAAACCCAATATGGAATAGACAAGACCTACTCCTTGCTCAGAGAACTGGACTCAACACGCCCGATTCACCGCACAAGAATATATCTGACCAGTAATAATCTTAAAACCTATGTATTGATATCTCTCTGTTAGTGTGTCAAGTGGGTGTAAAGCGGCCTAAACACAGCCGTGAAAAGCAGCTAAACCCCATTATAAAAATAAATTACTTTTAAAAACCCATGAAACAAAGACAGGGAAAGAGAGAGAAATTCTTACACAATTCGTTCAGGGGCTGTGATGCAACCTGGATTGACCATATCTAGACCCACAGCTGGATGAGACATAAGGGTGGACACTCTTGGGGCTGAGAGGTTTGGTGAGGTTGGGTGAGCAAACGCAGACCCTTTAAAGTAATACTGCGTGCTACCCATCGCATGGGTCCCAAATCTCCAGGTTCAAGGGCATCTTCCTACATCGAAAACATGCATGAGAAACCCAGAAGATGGTACACCGTGTGATGGGGAAAGGTTTCTAAAACGCACCTCATTTCTCATCTCCTTGTGCTCGGGTTCGCCATTCCAGCCACTTTACTAGCAATCTCCCTACTTGGAGCCTCAGCACCTTTAACCTCCTGTTCCGTACAGGTTGCAATTTGTCCTGAGGATGAACGGGAAGACGGGGAACCAATGAGAGACTAGCTCTTGGTGTTGGGACAGGCACAGGTCACTCTATTTTCCCATCAGGAAGAAGAATTAACCACAGGCTCAGCCTGCCCCCCGGAACCAGATCAGGGCCTGAAGCCATCCTGCGCTTTTGCGGCCGGCTCCCGAAAAAGCGACTTGTAAAATGGAGCTTCAGGGCGCTGCAATTCACAAACCTGCAGAGTTATAAATGATAACTCTCGTCCACAAATATATTGAGGGAAGGCAAAGAAGAGGATTAGAAATCAAGGCTGAATTGCAGGAAACAGATTTCAGGAGGTAGATTCGAATCGCCTTTAAAGCACATGAAAAGCGGCAAAACGTTGACAATGATGCCCTTGGCCAAAAAGGGCGTATGCGTTTTTTCCTGAATATATTCAGGAAAAAACGCATACGCCCTTTTTGGCCAACCAAGCAACCTGGAAAGGCAAATCAGCGCGACAAAGAAGTCTCGCTTCCCATCGGTCAAAAGGGCCATGCTGAAAAAAGTGTCAAAACCAGAAATGCAGGACAGGCCATGGAGAAATGGGAGCCTTGCTACACAGATGGGCGGGATGTAAATTGCCAACAGCCACTCTGGAGAAGTGTACGGTGTGTCCTGAAACATCTAAAAAACACAGCTTAGAGAGCATAGGGCACTTCCACGCATGTGGGGATAAAGCGGGAAAACTGAAAATCAGCAAGACACAAGCACCCCAAAGTTTAGGGCTGCTCTGTTGACAAGGACCTCCACTTCCTTCCACCTTAAATATCCCAGGAAAGCGAAAAATGGATAAAAAAGTTGTGGTCCTTATGTACAATGGAATATCACTCAGCCATGAAACCAATGTCATAAGGCTAGTAGCAGCATGATGAGTGGATTTAGGTAAGACGATTCTAAGTGAAATAAGTCACACAGAAAAGGACACTTCTCATAAGGTGTCACTTATAGAGGGAATGTAAAAACCGTTACACTTGAACTGAATTACAAAACAGAACAGAGTCACACATGCAGAAAACACACTATGGCTGCTTAACGGGAAAGGTGAGGTGGGGTGATACATAAAACAAGAGTTTCAAATTAGCTCAGATACCGTTCCATAAACCCAATATGGAATAGACAAGACCTACTCCTTGCTCAGAGAACTGGACTCAACACGCCCAATTCACCGCACAAGAATATATCTGACCAGTAATAATCTTAAAACCTATGTATTGATATCTCTCTGTTAGTGTGTCAAGTGGGTGTAAAGCGGCCTAAACACAGCCGTGAAAAGCAGCTAAACCCCATTATAAAAATAAATTACTTTTAAAAACCCATGAAACAAAGACAGGGAAAGAGAGAGAGATTCTTACACAATTCGTTCAGGGGCTGTGATGCAACCTGGATTGACCATATCTAGACCCACAGCTGGATGAGACATAAGGGTGGACACTCTTGGGGCTGAGAGGTTTGGTGAGGTTGGGTGAGCAAACGCAGACCCTTTAAAGTAATACTGCGTGCTACCCATCGCATGGGTCCCAAATCTCCAGGTTCAAGGGCATCTTCCTACATCGAAAACATGCATGAGAAACCCAGAAGATGGTACACCGTGTGATGGGGAAAGGTTTCTAAAACGCACCTCATTTCTCATCTCCTTGTGCTCGGGTTCGCCATTCCAGCCACTTTACTAGCAATCTCCCTACTTGGAGCCTCAGCACCTTTAACCTCCTGTTCCGTACAGGTTGCAATTTGTCCTGAGGATGAACGGGAAGACGGGGAACCAATGAGAGACTAGCTCTTGGTGTTGGGACAGGCACAGGTCACTCTATTTTCCCATCAGGAAGAAGAATTAACCACAGGCTCAGCCTGCCCCCCGGAACCAGAACAGGGCCTGAAGCCATCCGGCGCTTTTGCGGCCGGCTCCCGAAAAAGCGACTTGTAAAATGGAGCTTCAGGGCACTGCAATTCACAAACCTGCAGAGTTATAAATGATAACTCTCGTCCACAAATATATTGAGGGAAGGCAAAGAAGAGGATTAGAAATCAAGGCAGAATTGCAGGAAACAGATTTCAGGAGGTAGATTCGAATCGCCTTTAAAGCACATGAAAAGCGGCAAAACGTTGACAATGATGCCCTTGGCCAAAAGGGGCGTATGCGTTTTTTCCTGAATATATTCAGGAAAAAACGCATACGCCCTTTTTGGCCAACCAAGCAACCTGGAAAGGCAAATCAGCGCGACAAAGAAGTCTCGCTTCCCATCGGTCCAAAGGGCCATGCTGAAAAAAGTGTCAAAACCAGAAATGCAGGACAGGCCATGGAGAAATGGGAGCCTTGCTACACCGATGGGCGGGATGTAAATTGCCAACAGCCACTCTGGAGAAGTGTACGGTGTGTCCTGAAACATCTAAAAAACACAGCTTAGAGAGCATAGGGCACTTCCACGCATGGGGGGATAAAGCGGGAAAATTGAAAATCAGCAAGACACAAGCACCCCAAAGTTTAGGGCTGCTCTGTTGACAAGGACCTCCACTTCCTTCCACCTTAAATATCCCAGGAAAGCGAAAAATGGATAAAAAAGTTGTGGTCCTTATGTACAATGGAATATCACTCAGCCATGAAATCAATGTCATAAGGCTAGTAGCAGCATGATGAGTGGATTTAGGTAAGACGATTCTAAGTGAAATAAGTCACACAGAAAAGGACACTTCTCATAAGGTGTCACTTATAGAGGGAATGTAAAAACCGTTACACTTGAACTGAATTACAAAACAGAACAGAGTCACACATGCAGAAAACACACTATGGCTGCTTAACGGGAAAGGTGAGGTGGGGTGATACATAAAACAAGAGTTTCAAATTAGCTCAGATACCGTTCCATAAACCCAATATGGAATAGACAAGACCTACTCCTTGCTCAGAGAACTGGACTCAACACGCCCGATTCACCGCACAAGAATATATCTGACCAGTAATAATCTTAAAACCTATGTATTGATATCTCTCTGTTAGTGTGTCAAGTGGGTGTAAAGCGGCCTAAACACAGCCGTGAAAAGCAGCTAAACCCCATTATAAAAATAAATTACTTTTAAAAACCCATGAAACAAAGACAGGGAAAGAGAGAGAAATTCTTACACAATTCGTTCAGGGGCTGTGATGCAACCTGGATTGACCATATCTAGACCCACAGCTGGATGAGACATAAGGGTGGACACTCTTGGGGCTGAGAGGTTTGGTGAGGTTGGGTGAGCAAACGCAGACCCTTTAAAGTAATACTGCGTGCTACCCATCGCATGGGTCCCAAATCTCCAGGTTCAAGGGCATCTTCCTACATCGAAAACATGCATGAGAAACCCAGAAGATGGTACACCGTGTGATGGGGAAAGGTTTCTAAAACGCACCTCATTTCTCATCTCCTTGTGCTCGGGTTCGCCATTCCAGCCACTTTACTAGCAATCTCCCTACTTGGAGCATCAGCACCTTTAACCTCCTGTTCCGTACAGGTTGCAATTTGTCCTGAGGATGAACGGGAAGACGGGGAACCAATGAGAGACTAGCTCTTGGTGTTGGGACAGGCACAGGTCACTCTATTTTCCCATCAGGAAGAAGAATGAACCACAGGCTCAGCCTGCCCCCCGGAACCAGAACAGGGCCTGAAGCCATCCGGCGCTTTTGCGGCCGGCTCCCGAAAAAGCGACTTGTAAAATGGAGCTTCAGGGCACTGCAATTCACAAACCTGCAGAGTTATAAATGATAACTCTCGTCCACAAATATATTGAGGGAAGGCAAAGAAGAGGATTAGAAATCAAGGCAGAATTGCAGGAAACAGATTTCAGGAGGTAGATTCGAATCGCCTTTAAAGCACATGAAAAGCGGCAAAACGTTGACAATGATGCCCTTGGCCAAAAAGGGCGTATGCGTTTTTTCCTGAATATATTCAGGAAAAAACGCATACGCCCTTTTTGGCCAACCAAGCAACCTGGAAAGGCAAATCAGCGCGACAAAGAAGTCTCGCTTCCCATCGGTCCAAAGGGCCATGCTGAAAAAAGTGTCAAAACCAGAAATGCAGGACAGGCCATGGAGAAATGGGAGCCTTGCTACACCGATGGGCGGGATGTAAATTGCCAACAGCCACTCTGGAGAAGTGTACGGTGTGTCCTGAAACATCTAAAAAACACAGCTTAGAGAGCATAGGGCACTTCCACGCATGGGGGGATAAAGCGGGAAAATTGAAAATCAGCAAGACACAAGCACCCCAAAGTTTAGGGCTGCTCTGTTGACAAGGACCTCCACTTCCTTCCACCTTAAATATCCCAGGAAAGCGAAAAATGGATAAAAAAGTTGTGGTCCTTATGTACAATGGAATATCACTCAGCCATGAAACCAATGTCATAAGGCTAGTAGCAGCATGATGAGTGGATTTAGGTAAGACGATTCTAAGTGAAATAAGTCACACAGAAAAGGACACTTCTCATAAGGTGTCACTTATAGAGGGAATGTAAAAACCGTTACACTTGAACTGAATTACAAAACAGAACAGAGTCACACATGCAGAAAACACACTATGGCTGCTTAACGGGAAAGGTGAGGTGGGGTGATACATAAAACAAGAGTTTCAAATTAGCTCAGATACCGTTCCATAAACCCAATATGGAATAGACAAGACCTACTCCTTGCTCAGAGAACTGGACTCAACACGCCCGATTCACCGCACAAGAATATATCTGACCAGTAATAATCTTAAAACCTATGTATTGATATCTCTCTGTTAGTGTGTCAAGTGGGTGTAAAGCGGCCTAAACACAGCCGTGAAAAGCAGCTAAACCCCATTATAAAAATAAATTACTTTTAAAAACCCATGAAACAAAGACAGGGAAAGAGAGAGAAATTCTTACACAATTCGTTCAGGGGCTGTGATGCAACCTGGATTGACCATATCTAGACCCACAGCTGGATGAGACATAAGGGTGGACACTCTTGGGGCTGAGAGGTTTGGTGAGGTTGGGTGAGCAAACGCAGACCCTTTAAAGTAATACTGCGTGCTACCCATCGCATGGGTCCCAAATCTCCAGGTTCAAGGGCATCTTCCTACATCGAAAACATGCATGAGAAACCCAGAAGATGGTACACCGTGTGATGGGGAAAGGTTTCTAAAACGCACCTCATTTCTCATCTCCTTGTGCTCGGGTTCGCCATTCCAGCCACTTTACTAGCAATCTCCCTACTTGGAGCCTCAGCACCTTTAACCTCCTGTTCCGTACAGGTTGCAATTTGTCCTGAGGATGAACGGGAAGACGGGGAACCAATGAGAGACTAGCTCTTGGTGTTGGGACAGGCACAGGTCACTCTATTTTCCCATCAGGAAGAAGAATTAACCACAGGCTCAGCCTGCCCCCCGGAACCAGATCAGGGCCTGAAGCCATCCTGCGCTTTTGCGGCCGGCTCCCGAAAAAGCGACTTGTAAAATGGAGCTTCAGGGCACTGCAATTCACAAACCTGCAGAGTTATAAATGATAACTCTCGTCCACAAATATATTGAGGGAAGGCAAAGAAGAGGATTAGAAATCAAGGCAGAATTGCAGGAAACAGATTTCAGGAGGTAGATTCGAATCGCCTTTAAAGCACATGAAAAGCGGCAAAACGTTGACAATGATGCCCTTGGCCAAAAAGGGCGTATGCGTTTTTTCCTGAATATATTCAGGAAAAAACGCATACGCCCTTTTTGGCCAACCAAGCAACCTGGAAAGGCAAATCAGCGCGACAAAGAAGTCTCGCTTCCCATCGGTCAAAAGGGCCATGCTGAAAAAAGTGTCAAAACCAGAAATGCAGGACAGGCCATGGAGAAATGGGAGCCTTGCTACACAGATGGGCGGGATGTAAATTGCCAACAGCCACTCTGGAGAAGTGTACGGTGTGTCCTGAAACATCTAAAAAACACAGCTTAGAGAGCATAGGGCACTTCCACGCATGTGGGGATAAAGCGGGAAAACTGAAAATCAGCAAGACACAAGCACCCCAAAGTTTAGGGCTGCTCTGTTGACAAGGACCTCCACTTCCTTCCACCTTAAATATCCCAGGAAAGCGAAAAATGGATAAAAAAGTTGTGGTCCTTATGTACAATGGAATATCACTCAGCCATGAAACCAATGTCATAAGGCTAGTAGCAGCATGATGAGTGGATTTAGGTAAGACGATTCTAAGTGAAATAAGTCACACAGAAAAGGACACTTCTCATAAGGTGTCACTTATAGAGGGAATGTAAAAACCGTTACACTTGAACTGAATTACAAAACAGAACAGAGTCACACATGCAGAAAACACACTATGGCTGCTTAACGGGAAAGGTGAGGTGGGGTGATACATAAAACAAGAGTTTCAAATTAGCTCAGATACCGTTCCATAAACCCAATATGGAATAGACAAGACCTACTCCTTGCTCAGAGAACTGGACTCAACACGCCCAATTCACCGCACAAGAATATATCTGACCAGTAATAATCTTAAAACCTATGTATTGATATCTCTCTGTTAGTGTGTCAAGTGGGTGTAAAGCGGCCTAAACACAGCCGTGAAAAGCAGCTAAACCCCATTATAAAAATAAATTACTTTTAAAAACCCATGAAACAAAGACAGGGAAAGAGAGAGAGATTCTTACACAATTCGTTCAGGGGCTGTGATGCAACCTGGATTGACCATATCTAGACCCACAGCTGGATGAGACATAAGGGTGGACACTCTTGGGGCTGAGAGGTTTGGTGAGGTTGGGTGAGCAAACGCAGACCCTTTAAAGTAATACTGCGTGCTACCCATCGCATGGGTCCCAAATCTCCAGGTTCAAGGGCATCTTCCTACATCGAAAACATGCATGAGAAACCCAGAAGATGGTACACCGTGTGATGGGGAAAGGTTTCTAAAACGCACCTCATTTCTCATCTCCTTGTGCTCGGGTTCGCCATTCCAGCCACTTTACTAGCAATCTCCCTACTTGGAGCCTCAGCACCTTTAACCTCCTGTTCCGTACAGGTTGCAATTTGTCCTGAGGATGAACGGGAAGACGGGGAACCAATGAGAGACTAGCTCTTGGTGTTGGGACAGGCACAGGTCACTCTATTTTCCCATCAGGAAGAAGAATTAACCACAGGCTCAGCCTGCCCCCCGGAACCAGAACAGGGCCTGAAGCCATCCGGCGCTTTTGCGGCCGGCTCCCAAAAAAGCGACTTGTAAAATGGAGCTTCAGGGCACTGCAATTCACAAACCTGCAGAGTTATAAATGATAACTCTCGTCCACAAATATATTGAGGGAAGGCAAAGAAGAGGATTAGAAATCAAGGCAGAATTGCAGGAAACAGATTTCAGGAGGTAGATTCGAATCGCCTTTAAAGCACATGAAAAGCGGCAAAACGTTGACAATGATGCCCTTGGCCAAAAAGGGCGTATGCGTTTTTTCCTGAATATATTCAGGAAAAAACGCATACGCCCTTTTTGGCCAACCAAGCAACCTGGAAAGGCAAATCAGCGCGACAAAGAAGTCTCGCTTCCCATCGGTCCAAAGGGCCATGCTGAAAAAAGTGTCAAAACCAGAAATGCAGGACAGGCCATGGAGAAATGGGAGCCTTGCTACACCGATGGGCGGGATGTAAATTGCCAACAGCCACTCTGGAGAAGTGTACGGTGTGTCCTGAAACATCTAAAAAACACAGCTTAGAGAGCATAGGGCACTTCCACGCATGGGGGGATAAAGCGGGAAAATTGAAAATCAGCAAGACACAAGCACCCCAAAGTTTAGGGCTGCTCTGTTGACAAGGACCTCCACTTCCTTCCACCTTAAATATCCCAGGAAAGCGAAAAATGGATAAAAAAGTTGTGGTCCTTATGTACAATGGAATATCACTCAGCCATGAAATCAATGTCATAAGGCTAGTAGCAGCATGATGAGTGGATTTAGGTAAGACGATTCTAAGTGAAATAAGTCACACAGAAAAGGACACTTCTCATAAGGTGTCACTTATAGAGGGAATGTAAAAACCGTTACACTTGAACTGAATTACAAAACAGAAGAGAGTCACACATGCAGAAAACACACTATGGCTGCTTAACGGGAAAGTTGATGTGGGGTGATACATAAAACAAGAGTTTCAAATTAGCTCAGATACCGTTCCATAAACCCAATATGGAATAGACAAGACCTACTCCTTGCTCAGAGAACTGGACTCAACACGCCCGATTCACCGCACAAGAATATATCTGACCAGTAATAATCTTAAAACCTATGTATTGATATCTCTCTGTTAGTGTGTCAAGTGGGTGTAAAGCGGCCTAAACACAGCCGTGAAAAGCAGCTAAACCCCATTATAAAAATAAATTACTTTTAAAAACCCATGAAACAAAGACAGGGAAAGAGAGAGAAATTCTTACACAATTCGTTCAGGGGCTGTGATGCAACCTGGATTGACCATATCTAGACCCACAGCTGGATGAGACATAAGGGTGGACACTCTTGGGGCTGAGAGGTTTGGTGAGGTTGGGTGAGCAAACGCAGACCCTTTAAAGTAATACTGCGTGCTACCCATCGCATGGGTCCCAAATCTCCAGGTTCAAGGGCATCTTCCTACATCGAAAACATGCATGAGAAACCCAGAAGATGGTACACCGTGTGATGGGGAAAGGTTTCTAAAACGCACCTCATTTCTCATCTCCTTGTGCTCGGGTTCGCCATTCCAGCCACTTTACTAGCAATCTCCCTACTTGGAGCCTCAGCACCTTTAACCTCCTGTTCCGTACAGGTTGCAATTTGTCCTGAGGATGAACGGGAAGACGGGGAACCAATGAGAGACTAGCTCTTGGTGTTGGGACAGGCACAGGTCACTCTATTTTCCCATCAGGAAGAAGAATTAACCACAGGCTCAGCCTGCCCCCCGGAACCAGATCAGGGCCTGAAGCCATCCTGCGCTTTTGCGGCCGGCTCCCGAAAAAGCGACTTGTAAAATGGAGCTTCAGGGCACTGCAATTCACAAACCTGCAGAGTTATAAATGATAACTCTCGTCCACAAATATATTGAGGGAAGGCAAAGAAGAGGATTAGAAATCAAGGCAGAATTGCAGGAAACAGATTTCAGGAGGTAGATTCGAATCGCCTTTAAAGCACATGAAAAGCGGCAAAACGTTGACAATGATGCCCTTGGCCAAAAAGGGCGTATGCGTTTTTTCCTGAATATATTCAGGAAAAAACGCATACGCCCTTTTTGGCCAACCAAGCAACCTGGAAAGGCAAATCAGCGCGACAAAGAAGTCTCGCTTCCCATCGGTCAAAAGGGCCATGCTGAAAAAAGTGTCAAAACCAGAAATGCAGGACAGGCCATGGAGAAATGGGAGCCTTGCTACACAGATGGGCGGGATGTAAATTGCCAACAGCCACTCTGGAGAAGTGTACGGTGTGTCCTGAAACATCTAAAAAACACAGCTTAGAGAGCATAGGGCACTTCCACGCATGTGGGGATAAAGCGGGAAAACTGAAAATCAGCAAGACACAAGCACCCCAAAGTTTAGGGCTGCTCTGTTGACAAGGACCTCCACTTCCTTCCACCTTAAATATCCCAGGAAAGCGAAAAATGGATAAAAAAGTTGTGGTCCTTATGTACAATGGAATATCACTCAGCCATGAAACCAATGTCATAAGGCTAGTAGCAGCATGATGAGTGGATTTAGGTAAGACGATTCTAAGTGAAATAAGTCACACAGAAAAGGACACTTCTCATAAGGTGTCACTTATAGAGGGAATGTAAAAACCGTTACACTTGAACTGAATTACAAAACAGAACAGAGTCACACATGCAGAAAACACACTATGGCTGCTTAACGGGAAAGGTGAGGTGGGGTGATACATAAAACAAGAGTTTCAAATTAGCTCAGATACCGTTCCATAAACCCAATATGGAATAGACAAGACCTACTCCTTGCTCAGAGAACTGGACTCAACACGCCCAATTCACCGCACAAGAATATATCTGACCAGTAATAATCTTAAAACCTATGTATTGATATCTCTCTGTTAGTGTGTCAAGTGGGTGTAAAGCGGCCTAAACACAGCCGTGAAAAGCAGCTAAACCCCATTATAAAAATAAATTACTTTTAAAAACCCATGAAACAAAGACAGGGAAAGAGAGAGAGATTCTTACACAATTCGTTCAGGGGCTGTGATGCAACCTGGATTGACCATATCTAGACCCACAGCTGGATGAGACATAAGGGTGGACACTCTTGGGGCTGAGAGGTTTGGTGAGGTTGGGTGAGCAAACGCAGACCCTTTAAAGTAATACTGCGTGCTACCCATCGCATGGGTCCCAAATCTCCAGGTTCAAGGGCATCTTCCTACATCGAAAACATGCATGAGAAACCCAGAAGATGGTACACCGTGTGATGGGGAAAGGTTTCTAAAACGCACCTCATTTCTCATCTCCTTGTGCTCGGGTTCGCCATTCCAGCCACTTTACTAGCAATCTCCCTACTTGGAGCCTCAGCACCTTTAACCTCCTGTTCCGTACAGGTTGCAATTTGTCCTGAGGATGAACGGGAAGACGGGGAACCAATGAGAGACTAGCTCTTGGTGTTGGGACAGGCACAGGTCACTCTATTTTCCCATCAGGAAGAAGAATTAACCACAGGCTCAGCCTGCCCCCCGGAACCAGATCAGGGCCTGAAGCCATCCGGCGCTTTTGCGGCCGGCTCCCGAAAAAGCGACTTGTAAAATGGAGCTTCAGGGCACTGCAATTCACAAACCTGCAGAGTTATAAATGATAACTCTCGTCCACAAATATATTGAGGGAAGGCAAAGAAGAGGATTAGAAATCAAGGCAGAATTGCAGGAAACAGATTTCAGGAGGTAGATTCGAATCGCCTTTAAAGCACATGAAAAGCGGCAAAACGTTGACAATGATGCCCTTGGCCAAAAAGGGCGTATGCGTTTTTTCCTGAATATATTCAGGAAAAAACGCATACGCCCTTTTTGGCCAACCAAGCAACCTGGAAAGGCAAATCAGCGCGACAAAGAAGTCTCGCTTCCCATCGGTCAAAAGGGCCATGCTGAAAAAAGTGTCAAAACCAGAAATGCAGGACAGGCCATGGAGAAATGGGAGCCTTGCTACACAGATGGGCGGGATGTAAATTGCCAACAGCCACTCTGGAGAAGTGTACGGTGTGTCCTGAAACATCTAAAAAACACAGCTTAGAGAGCATAGGGCACTTCCACGCATGTGGGGATAAAGCGGGAAAACTGAAAATCAGCAAGACACAAGCACCCCAAAGTTTAGGGCTGCTCTGTTGACAAGGACCTCCACTTCCTTCCACCTTAAATATCCCAGGAAAGCGAAAAATGGATAAAAAAGTTGTGGTCCTTATGTACAATGGAATATCACTCAGCCATGAAACCAATGTCATAAGGCTAGTAGCAGCATGATGAGTGGATTTAGGTAAGACGATTCTAAGTGAAATAAGTCACACAGAAAAGGACACTTCTCATAAGGTGTCACTTATAGAGGGAATGTAAAAACCGTTACACTTGAACTGAATTACAAAACAGAACAGAGTCACACATGCAGAAAACACACTATGGCTGCTTAACGGGAAAGGTGAGGTGGGGTGATACATAAAACAAGAGTTTCAAATTAGCTCAGATACCGTTCCATAAACCCAATATGGAATAGACAAGACCTACTCCTTGCTCAGAGAACTGGACTCAACACGCCCAATTCACCGCACAAGAATATATCTGACCAGTAATAATCTTAAAACCTATGTATTGATATCTCTCTGTTAGTGTGTCAAGTGGGTGTAAAGCGGCCTAAACACAGCCGTGAAAAGCAGCTAAACCCCATTATAAAAATAAATTACTTTTAAAAACCCATGAAACAAAGACAGGGAAAGAGAGAGAGATTCTTACACAATTCGTTCAGGGGCTGTGATGCAACCTGGATTGACCATATCTAGACCCACAGCTGGATGAGACATAAGGGTGGACACTCTTGGGGCTGAGAGGTTTGGTGAGGTTGGGTGAGCAAACGCAGACCCTTTAAAGTAATACTGCGTGCTACCCATCGCATGGGTCCCAAATCTCCAGGTTCAAGGGCATCTTCCTACATCGAAAA
This sequence comes from Balaenoptera physalus, assembly GCF_965194825.1. Lineage (NCBI taxonomy): Eukaryota > Metazoa > Chordata > Mammalia > Artiodactyla > Balaenopteridae > Balaenoptera > Balaenoptera physalus. The sequence continues at coordinate 365,862 of NW_028126474.1, forward strand.
CATGCATGAGAAACCCAGAAGATGGTACACCGTGTGATGGGGAAAGGTTTCTAAAACGCACCTCATTTCTCATCTCCTTGTGCTCGGGTTCACCATTCCAGCCACTTTAGTAGCAATCTCCCTACTTGGAGCATCAGCACCTTTAACCTCCTGTTCCGTACAGGTTGCAATTTGTCCTGAGGATGAACGGGAAGACGGGGAACCAATGAGAGACTAGCTCTTGGTGTTGGGACAGGCACAGGTCACTCTATTTTCCCATCAGGAAGAAGAATTAACCACAGGCTCAGCCTGCCCCCCGGAACCAGAACAGGGCCTGAAGCCATCCGGCGCTTTTGCGGCCGGCTCCCAAAAAAGCGACTTGTAAAATGGAGCTTCAGGGCACTGCAATTCACAAACCTGCAGAGTTATAAATGATAACTCTCGTCCACAAATATATTGAGGGAAGGCAAAGAAGAGGATTAGAAATCAAGGCAGAATTGCAGGAAACAGATTTCAGGAGGTAGATTCGAATCGCCTTTAAAGCACATGAAAAGCGGCAAAACGTTGACAATGATGCCCTTGGCCAAAAAGGGCGTATGCGTTTTTTCCTGAATATATTCAGGAAAAAACGCATACGCCCTTTTTGGCCAACCAAGCAACCTGGAAAGGCAAATCAGCGCGACAAAGAAGTCTCGCTTCCCATCGGTCCAAAGGGCCATGCTGAAAAAAGTGTCAAAACCAGAAATGCAGGACAGGCCATGGAGAAATGGGAGCCTTGCTACATCGATGGGCGGGATGTAAATTGCCAACAGCCACTCTGGAGAAGTGTACGGTGTGTCCTGAAACATCTAAAAAACACAGCTTAGAGAGCATAGGGCACTTCCACGCATGGGGGGATAAAGCGGGAAAATTGAAAATCAGCAAGACACAAGCACCCCAAAGTTTAGGGCTGCTCTGTTGACAAGGACCTCCACTTCCTTCCACCTTAAATATCCCAGGAAAGCGAAAAATGGATAAAAAAGTTGTGGTCCTTATGTACAATGGAATATCACTCAGCCATGAAATCAATGTCATAAGGCTAGTAGCAGCATGATGAGTGGATTTAGGTAAGACGATTCTAAGTGAAATAAGTCACACAGAAAAGGACACTTCTCATAAGGTGTCACTTATAGAGGGAATGTAAAAACCGTTACACTTGAACTGAATTACAAAACAGAAGAGAGTCACACATGCAGAAAACACACTATGGCTGCTTAACGGGAAAGTTGATGTGGGGTGATACATAAAACAAGAGTTTCAAATTAGCTCAGATACCGTTCCATAAACCCAATATGGAATAGACAAGACCTACTCCTTGCTCAGAGAACTGGACTCAACACGCCCGATTCACCGCACAAGAATATATCTGACCAGTAATAATCTTAAAACCTATGTATTGATATCTCTCTGTTAGTGTGTCAAGTGGGTGTAAAGCGGCCTAAACACAGCCGTGAAAAGCAGCTAAACCCCATTATAAAAATAAATTACTTTTAAAAACCCATGAAACAAAGACAGGGAAAGAGAGAGAAATTCTTACACAATTCGTTCAGGGGCTGTGATGCAACCTGGATTGACCATATCTAGACCCACATCTGGATGAGACATAAGGGTGGACACTCTTGGGGCTGAGAGGTTTGGTGAGGTTGGGTGAGCAAACGCAGACCCTTTAAAGTAATACTGCGTGCTACCCATCGCATGGGTCCCAAATCTCCAGGTTCAAGGGCATCTTCCTACATCGAAAACATGCATGAGAAACCCAGAAGATGGTACACCGTGTGATGGGGAAAGGTTTCTAAAACGCACCTCATTTCTCATTTCCTTGTGCTCGGGTTCGCCATTCCAGCCACTTTACTAGCAATCTCCCTACTTGGAGCCTCAGCACCTTTAACCTCCTGTTCCGTACAGGTTGCAATTTGTCCTGAGGATGAACGGGAAGACGGGGAACCAATGAGAGACTAGCTCTTGGTGTTGGGACAGGCACAGGTCACTCTATTTTCCCATCAGGAAGAAGAATTAACCACAGGCTCAGCCTGCCCCCCGGAACCAGATCAGGGCCTGAAGCCATCCTGCGCTTTTGCGGCCGGCTCCCGAAAAAGCGACTTGTAAAATGGAGCTTCAGGGCACTGCAATTCACAAACCTGCAGAGTTATAAATGATAACTCTCGTCCACAAATATATTGAGGGAAGGCAAAGAAGAGGATTAGAAATCAAGGCAGAATTGCAGGAAACAGATTTCAGGAGGTAGATTCGAATCGCCTTTAAAGCACATGAAAAGCGGCAAAACGTTGACAATGATGCCCTTGGCCAAAAAGGGCGTATGCGTTTTTTCCTGAATATATTCAGGAAAAAACGCATACGCCCTTTTTGGCCAACCAAGCAACCTGGAAAGGCAAATCAGCGCGACAAAGAAGTCTCGCTTCCCATCGGTCAAAAGGGCCATGCTGAAAAAAGTGTCAAAACCAGAAATGCAGGACAGGCCATGGAGAAATGGGAGCCTTGCTACACAGATGGGCGGGATGTAAATTGCCAACAGCCACTCTGGAGAAGTGTACGGTGTGTCCTGAAACATCTAAAAAACACAGCTTAGAGAGCATAGGGCACTTCCACGCATGTGGGGATAAAGCGGGAAAACTGAAAATCAGCAAGACACAAGCACCCCAAAGTTTAGGGCTGCTCTGTTGACAAGGACCTCCACTTCCTTCCACCTTAAATATCCCAGGAAAGCGAAAAATGGATAAAAAAGTTGTGGTCCTTATGTACAATGGAATATCACTCAGCCATGAAACCAATGTCATAAGGCTAGTAGCAGCATGATGAGTGGATTTAGGTAAGACGATTCTAAGTGAAATAAGTCACACAGAAAAGGACACTTCTCATAAGGTGTCACTTATAGAGGGAATGTAAAAACCGTTACACTTGAACTGAATTACAAAACAGAACAGAGTCACACATGCAGAAAACACACTATGGCTGCTTAACGGGAAAGGTGAGGTGGGGTGATACATAAAACAAGAGTTTCAAATTAGCTCAGATACCGTTCCATAAACCCAATATGGAATAGACAAGACCTACTCCTTGCTCAGAGAACTGGACTCAACACGCCCAATTCACCGCACAAGAATATATCTGACCAGTAATAATCTTAAAACCTATGTATTGATATCTCTCTGTTAGTGTGTCAAGTGGGTGTAAAGCGGCCTAAACACAGCCGTGAAAAGCAGCTAAACCCCATTATAAAAATAAATTACTTTTAAAAACCCATGAAACAAAGACAGGGAAAGAGAGAGAGATTCTTACACAATTCGTTCAGGGGCTGTGATGCAACCTGGATTGACCATATCTAGACCCACAGCTGGATGAGACATAAGGGTGGACACTCTTGGGGCTGAGAGGTTTGGTGAGGTTGGGTGAGCAAACGCAGACCCTTTAAAGTAATACTGCGTGCTACCCATCGCATGGGTCCCAAATCTCCAGGTTCAAGGGCATCTTCCTACATCGAAAACATGCATGAGAAACCCAGAAGATGGTACACCGTGTGATGGGGAAAGGTTTCTAAAACGCACCTCATTTCTCATCTCCTTGTGCTCGGGTTCGCCATTCCAGCCACTTTACTAGCAATCTCCCTACTTGGAGCCTCAGCACCTTTAACCTCCTGTTCCGTACAGGTTGCAATTTGTCCTGAGGATGAACGGGAAGACGGGGAACCAATGAGAGACTAGCTCTTGGTGTTGGGACAGGCACAGGTCACTCTATTTTCCCATCAGGAAGAAGAATTAACCACAGGCTCAGCCTGCCCCCCGGAACCAGAACAGGGCCTGAAGCCATCCGGCGCTTTTGCGGCCGGCTCCCAAAAAAGCGACTTGTAAAATGGAGCTTCAGGGCACTGCAATTCACAAACCTGCAGAGTTATAAATGATAACTCTCGTCCACAAATATATTGAGGGAAGGCAAAGAAGAGGATTAGAAATCAAGGCAGAATTGCAGGAAACAGATTTCAGGAGGTAGATTCGAATCGCCTTTAAAGCACATGAAAAGCGGCAAAACGTTGACAATGATGCCCTTGGCCAAAAAGGGCGTATGCGTTTTTTCCTGAATATATTCAGGAAAAAACGCATACGCCCTTTTTGGTCAACCAAGCAACCTGGAAAGGCAAATCAGCGCGACAAAGAAGTCTCGCTTCCCATCGGTCCAAAGGGCCATGCTGAAAAAAGTGTCAAAACCAGAAATGCAGGACAGGCCATGGAGAAATGGGAGCCTTGCTACACCGATGGGCGGGATGTACATTGCCAACAGCCACTCTGGAGAAGTGTACGGTGTGTCCTGAAACATCTAAAAAACACAGCTTAGAGAGCATAGGGCACTTCCACGCATGGGGGGATAAAGCGGGAAAATTGAAAATCAGCAAGACACAAGCACCCCAAAGTTTAGGGCTGCTCTGTTGACAAGGACCTCCACTTCCTTCCACCTTAAATATCCCAGGAAAGCGAAAAATGGATAAAAAAGTTGTGGTCCTTATGTACAATGGAATATCACTCAGCCATGAAATCAATGTCATAAGGCTAGTAGCAGCATGATGAGTGGATTTAGGTAAGACGATTCTAAGTGAAATAAGTCACACAGAAAAGGACACTTCTCATAAGGTGTCACTTATAGAGGGAATGTAAAAACCGTTACACTTGAACTGAATTACAAAACAGAAGAGAGTCACACATGCAGAAAACACACTATGGCTGCTTAACGGGAAAGGTGAGGTGGGGTGATACATAAAACAAGAGTTTCAAATTAGCTCAGATACCGTTCCATAAACCCAATATGGAATAGACAAGACCTACTCCTTGCTCAGAGAACTGGACTCAACACGCCCGATTCACCGCACAAGAATATATCTGACCAGTAATAATCTTAAAACCTATGTATTGATATCTCTCTGTTAGTGTGTCAAGTGGGTGTAAAGCGGCCTAAACACAGCCGTGAAAAGCAGCTAAACCCCATTATAAAAATAAATTACTTTTAAAAACCCATGAAACAAAGACAGGGAAAGAGAGAGAAATTCTTACACAATTCGTTCAGGGGCTGTGATGCAACCTGGATTGACCATATCTAGACCCACAGCTGGATGAGACATAAGGGTGGACACTCTTGGGGCTGAGAGGTTTGGTGAGGTTGGGTGAGCAAACGCAGACCCTTTAAAGTAATACTGCGTGCTACCCATCGCATGGGTCCCAAACCTCCAGGTTCAAGGGCATCTTCCTACATCGAAAACATGCATGAGAAACCCAGAAGATGGTACACCGTGTGATGGGGAAAGGTTTCTAAAACGCACCTCATTTCTCATCTCCTTGTGCTCGGGTTCGCCATTCCAGCCACTTTACTAGCAATCTCCCTACTTGGAGCATCAGCACCTTTAACCTCCTGTTCCGTACAGGTTGCAATTTGTCCTGAGGATGAACGGGAAGACGGGGAACCAAGGAGAGACTAGCTCTTGGTGTTGGGACAGGCACAGGTCACTCTATTTTCCCATCAGGAAGAAGAATTAACCACAGGCTCAGCCTGCCCCCCGGAACCAGAACAGGGCCTGAAGCCATCCGGCGCTTTTGCGGCCGGCTCCCAAAAAAGCGACTTGTAAAATGGAGCTTCAGGGCACTGCAATTCACAAACCTGCAGAGTTATAAATGATAACTCTCGTCCACAAATATATTGAGGGAAGGCAAAGAAGAGGATTAGAAATCAAGGCAGAATTGCAGGAAACAGATTTCAGGAGGTAGATTCGAATCGCCTTTAAAGCACATGAAAAGCGGCAAAACGTTGACAATGCTGCCCTTGGCCAAAAAGGGCGTATGCGTTTTTTCCTGAATATATTCAGGAAAAAACGCATACGCCCTTTTTGGCCAACCAAGCAACCTGGAAAGGCAAATCAGCGCGACAAAGAAGTCTCGCTTCCCATCGGTCCAAAGGGCCATGCTGAAAAAAGTGTCAAAACCAGAAATGCAGGACAGGCCATGGAGAAATGGGAGCCTTGCTACACCGATGGGCGGGATGTACATTGCCAACAGCCACTCTGGAGAAGTGTACGGTGTGTCCTGAAACATCTAAAAAACACAGCTTAGAGAGCATAGGGCACTTCCACGCATGGGGGGATAAAGCGGGAAAATTGAAAATCAGCAAGACACAAGCACCCCAAAGTTTAGGGCTGCTCTGTTGACAAGGACCTCCACTTCCTTCCACCTTAAATATCCCAGGAAAGCAAAAAATGGATAAAAAAGTTGTGGTCCTTATGTACAATGGAATATCACTCAGCCATGAAATCAATGTCATAAGGCTAGTAGCAGCATGATGAGTGGATTTAGGTAAGACGATTCTAAGTGAAATAAGTCACACAGAAAAGGACACTTCTCATAAGGTGTCACTTATAGAGGGAATGTAAAAACCGTTACACTTGAACTGAATTACAAAACAGAAGAGAGTCACACATGCAGAAAACACACTATGGCTGCTTAACGGGAAAGGTGAGGTGGGGTGATACATAAAACAAGAGTTTCAAATTAGCTCAGATACCGTTCCATAAACCCAATATGGAATAGACAAGACCTACTCCTTGCTCAGAGAACTGGACTCAACACGCCCGATTCACCGCACAAGAATATATCTGACCAGTAATAATCTTAAAACCTATGTATTGATATCTCTCTGTTAGTGTGTCAAGTGGGTGTAAAGAGGCCTAAACACAGCCGTGAAAAGCAGCTAAACCCCATTATAAAAATAAATTACTTTTAAAAACCCATGAAACAAAGACAGGGAAAGAGAGAGAAATTCTTACACAATTCGTTCAGGGGCTGTGATGCAACCTGGATTGACCATATCTAGACCCACAGCTGGATGAGACATAAGGGTGGACACTCTTGGGGCTGAGAGGTTTGGTGAGGTTGGGTGAGCAAACGCAGACCCTTTAAAGTAATACTGCGTGCTACCCATCGCATGGGTCCCAAACCTCCAGGTTCAAGGGCATCTTCCTACATCGAAAACATGCATGAGAAACCCAGAAGATGGTACACCGTGTGATGGGGAAAGGTTTCTAAAACGCACCTCATTTCTCATCTCCTTGTGCTCGGGTTCGCCATTCCAGCCACTTTACTAGCAATCTCCCTACTTGGAGCATCAGCACCTTTAACCTCCTGTTCCGTACAGGTTGCAATTTGTCCTGAGGATGAACGGGAAGACGGGGAACCAAGGAGAGACTAGCTCTTGGTGTTGGGACAGGCACAGGTCACTCTATTTTCCCATCAGGAAGAAGAATTAACCACAGGCTCAGCCTGCCCCCCGGAACCAGAACAGGGCCTGAAGCCATCCGGCGCTTTTGTGGCCGGCTCCCAAAAAAGCGACTTGTAAAATGGAGCTTCAGGGCACTGCAATTCACAAACCTGCAGAGTTATAAATGATAACTCTCGTCCACAAATATATTGAGGGAAGGCAAAGAAGAGGATTAGAAATCAAGGCAGAATTGCAGGAAACAGATTTCAGGAGGTAGATTCGAATCGCCTTTAAAGCACATGAAAAGCGGCAAAACGTTGACAATGCTGCCCTTGGCCAAAAAGGGCGTATGCGTTTTTTCCTGAATATATTCAGGAAAAAACGCATACGCCCTTTTTGGCCAACCAAGCAACCTGGAAAGGCAAATCAGCGCGACAAAGAAGTCTCGCTTCCCATCGGTCCAAAGGGCCATGCTGAAAAAAGTGTCAAAACCAGAAATGCAGGACAGGCCATGGAGAAATGGGAGCCTTGCTACACCGATGGGCGGGATGTAAATTGCCAACAGCCACTCTGGAGAAGTGTACGGTGTGTCCTGAAACATCTAAAAAACACAGCTTAGAGAGCATAGGGCACTTCCACGCATGGGGGGATAAAGCGGGAAAATTGAAAATCAGCAAGACACAAGCACCCCAAAGTTTAGGGCTGCTCTGTTGACAAGGACCTCCACTTCCTTCCACCTTAAATATCCCAGGAAAGCGAAAAATGGATAAAAAAGTTGTGGTCCTTATGTACAATGGAATATCACTCAGCCATGAAATCAATGTCATAAGGCTAGTAGCAGCATGATGAGTGGATTTAGGTAAGACGATTCTAAGTGAAATAAGTCACACAGAAAAGGACACTTCTCATAAGGTGTCACTTATAGAGGGAATGTAAAAACCGTTACACTTGAACTGAATTACAAAACAGAAGAGAGTCACACATGCAGAAAACACACTATGGCTGCTTAACGGGAAAGGTGAGGTGGGGTGATACATAAAACAAGAGTTTCAAATTAGCTCAGATACCGTTCCATAAACCCAATATGGAATAGACAAGACCTACTCCTTGCTCAGAGAACTGGACTCAACACGCCCGATTCACCGCACAAGAATATATCTGACCAGTAATAATCTTAAAACCTATGTATTGATATCTCTCTGTTAGTGTGTCAAGTGGGTGTAAAGAGGCCTAAACACAGCCGTGAAAAGCAGCTAAACCCCATTATAAAAATAAATTACTTTTAAAAACCCATGAAACAAAGACAGGGAAAGAGAGAGAAATTCTTACACAATTCGTTCAGGGGCTGTGATGCAACCTGGATTGACCATATCTAGACCCACAGCTGGATGAGACATAAGGGTGGACACTCTTGGGGCTGAGAGGTTTGGTGAGGTTGGGTGAGCAAACGCAGACCCTTTAAAGTAATACTGCGTGCTACCCATCGCATGGGTCCCAAATCTCCAGGTTCAAGGGCATCTTCCTACATCGAAAACATGCATGAGAAACCCAGAAGATGGTACACCGTGTGATGGGGAAAGGTTTCTAAAACGCACCTCATTTCTCATCTCCTTGTGCTCGGGTTCGCCATTCCAGCCACTTTACTAGCAATCTCCCTACTTGGAGCATCAGCACCTTTAACCTCCTGTTCCGTACAGGTTGCAATTTGTCCTGAGGATGAACGGGAAGACGGGGAACCAAGGAGAGACTAGCTCTTGGTGTTGGGACAGGCACAGGTCACTCTATTTTCCCATCAGGAAGAAGAATTAACCACAGGCTCAGCCTGCCCCCCGGAACCAGAACAGGGCCTGAAGCCATCCGGCGCTTTTGCGGCCGGCTCCCAAAAAAGCGACTTGTAAAATGGAGCTTCAGGGCACTGCAATTCACAAACCTGCAGAGTTATAAATGATAACTCTCGTCCACAAATATATTGAGGGAAGGCAAAGAAGAGGATTAGAAATCAAGGCAGAATTGCAGGAAACAGATTTCAGGAGGTAGATTCGAATCGCCTTTAAAGCACATGAAAAGCGGCAAAACGTTGACAATGCTGCCCTTGGCCAAAAAGGGCGTATGCGTTTTTTCCTGAATATATTCAGGAAAAAACGCATACGCCCTTTTTGGCCAACCAAGCAACCTGGAAAGGCAAATCAGCGCGACAAAGAAGTCTCGCTTCCCATCGGTCCAAAGGGCCATGCTGAAAAAAGTGTCAAAACCAGAAATGCAGGACAGGCCATGGAGAAATGGGAGCCTTGCTACACCGATGGGCGGGATGTACATTGCCAACAGCCACTCTGGAGAAGTGTACGGTGTGTCCTGAAACATCTAAAAAACACAGCTTAGAGAGCATAGGGCACTTCCACGCATGGGGGGATAAAGCGGGAAAATTGAAAATCAGCAAGACACAAGCACCCCAAAGTTTAGGGCTGCTCTGTTGACAAGGACCTCCACTTCCTTCCACCTTAAATATCCCAGGAAAGCGAAAAATGGATAAAAAAGTTGTGGTCCTTATGTACAATGGAATATCACTCAGCCATGAAATCAATGTCATAAGGCTAGTAGCAGCATGATGAGTGGATTTAGGTAAGACGATTCTAAGTGAAATAAGTCACACAGAAAAGGACACTTCTCATAAGGTGTCACTTATAGAGGGAATGTAAAAACCGTTACACTTGAACTGAATTACAAAACAGAAGAGAGTCACACATGCAGAAAACACACTATGGCTGCTTAACGGGAAAGGTGAGGTGGGGTGATACATAAAACAAGAGTTTCAAATTAGCTCAGATACCGTTCCATAAACCCAATATGGAATAGACAAGACCTACTCCTTGCTCAGAGAACTGGACTCAACACGCCCGATTCACCGCACAAGAATATATCTGACCAGTAATAATCTTAAAACCTATGTATTGATATCTCTCTGTTAGTGTGTCAAGTGGGTGTAAAGAGGCCTAAACACAGCCGTGAAAAGCAGCTAAACCCCATTATAAAAATAAATTACTTTTAAAAACCCATGAAACAAAGACAGGGAAAGAGAGAGAAATTCTTACACAATTCGTTCAGGGGCTGTGATGCAACCTGGATTGACCATATCTAGACCCACAGCTGGATGAGACATAAGGGTGGACACTCTTGGGGCTGAGAGGTTTGGTGAGGTTGGGTGAGCAAACGCAGACCCTTTAAAGTAATACTGCGTGCTACCCATCGCATGGGTCCCAAACCTCCAGGTTCAAGGGCATCTTCCTACATCGAAAACATGCATGAGAAACCCAGAAGATGGTACACCGTGTGATGGGGAAAGGTTTCTAAAACGCACCTCATTTCTCATCTCCTTGTGCTCGGGTTCGCCATTCCAGCCACTTTACTAGCAATCTCCCTACTTGGAGCATCAGCACCTTTAACCTCCTGTTCCGTACAGGTTGCAATTTGTCCTGAGGATGAACGGGAAGACGGGGAACCAATGAGAGACTAGCTCTTGGTGTTGGGACAGGCACAGGTCAGTCTATTTTCCCATCAGGAAGAAGAATTAACCACAGGCTCAGCCTGCCCCCCGGAACCAGAACAGGGCCTGAAGCCATCCGGCGCTTTTGCGGCCGGCTCCCAAAAAAGCGACTTGTAAAATGGAGCTTCAGGGCACTGCAATTCACAAACCTGCAGAGTTATAAATGATAACTCTCGTCCACAAATATATTGAGGGAAGGCAAAGAAGAGGATTAGAAATCAAGGCAGAATTGCAGGAAACAGATTTCAGGAGGTAGATTCGAATCGCCTTTAAAGCACATGAAAAGCGGCAAAACGTTGACAATGCTGCCCTTGGCCAAAAAGGGCGTATGCGTTTTTTCCTGAATATATTCAGGAAAAAACGCATACGCCCTTTTTGGCCAACCAAGCAACCTGGAAAGGCAAATCAGCGCGACAAAGAAGTCTCGCTTCCCATCGGTCCAAAGGGCCATGCTGAAAAAAGTGTCAAAACCAGAAATGCAGGACAGGCCATGGAGAAATGGGAGCCTTGCTACACCGATGGGCGGGATGTACATTGCCAACAGCCACTCTGGAGAAGTGTACGGTGTGTCCTGAAACATCTAAAAAACACAGCTTAGAGAGCATAGGGCACTTCCACGCATGGGGGGATAAAGCGGGAAAATTGAAAATCAGCAAGACACAAGCACCCCAAAGTTTAGGGCTGCTCTGTTGACAAGGACCTCCACTTCCTTCCACCTTAAATATCCCAGGAAAGCAAAAAATGGATAAAAAAGTTGTGGTCCTTATGTACAATGGAATATCACTCAGCCATGAAATCAATGTCATAAGGCTAGTAGCAGCATGATGAGTGGATTTAGGTAAGACGATTCTAAGTGAAATAAGTCACACAGAAAAGGACACTTCTCATAAGGTGTCACTTATAGAGGGAATGTAAAAACCGTTACACTTGAACTGAATTACAAAACAGAAGAGAGTCACACATGCAGAAAACACACTATGGCTGCTTAACGGGAAAGGTGAGGTGGGGTGATACATAAAACAAGAGTTTCAAATTAGCTCAGATACCGTTCCATAAACCCAATATGGAATAGACAAGACCTACTCCTTGCTCAGAGAACTGGACTCAACACGCCCGATTCACCGCACAAGAATATATCTGACCAGTAATAATCTTAAAACCTATGTATTGATATCTCTCTGTTAGTGTGTCAAGTGGGTGTAAAGAGGCCTAAACACAGCCGTGAAAAGCAGCTAAACCCCATTATAAAAATAAATTACTTTTAAAAACCCATGAAACAAAGACAGGGAAAGAGAGAGAAATTCTTACACAATTCGTTCAGGGGCTGTGATGCAACCTGGATTGACCATATCTAGACCCACAGCTGGATGAGACATAAGGGTGGACACTCTTGGGGCTGAGAGGTTTGGTGAGGTTGGGTGAGCAAACGCAGACCCTTTAAAGTAATACTGCGTGCTACCCATCGCATGGGTCCCAAACCTCCAGGTTCAAGGGCATCTTCCTACATCGAAAACATGCATGAGAAACCCAGAAGATGGTACACCGTGTGATGGGGAAAGGTTTCTAAAACGCACCTCATTTCTCATCTCCTTGTGCTCGGGTTCGCCATTCCAGCCACTTTACTAGCAATCTCCCTACTTGGAGCATCAGCACCTTTAACCTCCTGTTCCGTACAGGTTGCAATTTGTCCTGAGGATGAACGGGAAGACGGGGAACCAAGGAGAGACTAGCTCTTGGTGTTGGGACAGGCACAGGTCACTCTATTTTCCCATCAGGAAGAAGAATTAACCACAGGCTCAGCCTGCCCCCCGGAACCAGAACAGGGCCTGAAGCCATCCGGCGCTTTTGCGGCCGGCTCCCAAAAAAGCGACTTGTAAAATGGAGCTTCAGGGCACTGCAATTCACAAACCTGCAGAGTTATAAATGATAACTCTCGTCCACAAATATATTGAGGGAAGGCAAAGAAGAGGATTAGAAATCAAGGCAGAATTGCAGGAAACAGATTTCAGGAGGTAGATTCGAATCGCCTTTAAAGCACATGAAAAGCGGCAAAACGTTGACAATGCTGCCCTTGGCCAAAAAGGGCGTATGCGTTTTTTCCTGAATATATTCAGGAAAAAACGCATACGCCCTTTTTGGCCAACCAAGCAACCTGGAAAGGCAAATCAGCGCGACAAAGAAGTCTCGCTTCCCATCGGTCCAAAGGGCCATGCTGAAAAAAGTGTCAAAACCAGAAATGCAGGACAGGCCATGGAGAAATGGGAGCCTTGCTACACCGATGGGCGGGATGTACATTGCCAACAGCCACTCTGGAGAAGTGTACGGTGTGTCCTGAAACATCTAAAAAACACAGCTTAGAGAGCATAGGGCACTTCCACGCATGGGGGGATAAAGCGGGAAAATTGAAAATCAGCAAGACACAAGCACCCCAAAGTTTAGGGCTGCTCTGTTGACAAGGACCTCCACTTCCTTCCACCTTAAATATCCCAGGAAAGCGAAAAATGGATAAAAAAGTTGTGGTCCTTATGTACAATGGAATATCACTCAGCCATGAAATCAATGTCATAAGGCTAGTAGCAGCATGATGAGTGGATTTAGGTAAGACGATTCTAAGTGAAATAAGTCACACAGAAAAGGACACTTCTCATAAGGTGTCACTTATAGAGGGAATGTAAAAACCGTTACACTTGAACTGAATTACAAAACAGAACAGAGTCACACATGCAGAAAACACACTATGGCTGCTTAACGGGAAAGGTGAGGTGGGGTGATACATAAAACAAGAGTTTCAAATTAGCTCAGATACCGTTCCATAAACCCAATATGGAATAGACAAGACCTACTCCTTGCTCAGAGAACTGGACTCAACACGCCCGATTCACCGCACAAGAATATATCTGACCAGTAATAATCTTAAAACCTATGTATTGATATCTCTCTGTTAGTGTGTCAAGTGGGTGTAAAGAGGCCTAAACACAGCCGTGAAAAGCAGCTAAACCCCATTATAAAAATAAATTACTTTTAAAAACCCATGAAACAAAGACAGGGAAAGAGAGAGAAATTCTTACACAATTCGTTCAGGGGCTGTGATGCAACCTGGATTGACCATATCTAGACCCACAGCTGGATGAGACATAAGGGTGGACACTCTTGGGGCTGAGAGGTTTGGTGAGGTTGGGTGAGCAAACGCAGACCCTTTAAAGTAATACTGCGTGCTACCCATCGCATGGGTCCCAAACCTCCAGGTTCAAGGGCATCTTCCTACATCGAAAACATGCATGAGAAACCCAGAAGATGGTACACCGTGTGATGGGGAAAGGTTTCTAAAACGCACCTCATTTCTCATCTCCTTGTGCTCGGGTTCGCCATTCCAGCCACTTTACTAGCAATCTCCCTACTTGGAGCATCAGCACCTTTAACCTCCTGTTCCGTACAGGTTGCAATTTGTCCTGAGGATGAACGGGAAGACGGGGAACCAATGAGAGACTAGCTCTTGGTGTTGGGACAGGCACAGGTCAGTCTATTTTCCCATCAGGAAGAAGAATTAACCACAGGCTCAGCCTGCCCCCCGGAACCAGAACAGGGCCTGAAGCCATCCGGCGCTTTTGCGGCCGGCTCCCAAAAAAGCGACTTGTAAAATGGAGCTTCAGGGCACTGCAATTCACAAACCTGCAGAGTTATAAATGATAACTCTCGTCCACAAATATATTGAGGGAAGGCAAAGAAGAGGATTAGAAATCAAGGCAGAATTGCAGGAAACAGATTTCAGGAGGTAGATTCGAATCGCCTTTAAAGCACATGAAAAGCGGCAAAACGTTGACAATGCTGCCCTTGGCCAAAAAGGGCGTATGCGTTTTTTCCTGAATATATTCAGGAAAAAACGCATACGCCCTTTTTGGCCAACCAAGCAACCTGGAAAGGCAAATCAGCGCGACAAAGAAGTCTCGCTTCCCATCGGTCCAAAGGGCCATGCTGAAAAAAGTGTCAAAACCAGAAATGCAGGACAGGCCATGGAGAAATGGGAGCCTTGCTACACCGATGGGCGGGATGTAAATTGCCAACAGCCACTCTGGAGAAGTGTACGGTGTGTCCTGAAACATCTAAAAAACACAGCTTAGAGAGCATAGGGCACTTCCACGCATGGGGGGATAAAGCGGGAAAATTGAAAATCAGCAAGACACAAGCACCCCAAAGTTTAGGGCTGCTCTGTTGACAAGGACCTCCACTTCCTTCCACCTTAAATATCCCAGGAAAGCGAAAAATGGATAAAAAAGTTGTGGTCCTTATGTACAATGGAATATCACTCAGCCATGAAATCAATGTCATAAGGCTAGTAGCAGCATGATGAGTGGATTTAGGTAAGACGATTCTAAGTGAAATAAGTCACACAGAAAAGGACACTTCTCATAAGGTGTCACTTATAGAGGGAATGTAAAAACCGTTACACTTGAACTGAATTACAAAACAGAAGAGAGTCACACATGCAGAAAACACACTATGGCTGCTTAACGGGAAAGGTGAGGTGGGGTGATACATAAAACAAGAGTTTCAAATTAGCTCAGATACCGTTCCATAAACCCAATATGGAATAGACAAGACCTACTCCTTGCTCAGAGAACTGGACTCAACACGCCCGATTCACCGCACAAGAATATATCTGACCAGTAATAATCTTAAAACCTATGTATTGATATCTCTCTGTTAGTGTGTCAAGTGGGTGTAAAGAGGCCTAAACACAGCCGTGAAAAGCAGCTAAACCCCATTATAAAAATAAATTACTTTTAAAAACCCATGAAACAAAGACAGGGAAAGAGAGAGAAATTCTTACACAATTCGTTCAGGGGCTGTGATGCAACCTGGATTGACCATATCTAGACCCACAGCTGGATGAGACATAAGGGTGGACACTCTTGGGGCTGAGAGGTTTGGTGAGGTTGGGTGAGCAAACGCAGACCCTTTAAAGTAATACTGCGTGCTACCCATCGCATGGGTCCCAAACCTCCAGGTTCAAGGGCATCTTCCTACATCGAAAACATGCATGAGAAACCCAGAAGATGGTACACCGTGTGATGGGGAAAGGTTTCTAAAACGCACCTCATTTCTCATCTCCTTGTGCTCGGGTTCGCCATTCCAGCCACTTTACTAGCAATCTCCCTACTTGGAGCATCAGCACCTTTAACCTCCTGTTCCGTACAGGTTGCAATTTGTCCTGAGGATGAACGGGAAGACGGGGAACCAAGGAGAGACTAGCTCTTGGTGTTGGGACAGGCACAGGTCACTCTATTTTCCCATCAGGAAGAAGAATTAACCACAGGCTCAGCCTGCCCCCCGGAACCAGAACAGGGCCTGAAGCCATCCGGCGCTTTTGCGGCCGGCTCCCAAAAAAGCGACTTGTAAAATGGAGCTTCAGGGCACTGCAATTCACAAACCTGCAGAGTTATAAATGATAACTCTCGTCCACAAATATATTGAGGGAAGGCAAAGAAGAGGATTAGAAATCAAGGCAGAATGGCAGGAAACAGATTTCAGGAGGTAGATTCGAATCGCCTTTAAAGCACATGAAAAGCGGCAAAACGTTGACAATGCTGCCCTTGGCCAAAAAGGGCGTATGCGTTTTTTCCTGAATATATTCAGGAAAAAACGCATACGCCCTTTTTGGCCAACCAAGCAACCTGGAAAGGCAAATCAGCGCGACAAAGAAGTCTCGCTTCCCATCGGTCCAAAGGGCCATGCTGAAAAAAGTGTCAAAACCAGAAATGCAGGACAGGCCATGGAGAAATGGGAGCCTTGCTACACCGATGGGCGGGATGTAAATTGCCAACAGCCACTCTGGAGAAGTGTACGGTGTGTCCTGAAACATCTAAAAAACACAGCTTAGAGAGCATAGGGCACTTCCACGCATGGGGGGATAAAGCGGGAAAATTGAAAATCAGCAAGACACAAGCACCCCAAAGTTTAGGGCTGCTCTGTTGACAAGGACCTCCACTTCCTTCCACCTTAAATATCCCAGGAAAGCGAAAAATGGATAAAAAAGTTGTGGTCCTTATGTACAATGGAATATCACTCAGCCATGAAATCAATGTCATAAGGCTAGTAGCAGCATGATGAGTGGATTTAGGTAAGACGATTCTAAGTGAAATAAGTCACACAGAAAAGGACACTTCTCATAAGGTGTCACTTATAGAGGGAATGTAAAAACCGTTACACTTGAACTGAATTACAAAACAGAAGAGAGTCACACATGCAGAAAACACACTATGGCTGCTTAACGGGAAAGGTGAGGTGGGGTGATACATAAAACAAGAGTTTCAAATTAGCTCAGATACCGTTCCATAAACCCAATATGGAATAGACAAGACCTACTCCTTGCTCAGAGAACTGGACTCAACACGCCCGATTCACCGCACAAGAATATATCTGACCAGTAATAATCTTAAAACCTATGTATTGATATCTCTCTGTTAGTGTGTCAAGTGGGTGTAAAGAGGCCTAAACACAGCCGTGAAAAGCAGCTAAACCCCATTATAAAAATAAATTACTTTTAAAAACCCATGAAACAAAGACAGGGAAAGAGAGAGAAATTCTTACACAATTCGTTCAGGGGCTGTGATGCAACCTGGATTGACCATATCTAGACCCACAGCTGGATGAGACATAAGGGTGGACACTCTTGGGGCTGAGAGGTTTGGTGAGGTTGGGTGAGCAAACGCAGACCCTTTAAAGTAATACTGCGTGCTACCCATCGCATGGGTCCCAAACCTCCAGGTTCAAGGGCATCTTCCTACATCGAAAACATGCATGAGAAACCCAGAAGATGGTACACCGTGTGATGGGGAAAGGTTTCTAAAACGCACCTCATTTCTCATCTCCTTGTGCTCGGGTTCGCCATTCCAGCCACTTTACTAGCAATCTCCCTACTTGGAGCATCAGCACCTTTAACCTCCTGTTCCGTACAGGTTGCAATTTGTCCTGAGGATGAACGGGAAGACGGGGAACCAAGGAGAGACTAGCTCTTGGTGTTGGGACAGGCACAGGTCACTCTATTTTCCCATCAGGAAGAAGAATTAACCACAGGCTCAGCCTGCCCCCCGGAACCAGAACAGGGCCTGAAGCCATCCGGCGCTTTTGCGGCCGGCTCCCAAAAAAGCGACTTGTAAAATGGAGCTTCAGGGCACTGCAATTCACAAACCTGCAGAGTTATAAATGATAACTCTCGTCCACAAATATATTGAGGGAAGGCAAAGAAGAGGATTAGAAATCAAGGCAGAATTGCAGGAAACAGATTTCAGGAGGTAGATTCGAATCGCCTTTAAAGCACATGAAAAGCGGCAAAACGTTGACAATGCTGCCCTTGGCCAAAAAGGGCGTATGCGTTTTTTCCTGAATATATTCAGGAAAAAACGCATACGCCCTTTTTGGCCAACCAAGCAACCTGGAAAGGCAAATCAGCGCGACAAAGAAGTCTCGCTTCCCATCGGTCCAAAGGGCCATGCTGAAAAAAGTGTCAAAACCAGAAATGCAGGACAGGCCATGGAGAAATGGGAGCCTTGCTACACCGATGGGCGGGATGTAAATTGCCAACAGCCACTCTGGAGAAGTGTACGGTGTGTCCTGAAACATCTAAAAAACACAGCTTAGAGAGCATAGGGCACTTCCACGCATGGGGGGATAAAGCGGGAAAATTGAAAATCAGCAAGACACAAGCACCCCAAAGTTTAGGGCTGCTCTGTTGACAAGGACCTCCACTTCCTTCCACCTTAAATATCCCAGGAAAGCGAAAAATGGATAAAAAAGTTGTGGTCCTTATGTACAATGGAATATCACTCAGCCATGAAATCAATGTCATAAGGCTAGTAGCAGCATGATGAGTGGATTTAGGTAAGACGATTCTAAGTGAAATAAGTCACACAGAAAAGGACACTTCTCATAAGGTGTCACTTATAGAGGGAATGTAAAAACCGTTACACTTGAACTGAATTACAAAACAGAAGAGAGTCACACATGCAGAAAACACACTATGGCTGCTTAACGGGAAAGGTGAGGTGGGGTGATACATAAAACAAGAGTTTCAAATTAGCTCAGATACCGTTCCATAAACCCAATATGGAATAGACAAGACCTACTCCTTGCTCAGAGAACTGGACTCAACACGCCCGATTCACCGCACAAGAATATATCTGACCAGTAATAATCTTAAAACCTATGTATTGATATCTCTCTGTTAGTGTGTCAAGTGGGTGTAAAGAGGCCTAAACACAGCCGTGAAAAGCAGCTAAACCCCATTATAAAAATAAATTACTTTTAAAAACCCATGAAACAAAGACAGGGAAAGAGAGAGAAATTCTTACAGAATTCGTTCAGGGGCTGTGATGCAACCTGGATTGACCATATCTAGACCCACAGCTGGATGAGACATAAGGGTGGACACTCTTGGGGCTGAGAGGTTTGGTGAGGTTGGGTGAGCAAACGCAGACCCTTTAAAGTAATACTGCGTGCTACCCATCGCATGGGTCCCAAACCTCCAGGTTCAAGGGCATCTTCCTACATCGAAAACATGCATGAGAAACCCAGAAGATGGTACACCGTGTGATGGGGAAAGGTTTCTAAAACGCACCTCATTTCTCATCTCCTTGTGCTCGGGTTCGCCATTCCAGCCACTTTACTAGCAATCTCCCTACTTGGAGCATCAGCACCTTTAACCTCCTGTTCCGTACAGGTTGCAATTTGTCCTGAGGATGAACGGGAAGACGGGGAACCAAGGAGAGACTAGCTCTTGGTGTTGGGACAGGCACAGGTCACTCTATTTTCCCATCAGGAAGAAGAATTAACCACAGGCTCAGCCTGCCCCCCGGAACCAGAACAGGGCCTGAAGCCATCCGGCGCTTTTGCGGCCGGCTCCCAAAAAAGCGACTTGTAAAATGGAGCTTCAGGGCACTGCAATTCACAAACCTGCAGAGTTATAAATGATAACTCTCGTCCACAAATATATTGAGGGAAGGCAAAGAAGAGGATTAGAAATCAAGGCAGAATTGCAGGAAACAGATTTCAGGAGGTAGATTCGAATCGCCTTTAAAGCACATGAAAAGCGGCAAAACGTTGACAATGCTGCCCTTGGCCAAAAAGGGCGTATGCGTTTTTTCCTGAATATATTCAGGAAAAAACGCATACGCCCTTTTTGGCCAACCAAGCAACCTGGAAAGGCAAATCAGCGCGACAAAGAAGTCTCGCTTCCCATCGGTCCAAAGGGCCATGCTGAAAAAAGTGTCAAAACCAGAAATGCAGGACAGGCCATGGAGAAATGGGAGCCTTGCTACACCGATGGGCGGGATGTAAATTGCCAACAGCCACTCTGGAGAAGTGTACGGTGTGTCCTGAAACATCTAAAAAACACAGCTTAGAGAGCATAGGGCACTTCCACGCATGGGGGGATAAAGCGGGAAAATTGAAAATCAGCAAGACACAAGCACCCCAAAGTTTAGGGCTGCTCTGTTGACAAGGACCTCCACTTCCTTCCACCTTAAATATCCCAGGAAAGCGAAAAATGGATAAAAAAGTTGTGGTCCTTATGTACAATGGAATATCACTCAGCCATGAAATCAATGTCATAAGGCTAGTAGCAGCATGATGAGTGGATTTAGGTAAGACGATTCTAAGTGAAATAAGTCACACAGAAAAGGACACTTCTCATAAGGTGTCACTTATAGAGGGAATGTAAAAACCGTTACACTTGAACTGAATTACAAAACAGAAGAGAGTCACACATGCAGAAAACACACTATGGCTGCTTAACGGGAAAGGTGAGGTGGGGTGATACATAAAACAAGAGTTTCAAATTAGCTCAGATACCGTTCCATAAACCCAATATGGAATAGACAAGACCTACTCCTTGCTCAGAGAACTGGACTCAACACGCCCGATTCACCGCACAAGAATATATCTGACCAGTAATAATCTTAAAACCTATGTATTGATATCTCTCTGTTAGTGTGTCAAGTGGGTGTAAAGCGGCCTAAACACAGCCGTGAAAAGCAGCTAAACCCCATTATAAAAATAAATTACTTTTAAAAACCCATGAAACAAAGACAGGGAAAGAGAGAGAAATTCTTACAGAATTCGTTCAGGGGCTGTGATGCAACCTGGATTGACCATATCTAGACCCACAGCTGGATGAGACATAAGGGTGGACACTCTTGGGGCTGAGAGGTTTGGTGAGGTTGGGTGAGCAAACGCAGACCCTTTAAAGTAATACTGCGTGCTACCCATCGCATGGGTCCCAAACCTCCAGGTTCAAGGGCATCTTCCTACATCGAAAACATGCATGAGAAACCCAGAAGATGGTACACCGTGTGATGGGGAAAGGTTTCTAAAACGCACCTCATTTCTCATCTCCTTGTGCTCGGGTTCGCCATTCCAGCCACTTTACTAGCAATCTCCCTACTTGGAGCATCAGCACCTTTAACCTCCTGTTCCGTACAGGTTGCAATTTGTCCTGAGGATGAACGGGAAGACGGGGAACCAATGAGAGACTAGCTCTTGGTGTTGGGACAGGCACAGGTCACTCTATTTTCCCATCAGGAAGAAGAATTAACCACAGGCTCAGCCTGCCCCCCGGAACCAGAACAGGGCCTGAAGCCATCCGGCGCTTTTGCGGCCGGCTCCCAAAAAAGCGACTTGTAAAATGGAGCTTCAGGGCACTGCAATTCACAAACCTGCAGAGTTATAAATGATAACTCTCGTCCACAAATATATTGAGGGAAGGCAAAGAAGAGGATTAGAAATCAAGGCAGAATTGCAGGAAACAGATTTCAGGAGGTAGATTCGAATCGCCTTTAAAGCACATGAAAAGCGGCAAAACGTTGACAATGCTGCCCTTGGCCAAAAAGGGCGTATGCGTTTTTTCCTGAATATATTCAGGAAAAAACGCATACGCCCTTTTTGGCCAACCAAGCAACCTGGAAAGGCAAATCAGCGCGACAAAGAAGTCTCGCTTCCCATCGGTCAAAAGGGCCATGCTGAAAAAAGTGTCAAAACCAGAAATGCAGGACAGGCCATGGAGAAATGGGAGCCTTGCTACACCGATGGGCGGGATGTAAATTGCCAACAGCCACTCTGGAGAAGTGTACGGTGTGTCCTGAAACATCTAAAAAACACAGCTTAGAGAGCATAGGGCACTTCCACGCATGGGGGGATAAAGCGGGAAAATTGAAAATCAGCAAGACACAAGCACCCCAAAGTTTAGGGCTGCTCTGTTGACAAGGACCTCCACTTCCTTCCACCTTAAATATCCCAGGAAAGCGAAAAATGGATACAAAAGTTGTGGTCTTTATGTACAATGGAATATCACTCAGCCATGAAATCAATGTCATAAGGCTAGTAGCAGCATGATGAGTGGATTTAGGTAAGACGATTCTAAGTGAAATAAGTCACACAGAAAAGGACACTTCTCATAAGGTGTCACTTATAGAGGGAATGTAAAAACCGTTACACTTGAACTGAATTACAAAACAGAAGAGAGTCACACATGCAGAAAACACACTATGGCTGCTTAACGGGAAAGGTGAGGTGGGGTGATACATAAAACAAGAGTTTCAAATTAGCTCAGATACCGTTCCATAAACCCAATATGGAATAGACAAGACCTACTCCTTGCTCAGAGAACTGGACTCAACACGCCCGATTCACCGCACAAGAATATATCTGACCAGTAATAATCTTAAAACCTATGTATTGATATCTCTCTGTTAGTGTGTCAAGTGGGTGTAAAGAGGCCTAAACACAGCCGTGAAAAGCAGCTAAACCCCATTATAAAAATAAATTACTTTTAAAAACCCATGAAACAAAGACAGGGAAAGAGAGAGAAATTCTTACACAATTCGTTCAGGGGCTGTGATGCAACCTGGATTGACCATATCTAGACCCACAGCTGGATGAGACATAAGGGTGGACACTCTTGGGGCTGAGAGGTTTGGTGAGGTTGGGTGAGCAAACGCAGACCCTTTAAAGTAATACTGCGTGCTACCCATCGCATGGGTCCCAAATCTCCAGGTTCAAGGGCATCTTCCTACATCGAAAACATGCAGGAGAAACCCAGAAGATGGTACACCGTGTGATGGGGAAAGGTTTCTAAAACGCACGTCATTTCTCATCTCCTTGTGCTCGGGTTCGCCATTCCAGCCACTTTACTAGCAATCTCCCTACTTGGAGCCTCAGCACCTTTAACCTCCTGTTCCGTACAGGTTGCAATTTGTCCTGAGGATGAACGGGAAGACGGGGAACCAATGAGAGACTAGCTCTTGGTGTTGGGACAGGCACAGGTCACTCTATTTTCCCATCAGGAAGAAGAATTAACCACAGGCTCAGCCTGCCCCCCGGAACCAGAACAGGGCCTGAAGCCATCCGGCGCTTTTGCGGCCGGCTCCCAAAAAAGCGACTTGTAAAATGGAGCTTCAGGGCACTGCAATTCACAAACCTGCAGAGTTATAAATGATAACTCTCGTCCACAAATATATTGAGGGAAGGCAAAGAAGAGGATTAGAAATCAAGGCAGAATTGCAGGAAACAGATTTCAGGAGGTAGATTCGAATCGCCTTTAAAGCACATGAAAAGCGGCAAAACGTTGACAATGATGCCCTTGGCCAAAAAGGGCGTATGCGTTTTTTCCTGAATATATTCAGGAAAAAACGCATACGCCCTTTTTGGCCAACCAAGCAACCTGGAAAGGCAAATCAGCGCGACAAAGAAGTCTCGCTTCCCATCGGTCAAAAGGGCCATGCTGAAAAAAGTGTCAAAACCAGAAATGCAGGACAGGCCATGGAGAAATGGGAGCCTTGCTACACCGATGGGCGGGATGTAAATTGCCAACAGCCACTCTGGAGAAGTGTACGGTGTGTCCTGAAACATCTAAAAAACACAGCTTAGAGAGCATAGGGCACTTCCACGCATGTGGGGATAAAGCGGGAAAACTGAAAATCAGCAAGACACAAGCACCCCAAAGTTTAGGGCTGCTCTGTTGACAAGGACCTCCACTTCCTTCCACCTTAAATATCCCAGGAAAGCGAAAAATGGATAAAAAAGTTGTGGTCCTTATGTACAATGGAATATCACTCAGCCATGAAACCAATGTCATAAGGCTAGTAGCAGCATGATGAGTGGATTTAGGTAAGACGATTCTAAGTGAAATAAGTCACACAGAAAAGGACACTTCTCATAAGGTGTCACTTATAGAGGGAATGTAAAAACCGTTACACTTGAACTGAATTACAAAACAGAACAGAGTCACACATGCAGAAAACACACTATGGCTGCTTAACGGGAAAGGTGAGGTGGGGTGATACATAAAACAAGAGTTTCAAATTAGCTCAGATACCGTTCCATAAACCCAATATGGAATAGACAAGACCTACTCCTTGCTCAGAGAACTGGACTCAACACGCCCAATTCACCGCACAAGAATATATCTGACCAGTAATAATCTTAAAACCTATGTATTGATATCTCTCTGTTAGTGTGTCAAGTGGGTGTAAAGCGGCCTAAACACAGCCGTGAAAAGCAGCTAAACCCCATTATAAAAATAAATTACTTTTAAAAACCCATGAAACAAAGACAGGGAAAGAGAGAGAGATTCTTACACAATTCGTTCAGGGGCTGTGATGCAACCTGGATTGACCATATCTAGACCCACAGCTGGATGAGACATAAGGGTGGACACTCTTGGGGCTGAGAGGTTTGGTGAGGTTGGGTGAGCAAACGCAGACCCTTTAAAGTAATACTGCGTGCTACCCATCGCATGGGTCCCAAATCTCCAGGTTCAAGGGCATCTTCCTACATCGAAAACATGCATGAGAAACCCAGAAGATGGTACACCGTGTGATGGGGAAAGGTTTCTAAAACGCACCTCATTTCTCATCTCCTTGTGCTCGGGTTCGCCATTCCAGCCACTTTACTAGCAATCTCCCTACTTGGAGCCTCAGCACCTTTAACCTCCTGTTCCGTACAGGTTGCAATTTGTCCTGAGGATGAACGGGAAGACGGGGAACCAATGAGAGACTAGCTCTTGGTGTTGGGACAGGCACAGGTCACTCTATTTTCCCATCAGGAAGAAGAATTAACCACAGGCTCAGCCTGCCCCCCGGAACCAGAACAGGGCCTGAAGCCATCCGGCGCTTTTGCGGCCGGCTCCCAAAAAAGCGACTTGTAAAATGGAGCTTCAGGGCACTGCAATTCACAAACCTGCAGAGTTATAAATGATAACTCTCGTCCACAAATATATTGAGGGAAGGCAAAGAAGAGGATTAGAAATCAAGGCAGAATTGCAGGAAACAGATTTCAGGAGGTAGATTCGAATCGCCTTTAAAGCACATGAAAAGCGGCAAAACGTTGACAATGATGCCCTTGGCCAAAAAGGGCGTATGCGTTTTTTCCTGAATATATTCAGGAAAAAACGCATACGCCCTTTTTGGCCAACCAAGCAACCTGGAAAGGCAAATCAGCGCGACAAAGAAGTCTCGCTTCCCATCGGTCCAAAGGGCCATGCTGAAAAAAGTGTCAAAACCAGAAATGCAGGACAGGCCATGGAGAAATGGGAGCCTTGCTACACCGATGGGCGGGATGTAAATTGCCAACAGCCACTCTGGAGAAGTGTACGGTGTGTCCTGAAACATCTAAAAAACACAGCTTAGAGAGCATAGGGCACTTCCACGCATGGGGGGATAAAGCGGGAAAATTGAAAATCAGCAAGACACAAGCACCCCAAAGTTTAGGGCTGCTCTGTTGACAAGGACCTCCACTTCCTTCCACCTTAAATATCCCAGGAAAGCGAAAAATGGATAAAAAAGTTGTGGTCCTTATGTACAATGGAATATCACTCAGCCATGAAATCAATGTCATAAGGCTAGTAGCAGCATGATGAGTGGATTTAGGTAAGACGATTCTAAGTGAAATAAGTCACACAGAAAAGGACACTTCTCATAAGGTGTCACTTATAGAGGGAATGTAAAAACCGTTACACTTGAACTGAATTACAAAACAGAAGAGAGTCACACATGCAGAAAACACACTATGGCTGCTTAACGGGAAAGTTGATGTGGGGTGATACATAAAACAAGAGTTTCAAATTAGCTCAGATACCGTTCCATAAACCCAATATGGAATAGACAAGACCTACTCCTTGCTCAGAGAACTGGACTCAACACGCCCGATTCACCGCACAAGAATATATCTGACCAGTAATAATCTTAAAACCTATGTATTGATATCTCTCTGTTAGTGTGTCAAGTGGGTGTAAAGCGGCCTAAACACAGCCGTGAAAAGCAGCTAAACCCCATTATAAAAATAAATTACTTTTAAAAACCCATGAAACAAAGACAGGGAAAGAGAGAGAAATTCTTACACAATTCGTTCAGGGGCTGTGATGCAACCTGGATTGACCATATCTAGACCCACAGCTGGATGAGACATAAGGGTGGACACTCTTGGGGCTGAGAGGTTTGGTGAGGTTGGGTGAGCAAACGCAGACCCTTTAAAGTAATACTGCGTGCTACCCATCGCATGGGTCCCAAATCTCCAGGTTCAAGGGCATCTTCCTACATCGAAAACATGCATGAGAAACCCAGAAGATGGTACACCGTGTGATGGGGAAAGGTTTCTAAAACGCACCTCATTTCTCATCTCCTTGTGCTCGGGTTCGCCATTCCAGCCACTTTACTAGCAATCTCCCTACTTGGAGCCTCAGCACCTTTAACCTCCTGTTCCGTACAGGTTGCAATTTGTCCTGAGGATGAACGGGAAGACGGGGAACCAATGAGAGACTAGCTCTTGGTGTTGGGACAGGCACAGGTCACTCTATTTTCCCATCAGGAAGAAGAATTAACCACAGGCTCAGCCTGCCCCCCGGAACCAGAACAGGGCCTGAAGCCATCCGGCGCTTTTGCGGCCGGCTCCCGAAAAAGCGACTTGTAAAATGGAGCTTCAGGGCACTGCAATTCACAAACCTGCAGAGTTATAAATGATAACTCTCGTCCACAAATATATTGAGGGAAGGCAAAGAAGAGGATTAGAAATCAAGGCAGAAATGCAGGAAACAGATTTCAGGAGGTAGATTCGAATCGCCTTTAAAGCACATGAAAAGCGGCAAAACGTTGACAATGATGCCCTTGGCCAAAAAGGGCGTATGCGTTTTTTCCTGAATATATTCAGGAAAAAACGCATACGCCCTTTTTGGCCAACCAAGCAACCTGGAAAGGCAAATCAGCGCGACAAAGAAGTCTCGCTTCCCATCGGTCCAAAGGGCCATGCTGAAAAAAGTGTCAAAACCAGAAATGCAGGACAGGCCATGGAGAAATGGGAGCCTTGCTACACCGATGGGCGGGATGTAAATTGCCAACAGCCACTCTGGAGAAGTGTACGGTGTGTCCTGAAACATCTAAAAAACACAGCTTAGAGAGCATAGGGCAATTCCACGCATGGGGGGATAAAGCGGGAAAATTGAAAATCAGCAAGACACAAGCACCCCAAAGTTTAGGGCTGCTCTGTTGACAAGGACCTCCACTTCCTTCCACCTTAAATATCCCAGGAAAGCGAAAAATGGATAAAAAAGTTGTGGTCCTTATGTACAATGGAATATCACTCAGCCATGAAATCAATGTCATAAGGCTAGTAGCAGCATGATGAGTGGATTTAGGTAAGACGATTCTAAGTGAAATAAGTCACACAGAAAAGGACACTTCTCATAAGGTGTCACTTATAGAGGGAATGTAAAAACCGTTACACTTGAACTGAATTACAAAACAGAGCAGAGTCACACATGCAGAAAACACACTATGGCTGCTTAACGGGAAAGGTGAGGTGGGGTGATACATAAAACAAGAGTTTCAAATTAGCTCAGATACCGTTCCATAAACCCAATATGGAATAGACAAGACCTACTCCTTGCTCAGAGAACTGGACTCAACACGCCCGATTCACCGCACAAGAATATATCTGACCAGTAATAATCTTAAAACCTATGTATTGATATCTCTCTGTTAGTGTGTCAAGTGGGTGTAAAGCGGCCTAAACACAGCCGTGAAAAGCAGCTAAACCCCATTATAAAAATAAATTACTTTTAAAAACCCATGAAACAAAGACAGGGAAAGAGAGAGAAATTCTTACACAATTCGTTCAGGGGCTGTGATGCAACCTGGATTGACCATATCTAGACCCACAGCTGGATGAGACATAAGGGTGGACACTCTTGGGGCTGAGAGGTTTGGTGAGGTTGGGTGAGCAAACGCAGACCCTTTAAAGTAATACTGCGTGCTACCCATCGCATGGGTCCCAAATCTCCAGGTTCAAGGGCATCTTCCTACATCGAAAACATGCATGAGAAACCCAGAAGATGGTACACCGTGTGATGGGGAAAGGTTTCTAAAACGCACCTCATTTCTCATCTCCTTGTGCTCGGGTTCGCCATTCCAGCCACTTTACTAGCAATCTCCCTACTTGGAGCATCAGCACCTTTAACCTCCTGTTCCGTACAGGTTGCAATTTGTCCTGAGGATGAACGGGAAGACGGGGAACCAATGAGAGACTAGCTCTTGGTGTTGGGACAGGCACAGGTCACTCTATTTTCCCATCAGGAAGAAGAATTAACCACAGGCTCAGCCTGCCCCCCGGAACCAGAACAGGGCCTGAAGCCATCCGGCGCTTTTGCGGCCGGCTCCCGAAAAAGCGACTTGTAAAATGGAGCTTCAGGGCACTGCAATTCACAAACCTGCAGAGTTATAAATGATAACTCTCGTCCACAAATATATTGAGGGAAGGCAAAGAAGAGGATTAGAAATCAAGGCAGAATTGCAGGAAACAGATTTCAGGAGGTAGATTCGAATCGCCTTTAAAGCACATGAAAAGCGGCAAAACGTTGACAATGATGCCCTTGGCCAAAAAGGGCGTATGCGTTTTTTCCTGAATATATTCAGGAAAAAACGCATACGCCCTTTTTGGCCAACCAAGCAACCTGGAAAGGCAAATCAGCGCGACAAAGAAGTCTCGCTTCCCATCGGTCCAAAGGGCCATGCTGAAAAAAGTGTCAAAACCAGAAATGCAGGACAGGCCATGGAGAAATGGGAGCCTTGCTACACCGATGGGCGGGATGTAAATTGCCAACAGCCACTCTGGAGAAGTGTACGGTGTGTCCTGAAACATCTAAAAAACACAGCTTAGAGAGCATAGGGCACTTCCACGCATGGGGGGATAAAGCGGGAAAATTGAAAATCAGCAAGACACAAGCACCCCAAAGTTTAGGGCTGCTCTGTTGACAAGGACCTCCACTTCCTTCCACCTTAAATATCCCAGGAAAGCGAAAAATGGATAAAAAAGTTGTGGTCCTTATGTACAATGGAATATCACTCAGCCATGAAATCAATGTCATAAGGCTAGTAGCAGCATGATGAGTGGATTTAGGTAAGACGATTCTAAGTGAAATAAGTCACACAGAAAAGTAGACTTCTCATAAGGTGTCACTTATAGAGGGAATGTAAAAACCGTTACACTTGAACTGAATTACAAAACAGAACAGAGTCACACATGCAGAAAACACACTATGGCTGCTTAACGGGAAAGGTGAGGTGGGGTGATACATAAAACAAGAGTTTCAAATTAGCTCAGATACCGTTCCATAAACCCAATATGGAATAGACAAGACCTACTCCTTGCTCAGAGAACTGGACTCAACACGCCCGATTCACCGCACAAGAATATATCTGACCAGTAATAATCTTAAAACCTATGTATTGATATCTCTCTGTTAGTGTGTCAAGTGGGTGTAAAGCGGCCTAAACACAGCCGTGAAAAGCAGCTAAACCCCATTATAAAAATAAATTACTTTTAAAAACCCATGAAACAAAGACAGGGAAAGAGAGAGAAATTCTTACACAATTCGTTCAGGGGCTGTGATGCAACCTGGATTGACCATATCTAGACCCACAGCTGGATGAGACATAAGGGTGGACACTCTTGGGGCTGAGAGGTTTGGTGAGGTTGGGTGAGCAAACGCAGACCCTTTAAAGTAATACTGCGTGCTACCCATCGCATGGGTCCCAAATCTCCAGGTTCAAGGGCATCTTCCTACATCGAAAACATGCATGAGAAACCCAGAAGATGGTACACCGTGTGATGGGGAAAGGTTTCTAAAACGCACCTCATTTCTCATCTCCTTGTGCTCGGGTTCGCCATTCCAGCCACTTTACTAGCAATCTCCCTACTTGGAGCCTCAGCACCTTTAACCTCCTGTTCCGTACAGGTTGCAATTTGTCCTGAGGATGAACGGGAAGACGGGGAACCAATGAGAGACTAGCTCTTGGTGTTGGGACAGGCACAGGTCACTCTATTTTCCCATCAGGAAGAAGAATTAACCACAGGCTCAGCCTGCCCCCCGGAACCAGAACAGGGCCTGAAGCCATCCGGCGCTTTTGCGGCCGGCTCCCGAAAAAGCGACTTGTAAAATGGAGCTTCAGGGCACTGCAATTCACAAACCTGCAGAGTTATAAATGATAACTCTCGTCCACAAATATATTGAGGGAAGGCAAAGAAGAGGATTAGAAATCAAGGCAGAATGGCAGGAAACAGATTTCAGGAGGTAGATTCGAATCGCCTTTAAAGCACATGAAAAGCGGCAAAACGTTGACAATGCTGCCCTTGGCCAAAAAGGGCGTATGCGTTTTTTCCTGAATATATTCAGGAAAAAACGCATACGCCCTTTTTGGCCAACCAAGCAACCTGGAAAGGCAAATCAGCGCGACAAAGAAGTCTCGCTTCCCATCGGTCCAAAGGGCCATGCTGAAAAAAGTGTCAAAACCAGAAATGCAGGACAGGCCATGGAGAAATGGGAGCCTTGCTACACCGATGGGCGGGATGTAAATTGCCAACAGCCACTCTGGAGAAGTGTACGGTGTGTCCTGAAACATCTAAAAAACACAGCTTAGAGAGCATAGGGCACTTCCACGCATGGGGGGATAAAGCGGGAAAATTGAAAATCAGCAAGACACAAGCACCCCAAAGTTTAGGGCTGCTCTGTTGACAAGGACCTCCACTTCCTTCCACCTTAAATATCCCAGGAAAGCGAAAAATGGATAAAAAAGTTGTGGTCCTTATGTACAATGGAATATCACTCAGCCATGAAACCAATGTCATAAGGCTAGTAGCAGCATGATGAGTGGATTTAGGTAAGACGATTCTAAGTGAAATAAGTCACACAGAAAAGGACACTTCTCATAAGGTGTCACTTATAGAGGGAATGTAAAAACCGTTACACTTGAACTGAATTACAAAACAGAACAGAGTCACACATGCAGAAAACACACTATGGCTGCTTAACGGGAAAGGTGAGGTGGGGTGATACATAAAACAAGAGTTTCAAATTAGCTCAGATACCGTTCCATAAACCCAATATGGAATAGACAAGACCTACTCCTTGCTCAGAGAACTGGACTCAACACGCCCGATTCACCGCACAAGAATATATCTGACCAGTAATAATCTTAAAACCTATGTATTGATATCTCTCTGTTAGTGTGTCAAGTGGGTGTAAAGCGGCCTAAACACAGCCGTGAAAAGCAGCTAAACCCCATTATAAAAATAAATTACTTTTAAAAACCCATGAAACAAAGACAGGGAAAGAGAGAGAAATTCTTACACAATTCGTTCAGGGGCTGTGATGCAACCTGGATTGACCATATCTAGACCCACAGCTGGATGAGACATAAGGGTGGACACTCTTGGGGCTGAGAGGTTTGGTGAGGTTGGGTGAGCAAACGCAGACCCTTTAAAGTAATACTGCGTGCTACCCATCGCATGGGTCCCAAATCTCCAGGTTCAAGGGCATCTTCCTACATCGAAAACATGCATGAGAAACCCAGAAGATGGTACACCGTGTGATGGGGAAAGGTTTCTAAAACGCACCTCATTTCTCATCTCCTTGTGCTCGGGTTCGCCATTCCAGCCACTTTACTAGCAATCTCCCTACTTGGAGCCTCAGCACCTTTAACCTCCTGTTCCGTACAGGTTGCAATTTGTCCTGAGGATGAACGGGAAGACGGGGAACCAATGAGAGACTAGCTCTTGGTGTTGGGACAGGCACAGGTCACTCTATTTTCCCATCAGGAAGAAGAATTAACCACAGGCTCAGCCTGCCCCCCGGAACCAGAACAGGGCCTGAAGCCATCCTGCGCTTTTGCGGCCGGCTCCCAAAAAAGCGACTTGTAAAATGGAGCTTCAGGGCGCTGCAATTCACAAACCTGCAGAGTTATAAATGATAACTCTCGTCCACAAATATATTGAGGGAAGGCAAAGAAGAGGATTAGAAATCAAGGCAGAATGGCAGGAAACAGATTTCAGGAGGTAGATTCGAATCGCCTTTAAAGCACATGAAAAGCGGCAAAACGTTGACAATGATGCCCTTGGCCAAAAAGGGCGTATGCGTTTTTTCCTGAATATATTCAGGAAAAAACGCATACGCCCTTTTTGGCCAACCAAGCAACCTGGAAAGGCAAATCAGCGCGACAAAGAAGTCTCGCTTCCCATCGGTCAAAAGGGCCATGCTGAAAAAAGTGTCAAAACCAGAAATGCAGGACAGGCCATGGAGAAATGGGAGCCTTGCTACACAGATGGGCGGGATGTAAATTGCCAACAGCCACTCTGGAGAAGTGTACGGTGTGTCCTGAAACATCTAAAAAACACAGCTTAGAGAGCATAGGGCACTTCCACGCATGTGGGGATAAAGCGGGAAAACTGAAAATCAGCAAGACACAAGCACCCCAAAGTTTAGGGCTGCTCTGTTGACAAGGACCTCCACTTCCTTCCACCTTAAATATCCCAGGAAAGCGAAAAATGGATAAAAAAGTTGTGGTCCTTATGTACAATGGAATATCACTCAGCCATGAAACCAATGTCATAAGGCTAGTAGCAGCATGATGAGTGGATTTAGGTAAGACGATTCTAAGTGAAATAAGTCACACAGAAAAGGACACTTCTCATAAGGTGTCACTTATAGAGGGAATGTAAAAACCGTTACACTTGAACTGAATTACAAAACAGAACAGAGTCACACATGCAGAAAACACACTATGGCTGCTTAACGGGAAAGGTGAGGTGGGGTGATACATAAAACAAGAGTTTCAAATTAGCTCAGATACCGTTCCATAAACCCAATATGGAATAGACAAGACCTACTCCTTGCTCAGAGAACTGGACTCAACACGCCCAATTCACCGCACAAGAATATATCTGACCAGTAATAATCTTAAAACCTATGTATTGATATCTCTCTGTTAGTGTGTCAAGTGGGTGTAAAGCGGCCTAAACACAGCCGTGAAAAGCAGCTAAACCCCATTATAAAAATAAATTACTTTTAAAAACCCATGAAACAAAGACAGGGAAAGAGAGAGAGATTCTTACACAATTCGTTCAGGGGCTGTGATGCAACCTGGATTGACCATATCTAGACCCACAGCTGGATGAGACATAAGGGTGGACACTCTTGGGGCTGAGAGGTTTGGTGAGGTTGGGTGAGCAAACGCAGACCCTTTAAAGTAATACTGCGTGCTACCCATCGCATGGGTCCCAAATCTCCAGGTTCAAGGGCATCTTCCTACATCGAAAACATGCATGAGAAACCCAGAAGATGGTACACCGTGTGATGGGGAAAGGTTTCTAAAACGCACCTCATTTCTCATCTCCTTGTGCTCGGGTTCGCCATTCCAGCCACTTTACTAGCAATCTCCCTACTTGGAGCCTCAGCACCTTTAACCTCCTGTTCCGTACAGGTTGCAATTTGTCCTGAGGATGAACGGGAAGACGGGGAACCAATGAGAGACTAGCTCTTGGTGTTGGGACAGGCACAGGTCACTCTATTTTCCCATCAGGAAGAAGAATTAACCACAGGCTCAGCCTGCCCCCCGGAACCAGAACAGGGCCTGAAGCCATCCGGCGCTTTTGCGGCCGGCTCCCGAAAAAGCGACTTGTAAAATGGAGCTTCAGGGCACTGCAATTCACAAACCTGCAGAGTTATAAATGATAACTCTCGTCCACAAATATATTGAGGGAAGGCAAAGAAGAGGATTAGAAATCAAGGCAGAATTGCAGGAAACAGATTTCAGGAGGTAGATTCGAATCGCCTTTAAAGCACATGAAAAGCGGCAAAACGTTGACAATGATGCCCTTGGCCAAAAGGGGCGTATGCGTTTTTTCCTGAATATATTCAGGAAAAAACGCATACGCCCTTTTTGGCCAACCAAGCAACCTGGAAAGGCAAATCAGCGCGACAAAGAAGTCTCGCTTCCCATCGGTCCAAAGGGCCATGCTGAAAAAAGTGTCAAAACCAGAAATGCAGGACAGGCCATGGAGAAATGGGAGCCTTGCTACACCGATGGGCGGGATGTAAATTGCCAACAGCCACTCTGGAGAAGTGTACGGTGTGTCCTGAAACATCTAAAAAACACAGCTTAGAGAGCATAGGGCACTTCCACGCATGGGGGGATAAAGCGGGAAAATTGAAAATCAGCAAGACACAAGCACCCCAAAGTTTAGGGCTGCTCTGTTGACAAGGACCTCCACTTCCTTCCACCTTAAATATCCCAGGAAAGCGAAAAATGGATAAAAAAGTTGTGGTCCTTATGTACAATGGAATATCACTCAGCCATGAAATCAATGTCATAAGGCTAGTAGCAGCATGATGAGTGGATTTAGGTAAGACGATTCTAAGTGAAATAAGTCACACAGAAAAGGACACTTCTCATAAGGTGTCACTTATAGAGGGAATGTAAAAACCGTTACACTTGAACTGAATTACAAAACAGAACAGAGTCACACATGCAGAAAACACACTATGGCTGCTTAACGGGAAAGGTGAGGTGGGGTGATACATAAAACAAGAGTTTCAAATTAGCTCAGATACCGTTCCATAAACCCAATATGGAATAGACAAGACCTACTCCTTGCTCAGAGAACTGGACTCAACACGCCCGATTCACCGCACAAGAATATATCTGACCAGTAATAATCTTAAAACCTATGTATTGATATCTCTCTGTTAGTGTGTCAAGTGGGTGTAAAGCGGCCTAAACACAGCCGTGAAAAGCAGCTAAACCCCATTATAAAAATAAATTACTTTTAAAAACCCATGAAACAAAGACAGGGAAAGAGAGAGAAATTCTTACACAATTCGTTCAGGGGCTGTGATGCAACCTGGATTGACCATATCTAGACCCACAGCTGGATGAGACATAAGGGTGGACACTCTTGGGGCTGAGAGGTTTGGTGAGGTTGGGTGAGCAAACGCAGACCCTTTAAAGTAATACTGCGTGCTACCCATCGCATGGGTCCCAAATCTCCAGGTTCAAGGGCATCTTCCTACATCGAAAACATGCATGAGAAACCCAGAAGATGGTACACCGTGTGATGGGGAAAGGTTTCTAAAACGCACCTCATTTCTCATCTCCTTGTGCTCGGGTTCGCCATTCCAGCCACTTTACTAGCAATCTCCCTACTTGGAGCATCAGCACCTTTAACCTCCTGTTCCGTACAGGTTGCAATTTGTCCTGAGGATGAACGGGAAGACGGGGAACCAATGAGAGACTAGCTCTTGGTGTTGGGACAGGCACAGGTCACTCTATTTTCCCATCAGGAAGAAGAATGAACCACAGGCTCAGCCTGCCCCCCGGAACCAGAACAGGGCCTGAAGCCATCCGGCGCTTTTGCGGCCGGCTCCCGAAAAAGCGACTTGTAAAATGGAGCTTCAGGGCACTGCAATTCACAAACCTGCAGAGTTATAAATGATAACTCTCGTCCACAAATATATTGAGGGAAGGCAAAGAAGAGGATTAGAAATCAAGGCAGAATTGCAGGAAACAGATTTCAGGAGGTAGATTCGAATCGCCTTTAAAGCACATGAAAAGCGGCAAAACGTTGACAATGATGCCCTTGGCCAAAAAGGGCGTATGCGTTTTTTCCTGAATATATTCAGGAAAAAACGCATACGCCCTTTTTGGCCAACCAAGCAACCTGGAAAGGCAAATCAGCGCGACAAAGAAGTCTCGCTTCCCATCGGTCCAAAGGGCCATGCTGAAAAAAGTGTCAAAACCAGAAATGCAGGACAGGCCATGGAGAAATGGGAGCCTTGCTACACCGATGGGCGGGATGTAAATTGCCAACAGCCACTCTGGAGAAGTGTACGGTGTGTCCTGAAACATCTAAAAAACACAGCTTAGAGAGCATAGGGCACTTCCACGCATGGGGGGATAAAGCGGGAAAATTGAAAATCAGCAAGACACAAGCACCCCAAAGTTTAGGGCTGCTCTGTTGACAAGGACCTCCACTTCCTTCCACCTTAAATATCCCAGGAAAGCGAAAAATGGATAAAAAAGTTGTGGTCCTTATGTACAATGGAATATCACTCAGCCATGAAACCAATGTCATAAGGCTAGTAGCAGCATGATGAGTGGATTTAGGTAAGACGATTCTAAGTGAAATAAGTCACACAGAAAAGGACACTTCTCATAAGGTGTCACTTATAGAGGGAATGTAAAAACCGTTACACTTGAACTGAATTACAAAACAGAACAGAGTCACACATGCAGAAAACACACTATGGCTGCTTAACGGGAAAGGTGAGGTGGGGTGATACATAAAACAAGAGTTTCAAATTAGCTCAGATACCGTTCCATAAACCCAATATGGAATAGACAAGACCTACTCCTTGCTCAGAGAACTGGACTCAACACGCCCGATTCACCGCACAAGAATATATCTGACCAGTAATAATCTTAAAACCTATGTATTGATATCTCTCTGTTAGTGTGTCAAGTGGGTGTAAAGCGGCCTAAACACAGCCGTGAAAAGCAGCTAAACCCCATTATAAAAATAAATTACTTTTAAAAACCCATGAAACAAAGACAGGGAAAGAGAGAGAAATTCTTACACAATTCGTTCAGGGGCTGTGATGCAACCTGGATTGACCATATCTAGACCCACAGCTGGATGAGACATAAGGGTGGACACTCTTGGGGCTGAGAGGTTTGGTGAGGTTGGGTGAGCAAACGCAGACCCTTTAAAGTAATACTGCGTGCTACCCATCGCATGGGTCCCAAATCTCCAGGTTCAAGGGCATCTTCCTACATCGAAAACATGCATGAGAAACCCAGAAGATGGTACACCGTGTGATGGGGAAAGGTTTCTAAAACGCACCTCATTTCTCATCTCCTTGTGCTCGGGTTCGCCATTCCAGCCACTTTACTAGCAATCTCCCTACTTGGAGCCTCAGCACCTTTAACCTCCTGTTCCGTACAGGTTGCAATTTGTCCTGAGGATGAACGGGAAGACGGGGAACCAATGAGAGACTAGCTCTTGGTGTTGGGACAGGCACAGGTCACTCTATTTTCCCATCAGGAAGAAGAATTAACCACAGGCTCAGCCTGCCCCCCGGAACCAGATCAGGGCCTGAAGCCATCCTGCGCTTTTGCGGCCGGCTCCCGAAAAAGCGACTTGTAAAATGGAGCTTCAGGGCACTGCAATTCACAAACCTGCAGAGTTATAAATGATAACTCTCGTCCACAAATATATTGAGGGAAGGCAAAGAAGAGGATTAGAAATCAAGGCAGAATTGCAGGAAACAGATTTCAGGAGGTAGATTCGAATCGCCTTTAAAGCACATGAAAAGCGGCAAAACGTTGACAATGATGCCCTTGGCCAAAAAGGGCGTATGCGTTTTTTCCTGAATATATTCAGGAAAAAACGCATACGCCCTTTTTGGCCAACCAAGCAACCTGGAAAGGCAAATCAGCGCGACAAAGAAGTCTCGCTTCCCATCGGTCAAAAGGGCCATGCTGAAAAAAGTGTCAAAACCAGAAATGCAGGACAGGCCATGGAGAAATGGGAGCCTTGCTACACAGATGGGCGGGATGTAAATTGCCAACAGCCACTCTGGAGAAGTGTACGGTGTGTCCTGAAACATCTAAAAAACACAGCTTAGAGAGCATAGGGCACTTCCACGCATGTGGGGATAAAGCGGGAAAACTGAAAATCAGCAAGACACAAGCACCCCAAAGTTTAGGGCTGCTCTGTTGACAAGGACCTCCACTTCCTTCCACCTTAAATATCCCAGGAAAGCGAAAAATGGATAAAAAAGTTGTGGTCCTTATGTACAATGGAATATCACTCAGCCATGAAACCAATGTCATAAGGCTAGTAGCAGCATGATGAGTGGATTTAGGTAAGACGATTCTAAGTGAAATAAGTCACACAGAAAAGGACACTTCTCATAAGGTGTCACTTATAGAGGGAATGTAAAAACCGTTACACTTGAACTGAATTACAAAACAGAACAGAGTCACACATGCAGAAAACACACTATGGCTGCTTAACGGGAAAGGTGAGGTGGGGTGATACATAAAACAAGAGTTTCAAATTAGCTCAGATACCGTTCCATAAACCCAATATGGAATAGACAAGACCTACTCCTTGCTCAGAGAACTGGACTCAACACGCCCAATTCACCGCACAAGAATATATCTGACCAGTAATAATCTTAAAACCTATGTATTGATATCTCTCTGTTAGTGTGTCAAGTGGGTGTAAAGCGGCCTAAACACAGCCGTGAAAAGCAGCTAAACCCCATTATAAAAATAAATTACTTTTAAAAACCCATGAAACAAAGACAGGGAAAGAGAGAGAGATTCTTACACAATTCGTTCAGGGGCTGTGATGCAACCTGGATTGACCATATCTAGACCCACAGCTGGATGAGACATAAGGGTGGACACTCTTGGGGCTGAGAGGTTTGGTGAGGTTGGGTGAGCAAACGCAGACCCTTTAAAGTAATACTGCGTGCTACCCATCGCATGGGTCCCAAATCTCCAGGTTCAAGGGCATCTTCCTACATCGAAAACATGCATGAGAAACCCAGAAGATGGTACACCGTGTGATGGGGAAAGGTTTCTAAAACGCACCTCATTTCTCATCTCCTTGTGCTCGGGTTCGCCATTCCAGCCACTTTACTAGCAATCTCCCTACTTGGAGCCTCAGCACCTTTAACCTCCTGTTCCGTACAGGTTGCAATTTGTCCTGAGGATGAACGGGAAGACGGGGAACCAATGAGAGACTAGCTCTTGGTGTTGGGACAGGCACAGGTCACTCTATTTTCCCATCAGGAAGAAGAATTAACCACAGGCTCAGCCTGCCCCCCGGAACCAGAACAGGGCCTGAAGCCATCCGGCGCTTTTGCGGCCGGCTCCCAAAAAAGCGACTTGTAAAATGGAGCTTCAGGGCACTGCAATTCACAAACCTGCAGAGTTATAAATGATAACTCTCGTCCACAAATATATTGAGGGAAGGCAAAGAAGAGGATTAGAAATCAAGGCAGAATTGCAGGAAACAGATTTCAGGAGGTAGATTCGAATCGCCTTTAAAGCACATGAAAAGCGGCAAAACGTTGACAATGATGCCCTTGGCCAAAAAGGGCGTATGCGTTTTTTCCTGAATATATTCAGGAAAAAACGCATACGCCCTTTTTGGCCAACCAAGCAACCTGGAAAGGCAAATCAGCGCGACAAAGAAGTCTCGCTTCCCATCGGTCCAAAGGGCCATGCTGAAAAAAGTGTCAAAACCAGAAATGCAGGACAGGCCATGGAGAAATGGGAGCCTTGCTACACCGATGGGCGGGATGTAAATTGCCAACAGCCACTCTGGAGAAGTGTACGGTGTGTCCTGAAACATCTAAAAAACACAGCTTAGAGAGCATAGGGCACTTCCACGCATGGGGGGATAAAGCGGGAAAATTGAAAATCAGCAAGACACAAGCACCCCAAAGTTTAGGGCTGCTCTGTTGACAAGGACCTCCACTTCCTTCCACCTTAAATATCCCAGGAAAGCGAAAAATGGATAAAAAAGTTGTGGTCCTTATGTACAATGGAATATCACTCAGCCATGAAATCAATGTCATAAGGCTAGTAGCAGCATGATGAGTGGATTTAGGTAAGACGATTCTAAGTGAAATAAGTCACACAGAAAAGGACACTTCTCATAAGGTGTCACTTATAGAGGGAATGTAAAAACCGTTACACTTGAACTGAATTACAAAACAGAAGAGAGTCACACATGCAGAAAACACACTATGGCTGCTTAACGGGAAAGTTGATGTGGGGTGATACATAAAACAAGAGTTTCAAATTAGCTCAGATACCGTTCCATAAACCCAATATGGAATAGACAAGACCTACTCCTTGCTCAGAGAACTGGACTCAACACGCCCGATTCACCGCACAAGAATATATCTGACCAGTAATAATCTTAAAACCTATGTATTGATATCTCTCTGTTAGTGTGTCAAGTGGGTGTAAAGCGGCCTAAACACAGCCGTGAAAAGCAGCTAAACCCCATTATAAAAATAAATTACTTTTAAAAACCCATGAAACAAAGACAGGGAAAGAGAGAGAAATTCTTACACAATTCGTTCAGGGGCTGTGATGCAACCTGGATTGACCATATCTAGACCCACAGCTGGATGAGACATAAGGGTGGACACTCTTGGGGCTGAGAGGTTTGGTGAGGTTGGGTGAGCAAACGCAGACCCTTTAAAGTAATACTGCGTGCTACCCATCGCATGGGTCCCAAATCTCCAGGTTCAAGGGCATCTTCCTACATCGAAAACATGCATGAGAAACCCAGAAGATGGTACACCGTGTGATGGGGAAAGGTTTCTAAAACGCACCTCATTTCTCATCTCCTTGTGCTCGGGTTCGCCATTCCAGCCACTTTACTAGCAATCTCCCTACTTGGAGCCTCAGCACCTTTAACCTCCTGTTCCGTACAGGTTGCAATTTGTCCTGAGGATGAACGGGAAGACGGGGAACCAATGAGAGACTAGCTCTTGGTGTTGGGACAGGCACAGGTCACTCTATTTTCCCATCAGGAAGAAGAATTAACCACAGGCTCAGCCTGCCCCCCGGAACCAGATCAGGGCCTGAAGCCATCCTGCGCTTTTGCGGCCGGCTCCCGAAAAAGCGACTTGTAAAATGGAGCTTCAGGGCACTGCAATTCACAAACCTGCAGAGTTATAAATGATAACTCTCGTCCACAAATATATTGAGGGAAGGCAAAGAAGAGGATTAGAAATCAAGGCAGAATTGCAGGAAACAGATTTCAGGAGGTAGATTCGAATCGCCTTTAAAGCACATGAAAAGCGGCAAAACGTTGACAATGATGCCCTTGGCCAAAAAGGGCGTATGCGTTTTTTCCTGAATATATTCAGGAAAAAACGCATACGCCCTTTTTGGCCAACCAAGCAACCTGGAAAGGCAAATCAGCGCGACAAAGAAGTCTCGCTTCCCATCGGTCAAAAGGGCCATGCTGAAAAAAGTGTCAAAACCAGAAATGCAGGACAGGCCATGGAGAAATGGGAGCCTTGCTACACAGATGGGCGGGATGTAAATTGCCAACAGCCACTCTGGAGAAGTGTACGGTGTGTCCTGAAACATCTAAAAAACACAGCTTAGAGAGCATAGGGCACTTCCACGCATGTGGGGATAAAGCGGGAAAACTGAAAATCAGCAAGACACAAGCACCCCAAAGTTTAGGGCTGCTCTGTTGACAAGGACCTCCACTTCCTTCCACCTTAAATATCCCAGGAAAGCGAAAAATGGATAAAAAAGTTGTGGTCCTTATGTACAATGGAATATCACTCAGCCATGAAACCAATGTCATAAGGCTAGTAGCAGCATGATGAGTGGATTTAGGTAAGACGATTCTAAGTGAAATAAGTCACACAGAAAAGGACACTTCTCATAAGGTGTCACTTATAGAGGGAATGTAAAAACCGTTACACTTGAACTGAATTACAAAACAGAACAGAGTCACACATGCAGAAAACACACTATGGCTGCTTAACGGGAAAGGTGAGGTGGGGTGATACATAAAACAAGAGTTTCAAATTAGCTCAGATACCGTTCCATAAACCCAATATGGAATAGACAAGACCTACTCCTTGCTCAGAGAACTGGACTCAACACGCCCAATTCACCGCACAAGAATATATCTGACCAGTAATAATCTTAAAACCTATGTATTGATATCTCTCTGTTAGTGTGTCAAGTGGGTGTAAAGCGGCCTAAACACAGCCGTGAAAAGCAGCTAAACCCCATTATAAAAATAAATTACTTTTAAAAACCCATGAAACAAAGACAGGGAAAGAGAGAGAGATTCTTACACAATTCGTTCAGGGGCTGTGATGCAACCTGGATTGACCATATCTAGACCCACAGCTGGATGAGACATAAGGGTGGACACTCTTGGGGCTGAGAGGTTTGGTGAGGTTGGGTGAGCAAACGCAGACCCTTTAAAGTAATACTGCGTGCTACCCATCGCATGGGTCCCAAATCTCCAGGTTCAAGGGCATCTTCCTACATCGAAAACATGCATGAGAAACCCAGAAGATGGTACACCGTGTGATGGGGAAAGGTTTCTAAAACGCACCTCATTTCTCATCTCCTTGTGCTCGGGTTCGCCATTCCAGCCACTTTACTAGCAATCTCCCTACTTGGAGCCTCAGCACCTTTAACCTCCTGTTCCGTACAGGTTGCAATTTGTCCTGAGGATGAACGGGAAGACGGGGAACCAATGAGAGACTAGCTCTTGGTGTTGGGACAGGCACAGGTCACTCTATTTTCCCATCAGGAAGAAGAATTAACCACAGGCTCAGCCTGCCCCCCGGAACCAGAACAGGGCCTGAAGCCATCCGGCGCTTTTGCGGCCGGCTCCCAAAAAAGCGACTTGTAAAATGGAGCTTCAGGGCACTGCAATTCACAAACCTGCAGAGTTATAAATGATAACTCTCGTCCACAAATATATTGAGGGAAGGCAAAGAAGAGGATTAGAAATCAAGGCAGAATTGCAGGAAACAGATTTCAGGAGGTAGATTCGAATCGCCTTTAAAGCACATGAAAAGCGGCAAAACGTTGACAATGATGCCCTTGGCCAAAAAGGGCGTATGCGTTTTTTCCTGAATATATTCAGGAAAAAACGCATACGCCCTTTTTGGCCAACCAAGCAACCTGGAAAGGCAAATCAGCGCGACAAAGAAGTCTCGCTTCCCATCGGTCAAAAGGGCCATGCTGAAAAAAGTGTCAAAACCAGAAATGCAGGACAGGCCATGGAGAAATGGGAGCCTTGCTACACAGATGGGCGGGATGTAAATTGCCAACAGCCACTCTGGAGAAGTGTACGGTGTGTCCTGAA
Organism: Balaenoptera physalus; assembly: GCF_965194825.1. NCBI lineage: Eukaryota > Metazoa > Chordata > Mammalia > Artiodactyla > Balaenopteridae > Balaenoptera > Balaenoptera physalus. The sequence goes on from NW_028126474.1 coordinate 408,925, forward strand.
ACATCTAAAAAACACAGCTTAGAGAGCATAGGGCACTTCCACGCATGTGGGGATAAAGCGGGAAAACTGAAAATCAGCAAGACACAAGCACCCCAAAGTTTAGGGCTGCTCTGTTGACAAGGACCTCCACTTCCTTCCACCTTAAATATCCCAGGAAAGCGAAAAATGGATAAAAAAGTTGTGGTCCTTATGTACAATGGAATATCACTCAGCCATGAAACCAATGTCATAAGGCTAGTAGCAGCATGATGAGTGGATTTAGGTAAGACGATTCTAAGTGAAATAAGTCACACAGAAAAGGACACTTCTCATAAGGTGTCACTTATAGAGGGAATGTAAAAACCGTTACACTTGAACTGAATTACAAAACAGAACAGAGTCACACATGCAGAAAACACACTATGGCTGCTTAACGGGAAAGGTGAGGTGGGGTGATACATAAAACAAGAGTTTCAAATTAGCTCAGATACCGTTCCATAAACCCAATATGGAATAGACAAGACCTACTCCTTGCTCAGAGAACTGGACTCAACACGCCCAATTCACCGCACAAGAATATATCTGACCAGTAATAATCTTAAAACCTATGTATTGATATCTCTCTGTTAGTGTGTCAAGTGGGTGTAAAGCGGCCTAAACACAGCCGTGAAAAGCAGCTAAACCCCATTATAAAAATAAATTACTTTTAAAAACCCATGAAACAAAGACAGGGAAAGAGAGAGAGATTCTTACACAATTCGTTCAGGGGCTGTGATGCAACCTGGATTGACCATATCTAGACCCACAGCTGGATGAGACATAAGGGTGGACACTCTTGGGGCTGAGAGGTTTGGTGAGGTTGGGTGAGCAAACGCAGACCCTTTAAAGTAATACTGCGTGCTACCCATCGCATGGGTCCCAAATCTCCAGGTTCAAGGGCATCTTCCTACATCGAAAACATGCATGAGAAACCCAGAAGATGGTACACCGTGTGATGGGGAAAGGTTTCTAAAACGCACCTCATTTCTCATCTCCTTGTGCTCGGGTTCACCATTCCAGCCACTTTAGTAGCAATCTCCCTACTTGGAGCATCAGCACCTTTAACCTCCTGTTCCGTACAGGTTGCAATTTGTCCTGAGGATGAACGGGAAGACGGGGAACCAATGAGAGACTAGCTCTTGGTGTTGGGACAGGCACAGGTCACTCTATTTTCCCATCAGGAAGAAGAATTAACCACAGGCTCAGCCTGCCCCCCGGAACCAGAACAGGGCCTGAAGCCATCCGGCGCTTTTGCGGCCGGCTCCCAAAAAAGCGACTTGTAAAATGGAGCTTCAGGGCACTGCAATTCACAAACCTGCAGAGTTATAAATGATAACTCTCGTCCACAAATATATTGAGGGAAGGCAAAGAAGAGGATTAGAAATCAAGGCAGAATTGCAGGAAACAGATTTCAGGAGGTAGATTCGAATCGCCTTTAAAGCACATGAAAAGCGGCAAAACGTTGACAATGATGCCCTTGGCCAAAAAGGGCGTATGCGTTTTTTCCTGAATATATTCAGGAAAAAACGCATACGCCCTTTTTGGCCAACCAAGCAACCTGGAAAGGCAAATCAGCGCGACAAAGAAGTCTCGCTTCCCATCGGTCCAAAGGGCCATGCTGAAAAAAGTGTCAAAACCAGAAATGCAGGACAGGCCATGGAGAAATGGGAGCCTTGCTACATCGATGGGCGGGATGTAAATTGCCAACAGCCACTCTGGAGAAGTGTACGGTGTGTCCTGAAACATCTAAAAAACACAGCTTAGAGAGCATAGGGCACTTCCACGCATGGGGGGATAAAGCGGGAAAATTGAAAATCAGCAAGACACAAGCACCCCAAAGTTTAGGGCTGCTCTGTTGACAAGGACCTCCACTTCCTTCCACCTTAAATATCCCAGGAAAGCGAAAAATGGATAAAAAAGTTGTGGTCCTTATGTACAATGGAATATCACTCAGCCATGAAATCAATGTCATAAGGCTAGTAGCAGCATGATGAGTGGATTTAGGTAAGACGATTCTAAGTGAAATAAGTCACACAGAAAAGGACACTTCTCATAAGGTGTCACTTATAGAGGGAATGTAAAAACCGTTACACTTGAACTGAATTACAAAACAGAAGAGAGTCACACATGCAGAAAACACACTATGGCTGCTTAACGGGAAAGTTGATGTGGGGTGATACATAAAACAAGAGTTTCAAATTAGCTCAGATACCGTTCCATAAACCCAATATGGAATAGACAAGACCTACTCCTTGCTCAGAGAACTGGACTCAACACGCCCGATTCACCGCACAAGAATATATCTGACCAGTAATAATCTTAAAACCTATGTATTGATATCTCTCTGTTAGTGTGTCAAGTGGGTGTAAAGCGGCCTAAACACAGCCGTGAAAAGCAGCTAAACCCCATTATAAAAATAAATTACTTTTAAAAACCCATGAAACAAAGACAGGGAAAGAGAGAGAAATTCTTACACAATTCGTTCAGGGGCTGTGATGCAACCTGGATTGACCATATCTAGACCCACATCTGGATGAGACATAAGGGTGGACACTCTTGGGGCTGAGAGGTTTGGTGAGGTTGGGTGAGCAAACGCAGACCCTTTAAAGTAATACTGCGTGCTACCCATCGCATGGGTCCCAAATCTCCAGGTTCAAGGGCATCTTCCTACATCGAAAACATGCATGAGAAACCCAGAAGATGGTACACCGTGTGATGGGGAAAGGTTTCTAAAACGCACCTCATTTCTCATTTCCTTGTGCTCGGGTTCGCCATTCCAGCCACTTTACTAGCAATCTCCCTACTTGGAGCCTCAGCACCTTTAACCTCCTGTTCCGTACAGGTTGCAATTTGTCCTGAGGATGAACGGGAAGACGGGGAACCAATGAGAGACTAGCTCTTGGTGTTGGGACAGGCACAGGTCACTCTATTTTCCCATCAGGAAGAAGAATTAACCACAGGCTCAGCCTGCCCCCCGGAACCAGATCAGGGCCTGAAGCCATCCTGCGCTTTTGCGGCCGGCTCCCGAAAAAGCGACTTGTAAAATGGAGCTTCAGGGCACTGCAATTCACAAACCTGCAGAGTTATAAATGATAACTCTCGTCCACAAATATATTGAGGGAAGGCAAAGAAGAGGATTAGAAATCAAGGCAGAATTGCAGGAAACAGATTTCAGGAGGTAGATTCGAATCGCCTTTAAAGCACATGAAAAGCGGCAAAACGTTGACAATGATGCCCTTGGCCAAAAAGGGCGTATGCGTTTTTTCCTGAATATATTCAGGAAAAAACGCATACGCCCTTTTTGGCCAACCAAGCAACCTGGAAAGGCAAATCAGCGCGACAAAGAAGTCTCGCTTCCCATCGGTCAAAAGGGCCATGCTGAAAAAAGTGTCAAAACCAGAAATGCAGGACAGGCCATGGAGAAATGGGAGCCTTGCTACACAGATGGGCGGGATGTAAATTGCCAACAGCCACTCTGGAGAAGTGTACGGTGTGTCCTGAAACATCTAAAAAACACAGCTTAGAGAGCATAGGGCACTTCCACGCATGTGGGGATAAAGCGGGAAAACTGAAAATCAGCAAGACACAAGCACCCCAAAGTTTAGGGCTGCTCTGTTGACAAGGACCTCCACTTCCTTCCACCTTAAATATCCCAGGAAAGCGAAAAATGGATAAAAAAGTTGTGGTCCTTATGTACAATGGAATATCACTCAGCCATGAAACCAATGTCATAAGGCTAGTAGCAGCATGATGAGTGGATTTAGGTAAGACGATTCTAAGTGAAATAAGTCACACAGAAAAGGACACTTCTCATAAGGTGTCACTTATAGAGGGAATGTAAAAACCGTTACACTTGAACTGAATTACAAAACAGAACAGAGTCACACATGCAGAAAACACACTATGGCTGCTTAACGGGAAAGGTGAGGTGGGGTGATACATAAAACAAGAGTTTCAAATTAGCTCAGATACCGTTCCATAAACCCAATATGGAATAGACAAGACCTACTCCTTGCTCAGAGAACTGGACTCAACACGCCCAATTCACCGCACAAGAATATATCTGACCAGTAATAATCTTAAAACCTATGTATTGATATCTCTCTGTTAGTGTGTCAAGTGGGTGTAAAGCGGCCTAAACACAGCCGTGAAAAGCAGCTAAACCCCATTATAAAAATAAATTACTTTTAAAAACCCATGAAACAAAGACAGGGAAAGAGAGAGAGATTCTTACACAATTCGTTCAGGGGCTGTGATGCAACCTGGATTGACCATATCTAGACCCACAGCTGGATGAGACATAAGGGTGGACACTCTTGGGGCTGAGAGGTTTGGTGAGGTTGGGTGAGCAAACGCAGACCCTTTAAAGTAATACTGCGTGCTACCCATCGCATGGGTCCCAAATCTCCAGGTTCAAGGGCATCTTCCTACATCGAAAACATGCATGAGAAACCCAGAAGATGGTACACCGTGTGATGGGGAAAGGTTTCTAAAACGCACCTCATTTCTCATCTCCTTGTGCTCGGGTTCGCCATTCCAGCCACTTTACTAGCAATCTCCCTACTTGGAGCCTCAGCACCTTTAACCTCCTGTTCCGTACAGGTTGCAATTTGTCCTGAGGATGAACGGGAAGACGGGGAACCAATGAGAGACTAGCTCTTGGTGTTGGGACAGGCACAGGTCACTCTATTTTCCCATCAGGAAGAAGAATTAACCACAGGCTCAGCCTGCCCCCCGGAACCAGAACAGGGCCTGAAGCCATCCGGCGCTTTTGCGGCCGGCTCCCAAAAAAGCGACTTGTAAAATGGAGCTTCAGGGCACTGCAATTCACAAACCTGCAGAGTTATAAATGATAACTCTCGTCCACAAATATATTGAGGGAAGGCAAAGAAGAGGATTAGAAATCAAGGCAGAATTGCAGGAAACAGATTTCAGGAGGTAGATTCGAATCGCCTTTAAAGCACATGAAAAGCGGCAAAACGTTGACAATGATGCCCTTGGCCAAAAAGGGCGTATGCGTTTTTTCCTGAATATATTCAGGAAAAAACGCATACGCCCTTTTTGGCCAACCAAGCAACCTGGAAAGGCAAATCAGCGCGACAAAGAAGTCTCGCTTCCCATCGGTCCAAAGGGCCATGCTGAAAAAAGTGTCAAAACCAGAAATGCAGGACAGGCCATGGAGAAATGGGAGCCTTGCTACACCGATGGGCGGGATGTAAATTGCCAACAGCCACTCTGGAGAAGTGTACGGTGTGTCCTGAAACATCTAAAAAACACAGCTTAGAGAGCATAGGGCACTTCCACGCATGGGGGGATAAAGCGGGAAAATTGAAAATCAGCAAGACACAAGCACCCCAAAGTTTAGGGCTGCTCTGTTGACAAGGACCTCCACTTCCTTCCACCTTAAATATCCCAGGAAAGCGAAAAATGCATAAAAAAGTTGTGGTCCTTATGTACAATGGAATATCACTCAGCCATGAAATCAATGTCATAAGGCTAGTAGCAGCATGATGAGTGGATTTAGGTAAGACGATTCTAAGTGAAATAAGTCACACAGAAAAGGACACTTCTCATAAGGTGTCACTTATAGAGGGAATGTAAAAACCGTTACACTTGAACTGAATTACAAAACAGAACAGAGTCACACATGCAGAAAACACACTATGGCTGCTTAACGGGAAAGGTGAGGTGGGGTGATACATAAAACAAGAGTTTCAAATTAGCTCAGATACCGTTCCATAAACCCAATATGGAATAGACAAGACCTACTCCTTGCTCAGAGAACTGGACTCAACACGCCCGATTCACCGCACAAGAATATATCTGACCAGTAATAATCTTAAAACCTATGTATTGATATCTCTCTGTTAGTGTGTCAAGTGGGTGTAAAGCGGCCTAAACACAGCCGTGAAAAGCAGCTAAACCCCATTATAAAAATAAATTACTTTTAAAAACCCATGAAACAAAGACAGGGAAAGAGAGAGAAATTCTTACACAATTCGTTCAGGGGCTGTGATGCAACCTGGATTGACCATATCTAGACCCACAGCTGGATGAGACATAAGGGTGGACACTCTTGGGGCTGAGAGGTTTGGTGAGGTTGGGTGAGCAAACGCAGACCCTTTAAAGTAATACTGCGTGCTACCCATCGCATGGGTCCCAAATCTCCAGGTTCAAGGGCATCTTCCTACATCGAAAACATGCATGAGAAACCCAGAAGATGGTACACCGTGTGATGGGGAAAGGTTTCTAAAACGCACCTCATTTCTCATCTCCTTGTGCTCGGGTTCGCCATTCCAGCCACTTTACTAGCAATCTCCCTACTTGGAGCATCAGCACCTTTAACCTCCTGTTCCGTACAGGTTGCAATTTGTCCTGAGGATGAACGGGAAGACGGGGAACCAATGAGAGACTAGCTCTTGGTGTTGGGACAGGCACAGGTCACTCTATTTTCCCATCAGGAAGAAGAATTAACCACAGGCTCAGCCTGCCCCCCGGAACCAGAACAGGGCCTGAAGCCATCCTGCGCTTTTGCGGCCGGCTCCCGAAAAAGCGACTTGTAAAATGGAGCTTCAGGGCACTGCAATTCACAAACCTGCAGAGTTATAAATGATAACTCTCGTCCACAAATATATTGAGGGAAGGCAAAGAAGAGGATTAGAAATCAAGGCAGAATTGCAGGAAACAGATTTCAGGAGGTAGATTCGAATCGCCTTTAAAGCACATGAAAAGCGGCAAAACGTTGACAATGATGCCCTTGGCCAAAAAGGGCGTATGCGTTTTTTCCTGAATATATTCAGGAAAAAACGCATACGCCCTTTTTGGCCAACCAAGCAACCTGGAAAGGCAAATCAGCGCGACAAAGAAGTCTCGCTTCCCATCGGTCAAAAGGGCCATGCTGAAAAAAGTGTCAAAACCAGAAATGCAGGACAGGCCATGGAGAAATGGGAGCCTTGCTACACCGATGGGCGGGATGTAAATTGCCAACAGCCACTCTGGAGAAGTGTACGGTGTGTCCTGAAACATCTAAAAAACACAGCTTAGAGAGCATAGGGCACTTCCACGCATGGGGGGATAAAGCGGGAAAACTGAAAATCAGCAAGACACAAGCACCCCAAAGTTTAGGGCTGCTCTGTTGACAAGGACCTCCACTTCCTTCCACCTTAAATATCCCAGGAAAGCGAAAAATGGATAAAAAAGTTGTGGTCCTTATGTACAATGGAATATCACTCAGCCATGAAATCAATGTCATAAGGCTAGTAGCAGCATGATGAGTGGATTTAGGTAAGACGATTCTAAGTGAAATAAGTCACACAGAAAAGGACACTTCTCATAAGGTGTCACTTATAGAGGGAATGTAAAAACCGTTACACTTGAACTGAATTACAAAACAGAACAGAGTCACACATGCAGAAAACACACTATGGCTGCTTAACGGGAAAGGTGAGGTGGGGTGATACATAAAACAAGAGTTTCAAATTAGCTCAGATACCGTTCCATAAACCCAATATGGAATAGACAAGACCTACTCCTTGCTCAGAGAACTGGACTCAACACGCCCGATTCACCGCACAAGAATATATCTGACCAGTAATAATCTTAAAACCTATGTATTGATATCTCTCTGTTAGTGTGTCAAGTGGGTGTAAAGCGGCCTAAACACAGCCGTGAAAAGCAGCTAAACCCCATTATAAAAATAAATTACTTTTAAAAACCCATGAAACAAAGACAGGGAAAGAGAGAGAAATTCTTACACAATTCGTTCAGGGGCTGTGATGCAACCTGGATTGACCATATCTAGACCCACAGCTGGATGAGACATAAGGGTGGACACTCTTGGGGCTGAGAGGTTTGGTGAGGTTGGGTGAGCAAACGCAGACCCTTTAAAGTAATACTGCGTGCTACCCATCGCATGGGTCCCAAATCTCCAGGTTCAAGGGCATCTTCCTACATCGAAAACATGCATGAGAAACCCAGAAGATGGTACACCGTGTGATGGGGAAAGGTTTCTAAAACGCACCTCATTTCTCATCTCCTTGTGCTCGGGTTCGCCATTCCAGCCACTTTACTAGCAATCTCCCTACTTGGAGCCTCAGCACCTTTAACCTCCTGTTCCGTACAGGTTGCAATTTGTCCTGAGGATGAACGGGAAGACGGGGAACCAATGAGAGACTAGCTCTTGGTGTTGGGACAGGCACAGGTCACTCTATTTTCCCATCAGGAAGAAGAATTAACCACAGGCTCAGCCTGCCCCCCGGAACCAGAACAGGGCCTGAAGCCATCCGGCGCTTTTGCAGCCGGCTCCCGAAAAAGCGACTTGTAAAATGGAGCTTCAGGGCACTGCAATTCACAAACCTGCAGAGTTATAAATGATAACTCTCGTCCACAAATATATTGAGGGAAGGCAAAGAAGAGGATTTGAAATCAAGGCAGAATTGCAGGAAACAGATTTCAGGAGGTAGATTCGAATCGCCTTTAAAGCACATGAGGAGCGGCAAAACGTTGACAATGATGCCCTTGGCCAAAAAGGGCGTATGCGTTTTTTCCTGAATATATTCAGGAAAAAACGCATACGCCCTTTTTGGCCAACCAAGCAACCTGGAAAGGCAAATCAGTGCGACAAAGAAGTCTCGCTTCCCATCGGTCAAAAGGGCCATGCTGAAAAAAGTGTCAAAACCAGAAATGCAGGACAGGCCATGGAGAAATGGGAGCCTTGCTACACTGATGGGCGGGATGTAAATTGCCAACAGCCACTCTGGAGAAGTGTACGGTGTGTCCTGAAACATCTAAAAAACACAGCTTAGAGAGCATAGGGCACTTCCACGCATGGGGGGATAAAGCGGGAAAATTGAAAATCAGCAAGACACAAGCACCCCAAAGTTTAGGGCTGCTCTGTTGACAAGGACCTCCACTTCCTTCCACCTTAAATATCCCAGGAAAGCGAAAAATGGATAAAAAAGTTGTGGTCCTTATGTACAATGGAATATCACTCAGCCATGAAATCAATGTCATAAGGCTAGTAGCAGCATGATGAGTGGATTTAGGTAAGACGATTCTAAGTGAAATAAGTCACACAGAAAAGGACACTTCTCATAAGGTGTCACTTATAGAGGGAATGTAAAAACCGTTACACTTGAACTGAATTACAAAACAGAACAGAGTCACACATGCAGAAAACACACTATGGCTGCTTAACGGGAAAGGTGAGGTGGGGTGATACATAAAACAAGAGTTTCAAATTAGCTCAGATACCGTTCCATAAACCCAATATGGAATAGACAAGACCTACTCCTTGCTCAGAGAACTGGACTCAACACGCCCGATTCACCGCACAAGAATATATCTGACCAGTAATAATCTTAAAACCTATGTATTGATATCTCTCTGTTAGTGTGTCAAGTGGGTGTAAAGCGGCCTAAACACAGCCGTGAAAAGCAGCTAAACCCCATTATAAAAATAAATTACTTTTAAAAACCCATGAAACAAAGACAGGGAAAGAGAGAGAAATTCTTACACAATTCGTTCAGGGGCTGTGATGCAACCTGGATTGACCATATCTAGACCCACAGCTGGATGAGACATAAGGGTGGACACTCTTGGGGCTGAGAGGTTTGGTGAGGTTGGGTGAGCAAACGCAGACCCTTTAAAGTAATACTGCGTGCTACCCATCGCATGGGTCCCAAATCTCCAGGTTCAAGGGCATCTTCCTACATCGAAAACATGCATGAGAAACCCAGAAGATGGTACACCGTGTGATGGGGAAAGGTTTCTAAAACGCACCTCATTTCTCATCTCCTTGTGCTCGGGTTCGCCATTCCAGCCACTTTACTAGCAATCTCCCTACTTGGAGCCTCAGCACCTTTAACCTCCTGTTCCGTACAGGTTGCAATTTGTCCTGAGGATGAACGGGAAGACGGGGAACCAATGAGAGACTAGCTCTTGGTGTTGGGACAGGCACAGGTCACTCTACTTTCCCATCAGGAAGAAGAATTATCCACAGGCTCAGCCTGCCCCCCGGAACCAGAACAGGGCCTGAAGCCATCCTGCGCTTTTGCGGCCGGCTCCCAAAAAAGCGACTTGTAAAATGGAGCTTCAGGGCACTGCAATTCACAAACCTGCAGAGTTATAAATGATAACTCTCGTCCACAAATATATTGAGGGAAGGCAAAGAAGAGGATTTGAAATCAAGGCAGAATTGCAGGAAACAGATTTCAGGAGGTAGATTCGAATCGCCTTTAAAGCACATGAAAAGCGGCAAAACGTTGACAATGCTGCCCTTGGCCAAAAAGGGCGTATGCGTTTTTTCCTGAATATATTCAGGAAAAAACGCATACGCCCTTTTTGGCCAACCAAGCAACCTGGAAAGGCAAATCAGCGCTACAAAGAAGTCTCGCTTCCCATCGGTCAAAAGGGCCATGCTGAAAAAAGTGTCAAAACCAGAAATGCAGGACAGGCCATGGAGAAATGGGAGCCTTGCTACACCGATGGGTGGGATGTAAATTGCCAACAGCCACTCTGGAGAAGTGTACGGTGTGTCCTGAAACATCTAAAAAACACAGCTTAGAGAGCATAGGGCACTTCCACGCATGGGGGGATAAAGCGGGAAAATTGAAAATCAGCATGACACAAGCACCCCAAAGTTTAGGGCTGCTCTGTTGACAAGGACCTCCACTTCCTTCCACCTTAAATATCCCAGGAAAGCGAAAAATGGATAAAAAAGTTGTGGTCCTTATGTACAATGGAATATCACTCAGCCATGAAATCAATGTCATAAGGCTAGTAGCAGCATGATGAGTGGATTTAGGTAAGACGATTCTAAGTGAAATAAGTCACACAGAAAAGGACACTTCTCATAAGGTGTCACTTATAGAGGGAATGTAAAAACCGTTACACTTGAACTGAATTACAAAACAGAACAGAGTCACACATGCAGAAAACACACTATGGCTGCTTAACGGGAAAGGTGAGGTGGGGTGATACATAAAACAAGAGTTTCAAATTAGCTCAGATACCGTTCCATAAACCCAATATGGAATAGACAAGACCTACTCCTTGCTCAGAGAACTGGACTCAACACGCCCGATTCACCGCACAAGAATATATATGACCAGTAATAATCTTAAAACCTATGTATTGATATCCCTCTGTTAGTGTGTCAAGTGGGTGTAAAGCGGCCTAAACACAGCCGTGAAAAGCAGCGAAACCCCATTATAAAAATAAATTACTTTTAAAAACCCATGAAACAAAGACAGGGAAAGAGAGAGAAATTCTTACACAATTCGTTCAGGGGCTGTGATGCAACCTGGATTGACCATATCTAGACCCACAGCTGGATGAGACATAAGGGTGGACACTCTTGGGGCTGAGAGGTTTGGTGAGGTTGGGTGAGCAAACGCAGACCCTTTAAAGTAATACTGCGTGCTACCCATCGCATGGGTCCCAAATCTCCAGGTTCAAGGGCATCTTCCTACATCGAAAACATGCATGAGAAACCCAGAAGATGGTACACCGTGTGATGGGGAAAGGTTTCTAAAACGCACCTCATTTCTCATCTCCTTGTGCTCGGGTTCGCCATTCCAGCCACTTTACTAGCAGTCTCCCTACTTGGAGCCTCAGCACCTTTAACCTCCTGTTCCGTACAGGTTGCAATTTGTCCTGAGGATGAACGGGAAGACGGGGAACCAATGAGAGACTAGCTCTTGGTGTTGGGACAGGCACAGGTCACTCTATTTTCCCATCAGGAAGAAGAATTAACCACAGGCTCAGCCTGCCCCCCGGAACCAGAACAGGGCCTGAAGCCATCCTGTGCTTTTGCGGCCGGCTCCCAAAAAAGCGACTTGTAAAATGGAGCTTCAGGGCACTGCAATTCACAAACCTGCAGAGTTATAAATGATAACTCTCGTCCACAAATATATTGAGGGAAGGCAAAGAAGAGGATTAGAAATCAAGGCAGAATTGCAGGAAACAGATTTCAGGAGGTAGATTCGAATCGCCTTTAAAGCACATGAAAAGCGGCAAAACGTTGACAATGCTGCCCTTGGCCAAAAAGGGCGTATGCGTTTTTTCCTGAATATATTCAGGAAAAAACGCATACGCCCTTTTTGGCCAACCAAGCAACCTGGAAAGGCAAATCAGCGCGACAAAGAAGTCTCGCTTCCCATCGGTCAAAAGGGCCATGCTGAAAAAAGTGTCAAAACCAGAAATGCAGGACAGGCCATGGAGAAATGGGAGCCTTGCTACACCGATGGGCGGGATGTAAATTGCCAACAGCCACTCTGGAGAAGTGTACGGTGTGTCCTGAAACATCTAAAAAACACAGCTTAGAGAGCATAGGGCACTTCCACGCATGGGGGGATAAAGCGGGAAAATTGAAAATCAGCATGACACAAGCACCCCAAAGTTTAGGGCTGCTCTGTTGACAAGGACCTCCACTTCCTTCCACCTTAAATATCCCAGGAAAGCGAAAAATGGATAAAAAAGTTGTGGTCCTTATGTACAATGGAATATCACTCAGCCATGAAATCAATGTCATAAGGCTAGTAGCAGCATGATGAGTGGATTTAGGTAAGACGATTCTAAGTGAAATAAGTCACACAGAAAAGGACACTTCTCATAAGGTGTCACTTATAGAGGGAATGTAAAAACCGTTACACTTGAACTGAATTACAAAACAGAACAGAGTCACACATGCAGAAAACACACTATGGCTGCTTAACGGGAAAGGTGAGGTGGGGTGATACATAAAACAAGAGTTTCAAATTAGCTCAGATACCGTTCCATAAACCCAATATGGAATAGACAAGACCTACTCCTTGCTCAGAGAACTGGACTCAACACGCCCGATTCACCGCACAAGAATATATCTGACCAGTAATAATCTTAAAACCTATGTATTGATATCTCTCTGTTAGTGTGTCAAGTGGGTGTAAAGCGGCCTAAACACAGCCGTGAAAAGCAGCTAAACCCCATTATAAAAATAAATTACTTTTAAAAACCCATGAAACAAAGACAGGGAAAGAGAGAGAAATTCTTACACAATTCGTTCAGGGGCTGTGATGCAACCTGGATTGACCATATCTAGACCCACAGCTGGATGAGACATAAGGGTGGACACTCTTGGGGCTGAGAGGTTTGGTGAGGTTGGGTGAGCAAACGCAGACCCTTTAAAGTAATACTGCGTGCTACCCATCGCATGGGTCCCAAATCTCCAGGTTCAAGGGCATCTTCCTACATCGAAAACATGCATGAGAAACCCAGAAGATGGTACACCGTGTGATGGGGAAAGGTTTCTAAAACGCACCTCATTTCTCATCTCCTTGTGCTCGGGTTCGCCATTCCAGCCACTTTACTAGCAATCTCCCTACTTGGAGCCTCAGCACCTTTAACCTCCTGTTCGTACAGGTTGCAATTTGTCCTGAGGATGAACGGGAAGACGGGGAACCAATGAGAGACTAGCTCTTGGTGTTGGGACAGGCACAGGTCACTCTATTTTCCCATCAGGAAGAAGAATTAACCACAGGCTCAGCCTGCCCCCCGGAACCAGAACAGGGCCTGAAGCCATCCGGCGCTTTTGCGGCCGGCTCCCAAAAAAGCGACTTGTAAAATGGAGCTTCAGGGCACTGCAATTCACAAACCTGCAGAGTTATAAATGATAACTCTCGTCCACAAATATATTGAGGGAAGGCAAAGAAGAGGATTTGAAATCAAGGCAGAATTGCAGGAAACAGATTTCAGGAGGTAGATTCGAATCGCCTTTAAAGCACATGAAAAGCGGCAAAACGTTGACAATGATGCCCTTGGCCAAAAAGGGCGTATGCGTTTTTTCCTGAATATATTCAGGAAAAAACGCATACGCCCTTTTTGGCCAACCAAGCAACCTGGAAAGGCAAATCAGCGCGACAAAGAAGTCTCGCTTCCCATCGGTCAAAAGGGCCATGCTGAAAAATGTGTCAAAACCAGAAATGCAGGACAGGCCATGGAGAAATGGGAGCCTTGCTACACTGATGGGCGGGATGTACATTGCCAACAGCCACTCTGGAGAAGTGTACGGTGTGTCCTGAAACATCTCAAAAACACAGCTTAGAGAGCATAGGGCACTTCCACGCATGGGGGGATAAAGCGGGAAAATTTAAAATCAGCAAGACACAAGCACCCCAAAGTTTAGGGCTGCTCTGTTGACAAGGACCTCCACTTCCTTCCACCTTAAATATCCCAGGAAAGCGAAAAATGGATAAAAAAGTTGTGGTCCTTATGTACAATGGAATATCACTCAGCCATGAAATCAATGTCATAAGGCTAGTAGCAGCATGATGAGTGGATTTAGGTAAGACGATTCTAAGTGAAATAAGTCACACAGAAAAGGACACTTCTCATAAGGTGTCACTTATAGAGGGAATGTAAAAACCGTTACACTTGAACTGAATTACAAAACAGAACAGAGTCACACATGCAGAAAACACACTATGGCTGCTTAACGGGAAAGGTGAGGTGGGGTGATACATAAAACAAGAGTTTCAAATTAGCTCAGATACTGTTCCATAAACCCAATATGGAATAGACAAGACCTACTCCTTGCTCAGAGAACTGGACTCAACACGCCCGATTCACCGCACAAGAATATATCTGACCAGTAATAATCTTAAAACCTATGTATTGATATCTCTCTGTTAGTGTGTCAAGTGGGTGTAAAGCGGCCTAAACACAGCCGTGAAAAGCAGCGAAACCCCATTATAAAAATAAATTACTTTTAAAAACCCATGAAACAAAGACAGGGAAAGAGAGAGAAATTCTTACACAATTCGTTCAGGGGCTGTGATGCAACCTGGATTGACCATATCTAGACCCACAGCTGGATGAGACATAAGGGTGGACACTCTTGGGGCTGAGAGGTTTGGTGAGGTTGGGTGAGCAAACGCAGACCCTTTAAAGTAATACTGCGTGCTACCCATCGCATGGGTCCCAAATCTCCAGGTTCAAGGGCATCTTCCTACATCGAAAACATGCATGAGAAACCCAGAAGATGGTACACCGTGTGATGGGGAAAGGTTTCTAAAACGCACCTCATTTCTCATCTCCTTGTGCTCGGGTTCGCCATTCCAGCCACTTTACTAGCAATCTCCCTACTTGGAGCCTCAGCACCTTTAACCTCCTGTTCCGTACAGGTTGCAATTTGTCCTGAGGATGAACGGGAAGACGGGGAACCAATGAGAGACTAGCTCTTGGTGTTGGGACAGGCACAGGTCACTCTATTTTCCCATCAGGAAGAAGAATTAACCACAGGCTCAGCCTGCCCCCCGGAACCAAAACAGGGCCTGAAGCCATCCGGCGCTTTTGCGGCCGGCTCCCGAAAAAGCGACTTGTAAAATGGAGCTTCAGGGCACTGCAATTCACAAACCTGCAGAGTTATAAATGATAACTCTCGTCCACAAATATATTGAGGGAAGGCAAAGAAGAGGATTTGAAATCAAGGCAGAATTGCAGGAAACAGATTTCAGGAGGTAGATTCGAATCGCCTTTAAAGCACATGAAAAGCGGCAAAACGTTGACAATGATGCCCTTGGCCAAAAAGGGCGTATGCGTTTTTTCCTGAATATATTCAGGAAAAAACGCATACGCCCTTTTTGGCCAACCAAGCAACCTGGAAAGGCAAATCAGCGCGACAATGAAGTCTCGCTTCCCATCGGTCAAAAGGGCCATGCTGAAAAATGTGTCAAAACCAGAAATGCAGGACAGGCCATGGAGAAATGGGAGCCTTGCTACACTGATGGGCGGGATGTAAATTGCCAACAGCCACTCTGGAGAAGTGTACGGTGTGTCCTGAAACATCTAAAAAACACAGCTTAGAGAGCATAGGGCACTTCCACGCATGGGGGGATAAAGCGGGAAAATTGAAAATCAGCAAGACACAAGCACCCCAAAGTTTAGGGCTGCTCTGTTGACAAGGACCTCCACTTCCTTCCACCTTAAATATCCCAGGAAAGCGAAAAATGGATAAAAAAGTTGTGGTCCTTATGTACAATGGAATATCACTCAGCCATGAAATCAATGTCATAAGGCTAGTAGCAGCATGATGAGTGGATTTAGGTAAGACGATTCTAAGTGAAATAAGTCACACAGAAAAGGACACTTCTCATAAGGTGTCACTTATAGAGGGAATGTAAAAACCGTTACACTTGAACTGAATTACAAAACAGAACAGAGTCACACATGCAGAAAACACACTATGGCTGCTTAACGGGAAAGTTGATGTGGGGTGATACATAAAACAAGAGTTTCAAATTAGCTCAGATACCGTTCCATAAACCCAATATGGAATAGACAAGACCTACTCCTTGCTCAGAGAACTGGACTCAACACGCCCGATTCACCGCACAAGAATATATCTGACCAGTAATAATCTTAAAACCTATGTATTGATATCTCTCTGTTAGTGTGTCAAGTGGGTGTAAAGCGGCCTAAACACAGCCGTGAAAAGCAGCTAAACCCCATTATAAAAATAAATTACTTTTAAAAACCCATGAAACAAAGACAGGGAAAGAGAGAGAAATTCTTACACAATTCGTTCAGGGGCTGTGATGCAACCTGGATTGACCATATCTAGACCCACATCTGGATGAGACATAAGGGTGGACACTCTTGGGGCTGAGAGGTTTGGTGAGGTTGGGTGAGCAAACGCAGACCCTTTAAAGTAATACTGCGTGCTACCCATCGCATGGGTCCCAAATCTCCAGGTTCAAGGGCATCTTCCTACATCGAAAACATGCATGAGAAACCCAGAAGATGGTACACCGTGTGATGGGGAAAGGTTTCTAAAACGCACCTCATTTCTCATCTCCTTGTGCTCGGGTTCGCCATTCCAGCCACTTTACTAGCAATCTCCCTACTTGGAGCCTCAGCACCTTTAACCTCCTGTTCCGTACAGGTTGCAATTTGTCCTGAGGATGAACAGGAAGACGGGGAACCAATGAGAGACTAGCTCTTGGTGTTGGGACAGGCACAGGTCACTCTATTTTCCCATCAGGAAGAAGAATTAACCACAGGCTCAGCCTGCCCCCCGGAACCAGATCAGGGCCTGAAGCCATCCTGCGCTTTTGCGGCCGGCTCCCGAAAAAGCGACTTGTAAAATGGAGCTTCAGGGCACTGCAATTCACAAACCTGCAGAGTTATAAATGATAACTCTCGTCCACAAATATATTGAGGGAAGGCAAAGAAGAGGATTAGAAATCAAGGCAGAATTGCAGGAAACAGATTTCAGGAGGTAGATTCGAATCGCCTTTAAAGCACATGAAAAGCGGCAAAACGTTGACAATGATGCCCTTGGCCAAAAAGGGCGTATGCGTTTTTTCCTGAATATATTCAGGAAAAAACGCATACGCCCTTTTTGGCCAACCAAGCAACCTGGAAAGGCAAATCAGCGCGACAAAGAAGTCTCGCTTCCCATCGGTCAAAAGGGCCATGCTGAAAAAAGTGTCAAAACCAGAAATGCAGGACAGGCCATGGAGAAATGGGAGCCTTGCTACACAGATGGGCGGGATGTAAATTGCCAACAGCCACTCTGGAGAAGTGTACGGTGTGTCCTGAAACATCTAAAAAACACAGCTTAGAGAGCATAGGGCACTTCCACGCATGTGGGGATAAAGCGGGAAAACTGAAAATCAGCAAGACACAAGCACCCCAAAGTTTAGGGCTGCTCTGTTGACAAGGACCTCCACTTCCTTCCACCTTAAATATCCCAGGAAAGCGAAAAATGGATAAAAAAGTTGTGGTCCTTATGTACAATGGAATATCACTCAGCCATGAAACCAATGTCATAAGGCTAGTAGCAGCATGATGAGTGGATTTAGGTAAGACGATTCTAAGTGAAATAAGTCACACAGAAAAGGACACTTCTCATAAGGTGTCACTTATAGAGGGAATGTAAAAACCGTTACACTTGAACTGAATTACAAAACAGAACAGAGTCACACATGCAGAAAACACACTATGGCTGCTTAACGGGAAAGGTGAGGTGGGGTGATACATAAAACAAGAGTTTCAAATTAGCTCAGATACCGTTCCATAAACCCAATATGGAATAGACAAGACCTACTCCTTGCTCAGAGAACTGGACTCAACACGCCCAATTCACCGCACAAGAATATATCTGACCAGTAATAATCTTAAAACCTATGTATTGATATCTCTCTGTTAGTGTGTCAAGTGGGTGTAAAGCGGCCTAAACACAGCCGTGAAAAGCAGCTAAACCCCATTATAAAAATAAATTACTTTTAAAAACCCATGAAACAAAGACAGGGAAAGAGAGAGAGATTCTTACACAATTCGTTCAGGGGCTGTGATGCAACCTGGATTGACCATATCTAGACCCACAGCTGGATGAGACATAAGGGTGGACACTCTTGGGGCTGAGAGGTTTGGTGAGGTTGGGTGAGCAAACGCAGACCCTTTAAAGTAATACTGCGTGCTACCCATCGCATGGGTCCCAAATCTCCAGGTTCAAGGGCATCTTCCTACATCGAAAACATGCATGAGAAACCCAGAAGATGGTACACCGTGTGATGGGGAAAGGTTTCTAAAACGCACCTCATTTCTCATCTCCTTGTGCTCGGGTTCGCCATTCCAGCCACTTTACTAGCAATCTCCCTACTTGGAGCCTCAGCACCTTTAACCTCCTGTTCCGTACAGGTTGCAATTTGTCCTGAGGATGAACGGGAAGACGGGGAACCAATGAGAGACTAGCTCTTGGTGTTGGGACAGGCACAGGTCACTCTATTTTCCCATCAGGAAGAAGAATTAACCACAGGCTCAGCCTGCCCCCCGGAACCAGAACAGGGCCTGAAGCCATCCGGCGCTTTTGCGGCCGGCTCCCAAAAAAGCGACTTGTAAAATGGAGCTTCAGGGCACTGCAATTCACAAACCTGCAGAGTTATAAATGATAACTCTCGTCCACAAATATATTGAGGGAAGGCAAAGAAGAGGATTAGAAATCAAGGCAGAATTGCAGGAAACAGATTTCAGGAGGTAGATTCGAATCGCCTTTAAAGCACATGAAAAGCGGCAAAACGTTGACAATGATGCCCTTGGCCAAAAAGGGCGTATGCGTTTTTTCCTGAATATATTCAGGAAAAAACGCATACGCCCTTTTTGGCCAACCAAGCAACCTGGAAAGGCAAATCAGCGCGACAAAGAAGTCTCGCTTCCCATCGGTCCAAAGGGCCATGCTGAAAAAAGTGTCAAAACCAGAAATGCAGGACAGGCCATGGAGAAATGGGAGCCTTGCTACACCGATGGGCGGGATGTAAATTGCCAACAGCCACTCTGGAGAAGTGTACGGTGTGTCCTGAAACATCTAAAAAACACAGCTTAGAGAGCATAGGGCACTTCCACGCATGGGGGGATAAAGCGGGAAAATTGAAAATCAGCAAGACACAAGCACCCCAAAGTTTAGGGCTGCTCTGTTGACAAGGACCTCCACTTCCTTCCACCTTAAATATCCCAGGAAAGCGAAAAATGGATAAAAAAGTTGTGGTCCTTATGTACAATGGAATATCACTCAGCCATGAAATCAATGTCATAAGGCTAGTAGCAGCATGATGAGTGGATTTAGGTAAGACGATTCTAAGTGAAATAAGTCACACAGAAAAGGACACTTCTCATAAGGTGTCACTTATAGAGGGAATGTAAAAACCGTTACACTTGAACTGAATTACAAAACAGAAGAGAGTCACACATGCAGAAAACACACTATGGCTGCTTAACGGGAAAGTTGATGTGGGGTGATACATAAAACAAGAGTTTCAAATTAGCTCAGATACCGTTCCATAAACCCAATATGGAATAGACAAGACCTACTCCTTGCTCAGAGAACTGGACTCAACACGCCCGATTCACCGCACAAGAATATATCTGACCAGTAATAATCTTAAAACCTATGTATTGATATCTCTCTGTTAGTGTGTCAAGTGGGTGTAAAGCGGCCTAAACACAGCCGTGAAAAGCAGCTAAACCCCATTATAAAAATAAATTACTTTTAAAAACCCATGAAACAAAGACAGGGAAAGAGAGAGAAATTCTTACACAATTCGTTCAGGGGCTGTGATGCAACCTGGATTGACCATATCTAGACCCACAGCTGGATGAGACATAAGGGTGGACACTCTTGGGGCTGAGAGGTTTGGTGAGGTTGGGTGAGCAAACGCAGACCCTTTAAAGTAATACTGCGTGCTACCCATCGCATGGGTCCCAAATCTCCAGGTTCAAGGGCATCTTCCTACATCGAAAACATGCATGAGAAACCCAGAAGATGGTACACCGTGTGATGGGGAAAGGTTTCTAAAACGCACCTCATTTCTCATCTCCTTGTGCTCGGGTTCGCCATTCCAGCCACTTTACTAGCAATCTCCCTACTTGGAGCCTCAGCACCTTTAACCTCCTGTTCCGTACAGGTTGCAATTTGTCCTGAGGATGAACGGGAAGACGGGGAACCAATGAGAGACTAGCTCTTGGTGTTGGGACAGGCACAGGTCACTCTATTTTCCCATCAGGAAGAAGAATTAACCACAGGCTCAGCCTGCCCCCCGGAACCAGAACAGGGCCTGAAGCCATCCGGCGCTTTTGCGGCCGGCTCCCAAAAAAGCGACTTGTAAAATGGAGCTTCAGGGCACTGCAATTCACAAACCTGCAGAGTTATAAATGATAACTCTCGTCCACAAATATATTGAGGGAAGGCAAAGAAGAGGATTAGAAATCAAGGCAGAATTGCAGGAAACAGATTTCAGGAGGTAGATTCGAATCGCCTTTAAAGCACATGAAAAGCGGCAAAACGTTGACAATGATGCCCTTGGCCAAAAAGGGCATATGCGTTTTTTCCTGAATATATTCAGGAAAAAACGCATATGCCCTTTTTGGCCAACCAAGCAACCTGGAAAGGCAAATCAGCACGACAAAGAAGTCTCGCTTCCCATCGGTCAAAAGGGCCATGCTGAAAAAAGTGTCAAAACCAGAAATGCAGGACAGGCCATGGAGAAATGGGAGCCTTGCTACACCGATGGGCGGGATGTAAATTGCCAACAGCCACTCTGGAGAAGTGTACGGTGTGTCCTGAAACATCTAAAAAACACAGCTTAGAGAGCATAGGGCACTTCCACGCATGGGGGGATAAAGCGGGAAAATTGAAAATCAGCATGACACAAGCACCCCAAAGTTTAAGGCTGCTCTGTTGACAAGGACCTCCACTTCCTTCCACCTTAAATATCCCAGGAAAGCGAAAAATGCATAAAAAAGTTGTGGTCCTTATGTACAATGGAATATCACTCAGCCATGAAATCAATGTCATAAGGCTAGTAGCAGCATGATGAGTGGATTTAGGTAAGACGATTCTAAGTGAAATAAGTCACACAGAAAAGGACACTTCTCATAAGGTGTCACTTATAGAGGGAATGTAAAAACCGTTACACTTGAACTGAATTACAAAACAGAACAGAGTCACACATGCAGAAAACACACTATGGCTGCTTAACGGGAAAGGTGAGGTGGGGTGATACATAAAACAAGAGTTTCAAATTAGCTCAGATACCGTTCCATAAACCCAATATGGAATAGACAAGACCTACTCCTTGCTCAGAGAACTGGACTCAACACGCCCGATTCACCGCACAAGAATATATCTGACCAGTAATAATCTTAAAACCTATGTATTGATATCTCTCTGTTAGTGTGTCAAGTGGGTGTAAAGCGGCCTAAACACAGCCGTGAAAAGCAGCTAAACCCCATTATAAAAATAAATTACTTTTAAAAACCCATGAAACAAAGACAGGGAAAGAGAGAGAAATTCTTACACAATTCGTTCAGGGGCTGTGATGCAACCTGGATTGACCATATCTAGACCCACAGCTGGATGAGACATAAGGGTGGACACTCTTGGGGCTGAGAGGTTTGGTGAGGTTGGGTGAGCAAACGCAGACCCTTTAAAGTAATACTGCGTGCTACCCATCGCATGGGTCCCAAATCTCCAGGTTCAAGGGCATCTTCCTACATCGAAAACATGCATGAGAAACCCAGAAGATGGTACACCGTGTGATGGGGAAAGGTTTCTAAAACGCACCTCATTTCTCATCTCCTTGTGCTCGGGTTCGCCATTCCAGCCACTTTACTAGCAATCTCCCTACTTGGAGCCTCAGCACCTTTAACCTCCTGTTCCGTACAGGTTGCAATTTGTCCTGAGGATGAACGGGAAGACGGGGAACCAATGAGAGACTAGCTCTTGGTGTTGGGACAGGCACAGGTCACTCTATTTTCCCATCAGGAAGAAGAATTAACCACAGGCTCAGCCTGCCCCCCGGAACCAGAACAGGGCCTGAAGCCATCCGGCGCTTTTGCGGCCGGCTCCCGAAAAAGCGACTTGTAAAATGGAGCTTCAGGGCACTGCAATTCACAAACCTGCAGAGTTATAAATGATAACTCTCGTCCACAAATATATTGAGGGAAGGCAAAGAAGAGGATTTGAAATCAAGGCAGAATTGCAGGAAACAGATTTCAGGAGGTAGATTCGAATCGCCTTTAAAGCACATGAGGAGCGGCAAAACGTTGACAATGATGCCCTTGGCCAAAAAGGGCGTATGCGTTTTTTCCTGAATATATTCAGGAAAAAACGCATACGCCCTTTTTGGCCAACCAAGCAACCTGGAAAGGCAAATCAGTGCGACAAAGAAGTCTCGCTTCCCATCGGTCAAAAGGGCCATGCTGAAAAAAGTGTCAAAACCAGAAATGCAGGACAGGCCATGGAGAAATGGGAGCCTTGCTACACTGATGGGCGGGATGTAAATTGCCAACAGCCACTCTGGAGAAGTGTACGGTGTGTCCTGAAACATCTAAAAAACACAGCTTAGAGAGCATAGGGCACTTCCACGCATGGGGGGATAAAGCGGGAAAATTGAAAATCAGCAAGACACAAGCACCCCAAAGTTTAGGGCTGCTCTGTTGACAAGGACCTCCACTTCCTTCCACCTTAAATATCCCAGGAAAGCGAAAAATGGATAAAAAAGTTGTGGTCCTTATGTACAATGGAATATCACTCAGCCATGAAATCAATGTCATAAGGCTAGTAGCAGCATGATGAGTGGATTTAGGTAAGACGATTCTAAGTGAAATAAGTCACACAGAAAAGGACACTTCTCATAAGGTGTCACTTATAGAGGGAATGTAAAAACCGTTACACTTGAACTGAATTACAAAACAGAACAGAGTCACACATGCAGAAAACACACTATGGCTGCTTAACGGGAAAGGTGAGGTGGGGTGATACATAAAACAAGAGTTTCAAATTAGCTCAGATACCGTTCCATAAACCCAATATGGAATAGACAAGACCTACTCCTTGCTCAGAGAACTGGACTCAACACGCCCGATTCACCGCACAAGAATATATCTGACCAGTAATAATCTTAAAACCTATGTATTGATATCTCTCTGTTAGTGTGTCAAGTGGGTGTAAAGCGGCCTAAACACAGCCGTGAAAAGCAGCTAAACCCCATTATAAAAATAAATTACTTTTAAAAACCCATGAAACAAAGACAGGGAAAGAGAGAGAAATTCTTACACAATTCGTTCAGGGGCTGTGATGCAACCTGGATTGACCATATCTAGACCCACAGCTGGATGAGACATAAGGGTGGACACTCTTGGGGCTGAGAGGTTTGGTGAGGTTGGGTGAGCAAACGCAGACCCTTTAAAGTAATACTGCGTGCTACCCATCGCATGGGTCCCAAATCTCCAGGTTCAAGGGCATCTTCCTACATCGAAAACATGCATGAGAAACCCAGAAGATGGTACACCGTGTGATGGGGAAAGGTTTCTAAAACGCACCTCATTTCTCATCTCCTTGTGCTCGGGTTCGCCATTCCAGCCACTTTACTAGCAATCTCCCTACTTGGAGCCTCAGCACCTTTAACCTCCTGTTCCGTACAGGTTGCAATTTGTCCTGAGGATGAACGGGAAGACGGGGAACCAATGAGAGACTAGCTCTTGGTGTTGGGACAGGCACAGGTCACTCTACTTTCCCATCAGGAAGAAGAATTATCCACAGGCTCAGCCTGCCCCCCGGAACCAGAACAGGGCCTGAAGCCATCCTGCGCTTTTGCGGCCGGCTCCCGAAAAAGCGACTTGTAAAATGGAGCTTCAGGGCACTGCAATTCACAAACCTGCAGAGTTATAAATGATAACTCTCGTCCACAAATATATTGAGGGAAGGCAAAGAAGAGGATTTGAAATCAAGGCAGAATTGCAGGAAACAGATTTCAGGAGGTAGATTCGAATCGCCTTTAAAGCACATGAAAAGCGGCAAAACGTTGACAATGCTGCCCTTGGCCAAAAAGGGCGTATGCGTTTTTTCCTGAATATATTCAGGAAAAAACGCATACGCCCTTTTTGGCCAACCAAGCAACCTGGAAAGGCAAATCAGCGCGACAAAGAAGTCTCGCTTCCCATCGGTCAAAAGGGCCATGCTGAAAAAAGTGTCAAAACCAGAAATGCAGGACAGGCCATGGAGAAATGGGAGCCTTGCTACACCGATGGGTGGGATGTAAATTGCCAACAGCCACTCTGGAGAAGTGTACGGTGTGTCCTGAAACATCTAAAAAACACAGCTTAGAGAGCATAGGGCACTTCCACGCATGGGGGGATAAAGCGGGAAAATTGAAAATCAGCATGACACAAGCACCCCAAAGTTTAGGGCTGCTCTGTTGACAAGGACCTCCACTTCCTTCCACCTTAAATATCCCAGGAAAGCGAAAAATGGATAAAAAAGTTGTGGTCCTTATGTACAATGGAATATCACTCAGCCATGAAATCAATGTCATAAGGCTAGTAGCAGCATGATGAGTGGATTTAGGTAAGACGATTCTAAGTGAAATAAGTCACACAGAAAAGGACACTTCTCATAAGGTGTCACTTATAGAGGGAATGTAAAAACCGTTACACTTGAACTGAATTACAAAACAGAACAGAGTCACACATGCAGAAAACACACTATGGCTGCTTAACGGGAAAGGTGAGGTGGGGTGATACATAAAACAAGAGTTTCAAATTAGCTCAGATACCGTTCCATAAACCCAATATGGAATAGACAAGACCTACTCCTTGCTCAGAGAACTGGACTCAACACGCCCGATTCACCGCACAAGAATATATCTGACCAGTAATAATCTTAAAACCTATGTATTGATATCCCTCTGTTAGTGTGTCAAGTGGGTGTAAAGCGGCCTAAACACAGCCGTGAAAAGCAGCGAAACCCCATTATAAAAATAAATTACTTTTAAAAACCCATGAAACAAAGACAGGGAAAGAGAGAGAAATTCTTACACAATTCGTTCAGGGGCTGTGATGCAACCTGGATTGACCATATCTAGACCCACAGCTGGATGAGACATAAGGGTGGACACTCTTGGGGCTGAGAGGTTTGGTGAGGTTGGGTGAGCAAACGCAGACCCTTTAAAGTAATACTGCGTGCTACCCATCGCATGGGTCCCAAATCTCCAGGTTCAAGGGCATCTTCCTACATCGAAAACATGCATGAGAAACCCAGAAGATGGTACACCGTGTGATGGGGAAAGGTTTCTAAAACGCACCTCATTTCTCATCTCCTTGTGCTCGGGTTCGCCATTCCAGCCACTTTACTAGCAGTCTCCCTACTTGGAGCCTCAGCACCTTTAACCTCCTGTTCCGTACAGGTTGCAATTTGTCCTGAGGATGAACGGGAAGACGGGGAACCAATGAGAGACTAGCTCTTGGTGTTGGGACAGGCACAGGTCACTCTATTTTCCCATCAGGAAGAAGAATTAACCACAGGCTCAGCCTGCCCCCCGGAACCAGAACAGGGCCTGAAGCCATCCTGTGCTTTTGCGGCCGGCTCCCAAAAAAGCGACTTGTAAAATGGAGCTTCAGGGCACTGCAATTCACAAACCTGCAGAGTTATAAATGATAACTCTCGTCCACAAATATATTGAGGGAAGGCAAAGAAGAGGATTAGAAATCAAGGCAGAATTGCAGGAAACAGATTTCAGGAGGTAGATTCGAATCGCCTTTAAAGCACATGAAAAGCGGCAAAACGTTGACAATGCTGCCCTTGGCCAAAAAGGGCGTATGCGTTTTTTCCTGAATATATTCAGGAAAAAACGCATACGCCCTTTTTGGCCAACCAAGCAACCTGGAAAGGCAAATCAGCGCGACAAAGAAGTCTCGCTTCCCATCGGTCAAAAGGGCCATGCTGAAAAAAGTGTCAAAACCAGAAATGCAGGACAGGCCATGGAGAAATGGGAGCCTTGCTACACCGATGGGCGGGATGTAAATTGCCAACAGCCACTCTGGAGAAGTGTACGGTGTGTCCTGAAACATCTAAAAAACACAGCTTAGAGAGCATAGGGCACTTCCACGCATGGGGGGATAAAGCGGGAAAATTGAAAATCAGCATGACACAAGCACCCCAAAGTTTAGGGCTGCTCTGTTGACAAGGACCTCCACTTCCTTCCACCTTAAATATCCCAGGAAAGCAAAAAATGGATAAAAAAGTTGTGGTCCTTATGTACAATGGAATATCACTCAGCCATGAAATCAATGTCATAAGGCTAGTAGCAGCATGATGAGTGGATTTAGGTAAGACGATTCTAAGTGAAATAAGTCACACAGAAAAGGACACTTCTCATAAGGTGTCACTTATAGAGGGAATGTAAAAACCGTTACACTTGAACTGAATTACAAAACAGAACAGAGTCACACATGCAGAAAACACACTATGGCTGCTTAACGGGAAAGGTGAGGTGGGGTGATACATAAAACAAGAGTTTCAAATTAGCTCAGATACCGTTCCATAAACCCAATATGGAATAGACAAGACCTACTCCTTGCTCAGAGAACTGGACTCAACACGCCCGATTCACCGCACAAGAATATATCTGACCAGTAATAATCTTAAAACCTATGTATTGATATCTCTCTGTTAGTGTGTCAAGTGGGTGTAAAGCGGCCTAAACACAGCCGTGAAAAGCAGCTAAACCCCATTATAAAAATAAATTACTTTTAAAAACCCATGAAACAAAGACAGGGAAAGAGAGAGAAATTCTTACACAATTCGTTCAGGGGCTGTGATGCAACCTGGATTGACCATATCTAGACCCACAGCTGGATGAGACATAAGGGTGGACACTCTTGGGGCTGAGAGGTTTGGTGAGGTTGGGTGAGCAAACGCAGACCCTTTAAAGTAATACTGCGTGCTACCCATCGCATGGGTCCCAAATCTCCAGGTTCAAGGGCATCTTCCTACATCGAAAACATGCATGAGAAACCCAGAAGATGGTACACCGTGTGATGGGGAAAGGTTTCTAAAACGCACCTCATTTCTCATCTCCTTGTGCTCGGGTTCGCCATTCCAGCCACTTTACTAGCAATCTCCCTACTTGGAGCCTCAGCACCTTTAACCTCCTGTTCCGTACAGGTTGCAATTTGTCCTGAGGATGAACGGGAAGACGGGGAACCAATGAGAGACTAGCTCTTGGTGTTGGGACAGGCACAGGTCACTCTACTTTCCCATCAGGAAGAAGAATTATCCACAGGCTCAGCCTGCCCCCCGGAACCAGAACAGGGCCTGAAGCCATCCTGCGCTTTTGCGGCCGGCTCCCGAAAAAGCGACTTGTAAAATGGAGCTTCAGGGCACTGCAATTCACAAACCTGCAGAGTTATAAATGATAACTCTCGTCCACAAATATATTGAGGGAAGGCAAAGAAGAGGATTTGAAATCAAGGCAGAATTGCAGGAAACAGATTTCAGGAGGTAGATTCGAATCGCCTTTAAAGCACATGAAAAGCGGCAAAACGTTGACAATGCTGCCCTTGGCCAAAAAGGGCGTATGCGTTTTTTCCTGAATATATTCAGGAAAAAACGCATACGCCCTTTTTGGCCAACCAAGCAACCTGGAAAGGCAAATCAGCGCGACAAAGAAGTCTCGCTTCCCATCGGTCAAAAGGGCCATGCTGAAAAAAGTGTCAAAACCAGAAATGCAGGACAGGCCATGGAGAAATGGGAGCCTTGCTACACCGATGGGTGGGATGTAAATTGCCAACAGCCACTCTGGAGAAGTGTACGGTGTGTCCTGAAACATCTCAAAAACACAGCTTAGAGAGCATAGGGCACTTCCACGCATGGGGGGATAAAGCGGGAAAATTGAAAATCAGCAAGACACAAGCACCCCAAAGTTTAGGGCTGCTCTGTTGACAAGGACCTCCACTTCCTTCCACCTTAAATATCCCAGGAAAGCGAAAAATGGATAAAAAAGTTGTGGTCCTTATGTACAATGGAATATCACTCAGCCATGAAATCAATGTCATAAGGCTAGTAGCAGCATGATGAGTGGATTTAGGTAAGACGATTCTAAGTGAAATAAGTCACACAGAAAAGGACACTTCTCATAAGGTGTCACTTATAGAGGGAATGTAAAAACCGTTACACTTGAACTGAATTACAAAACAGAACAGAGTCACACATGCAGAAAACACACTATGGCTGCTTAACGGGAAAGGTGAGGTGGGGTGATACATAAAACAAGAGTTTCAAATTAGCTCAGATACCGTTCCATAAACCCAATATGGAATAGACAAGACCTACTCCTTGCTCAGAGAACTGGACTCAACACGCCCGATTCACCGCACAAGAATATATCTGACCAGTAATAATCTTAAAACCTATGTATTGATATCTCTCTGTTAGTGTGTCAAGTGGGTGTAAAGCGGCCTAAACACAGCCGTGAAAAGCAGCTAAACCCCATTATAAAAATAAATTACTTTTAAAAACCCATGAAACAAAGACAGGGAAAGAGAGAGAAATTCTTACACAATTCGTTCAGGGGCTGTGATGCAACCTGGATTGACCATATCTAGACCCACAGCTGGATGAGACATAAGGGTGGACACTCTTGGGGCTGAGAGGTTTGGTGAGGTTGGGTGAGCAAACGCAGACCCTTTAAAGTAATACTGCGTGCTACCCATCGCATGGGTCCCAAATCTCCAGGTTCAAGGGCATCTTCCTACATCGAAAACATGCATGAGAAACCCAGAAGATGGTACACCGTGTGATGGGGAAAGGTTTCTAAAACGCACCTCATTTCTCATCTCCTTGTGCTCGGGTTCGCCATTCCAGCCACTTTACTAGCAATCTCCCTACTTGGAGCCTCAGCACCTTTAACCTCCTGTTCCGTACAGGTTGCAATTTGTCCTGAGGATGAACGGGAAGACGGGGAACCAATGAGAGACTAGCTCTTGGTGTTGAGACAGGCACAGGTCACTCTACTTTCCCATCAGGAAGAAGAATTAACCACAGGCTCAGCCTGCCCCCCGGAACCAGAACAGGGCCTGAAGCCATCCTGCGCTTTTGCGGCCGGCTCCCGAAAAAGCGACTTGTAAAATGGAGCTTCAGGGCACTGCAATTCACAAACCTGCAGAGTTATAAATGATAACTCTCGTCCACAAATATATTGAGGGAAGGCAAAGAAGAGGATATGAAATCAAGGCAGAATTGCAGGAAACAGATTTCAGGAGGTAGATTCGAATCGCCTTTAAAGCACATGAAAAGCGGCAAAACGTTGACAATGATGCCCTTGGCCAAAAAGGGCGTATGCGTTTTTTCCTGAATATATTCAGGAAAAAACGCATACGCCCTTTTTGGCCAACCAAGCAACCTGGAAAGGCAAATCAGCGCGACAAAGAAGTCTCGCTTCCCATCGGTCAAAAGGGCCATGCTGAAAAAAGTGTCAAAACCAGAAATGCAGGACAGGCCATGGAGAAATGGGAGCCTTGCTACACCGATGGGCGGGATGTACATTGCCAACAGCCACTCTGGAGAAGTGTACGGTGTGTCCTGAAACATCTCAAAAACACAGCTTAGAGAGCATAGGGCACTTCCACGCATGGGGGGATAAAGCGGGAAAATTGAAAATCAGCAAGACACAAGCACCCCAAAGTTTAGGGCTGCTCTGTTGACAAGGACCTCCACTTCCTTCCACCTTAAATATCCCAGGAAAGCGAAAAATGGATAAAAAAGTTGTGGTCCTTATGTACAATGGAATATCACTCAGCCATGAAATCAATGTCATAAGGCTAGTAG
This sequence comes from Balaenoptera physalus, assembly GCF_965194825.1. NCBI lineage: Eukaryota > Metazoa > Chordata > Mammalia > Artiodactyla > Balaenopteridae > Balaenoptera > Balaenoptera physalus. The sequence continues at coordinate 439,085 of NW_028126474.1, forward strand.
CAGCATGATGAGTGGATTTAGGTAAGACGATTCTAAGTGAAATAAGTCACACAGAAAAGGACACTTCTCATAAGGTGTCACTTATAGAGGGAATGTAAAAACCGTTACACTTGAACTGAATTACAAAACAGAACAGAGTCACACATGCAGAAAACACACTATGGCTGCTTAACGGGAAAGGTGAGGTGGGGTGATACATAAAACAAGAGTTTCAAATTAGCTCAGATACCGTTCCATAAACCCAATATGGAATAGACAAGACCTACTCCTTGCTCAGAGAACTGGACTCAACACGCCCGATTCACCGCACAAGAATATATATGACCAGTAATAATCTTAAAACCTATGTATTGATATCCCTCTGTTAGTGTGTCAAGTGGGTGTAAAGCGGCCTAAACACAGCCGTGAAAAGCAGCGAAACCCCATTATAAAAATAAATTACTTTTAAAAACCCATGAAACAAAGACAGGGAAAGAGAGAGAAATTCTTACACAATTCGTTCAGGGGCTGTGATGCAACCTGGATTGACCATATCTAGACCCACAGCTGGATGAGACATAAGGGTGGACACTCTTGGGGCTGAGAGGTTTGGTGAGGTTGGGTGAGCAAACGCAGACCCTTTAAAGTAATACTGCGTGCTACCCATCGCATGGGTCCCAAATCTCCAGGTTCAAGGGCATCTTCCTACATCGAAAACATGCATGAGAAACCCAGAAGATGGTACACCGTGTGATGGGGAAAGGTTTCTAAAACGCACCTCATTTCTCATCTCCTTGTGCTCGGGTTCGCCATTCCAGCCACTTTACTAGCAGTCTCCCTACTTGGAGCCTCAGCACCTTTAACCTCCTGTTCCGTACAGGTTGCAATTTGTCCTGAGGATGAACGGGAAGACGGGGAACCAATGAGAGACTAGCTCTTGGTGTTGGGACAGGCACAGGTCACTCTATTTTCCCATCAGGAAGAAGAATTAACCACAGGCTCAGCCTGCCCCCCGGAACCAGAACAGGGCCTGAAGCCATCCTGCGCTTTTGCGGCCGGCTCCCAAAAAAGCGACTTGTAAAATGGAGCTTCAGGGCACTGCAATTCACAAACCTGCAGAGTTATAAATGATAACTCTCGTCCACAAATATATTGAGGGAAGGCAAAGAAGAGGATTAGAAATCAAGGCAGAATTGCAGGAAACAGATTTCAGGAGGTAGATTCGAATCGCCTTTAAAGCACATGAAAAGCGGCAAAACGTTGACAATGCTGCCCTTGGCCAAAAAGGGCGTATGCGTTTTTTCCTGAATATATTCAGGAAAAAACGCATACGCCCTTTTTGGCCAACCAAGCAACCTGGAAAGGCAAATCAGCGCGACAAAGAAGTCTCGCTTCCCATCGGTCAAAAGGGCCATGCTGAAAAAAGTGTCAAAACCAGAAATGCAGGACAGGCCATGGAGAAATGGGAGCCTTGCTACACCGATGGGCGGGATGTAAATTGCCAACAGCCACTCTGGAGAAGTGTACGGTGTGTCCTGAAACATCTAAAAAACACAGCTTAGAGAGCATAGGGCACTTCCACGCATGGGGGGATAAAGCGGGAAAATTGAAAATCAGCATGACACAAGCACCCCAAAGTTTAGGGCTGCTCTGTTGACAAGGACCTCCACTTCCTTCCACCTTAAATATCCCAGGAAAGCGAAAAATGGATAAAAAAGTTGTGGTCCTTATGTACAATGGAATATCACTCAGCCATGAAATCAATGTCATAAGGCTAGTAGCAGCATGATGAGTGGATTTAGGTAAGACGATTCTAAGTGAAATAAGTCACACAGAAAAGGACACTTCTCATAAGGTGTCACTTATAGAGGGAATGTAAAAACCGTTACACTTGAACTGAATTACAAAACAGAACAGAGTCACACATGCAGAAAACACACTATGGCTGCTTAACGGGAAAGGTGAGGTGGGGTGATACATAAAACAAGAGTTTCAAATTAGCTCAGATACCGTTCCATAAACCCAATATGGAATAGACAAGACCTACTCCTTGCTCAGAGAACTGGACTCAACACGCCCGATTCACCGCACAAGAATATATCTGACCAGTAATAATCTTAAAACCTATGTATTGATATCTCTCTGTTAGTGTGTCAAGTGGGTGTAAAGCGGCCTAAACACAGCCGTGAAAAGCAGCTAAACCCCATTATAAAAATAAATTACTTTTAAAAACCCATGAAACAAAGACAGGGAAAGAGAGAGAAATTCTTACACAATTCGTTCAGGGGCTGTGATGCAACCTGGATTGACCATATCTAGACCCACAGCTGGATGAGACATAAGGGTGGACACTCTTGGGGCTGAGAGGTTTGGTGAGGTTGGGTGAGCAAACGCAGACCCTTTAAAGTAATACTGCGTGCTACCCATCGCATGGGTCCCAAATCTCCAGGTTCAAGGGCATCTTCCTACATCGAAAACATGCATGAGAAACCCAGAAGATGGTACACCGTGTGATGGGGAAAGGTTTCTAAAACGCACCTCATTTCTCATCTCCTTGTGCTCGGGTTCGCCATTCCAGCCACTTTACTAGCAATCTCCCTACTTGGAGCCTCAGCACCTTTAACCTCCTGTTCCGTACAGGTTGCAATTTGTCCTGAGGATGAACGGGAAGACGGGGAACCAATGAGAGACTAGCTCTTGGTGTTGGGACAGGCACAGGTCACTCTATTTTCCCATCAGGAAGAAGAATTAACCACAGGCTCAGCCTGCCCCCCGGAACCAGAACAGGGCCTGAAGCCATCCTGCGCTTTTGCGGCCGGCTCCCGAAAAAGCGACTTGTAAAATGGAGCTTCAGGGCACTGCAATTCACAAACCTGCAGAGTTATAAATGATAACTCTCGTCCACAAATATATTGAGGGAAGGCAAAGAAGAGGATTAGAAATCAAGGCAGAATTGCAGGAAACAGATTTCAGGAGGTAGATTCGAATCGCCTTTAAAGCACATGAAAAGCGGCAAAACGTTGACAATGATGCCCTTGGCCAAAAAGGGCGTATGCGTTTTTTCCTGAATATATTCAGGAAAAAACGCATACGCCCTTTTTGGCCAACCAAGCAACCTGGAAAGGCAAATCAGCGCGACAAAGAAGTCTCGCTTCCCATCGGTCAAAAGGGCCATGCTGAAAAAAGTGTCAAAACCAGAAATGCAGGACAGGCCATGGAGAAATGGGAGCCTTGCTACACCGATGGGCGGGATGTAAATTGCCAACAGCCACTCTGGAGAAGTGTACGGTGTGTCCTGAAACATCTAAAAAACACAGCTTAGAGAGCATAGGGCACTTCCACGCATGGGGGGATAAAGCGGGAAAACTGAAAATCAGCAAGACACAAGCACCCCAAAGTTTAGGGCTGCTCTGTTGACAAGGACCTCCACTTCCTTCCACCTTAAATATCCCAGGAAAGCGAAAAATGGATAAAAAAGTTGTGGTCCTTATGTACAATGGAATATCACTCAGCCATGAAATCAATGTCATAAGGCTAGTAGCAGCATGATGAGTGGATTTAGGTAAGACGATTCTAAGTGAAATAAGTCACACAGAAAAGGACACTTCTCATAAGGTGTCACTTATAGAGGGAATGTAAAAACCGTTACACTTGAACTGAATTACAAAACAGAACAGAGTCACACATGCAGAAAACACACTATGGCTGCTTAACGGGAAAGGTGAGGTGGGGTGATACATAAAACAAGAGTTTCAAATTAGCTCAGATACCGTTCCATAAACCCAATATGGAATAGACAAGACCTACTCCTTGCTCAGAGAACTGGACTCAACACGCCCGATTCACCGCACAAGAATATATCTGACCAGTAATAATCTTAAAACCTATGTATTGATATCTCTCTGTTAGTGTGTCAAGTGGGTGTAAAGCGGCCTAAACACAGCCGTGAAAAGCAGCTAAACCCCATTATAAAAATAAATTACTTTTAAAAACCCATGAAACAAAGACAGGGAAAGAGAGAGAAATTCTTACACAATTCGTTCAGGGGCTGTGATGCAACCTGGATTGACCATATCTAGACCCACAGCTGGATGAGACATAAGGGTGGACACTCTTGGGGCTGAGAGGTTTGGTGAGGTTGGGTGAGCAAACGCAGACCCTTTAAAGTAATACTGCGTGCTACCCATCGCATGGGTCCCAAATCTCCAGGTTCAAGGGCATCTTCCTACATCGAAAACATGCATGAGAAACCCAGAAGATGGTACACCGTGTGATGGGGAAAGGTTTCTAAAACGCACCTCATTTCTCATCTCCTTGTGCTCGGGTTCGCCATTCCAGCCACTTTACTAGCAATCTCCCTACTTGGAGCCTCAGCACCTTTAACCTCCTGTTCCGTACAGGTTGCAATTTGTCCTGAGGATGAACGGGAAGACGGGGAACCAATGAGAGACTAGCTCTTGGTGTTGGGACAGGCACAGGTCACTCTATTTTCCCATCAGGAAGAAGAATTAACCACAGGCTCAGCCTGCCCCCCGGAACCAGAACAGGGCCTGAAGCCATCCGGCGCTTTTGCGGCCGGCTCCCGAAAAAGCGACTTGTAAAATGGAGCTTCAGGGCACTGCAATTCACAAACCTGCAGAGTTATAAATGATAACTCTCGTCCACAAATATATTGAGGGAAGGCAAAGAAGAGGATTTGAAATCAAGGCAGAATTGCAGGAAACAGATTTCAGGAGGTAGATTCGAATCGCCTTTAAAGCACATGAGGAGCGGCAAAACGTTGACAATGATGCCCTTGGCCAAAAAGGGCGTATGCGTTTTTTCCTGAATATATTCAGGAAAAAACGCATACGCCCTTTTTGGCCAACCAAGCAACCTGGAAAGGCAAATCAGCGCGACAAAGAAGTCTCGCTTCCCATCGGTCAAAAGGGCCATGCTGAAAAAAGTGTCAAAACCAGAAATGCAGGACAGGCCATGGAGAAATGGGAGCCTTGCTACACTGATGGGCGGGATGTAAATTGCCAACAGCCACTCTGGAGAAGTGTACGGTGTGTCCTGAAACATCTAAAAAACACAGCTTAGAGAGCATAGGGCACTTCCACGCATGGGGGGATAAAGCGGGAAAATTGAAAATCAGCAAGACACAAGCACCCCAAAGTTTAGGGCTGCTCTGTTGACAAGGACCTCCACTTCCTTCCACCTTAAATATCCCAGGAAAGCGAAAAATGGATAAAAAAGTTGTGGTCCTTATGTACAATGGAATATCACTCAGCCATGAAATCAATGTCATAAGGCTAGTAGCAGCATGATGAGTGGATTTAGGTAAGACGATTCTAAGTGAAATAAGTCACACAGAAAAGGACACTTCTCATAAGGTGTCACTTATAGAGGGAATGTAAAAACCGTTACACTTGAACTGAATTACAAAACAGAACAGAGTCACACATGCAGAAAACACACTATGGCTGCTTAACGGGAAAGGTGAGGTGGGGTGATACATAAAACAAGAGTTTCAAATTAGCTCAGATACCGTTCCATAAACCCAATATGGAATAGACAAGACCTACTCCTTGCTCAGAGAACTGGACTCAACACGCCCGATTCACCGCACAAGAATATATCTGACCAGTAATAATCTTAAAACCTATGTATTGATATCTCTCTGTTAGTGTGTCAAGTGGGTGTAAAGCGGCCTAAACACAGCCGTGAAAAGCAGCTAAACCCCATTATAAAAATAAATTACTTTTAAAAACCCATGAAACAAAGACAGGGAAAGAGAGAGAAATTCTTACACAATTCGTTCAGGGGCTGTGATGCAACCTGGATTGACCATATCTAGACCCACAGCTGGATGAGACATAAGGGTGGACACTCTTGGGGCTGAGAGGTTTGGTGAGGTTGGGTGAGCAAACGCAGACCCTTTAAAGTAATACTGCGTGCTACCCATCGCATGGGTCCCAAATCTCCAGGTTCAAGGGCATCTTCCTACATCGAAAACATGCATGAGAAACCCAGAAGATGGTACACCGTGTGATGGGGAAAGGTTTCTAAAACGCACCTCATTTCTCATCTCCTTGTGCTCGGGTTCGCCATTCCAGCCACTTTACTAGCAATCTCCCTACTTGGAGCCTCAGCACCTTTAACCTCCTGTTCCGTACAGGTTGCAATTTGTCCTGAGGATGAACGGGAAGACGGGGAACCAATGAGAGACTAGCTCTTGGTGTTGGGACAGGCACAGGTCACTCTACTTTCCCATCAGGAAGAAGAATTATCCACAGGCTCAGCCTGCCCCCCGGAACCAGAACAGGGCCTGAAGCCATCCTGCGCTTTTGCGGCCGGCTCCCAAAAAAGCGACTTGTAAAATGGAGCTTCAGGGCACTGCAATTCACAAACCTGCAGAGTTATAAATGATAACTCTCGTCCACAAATATATTGAGGGAAGGCAAAGAAGAGGATTTGAAATCAAGGCAGAATTGCAGGAAACAGATTTCAGGAGGTAGATTCGAATCGCCTTTAAAGCACATGAAAAGCGGCAAAACGTTGACAATGCTGCCCTTGGCCAAAAAGGGCGTATGCGTTTTTTCCTGAATATATTCAGGAAAAAACGCATACGCCCTTTTTGGCCAACCAAGCAACCTGGAAAGGCAAATCAGCGCTACAAAGAAGTCTCGCTTCCCATCGGTCAAAAGGGCCATGCTGAAAAAAGTGTCAAAACCAGAAATGCAGGACAGGCCATGGAGAAATGGGAGCCTTGCTACACCGATGGGTGGGATGTAAATTGCCAACAGCCACTCTGGAGAAGTGTACGGTGTGTCCTGAAACATCTAAAAAACACAGCTTAGAGAGCATAGGGCACTTCCACGCATGGGGGGATAAAGCGGGAAAATTGAAAATCAGCATGACACAAGCACCCCAAAGTTTAGGGCTGCTCTGTTGACAAGGACCTCCACTTCCTTCCACCTTAAATATCCCAGGAAAGCGAAAAATGGATAAAAAAGTTGTGGTCCTTATGTACAATGGAATATCACTCAGCCATGAAATCAATGTCATAAGGCTAGTAGCAGCATGATGAGTGGATTTAGGTAAGACGATTCTAAGTGAAATAAGTCACACAGAAAAGGACACTTCTCATAAGGTGTCACTTATAGAGGGAATGTAAAAACCGTTACACTTGAACTGAATTACAAAACAGAACAGAGTCACACATGCAGAAAACACACTATGGCTGCTTAACGGGAAAGGTGAGGTGGGGTGATACATAAAACAAGAGTTTCAAATTAGCTCAGATACCGTTCCATAAACCCAATATGGAATAGACAAGACCTACTCCTTGCTCAGAGAACTGGACTCAACACGCCCGATTCACCGCACAAGAATATATCTGACCAGTAATAATCTTAAAACCTATGTATTGATATCTCTCTGTTAGTGTGTCAAGTGGGTGTAAAGCGGCCTAAACACAGCCGTGAAAAGCAGCTAAACCCCATTATAAAAATAAATTACTTTTAAAAACCCATGAAACAAAGACAGGGAAAGAGAGAGAAATTCTTACACAATTCGTTCAGGGGCTGTGATGCAACCTGGATTGACCATATCTAGACCCACAGCTGGATGAGACATAAGGGTGGACACTCTTGGGGCTGAGAGGTTTGGTGAGGTTGGGTGAGCAAACGCAGACCCTTTAAAGTAATACTGCGTGCTACCCATCGCATGGGTCCCAAATCTCCAGGTTCAAGGGCATCTTCCTACATCGAAAACATGCATGAGAAACCCAGAAGATGGTACACCGTGTGATGGGGAAAGGTTTCTAAAACGCACCTCATTTCTCATCTCCTTGTGCTCGGGTTCGCCATTCCAGCCACTTTACTAGCAATCTCCCTACTTGGAGCCTCAGCACCTTTAACCTCCTGTTCCGTACAGGTTGCAATTTGTCCTGAGGATGAACGGGAAGACGGGGAACCAATGAGAGACTAGCTCTTGGTGTTGAGACAGGCACAGGTCACTCTATTTTCCCATCAGGAAGAAGAATTAACCACAGGCTCAGCCTGCCCCCCGGAACCAGAACAGGGCCTGAAGCCATCCTGCGCTTTTGCGGCCGGCTCCCGAAAAAGCGACTTGTAAAATGGAGCTTCAGGGCACTGCAATTCACAAACCTGCAGAGTTATAAATGATAACTCTCGTCCACAAATATATTGAGGGAAGGCAAAGAAGAGGATATGAAATCAAGGCAGAATTGCAGGAAACAGATTTCAGGAGGTAGATTCGAATCGCTTTTAAAGCACATGAAAAGCGGCAAAACGTTGACAATGCTGCCCTTGGCCAAAAAGGGCGTATGCGTTTTTTCCTGAATATATTCAGGAAAAAACGCATACGCCCTTTTTGGCCAACCAAGCAACCTGGAAAGGCAAATCAGCGCGACAAAGAAGTCTCGCTTCCCATCGGTCAAAAGGGCCATGCTGAAAAAAGTGTCAAAACCAGAAATGCAGGACAGGCCATGGAGAAATGGGAGCCTTGCTACACTGATGGGCGGGATGTACATTGCCAACAGCCACTCTGGAGAAGTGTACGGTGTGTCCTGAAACATCTCAAAAACACAGCTTAGAGAGCATAGGGCACTTCCACGCATGGGGGGATAAAGCGGGAAAATTGAAAATCAGCAAGACACAAGCACCCCAAAGTTTAGGGCTGCTCTGTTGACAAGGACCTCCACTTCCTTCCACCTTAAATATCCCAGGAAAGCGAAAAATGGATAAAAAAGTTGTGGTCCTTATGTACAATGGAATATCACTCAGCCATGAAATCAATGTCATAAGGCTAGTAGCAGCATGATGAGTGGATTTAGGTAAGACGATTCTAAGTGAAATAAGTCACACAGAAAAGGACACTTCTCATAAGGTGTCACTTATAGAGGGAATGTAAAAACCGTTACACTTGAACTGAATTACAAAACAGAACAGAGTCACACATGCAGAAAACACACTATGGCTGCTTAACGGGAAAGGTGAGGTGGGGTGATACATAAAACAAGAGTTTCAAATTAGCTCAGATACCGTTCCATAAACCCAATATGGAATAGACAAGACCTACTCCTTGCTCAGAGAACTGGACTCAACACGCCCGATTCACCGCACAAGAATATATATGACCAGTAATAATCTTAAAACCTATGTATTGATATCCCTCTGTTAGTGTGTCAAGTGGGTGTAAAGCGGCCTAAACACAGCCGTGAAAAGCAGCGAAACCCCATTATAAAAATAAATTACTTTTAAAAACCCATGAAACAAAGACAGGGAAAGAGAGAGAAATTCTTACACAATTCGTTCAGGGGCTGTGATGCAACCTGGATTGACCATATCTAGACCCACAGCTGGATGAGACATAAGGGTGGACACTCTTGGGGCTGAGAGGTTTGGTGAGGTTGGGTGAGCAAACGCAGACCCTTTAAAGTAATACTGCGTGCTACCCATCGCATGGGTCCCAAATCTCCAGGTTCAAGGGCATCTTCCTACATCGAAAACATGCATGAGAAACCCAGAAGATGGTACACCGTGTGATGGGGAAAGGTTTCTAAAACGCACCTCATTTCTCATCTCCTTGTGCTCGGGTTCGCCATTCCAGCCACTTTACTAGCAGTCTCCCTACTTGGAGCCTCAGCACCTTTAACCTCCTGTTCCGTACAGGTTGCAATTTGTCCTGAGGATGAACGGGAAGACGGGGAACCAATGAGAGACTAGCTCTTGGTGTTGGGACAGGCACAGGTCACTCTATTTTCCCATCAGGAAGAAGAATTAACCACAGGCTCAGCCTGCCCCCCGGAACCAGAACAGGGCCTGAAGCCATCCTGTGCTTTTGCGGCCGGCTCCCAAAAAAGCGACTTGTAAAATGGAGCTTCAGGGCACTGCAATTCACAAACCTGCAGAGTTATAAATGATAACTCTCGTCCACAAATATATTGAGGGAAGGCAAAGAAGAGGATTAGAAATCAAGGCAGAATTGCAGGAAACAGATTTCAGGAGGTAGATTCGAATCGCCTTTAAAGCACATGAAAAGCGGCAAAACGTTGACAATGCTGCCCTTGGCCAAAAAGGGCGTATGCGTTTTTTCCTGAATATATTCAGGAAAAAACGCATACGCCCTTTTTGGCCAACCAAGCAACCTGGAAAGGCAAATCAGCGCGACAAAGAAGTCTCGCTTCCCATCGGTCAAAAGGGCCATGCTGAAAAAAGTGTCAAAACCAGAAATGCAGGACAGGCCATGGAGAAATGGGAGCCTTGCTACACCGATGGGCGGGATGTAAATTGCCAACAGCCACTCTGGAGAAGTGTACGGTGTGTCCTGAAACATCTAAAAAACACAGCTTAGAGAGCATAGGGCACTTCCACGCATGGGGGGATAAAGCGGGAAAATTGAAAATCAGCATGACACAAGCACCCCAAAGTTTAGGGCTGCTCTGTTGACAAGGACCTCCACTTCCTTCCACCTTAAATATCCCAGGAAAGCAAAAAATGGATAAAAAAGTTGTGGTCCTTATGTACAATGGAATATCACTCAGCCATGAAATCAATGTCATAAGGCTAGTAGCAGCATGATGAGTGGATTTAGGTAAGACGATTCTAAGTGAAATAAGTCACACAGAAAAGGACACTTCTCATAAGGTGTCACTTATAGAGGGAATGTAAAAACCGTTACACTTGAACTGAATTACAAAACAGAACAGAGTCACACATGCAGAAAACACACTATGGCTGCTTAACGGGAAAGGTGAGGTGGGGTGATACATAAAACAAGAGTTTCAAATTAGCTCAGATACCGTTCCATAAACCCAATATGGAATAGACAAGACCTACTCCTTGCTCAGAGAACTGGACTCAACACGCCCGATTCACCGCACAAGAATATATATGACCAGTAATAATCTTAAAACCTATGTATTGATATCTCTCTGTTAGTGTGTCAAGTGGGTGTAAAGCGGCCTAAACACAGCCGTGAAAAGCAGCGAAACCCCATTATAAAAATAAATTACTTTTAAAAACCCATGAAACAAAGACAGGGAAAGAGAGAGAAATTCTTACACAATTCGTTCAGGGGCTGTGATGCAACCTGGATTGACCATATCTAGACCCACAGCTGGATGAGACATAAGGGTGGACACTCTTGGGGCTGAGAGGTTTGGTGAGGTTGGGTGAGCAAACGCAGACCCTTTAAAGTAATACTGCGTGCTACCCATCGCATGGGTCCCAAATCTCCAGGTTCAAGGGCATCTTCCTACATCGAAAACATGCATGAGAAACCCAGAAGATGGTACACCGTGTGATGGGGAAAGGTTTCTAAAACGCACCTCATTTCTCATCTCCTTGTGCTCGGGTTCGCCATTCCAGCCACTTTACTAGCAATCTCCCTACTTGGAGCCTCAGCACCTTTAACCTCCTGTTCCGTACAGGTTGCAATTTGTCCTGAGGATGAACGGGAAGACGGGGAACCAATGAGAGACTAGCTCTTGGTGTTGGGATAGGCACAGGTCACTCTACTTTCCCATCAGGAAGAAGAATTATCCACAGGCTCAGCCTGCCCCCCGGAACCAGAACAGGGCCTGAAGCCATCCTGCGCTTTTGCGGCCGGCTCCCGAAAAAGCGACTTGTAAAATGGAGCTTCAGGGCACTGCAATTCACAAACCTGCAGAGTTATAAATGATAACTCTCGTCCACAAATATATTGAGGGAAGGCAAAGAAGAGGATTTGAAATCAAGGCAGAATTGCAGGAAACAGATTTCAGGAGGTAGATTCGAATCGCCTTTAAAGCACATGAAAAGCGGCAAAACGTTGACAATGCTGCCCTTGGCCAAAAAGGGCGTATGCGTTTTTTCCTGAATATATTCAGGAAAAAACGCATACGCCCTTTTTGGCCAACCAAGCAACCTGGAAAGGCAAATCAGCGCGACAAAGAAGTCTCGCTTCCCATCGGTCAAAAGGGCCATGCTGAAAAAAGTGTCAAAACCAGAAATGCAGGACAGGCCATGGAGAAATGGGAGCCTTGCTACACCGATGGGTGGGATGTAAATTGCCAACAGCCACTCTGGAGAAGTGTACGGTGTGTCCTGAAACATCTCAAAAACACAGCTTAGAGAGCATAGGGCACTTCCACGCATGGGGGGATAAAGCGGGAAAATTGAAAATCAGCAAGACACAAGCACCCCAAAGTTTAGGGCTGCTCTGTTGACAAGGACCTCCACTTCCTTCCACCTTAAATATCCCAGGAAAGCGAAAAATGGATAAAAAAGTTGTGGTCCTTATGTACAATGGAATATCACTCAGCCATGAAATCAATGTCATAAGGCTAGTAGCAGCATGATGAGTGGATTTAGGTAAGACGATTCTAAGTGAAATAAGTCACACAGAAAAGGACACTTCTCATAAGGTGTCACTTATAGAGGGAATGTAAAAACCGTTACACTTGAACTGAATTACAAAACAGAACAGAGTCACACATGCAGAAAACACACTATGGCTGCTTAACGGGAAAGGTGAGGTGGGGTGATACATAAAACAAGAGTTTCAAATTAGCTCAGATACCGTTCCATAAACCCAATATGGAATAGACAAGACCTACTCCTTGCTCAGAGAACTGGACTCAACACGCCCGATTCACCGCACAAGAATATATCTGACCAGTAATAATCTTAAAACCTATGTATTGATATCTCTCTGTTAGTGTGTCAAGTGGGTGTAAAGCGGCCTAAACACAGCCGTGAAAAGCAGCTAAACCCCATTATAAAAATAAATTACTTTTAAAAACCCATGAAACAAAGACAGGGAAAGAGAGAGAAATTCTTACACAATTCGTTCAGGGGCTGTGATGCAACCTGGATTGACCATATCTAGACCCACAGCTGGATGAGACATAAGGGTGGACACTCTTGGGGCTGAGAGGTTTGGTGAGGTTGGGTGAGCAAACGCAGACCCTTTAAAGTAATACTGCGTGCTACCCATCGCATGGGTCCCAAATCTCCAGGTTCAAGGGCATCTTCCTACATCGAAAACATGCATGAGAAACCCAGAAGATGGTACACCGTGTGATGGGGAAAGGTTTCTAAAACGCACCTCATTTCTCATCTCCTTGTGCTCGGGTTCGCCATTCCAGCCACTTTACTAGCAATCTCCCTACTTGGAGCCTCAGCACCTTTAACCTCCTGTTCCGTACAGGTTGCAATTTGTCCTGAGGATGAACGGGAAGACGGGGAACCAATGAGAGACTAGCTCTTGGTGTTGAGACAGGCACAGGTCACTCTATTTTCCCATCAGGAAGAAGAATTAACCACAGGCTCAGCCTGCCCCCCGGAACCAGAACAGGGCCTGAAGCCATCCTGCGCTTTTGCGGCCGGCTCCCGAAAAAGCGACTTGTAAAATGGAGCTTCAGGGCACTGCAATTCACAAACCTGCAGAGTTATAAATGATAACTCTCGTCCACAAATATATTGAGGGAAGGCAAAGAAGAGGATATGAAATCAAGGCAGAATTGCAGGAAACAGATTTCAGGAGGTAGATTCGAATCGCTTTTAAAGCACATGAAAAGCGGCAAAACGTTGACAATGATGCCCTTGGCCAAAAAGGGCGTATGCGTTTTTTCCTGAATATATTCAGGAAAAAACGCATACGCCCTTTTTGGCCAACCAAGCAACCTGGAAAGGCAAATCAGCGCGACAAAGAAGTCTCGCTTCCCATCGGTCAAAAGGGCCATGCTGAAAAAAGTGTCAAAACCAGAAATGCAGGACAGGCCATGGAGAAATGGGAGCCTTGCCACACTGATGGGCGGGATGTACATTGCCAACAGCCACTCTGGAGAAGTGTACGGTGTGTCCTGAAACATCTCAAAAACACAGCTTAGAGAGCATAGGGCACTTCCACGCATGGGGGGATAAAGCGGGAAAATTGAAAATCAGCAAGACACAAGCACCCCAAAGTTTAGGGCTGCTCTGTTGACAAGGACCTCCACTTCCTTCCACCTTAAATATCCCAGGAAAGCGAAAAATGGATAAAAAAGTTGTGGTCCTTATGTACAATGGAATATCACTCAGCCATGAAATCAATGTCATAAGGCTAGTAGCAGCATGATGAGTGGATTTAGGTAAGACGATTCTAAGTGAAATAAGTCACACAGAAAAGGACACTTCTCATAAGGTGTCACTTATAGAGGGAATGTAAAAACCGTTACACTTGAACTGAATTACAAAACAGAACAGAGTCACACATGCAGAAAACACACTATGGCTGCTTAACGGGAAAGGTGAGGTGGGGTGATACATAAAACAAGAGTTTCAAATTAGCTCAGATACCGTTCCATAAACCCAATATGGAATAGACAAGACCTACTCCTTGCTCAGAGAACTGGACTCAACACGCCCGATTCACCGCACAAGAATATATATGACCAGTAATAATCTTAAAACCTATGTATTGATATCCCTCTGTTAGTGTGTCAAGTGGGTGTAAAGCGGCCTAAACACAGCCGTGAAAAGCAGCGAAACCCCATTATAAAAGTAAATTACTTTTAAAAACCCATGAAACAAAGACAGGGAAAGAGAGAGAAATTCTTACACAATTCGTTCAGGGGCTGTGATGCAACCTGGATTGACCATATCTAGACCCACAGCTGGATGAGACATAAGGGTGGACACTCTTGGGGCTGAGAGGTTTGGTGAGGTTGGGTGAGCAAACGCAGACCCTTTAAAGTAATACTGCGTGCTACCCATCGCATGGGTCCCAAATCTCCAGGTTCAAGGGCATCTTCCTACATCGAAAACATGCATGAGAAACCCAGAAGATGGTACACCGTGTGATGGGGAAAGGTTTCTAAAACGCACCTCATTTCTCATCTCCTTGTGCTCGGGTTCGCCATTCCAGCCACTTTACTAGCAGTCTCCCTACTTGGAGCCTCAGCACCTTTAACCTCCTGTTCCGTACAGGTTGCAATTTGTCCTGAGGATGAACGGGAAGACGGGGAACCAATGAGAGACTAGCTCTTGGTGTTGGGACAGGCACAGGTCACTCTATTTTCCCATCAGGAAGAAGAATTAACCACAGGCTCAGCCTGCCCCCCGGAACCAGAACAGGGCCTGAAGCCATCCTGTGCTTTTGCGGCCGGCTCCCAAAAAAGCGACTTGTAAAATGGAGCTTCAGGGCACTGCAATTCACAAACCTGCAGAGTTATAAATGATAACTCTCGTCCACAAATATATTGAGGGAAGGCAAAGAAGAGGATTAGAAATCAAGGCAGAATTGCAGGAAACAGATTTCAGGAGGTAGATTCGAATCGCCTTTAAAGCACATGAACAGCGGCAAAACGTTGACAATGCTGCCCTTGGCCAAAAAGGGCGTATGCGTTTTTTCCTGAATATATTCAGGAAAAAACGCATACGCCCTTTTTGGCCAACCAAGCAACCTGGAAAGGCAAATCAGCGCGACAAAGAAGTCTCGCTTCCCATCGGTCAAAAGGGCCATGCTGAAAAAAGTGTCAAAACCAGAAATGCAGGACAGGCCATGGAGAAATGGGAGCCTTGCTACACCGATGGGCGGGATGTAAATTGCCAACAGCCACTCTGGAGAAGTGTACGGTGTGTCCTGAAACATCTAAAAAACACAGCTTAGAGAGCATAGGGCACTTCCACGCATGGGGGGATAAAGCGGGAAAATTGAAAATCAGCATGACACAAGCACCCCAAAGTTTAGGGCTGCTCTGTTGACAAGGACCTCCACTTCCTTCCACCTTAAATATCCCAGGAAAGCGAAAAATGGATAAAAAAGTTGTGGTCCTTATGTACAATGGAATATCACTCAGCCATGAAATCAATGTCATAAGGCTAGTAGCAGCATGATGAGTGGATTTAGGTAAGACGATTCTAAGTGAAATAAGTCACACAGAAAAGGACACTTCTCATAAGGTGTCACTTATAGAGGGAATGTAAAAACCGTTACACTTGAACTGAATTACAAAACAGAACAGAGTCACACATGCAGAAAACACACTATGGCTGCTTAACGGGAAAGGTGAGGTGGGGTGATACATAAAACAAGAGTTTCAAATTAGCTCAGATACCGTTCCATAAACCCAATATGGAATAGACAAGACCTACTCCTTGCTCAGAGAACTGGACTCAACACGCCCGATTCACCGCACAAGAATATATCTGACCAGTAATAATCTTAAAACCTATGTATTGATATCTCTCTGTTAGTGTGTCAAGTGGGTGTAAAGCGGCCTAAACACAGCCGTGAAAAGCAGCGAAACCCCATTATAAAAATAAATTACTTTTAAAAACCCATGAAACAAAGACAGGGAAAGAGAGAGAAATTCTTACACAATTCGTTCAGGGGCTGTGATGCAACCTGGATTGACCATATCTAGACCCACAGCTGGATGAGACATAAGGGTGGACACTCTTGGGGCTGAGAGGTTTGGTGAGGTTGGGTGAGCAAACGCAGACCCTTTAAAGTAATACTGCGTGCTACCCATCGCATGGGTCCCAAATCTCCAGGTTCAAGGGCATCTTCCTACATCGAAAACATGCATGAGAAACCCAGAAGATGGTACACCGTGTGATGGGGAAAGGTTTCTAAAACGCACCTCATTTCTCATCTCCTTGTGCTCGGGTTCGCCATTCCAGCCACTTTACTAGCAATCTCCCTACTTGGAGCCTCAGCACCTTTAACCTCCTGTTCCGTACAGGTTGCAATTTGTCCTGAGGATGAACGGGAAGACGGGGAACCAATGAGAGACTAGCTCTTGGTGTTGGGACAGGCACAGGTCACTCTATTTTCCCATCAGGAAGAAGAATTAACCACAGGCTCAGCCTGCCCCCCGGAACCAGAACAGGGCCTGAAGCCATCCTGCGCTTTTGCGGCCGGCTCCCGAAAAAGCGACTTGTAAAATGGAGCTTCAGGGCACTGCAATTCACAAACCTGCAGAGTTATAAATGATAACTCTCGTCCACAAATATATTGAGGGAAGGCAAAGAAGAGGATTAGAAATCAAGGCAGAATTGCAGGAAACAGATTTCAGGAGGTAGATTCGAATCGCCTTTAAAGCACATGAAAAGCGGCAAAACGTTGACAATGATGCCCTTGGCCAAAAAGGGCGTATGCGTTTTTTCCTGAATATATTCAGGAAAAAACGCATACGCCCTTTTTGGCCAACCAAGCAACCTGGAAAGGCAAATCAGCGCGACAAAGAAGTCTCGCTTCCCATCGGTCAAAAGGGCCATGCTGAAAAAAGTGTCAAAACCAGAAATGCAGGACAGGCCATGGAGAAATGGGAGCCTTGCTACACTGATGGGCGGGATGTAAATTGCCAACAGCCACTCTGGAGAAGTGTACGGTGTGTCCTGAAACATCTCAAAAACACAGCTTAGAGAGCATAGGGCACTTCCACGCATGGGGTGATAAAGCGGGAAAATTGAAAATCAGCAAGACACAAGCACCCCAAAGTTTAGGGCTGCTCTGTTGACAAGGACCTCCACTTCCTTCCACCTTAAATATCCCAGGAAAGCGAAAAATGGATAAAAAAGTTGTGGTCCTTATGTACAATGGAATATCACTCAGCCATGAAATCAATGTCATAAGGCTAGTAGCAGCATGATGAGTGGATTTAGGTAAGACGATTCTAAGTGAAATAAGTCACACAGAAAAGGACACTTCTCATAAGGTGTCACTTATAGAGGGAATGTAAAAACCGTTACACTTGAACTGAATTACAAAACAGAACAGAGTCACACATGCAGAAAACACACTATGGCTGCTTAACGGGAAAGGTGAGGTGGGGTGATACATAAAACAAGAGTTTCAAATTAGCTCAGATACCGTTCCATAAACCCAATATGGAATAGACAAGACCTACTCCTTGCTCAGAGAACTGGACTCAACACGCCCGATTCACCGCACAAGAATATATCTGACCAGTAATAATCTTAAAACCTATGTATTGATATCTCTCTGTTAGTGTGTCAAGTGGGTGTAAAGCGGCCTAAACACAGCCGTGAAAAGCAGCTAAACCCCATTATAAAAATAAATTACTTTTAAAAACCCATGAAACAAAGACAGGGAAAGAGAGAGAAATTCTTACACAATTCGTTCAGGGGCTGTGATGCAACCTGGATTGACCATATCTAGACCCACAGCTGGATGAGACATAAGGGTGGACACTCTTGGGGCTGAGAGGTTTGGTGAGGTTGGGTGAGCAAACGCAGACCCTTTAAAGTAATACTGCGTGCTACCCATCGCATGGGTCCCAAATCTCCAGGTTCAAGGGCATCTTCCTACATCGAAAACATGCATGAGAAACCCAGAAGATGGTACACCGTGTGATGGGGAAAGGTTTCTAAAACGCACCTCATTTCTCATCTCCTTGTGCTCGGGTTCGCCATTCCAGCCACTTTACTAGCAATCTCCCTACTTGGAGCCTCAGCACCTTTAACCTCCTGTTCGTACAGGTTGCAATTTGTCCTGAGGATGAACGGGAAGACGGGGAACCAATGAGAGACTAGCTCTTGGTGTTGGGACAGGCACAGGTCACTCTATTTTCCCATCAGGAAGAAGAATTAACCACAGGCTCAGCCTGCCCCCCGGAACCAGAACAGGGCCTGAAGCCATCCGGCGCTTTTGCGGCCGGCTCCCAAAAAAGCGACTTGTAAAATGGAGCTTCAGGGCACTGCAATTCACAAACCTGCAGAGTTATAAATGATAACTCTCGTCCACAAATATATTGAGGGAAGGCAAAGAAGAGGATTTGAAATCAAGGCAGAATTGCAGGAAACAGATTTCAGGAGGTAGATTCGAATCGCCTTTAAAGCACATGAAAAGCGGCAAAACGTTGACAATGATGCCCTTGGCCAAAAAGGGCGTATGCGTTTTTTCCTGAATATATTCAGGAAAAAACGCATACGCCCTTTTTGGCCAACCAAGCAACCTGGAAAGGCAAATCAGCGCGACAAAGAAGTCTCGCTTCCCATCGGTCAAAAGGGCCATGCTGAAAAAAGTGTCAAAACCAGAAATGCAGGACAGGCCATGGAGAAATGGGAGCCTTGCTACACTGATGGGCGGGATGTACATTGCCAACAGCCACTCTGGAGAAGTGTACGGTGTGTCCTGAAACATCTCAAAAACACAGCTTAGAGAGCATAGGGCACTTCCACGCATGGGGGGATAAAGCGGGAAAATTGAAAATCAGCAAGACACAAGCACCCCAAAGTTTAGGGCTGCTCTGTTGACAAGGACCTCCACTTCCTTCCACCTTAAATATCCCAGGAAAGCGAAAAATGGATAAAAAAGTTGTGGTCCTTATGTACAATGGAATATCACTCAGCCATGAAATCAATGTCATAAGGCTAGTAGCAGCATGATGAGTGGATTTAGGTAAGACGATTCTAAGTGAAATAAGTCACACAGAAAAGGACACTTCTCATAAGGTGTCACTTATAGAGGGAATGTAAAAACCGTTACACTTGAACTGAATTACAAAACAGAACAGAGTCACACATGCAGAAAACACACTATGGCTGCTTAACGGGAAAGGTGAGGTGGGGTGATACATAAAACAAGAGTTTCAAATTAGCTCAGATACTGTTCCATAAACCCAATATGGAATAGACAAGACCTACTCCTTGCTCAGAGAACTGGACTCAACACGCCCGATTCACCGCAGAAGAATATATCTGACCAGTAATAATCTTAAAACCTATGTATTGATATCTCTCTGTTAGTGTGTCAAGTGGGTGTAAAGCGGCCTAAACACAGCCGTGAAAAGCAGCGAAACCCCATTATAAAAATAAATTACTTTTAAAAACCCATGAAACAAAGACAGGGAAAGAGAGAGAAATTCTTACACAATTCGTTCAGGGGCTGTGATGCAACCTGGATTGACCATATCTAGACCCACAGCTGGATGAGACATAAGGGTGGACACTCTTGGGGCTGAGAGGTTTGGTGAGGTTGGGTGAGCAAACGCAGACCCTTTAAAGTAATACTGCGTGCTACCCATCGCATGGGTCCCAAATCTCCAGGTTCAAGGGCATCTTCCTACATCGAAAACATGCATGAGAAACCCAGAAGATGGTACACCGTGTGATGGGGAAAGGTTTCTAAAACGCACCTCATTTCTCATCTCCTTGTACTCGGGTTCGCCATTCCAGCCACTTTACTAGCAATCTCCCTACTTGGAGCCTCAGCACCTTTAACCTCCTGTTCCGTACAGGTTGCAATTTGTCCTGAGGATGAACGGGAAGACGGGGAACCAATGAGAGACTAGCTCTTGGTGTTGGGACAGGCACAGGTCACTCTATTTTCCCATCAGGAAGAAGAATTAACCACAGGCTCAGCCTGCCCCCCGGAACCAAAACAGGGCCTGAAGCCATCCGGCGCTTTTGCGGCCGGCTCCCGAAAAAGCGACTTGTAAAATGGAGCTTCAGGGCACTGCAATTCACAAACCTGCAGAGTTATAAATGATAACTCTCGTCCACAAATATATTGAGGGAAGGCAAAGAAGAGGATTTGAAATCAAGGCAGAATTGCAGGAAACAGATTTCAGGAGGTAGATTCGAATCGCCTTTAAAGCACATGAAAAGCGGCAAAACGTTGACAATGATGCCCTTGGCCAAAAAGGGCGTATGCTTTTTTTCCTGAATATATTCAGGAAAAAACGCATACGCCCTTTTTGGCCAACCAAGCAACCTGGAAAGGCAAATCAGCGCGACAATGAAGTCTCGCTTCCCATCGGTCAAAAGGGCCATGCTGAAAAAAGTGTCAAAACCAGAAATGCAGGACAGGCCATGGAGAAATGGGAGCCTTGCTACACTGATGGGCGGGATGTACATTGCCAACAGCCACTCTGGAGAAGTGTACGGTGTGTCCTGAAACATCTCAAAAACACAGCTTAGAGAGCATAGGGCACTTCCACGCATGGGGGGATAAAGCGGGAAAATTGAAAATCAGCAAGACACAAGCACCCCAAAGTTTAGGGCTGCTCTGTTGACAAGGACCTCCACTTCCTTCCACCTTAAATATCCCAGGAAAGCGAAAAATGGATAAAAAAGTTGTGGTCCTTATGTACAATGGAATATCACTCAGCCATGAAATCAATGTCATAAGGCTAGTAGCAGCATGATGAGTGGATTTAGGTAAGACGATTCTAAGTGAAATAAGGCACACAGAAAAGGACACTTCTCATAAGGTGTCACTTATAGAGGGAATGTAAAAACCGTTACACTTGAACTGAATTACAAAACAGAACAGAGTCACACATGCAGAAAACACACTATGGCTGCTTAACGGGAAAGGTGAGGTGGGGTGATACATAAAACAAGAGTTTCAAATTAGCTCAGATACTGTTCCATAAACCCAATATGGAATAGACAAGACCTACTCCTTGCTCAGAGAACTGGACTCAACACGCCCGATTCACCGCACAAGAATATATCTGACCAGTAATAATCTTAAAACCTATGTATTGATATCTCTCTGTTAGTGTGTCAAGTGGGTGTAAAGCGGCCTAAACACAGCCGTGAAAAGCAGCGAAACCCCATTATAAAAATAAATTACTTTTAAAAACCCATGAAACAAAGACAGGGAAAGAGAGAGAAATTCTTACACAATTCGTTCAGGGGCTGTGATGCAACCTGGATTGACCATATCTAGACCCACAGCTGGATGAGACATAAGGGTGGACACTCTTGGGGCTGAGAGGTTTGGTGAGGTTGGGTGAGCAAACGCAGACCCTTTAAAGTAATACTGCGTGCTACCCATCGCATGGGTCCCAAATCTCCAGGTTCAAGGGCATCTTCCTACATCGAAAACATGCATGAGAAACCCAGAAGATGGTACACCGTGTGATGGGGAAAGGTTTCTAAAACGCACCTCATTTCTCATCTCCTTGTGCTCGGGTTCGCCATTCCAGCCACTTTACTAGCAATCTCCCTACTTGGAGCCTCAGCACCTTTAACCTCCTGTTCCGTACAGGTTGCAATTTGTCCTGAGGATGAACGGGAAGACGGGGAACCAATGAGAGACTAGCTCTTGGTGTTGGGACAGGCACAGGTCACTCTATTTTCCCATCAGGAAGAAGAATTAACCACAGGCTCAGCCTGCCCCCCGGAACCAAAACAGGGCCTGAAGCCATCCGGCGCTTTTGCGGCCGGCTCCCGAAAAAGCGACTTGTAAAATGGAGCTTCAGGGCACTGCAATTCACAAACCTGCAGAGTTATAAATGATAACTCTCGTCCACAAATATATTGAGGGAAGGCAAAGAAGAGGATTTGAAATCAAGGCAGAATTGCAGGAAACAGATTTCAGGAGGTAGATTCGAATCGCCTTTAAAGCACATGAAAAGCTGCAAAACGTTGACAATGATGCCCTTGGCCAAAAAGGGCGTATGCGTTTTTTCCTGAATATATTCAGGAAAAAACGCATACGCCCTTTTTGGCCAACCAAGCAACCTGGAAAGGCAAATCAGCGCGACAATGAAGTCTCGCTTCCCATCGGTCAAAAGGGCCATGCTGAAAAATGTGTCAAAACCAGAAATGCAGGACAGGCCATGGAGAAATGGGAGCCTTGCTACACTGATGGGCGGGATGTAAATTGCCAACAGCCACTCTGGAGAAGTGTACGGTGTGTCCTGAAACATCTAAAAAACACAGCTTAGAGAGCATAGGGCACTTCCACGCATGGGGGTATAAAGCGGGAAAATTGAAAATCAGCAAGACACAAGCACCCCAAAGTTTAGGGCTGCTCTGTTGACAAGGACCTCCACTTCCTTCCACCTTAAATATCCCAGGAAAGCGAAAAATGGATAAAAAAGTTGTGGTCCTTATGTACAATGGAATATCACTCAGCCATGAAATCAATGTCATAAGGCTAGTAGCAGCATGATGAGTGGATTTAGGTAAGACGATTCTAAGTGAAATAAGTCACACAGAAAAGGACACTTCTCATAAGGTGTCACTTATAGAGGGAATGTAAAAACCGTTACACTTGAACTGAATTACAAAACAGAACAGAGTCACACATGCAGAAAACACACTATGGCTGCTTAACGGGAAAGGTGAGGTGGGGTGATACATAAAACAAGAGTTTCAAATTAGCTCAGATACCGTTCCATAAATCCAATATGGAATAGACAAGACCTACTCCTTGCTCAGAGAACTGGACTCAACACGCCCGATTCACCGCACAAGAATATATCTGACCAGTAATAATCTTAAAACCTATGTATTGATATCTCTCTGTTAGTGTGTCAAGTGGGTGTAAAGCGGCCTAAACACAGCCGTGAAAAGCAGCTAAACCCCATTATAAAAATAAATTACTTTTAAAAACCCATGAAACAAAGACAGGGAAAGAGAGAGAAATTCTTACACAATTCGTTCAGGGGCTGTGATGCAACCTGGATTGACCATATCTAGACCCACAGCTGGATGAGACATAAGGGTGGACACTCTTGGGGCTGAGAGGTTTGGTGAGGTTGGGTGAGCAAACGCAGACCCTTTAAAGTAATACTGCGTGCTACCCATCGCATGGGTCCCAAATCTCCAGGTTCAAGGGCATCTTCCTACATCGAAAACATGCATGAGAAACCCAGAAGATGGTACACCGTGTGATGGGGAAAGGTTTCTAAAACGCACCTCATTTCTCATCTCCTTGTGCTCGGGTTCGCCATTCCAGCCACTTTACTAGCAATCTCCCTACTTGGAGCCTCAGCACCTTTAACCTCCTGTTCCGTACAGGTTGCAATTTGTCCTGAGGATGAACGGGAAGACGGGGAACCAATGAGAGACTAGCTCTTGGTGTTGGGACAGGCACAGGTCACTCTATTTTCCCATCAGGAAGAAGAATGAACCACAGGCTCAGCCTGCCCCCCGGAACCAAAACAGGGCCTGAAGCCATCCTGCGCTTTTGCGGCCGGCTCCCGAAAAAGCGACTTGTAAAATGGAGCTTCAGGGCACTGCAATTCACAAACCTGCAGAGTTATAAATGATAACTCTCGTCCACAAATATATTGAGGGAAGGCAAAGAAGAGGATTTGAAATCAAGGCAGAATTGCAGGAAACAGATTTCAGGAGGTAGATTCGAATCGCCTTTAAAGCACATGAAAAGCGGCAAAACGTTGACAATGATGCCCTTGGCCAAAAAGGGCGTATGCGTTTTTTCCTGAATATATTCAGGAAAAAACGCATACGCCCTTTTTGGCCAACCAAGCAACCTGGAAAGGCAAATCAGCGCGACAATGAAGTCTCGCTTCCCATCGGTCAAAAGGGCCATGCTGAAAAATGTGTCAAAACCAGAAATGCAGGACAGGCCATGGAGAAATGGGAGCCTTGCTACACTGATGGGCGGGATGTAAATTGCCAACAGCCACTCTGGAGAAGTGTACGGTGTGTCCTGAAACATCTAAAAAACACAGCTTAGAGAGCATAGGGCACTTCCACGCATGGGGGGATAAAGCGGGAAAATTGAAAATCAGCAAGACACAAGCACCCCAAAGTTTAGGGCTGCTCTGTTGACAAGGACCTCCACTTCCTTCCACCTTAAATATCCCAGGAAAGCGAAAAATGGATAAAAAAGTTGTGGTCCTTATGTACAATGGAATATCACTCAGCCATGAAATCAATGTCATAAGGCTAGTAGCAGCATGATGAGTGGATTTAGGTAAGACGATTCTAAGTGAAATAAGTCACACAGAAAAGGACACTTCTCATAAGGTGTCACTTATAGAGGGAATGTAAAAACCGTTACACTTGAACTGAATTACAAAACAGAACAGAGTCACACATGCAGAAAACACACTATGGCTGCTTAACGGGAAAGGTGAGGTGGGGTGATACATAAAACAAGAGTTTCAAATTAGCTCAGATACCGTTCCATAAACCCAATATGGAATAGACAAGACCTACTCCTTGCTCAGAGAACTGGACTCAACACGCCCGATTCACCGCACAAGAATATATCTGACCAGTAATAATCTTAAAACCTATGTATTGATATCTCTCTGTTAGTGTGTCAAGTGGGTGTAAAGCGGCCTAAACACAGCCGTGAAAAGCAGCTAAACCCCATTATAAAAATAAATTACTTTTAAAAACCCATGAAACAAAGACAGGGAAAGAGAGAGAAATTCTTACACAATTCGTTCAGGGGCTGTGATGCAACCTGGATTGACCATATCTAGACCCACAGCTGGATGAGACATAAGGGTGGACACTCTTGGGGCTGAGAGGTTTGGTGAGGTTGGGTGAGCAAACGCAGACCCTTTAAAGTAATACTGCGTGCTACCCATCGCATGGGTCCCAAATCTCCAGGTTCAAGGGCATCTTCCTACATCGAAAACATGCATGAGAAACCCAGAAGATGGTACACCGTGTGATGGGGAAAGGTTTCTAAAACGCACCTCATTTCTCATCTCCTTGTGCTCGGGTTCGCCATTCCAGCCACTTTACTAGCAATCTCCCTACTTGGAGCATCAGCACCTTTAACCTCCTGTTCCGTACAGGTTGCAATTTGTCCTGAAGATGAACGGGAAGACGGGGAACCAATGAGAGACTAGCTCTTGGTGTTGGGACAGGCACAGGTCACTCTATTTTCCCATCAGGAAGAAGAATTAACCACAGGCTCAGCCTGCCCCCCGGAACCAGAACAGGGCCTGAAGCCATCCTGCGCTTTTGCGGCCGGCTCCCGAAAAAGCGACTTGTAAAATGGAGCTTCAGGGCACTGCAATTCACAAACCTGCAGAGTTATAAATGATAACTCTCGTCCACAAATATATTGAGGGAAGGCAAAGAAGAGGATTTGAAATCAAGGCAGAATTGCAGGAAACAGATTTCAGGAGGTAGATTCGAATCGCCTTTAAAGCACATGAAAAGCGGCAAAACGTTGACAATGATGCCCTTGGCCAAAAAGGGCGTATGCTTTTTTTCCTGAATATATTCAGGAAAAAACGCATACGCCCTTTTTGGCCAACCAAGCAACCTGGAAAGGCAAATCAGCGCGACAATGAAGTCTCGCTTCCCATCGGTCAAAAGGGCCATGCTGAAAAAAGTGTCAAAACCAGAAATGCAGGACAGGCCATGGAGAAATGGGAGCCTTGCTACACTGATGGGCGGGATGTACATTGCCAACAGCCACTCTGGAGAAGTGTACGGTGTGTCCTGAAACATCTCAAAAACACAGCTTAGAGAGCATAGGGCACTTCCACGCATGGGGGGATAAAGCGGGAAAATTGAAAATCAGCAAGACACAAGCACCCCAAAGTTTAGGGCTGCTCTGTTGACAAGGACCTCCACTTCCTTCCACCTTAAATATCCCAGGAAAGCGAAAAATGGATAAAAAAGTTGTGGTCCTTATGTACAATGGAATATCACTCAGCCATGAAATCAATGTCATAAGGCTAGTAGCAGCATGATGAGTGGATTTAGGTAAGACGATTCTAAGTGAAATAAGTCACACAGAAAAGGACACTTCTCATAAGGTGTCACTTATAGAGGGAATGTAAAAACCGTTACACTTGAACTGAATTACAAAACAGAACAGAGTCACACATGCAGAAAACACACTATGGCTGCTTAACGGGAAAGGTGAGGTGGGGTGATATATAAAACAAGAGTTTCAAATTAGCTCAGATACCGTTCCATAAACCCAATATGGAATAGACAAGACCTACTCCTTGCTCAGAGAACTGGACTCAACACGCCCGATTCACCGCACAAGAATATATATGACCAGTAATAATCTTAAAACCTATGTATTGATATCCCTCTGTTAGTGTGTCAAGTGGGTGTAAAGCGGCCTAAACACAGCCGTGAAAAGCAGCGAAACCCCATTATAAAAATAAATTACTTTTAAAAACCCATGAAACAAAGACAGGGAAAGAGAGAGAAATTCTTACACAATTCGTTCAGGGGCTGTGATGCAACCTGGATTGACCATATCTAGACCCACAGCTGGATGAGACATAAGGGTGGACACTCTTGGGGCTGAGAGGTTTGGTGAGGTTGGGTGAGCAAACGCAGACCCTTTAAAGTAATACTGCGTGCTACCCATCGCATGGGTCCCAAATCTCCAGGTTCAAGGGCATCTTCCTACATCGAAAACATGCATGAGAAACCCAGAAGATGGTACACCGTGTGATGGGGAAAGGTTTCTAAAACGCACCTCATTTCTCATCTCCTTGTGCTCGGGTTCGCCATTCCAGCCACTTTACTAGCAATCTCCCTACTTGGAGCATCAGCACCTTTAACCTCCTGTTCCGTACAGGTTGCAATTTGTCCTGAGGATGAACGGGAAGACGGGGAACCAATGAGAGACTAGCTCTTGGTGTTGGGACAGGCACAGGTCACTCTATTTTCCCATCAGGAAGAAGAATTAACCACAGGCTCAGCCTGCCCTTCGGAACCAGAACAGGGCCTGAAGCCATCCTGCGCTTCTGCGGCCGGCTCCCGAAAAAGCGACTTGTAAAATGGAGCTTCAGGGCACTGCAATTCACAAACCTGCAGAGTTATAAATGATAACTCTCGTCCACAAATATATTGAGGGAAGGCAAAGAAGAGGATTTGAAATCAAGGCAGAATTGCAGGAAACAGATTTCAGGAGGTGGATTCGAATCGCCTTTAAAGCACATGAAAAGCGGCAAAACGTTGACAATGATGCCCTTGGCCAAAAAGGGCGTATGCTTTTTTTCCTGAATATATTCAGGAAAAAACCCATACGCCCTTTTTGGCCAACCAAGCAACCTGGAAAGGCAAATCAGCGCGACAATGAAGTCTCGCTTCCCATCGGTCAAAAGGGCCATGCTGAAAAAAGTGTCAAAACCAGAAATGCAGGACAGGCCATGGAGAAATGGGAGCCTTGCTACACTGATGGGCGGGATGTACATTGCCAACAGCCACTCTGGAGAAGTGTACGGTGTGTCCTTAAACATCTAAAAAACACAGCTTAGAGAGCATAGGGCACTTCCACGCATGGGGGGATAAAGCGGGAAAATTGAAAATCAGCAAGACACAAGCACCCCAAAGTTTAGGGCTGCTCTGTTGACAAGGACCTCCACTTCCTTCCACCTTAAATATCCCAGGAAAGCGAAAAATGGATAAAAAAGTTGTGGTCCTTATGTACAATGGAATATCACTCAGCCATGAAATCAATGTCATAAGGCTAGTAGCAGCATGATGAGTGGATTTAGGTAAGACGATTCTAAGTGAAATAAGTCACACAGAAAAGGACACTTCTCATAAGGTGTCACTTATAGAGGGAATGTAAAAACCGTTACACTTGAACTGAATTACAAAACAGAACAGAGTCACACATGCAGAAAACACACTATGGCTGCTTAACGGGAAAGGTGAGGTGGGGTGATACATAAAACAAGAGTTTCAAATTAGCTCAGATACCGTTCCATAAACCCAATATGGAATAGACAAGACCTACTCCTTGCTCAGAGAACTGGACTCAACACGCCCGATTCACCGCACAAGAATATATCTGACCAGTAATAATCTTAAAACCTATGTATTGATATCCCTCTGTTAGTGTGTCAAGTGGGTGTAAAGCGGCCTAAACACAGCCGTGAAAAGCAGCGAAACCCCATTATAAAAATAAATTACTTTTAAAAACCCATGAAACAAAGACAGGGAAAGAGAGAGAAATTCTTACACAATTCGTTCAGGGGCTGTGATGCAACCTGGATTGACCATATCTAGACCCACAGCTGGATGAGACATAAGGGTGGACACTCTTGGGGCTGAGAGGTTTGGTGAGGTTGGGTGAGCAAACGCAGACCCTTTAAAGTAATACTGCGTGCTACCCATCGCATGGGTCCCAAATCTCCAGGTTCAAGGGCATCTTCCTACATCGAAAACATGCATGAGAAACCCAGAAGATGGTACACCGTGTGATGGGGAAAGGTTTCTAAAACGCACCTCATTTCTCATCTCCTTGTGCTCGGGTTCGCCATTCCAGCCACTTTACTAGCAATCTCCCTACTTGGAGCCTCAGCACCTTTAACCTCCTGTTCCGTACAGGTTGCAATTTGTCCTGCGGATGAACGGGAAGACGGGGAACCAATGAGAGACTAGCTCTTGGTGTTGGGACAGGCACAGGTCACTCTATTTTCCCATCAGGAAGAAGAATGAACCACAGGCTCAGCCTGCCCCCCGGAACCAGAACAGGGCCTGAAGCCATCCTGCGCTTTTGCGGCCGGCTCCCAAAAAAGCGACTTGTAAAATGGAGCTTCAGGGCACTGCAATTCACAAACCTGCAGAGTTATAAATGATAACTCTCGTCCACAAATATATTGAGGGAAGGCAAAGAAGAGGATTTGAAATCAAGGCAGAATTGCAGGAAACAGATTTCAGGAGGTAGATTCGAATCGCCTTTAAAGCACATGAAAAGCGGCAAAACGTTGACAATGATGCCCTTGGCCAAAAAGGGCGTATGCGTTTTTTCCTGAATATATTCAGGAAAAAACGCATACGCCCTTTTTGGCCAACCAAGCAACCTGGAAAGGCAAATCAGCGCGACAAAGAAGTCTCGCTTCCCATCGGTCAAAAGGGCCATGCTGAAAAAAGTGTCAAAACCAGAAATGCAGGACAGGCCATGGAGAAATGGGAGCCTTGCTACACTGATGGGCGGGATGTACATTGCCAACAGCCACTCTGGAGAAGTGTACGGTGTGTCCTGAAACATCTAAAAAACACAGCTTCGAGAGCATAGGGCACTTCCACGCATGGGGGGATAAAGCGGGAAAATTGAAAATCAGCAAGACACAAGCACCCCAAAGTTTAGGGCTGCTCTGTTGACAAGGACCTCCACTTCCTTCCACCTTAAATATCCCAGGAAAGCGAAAAATGGATAAAAAAGTTGTGGTCCTTACGTACAATGGAATATCACTCAGCCATGAAATCAATGTCATAAGGCTAGTAGCAGCATGATGAGTGGATTTAGGTAAGACGATTCTAAGTGAAATAAGTCACACAGAAAAGGACACTTCTCATAAGGTGTCACTTATAGAGGGAATGTAAAAACCGTTACACTTGAACTGAATTACAAAACAGAAGAGAGTCACACATGCAGAAAACACACTATGGCTGCTTAACGGGAAAGGTGAGGTGGGGTGATACATAAAACAAGAGTTTCAAATTAGCTCAGATACCGTTCCATAAACCCAATATGGAATAGACAAGACCTACTCCTTGCTCAGAGAACTGGACTCAACACGCCCGATTCACCGCACAAGAATATATCTGACCAGTAATAATCTTAAAACCTATGTATTGATATCTCTCTGTTAGTGTGTCAAGTGGGTGTAAAGCGGCCTAAACACAGCCGTGAAAAGCAGCTAAACCCCATTATAAAAATAAATTACTTTTAAAAACCCATGAAACAAAGACAGGGAAAGAGAGAGAAATTCTTACACAATTCGTTCAGGGGCTGTGATGCAACCTGGATTGACCATATCTAGACCCACAGCTGGATGAGACATAAGGGTGGACACTCTTGGGGCTGAGAGGTTTGGTGAGGTTGGGTGAGCAAACGCAGACCCTTTAAAGTAATACTGCGTGCTCCCCATCGCATGGGTCCCAAATCTCCAGGTTCAAGGGCATCTTCCTACATCGAAAACATGCATGAGAAACCCAGAAGATGGTACACCATGTGATGGGGAAAGGTTTCTAAAACGCACCTCATTTCTCATCTCCTTGTGCTCGGGTTCGCCATTCCAGCCACTTTACTAGCAATCTCCCTACTTGGAGCCTCAGCACCTTTAACCTCCTGTTCCGTACAGGTTGCAATTTGTCCTGCGGATGAACGGGAAGACGGGGAACCAATGAGAGACTAGCTCTTGGTGTTGGGACAGGCACAGGTCACTCTATTTTCCCATCAGGAAGAAGAATGAACCACAGGCTCAGCCTGCCCCCCGGAACCAGAACAGGGCCTGAAGCCATCCTGCGCTTTTGCGGCCGGCTCCCGAAAAAGCGACTTGTAAAATGGAGCTTCAGGGCACTGCAATTCACAAACCTGCAGAGTTATAAATGATAACTCTCGTCCACAAATATATTGAGGGAAGGCAAAGAAGAGGATTTGAAATCAAGGCAGAATTGCAGGAAACAGATTTCAGGAGGTAGATTCGAATCGCCTTTAAAGCACATGAAAAGCGGCAAAACGTTGACAATGATGCCCTTGGCCAAAAAGGGCGTATGCGTTTTTTCCTGAATATATTCAGGAAAAAACGCATACGCCCTTTTTGGCCAACCAAGCAACCTGGAAAGGCAAATCAGCGCGACAAAGAAGTCTCGCTTCCCATCGGTCAAAAGGGCCATGCTGAAAAAAGTGTCAAAACCAGAAATGCAGGACAGGCCATGGAGAAATGGGAGCCTTGCTACACTGATGGGCGGGATGTACATTGCCAACAGCCACTCTGGAGAAGTGTACGGTGTGTCCTGAAACATCTAAAAAACACAGCTTCGAGAGCATAGGGCACTTCCACGCATGGGGGGATAAAGCGGGAAAATTGAAAATCAGCAAGACACAAGCACCCCAAAGTTTAGGGCTGCTCTGTTGACAAGGACCTCCACTTCCTTCCACCTTAAATATCCCAGGAAAGCGAAAAATGGATAAAAAAGTTGTGGTCCTTACGTACAATGGAATATCACTCAGCCATGAAATCAATGTCATAAGGCTAGTAGCAGCATGATGAGTGGATTTAGGTAAGACGATTCTAAGTGAAATAAGTCACACAGAAAAGGACACTTCTCATAAGGTGTCACTTATAGAGGGAATGTAAAAACCGTTACACTTGAACTGAATTACAAAACAGAACAGAGTCACACATGCAGAAAACACACTATGGCTGCTTAACAGGAAAGGTGAGGTGGGGTGATACATAAAACAAGAGTTTCAAATTAGCTCAGATACCGTTCCATAAACCCAATATGGAATAGACAAGACCTACTCCTTGCTCAGAGAACTGGACTCAACACGCCCGATTCACCGCACAAGAATATATCTGACCAGTAATAATCTTAAAACCTATGTATTGATATCTCTCTGTTAGTGTGTCAAGTGGGTGTAAAGCGGCCTAAACACAGCCGTGAAAAGCAGCTAAACCCCATTATAAAAATAAATTACTTTTAAAAACCCATGAAACAAAGACAGGGAAAGAGAGAGAAATTCTTACACAATTCGTTCAGGGGCTGTGATGCAACCTGGATTGACCATATCTAGACCCACAGCTGGATGAGACATAAGGGTGGACACTCTTGGGGCTGAGAGGTTTGGTGAGGTTGGGTGAGCAAACGCAGACCCTTTAAAGTAATACTGCGTGCTACCCATCGCATGGGTCCCAAATCTCCAGGTTCAAGGGCATCTTCCTACATCGAAAACATGCATGAGAAACCCAGAAGATGGTACACCGTGTGATGGGGAAAGGTTTCTAAAACGCACCTCATTTCTCATCTCCTTGTGCTCGGGTTCGCCATTCCAGCCACTTTACTAGCAATCTCCCTACTTGGAGCCTCAGCACCTTTAACCTCCTGTTCCGTACAGGTTGCAATTTGTCCTGCGGATGAACGGGAAGACGGGGAACCAATGAGAGACTAGCTCTTGGTGTTGGGACAGGCACAGGTCACTCTATTTTCCCATCAGGAAGAAGAATGAACCACAGGCTCAGCCTGCCCCCCGGAACCAGAACAGGGCCTGAAGCCATCCTGCGCTTTTGCGGCCGGCTCCCGAAAAAGCGACTTGTAAAATGGAGCTTCAGGGCACTGCAATTCACAAACCTGCAGAGTTATAAATGATAACTCTCGTCCACAAATATATTGAGGGAAGGCAAAGAAGAGGATTTGAAATCAAGGCAGAATTGCAGGAAACAGATTTCAGGAGGTAGATTCGAATCGCCTTTAAAGCACATGAAAAGCGGCAAAACGTTGACAATGATGCCCTTGGCCAAAAAGGGCGTATGCGTTTTTTCCTGAATATATTCAGGAAAAAACGCATACGCCCTTTTTGGCCAACCAAGCAACCTGGAAAGGCAAATCAGCGCGACAAAGAAGTCTCGCTTCCCATCGGTCAAAAGGGCCATGCTGAAAAAAGTGTCAAAACCAGAAATGCAGGACAGGCCATGGAGAAATGGGAGCCTTGCTACACTGATGGGCGGGATGTACATTGCCAACAGCCACTCTGGAGAAGTGTACGGTGTGTCCTGAAACATCTAAAAAACACAGCTTCGAGAGCATAGGGCACTTCCACGCATGGGGGGATAAAGCGGGAAAATTGAAAATCAGCAAGACACAAGCACCCCAAAGTTTAGGGCTGCTCTGTTGACAAGGACCTCCACTTCCTTCCACCTTAAATATCCCAGGAAAGCGAAAAATGGATAAAAAAGTTGTGGTCCTTACGTACAATGGAATATCACTCAGCCATGAAATCAATGTCATAAGGCTAGTAGCAGCATGATGAGTGGATTTAGGTAAGACGATTCTAAGTGAAATAAGTCACACAGAAAAGGACACTTCTCATAAGGTGTCACTTATAGAGGGAATGTAAAAACCGTTACACTTGAACTGAATTACAAAACAGAACAGAGTCACACATGCAGAAAACACACTATGGCTGCTTAACGGGAAAGGTGAGGTGGGGTGATACATAAAACAAGAGTTTCAAATTAGCTCAGATACCGTTCCATAAACCCAATATGGAATAGACAAGACCTACTCCTTGCTCAGAGAACTGGACTCAACACGCCCGATTCACCGCACAAGAATATATCTGACCAGTAATAATCTTAAAACCTATGTATTGATATCTCTCTGTTAGTGTGTCAAGTGGGTGTAAAGCGGCCTAAACACAGCCGTGAAAAGCAGCTAAACCCCATTATAAAAATAAATTACTTTTAAAAACCCATGAAACAAAGACAGGGAAAGAGAGAGAAATTCTTACACAATTCGTTCAGGGGCTGTGATGCAACCTGGATTGACCATATCTAGACCCACAGCTGGATGAGACATAAGGGTGGACACTCTTGGGGCTGAGAGGTTTGGTGAGGTTGGGTGAGCAAACGCAGACCCTTTAAAGTAATACTGCGTGCTACCCATCGCATGGGTCCCAAATCTCCAGGTTCAAGGGCATCTTCCTACATCGAAAACATGCATGAGAAACCCAGAAGATGGTACACCGTGTGATGGGGAAAGGTTTCTAAAACGCACCTCATTTCTCATCTCCTTGTGCTCGGGTTCGCCATTCCAGCCACTTTACTAGCAATCTCCCTACTTGGAGCATCAGCACCTTTAACCTCCTGTTCCGTACAGGTTGCAATTTGTCCTGAAGATGAACGGGAAGACGGGGAACCAATGAGAGACTAGCTCTTGGTGTTGGGACAGGCACAGGTCACTCTATTTTCCCATCAGGAAGAAGAATTAACCACAGGCTCAGCCTGCCCCCCGGAACCAGAACAGGGCCTGAAGCCATCCTGCGCTTTTGCGGCCGGCTCCCGAAAAAGCGACTTGTAAAATGGAGCTTCAGGGCACTGCAATTCACAAACCTGCAGAGTTATAAATGATAACTCTCGTCCACAAATATATTGAGGGAAGGCAAAGAAGAGGATTTGAAATCAAGGCAGAATTGCAGGAAACAGATTTCAGGAGGTAGATTCGAATCGCCTTTAAAGCACATGAAAAGCGGCAAAACGTTGACAATGATGCCCTTGGCCAAAAAGGGCGTATGCTTTTTTTCCTGAATATATTCAGGAAAAAACGCATACGCCCTTTTTGGCCAACCAAGCAACCTGGAAAGGCAAATCAGCGCGACAATGAAGTCTCGCTTCCCATCGGTCAAAAGGGCCATGCTGAAAAAAGTGTCAAAACCAGAAATGCAGGACAGGCCATGGAGAAATGGGAGCCTTGCTACACTGATGGGCGGGATGTACATTGCCAACAGCCACTCTGGAGAAGTGTACGGTGTGTCCTGAAACATCTCAAAAACACAGCTTAGAGAGCATAGGGCACTTCCACGCATGGGGGGATAAAGCGGGAAAATTGAAAATCAGCAAGACACAAGCACCCCAAAGTTTAGGGCTGCTCTGTTGACAAGGACCTCCACTTCCTTCCACCTTAAATATCCCAGGAAAGCGAAAAATGGATAAAAAAGTTGTGGTCCTTATGTACAATGGAATATCACTCAGCCATGAAATCAATGTCATAAGGCTAGTAGCAGCATGATGAGTGGATTTAGGTAAGACGATTCTAAGTGAAATAAGTCACACAGAAAAGGACACTTCTCATAAGGTGTCACTTATAGAGGGAATGTAAAAACCGTTACACTTGAACTGAATTACAAAACAGAACAGAGTCACACATGCAGAAAACACACTATGGCTGCTTAACGGGAAAGGTGAGGTGGGGTGATATATAAAACAAGAGTTTCAAATTAGCTCAGATACCGTTCCATAAACCCAATATGGAATAGACAAGACCTACTCCTTGCTCAGAGAACTGGACTCAACACGCCCGATTCACCGCACAAGAATATATATGACCAGTAATAATCTTAAAACCTATGTATTGATATCCCTCTGTTAGTGTGTCAAGTGGGTGTAAAGCGGCCTAAACACAGCCGTGAAAAGCAGCGAAACCCCATTATAAAAATAAATTACTTTTAAAAACCCATGAAACAAAGACAGGGAAAGAGAGAGAAATTCTTACACAATTCGTTCAGGGGCTGTGATGCAACCTGGATTGACCATATCTAGACCCACAGCTGGATGAGACATAAGGGTGGACACTCTTGGGGCTGAGAGGTTTGGTGAGGTTGGGTGAGCAAACGCAGACCCTTTAAAGTAATACTGCGTGCTACCCATCGCATGGGTCCCAAATCTCCAGGTTCAAGGGCATCTTCCTACATCGAAAACATGCATGAGAAACCCAGAAGATGGTACACCGTGTGATGGGGAAAGGTTTCTAAAACGCACCTCATTTCTCATCTCCTTGTGCTCGGGTTCGCCATTCCAGCCACTTTACTAGCAATCTCCCTACTTGGAGCATCAGCACCTTTAACCTCCTGTTCCGTACAGGTTGCAATTTGTCCTGAGGATGAACGGGAAGACGGGGAACCAATGAGAGACTAGCTCTTGGTGTTGGGACAGGCACAGGTCACTCTATTTTCCCATCAGGAAGAAGAATTAACCACAGGCTCAGCCTGCCCTTCGGAACCAGAACAGGGCCTGAAGCCATCCTGCGCTTCTGCGGCCGGCTCCCGAAAAAGCGACTTGTAAAATGGAGCTTCAGGGCACTGCAATTCACAAACCTGCAGAGTTATAAATGATAACTCTCGTCCACAAATATATTGAGGGAAGGCAAAGAAGAGGATTTGAAATCAAGGCAGAATTGCAGGAAACAGATTTCAGGAGGTGGATTCGAATCGCCTTTAAAGCACATGAAAAGCGGCAAAACGTTGACAATGATGCCCTTGGCCAAAAAGGGCGTATGCTTTTTTTCCTGAATATATTCAGGAAAAAACGCATACGCCCTTTTTGGCCAACCAAGCAACCTGGAAAGGCAAATCAGCGCGACAATGAAGTCTCGCTTCCCATCGGTCAAAAGGGCCATGCTGAAAAAAGTGTCAAAACCAGAAATGCAGGACAGGCCATGGAGAAATGGGAGCCTTGCTACACTGATGGGCGGGATGTACATTGCCAACAGCCACTCTGGAGAAGTGTACGGTGTGTCCTTAAACATCTAAAAAACACAGCTTAGAGAGCATAGGGCACTTCCACGCATGGGGGGATAAAGCGGGAAAATTGAAAATCAGCAAGACACAAGCACCCCAAAGTTTAGGGCTGCTCTGTTGACAAGGACCTCCACTTCCTTCCACCTTAAATATCCCAGGAAAGCGAAAAATGGATAAAAAAGTTGTGGTCCTTATGTACAATGGAATATCACTCAGCCATGAAATCAATGTCATAAGGCTAGTAGCAGCATGATGAGTGGATTTAGGTAAGACGATTCTAAGTGAAATAAGTCACACAGAAAAGGACACTTCTCATAAGGTGTCACTTATAGAGGGAATGTAAAAACCGTTACACTTGAACTGAATTACAAAACAGAACAGAGTCACACATGCAGAAAACACACTATGGCTGCTTAACGGGAAAGGTGAGGTGGGGTGATACATAAAACAAGAGTTTCAAATTAGCTCAGATACCGTTCCATAAACCCAATATGGAATAGACAAGACCTACTCCTTGCTCAGAGAACTGGACTCAACACGCCCGATTCACCGCACAAGAATATATCTGACCAGTAATAATCTTAAAACCTATGTATTGATATCCCTCTGTTAGTGTGTCAAGTGGGTGTAAAGCGGCCTAAACACAGCCGTGAAAAGCAGCGAAACCCCATTATAAAAATAAATTACTTTTAAAAACCCATGAAACAAAGACAGGGAAAGAGAGAGAAATTCTTACACAATTCGTTCAGGGGCTGTGATGCAACCTGGATTGACCATATCTAGACCCACAGCTGGATGAGACATAAGGGTGGACACTCTTGGGGCTGAGAGGTTTGGTGAGGTTGGGTGAGCAAACGCAGACCCTTTAAAGTAATACTGCGTGCTACCCATCGCATGGGTCCCAAATCTCCAGGTTCAAGGGCATCTTCCTACATCGAAAACATGCATGAGAAACCCAGAAGATGGTACACCGTGTGATGGGGAAAGGTTTCTAAAACGCACCTCATTTCTCATCTCCTTGTGCTCGGGTTCGCCATTCCAGCCACTTTACTAGCAATCTCCCTACTTGGAGCCTCAGCACCTTTAACCTCCTGTTCCGTACAGGTTGCAATTTGTCCTGCGGATGAACGGGAAGACGGGGAACCAATGAGAGACTAGCTCTTGGTGTTGGGACAGGCACAGGTCACTCTATTTTCCCATCAGGAAGAAGAATGAACCACAGGCTCAGCCTGCCCCCCGGAACCAGAACAGGGCCTGAAGCCATCCTGCGCTTTTGCGGCCGGCTCCCAAAAAAGCGACTTGTAAAATGGAGCTTCAGGGCACTGCAATTCACAAACCTGCAGAGTTATAAATGATAACTCTCGTCCACAAATATATTGAGGGAAGGCAAAGAAGAGGATTTGAAATCAAGGCAGAATTGCAGGAAACAGATTTCAGGAGGTAGATTCGAATCGCCTTTAAAGCACATGAAAAGCGGCAAAACGTTGACAATGATGCCCTTGGCCAAAAAGGGCGTATGCGTTTTTTCCTGAATATATTCAGGAAAAAACGCATACGCCCTTTTTGGCCAACCAAGCAACCTGGAAAGGCAAATCAGCGCGACAAAGAAGTCTCGCTTCCCATCGGTCAAAAGGGCCATGCTGAAAAAAGTGTCAAAACCAGAAATGCAGGACAGGCCATGGAGAAATGGGAGCCTTGCTACACTGATGGGCGGGATGTACATTGCCAACAGCCACTCTGGAGAAGTGTACGGTGTGTCCTGAAACATCTAAAAAACACAGCTTCGAGAGCATAGGGCACTTCCACGCATGGGGGGATAAAGCGGGAAAATTGAAAATCAGCAAGACACAAGCACCCCAAAGTTTAGGGCTGCTCTGTTGACAAGGACCTCCACTTCCTTCCACCTTAAATATCCCAGGAAAGCGAAAAATGGATAAAAAAGTTGTGGTCCTTACGTACAATGGAATATCACTCAGCCATGAAATCAATGTCATAAGGCTAGTAGCAGCATGATGAGTGGATTTAGGTAAGACGATTCTAAGTGAAATAAGTCACACAGAAAAGGACACTTCTCATAAGGTGTCACTTATAGAGGGAATGTAAAAACCGTTACACTTGAACTGAATTACAAAACAGAAGAGAGTCACACATGCAGAAAACACACTATGGCTGCTTAACGGGAAAGGTGAGGTGGGGTGATACATAAAACAAGAGTTTCAAATTAGCTCAGATACCGTTCCATAAACCCAATATGGAATAGACAAGACCTACTCCTTGCTCAGAGAACTGGACTCAACACGCCCGATTCACCGCACAAGAATATATCTGACCAGTAATAATCTTAAAACCTATGTATTGATATCTCTCTGTTAGTGTGTCAAGTGGGTGTAAAGCGGCCTAAACACAGCCGTGAAAAGCAGCTAAACCCCATTATAAAAATAAATTACTTTTAAAAACCCATGAAACAAAGACAGGGAAAGAGAGAGAAATTCTTACACAATTCGTTCAGGGGCTGTGATGCAACCTGGATTGACCATATCTAGACCCACAGCTGGATGAGACATAAGGGTGGACACTCTTGGGGCTGAGAGGTTTGGTGAGGTTGGGTGAGCAAACGCAGACCCTTTAAAGTAATACTGCGTGCTACCCATCGCATGGGTCCCAAATCTCCAGGTTCAAGGGCATCTTCCTACATCGAAAACATGCATGAGAAACCCAGAAGATGGTACACCGTGTGATGGGGAAAGGTTTCTAAAACGCACCTCATTTCTCATCTCCTTGTGCTCGGGTTCGCCATTCCAGCCACTTTACTAGCAATCTCCCTACTTGGAGCCTCAGCACCTTTAACCTCCTGTTCCGTACAGGTTGCAATTTGTCCTGCGGATGAACGGGAAGACGGGGAACCAATGAGAGACTAGCTCTTGGTGTTGGGACAGGCACAGGTCACTCTATTTTCCCATCAGGAAGAAGAATGAACCACAGGCTCAGCCTGCCCCCCGGAACCAGAACAGGGCCTGAAGCCATCCTGCGCTTTTGCGGCCGGCTCCCGAAAAAGCGACTTGTAAAATGGAGCTTCAGGGCACTGCAATTCACAAACCTGCAGAGTTATAAATGATAACTCTCGTCCACAAATATATTGAGGGAAGGCAAAGAAGAGGATTTGAAATCAAGGCAGAATTGCAGGAAACAGATTTCAGGAGGTAGATTCGAATCGCCTTTAAAGCACATGAAA
Organism: Balaenoptera physalus; assembly: GCF_965194825.1. NCBI lineage: Eukaryota > Metazoa > Chordata > Mammalia > Artiodactyla > Balaenopteridae > Balaenoptera > Balaenoptera physalus. The sequence goes on from NW_028126474.1 coordinate 479,031, forward strand.
AGCGGCAAAACGTTGACAATGATGCCCTTGGCCAAAAAGGGCGTATGCGTTTTTTCCTGAATATATTCAGGAAAAAACGCATACGCCCTTTTTGGCCAACCAAGCAACCTGGAAAGGCAAATCAGCGCGACAAAGAAGTCTCGCTTCCCATCGGTCAAAAGGGCCATGCTGAAAAAAGTGTCAAAACCAGAAATGCAGGACAGGCCATGGAGAAATGGGAGCCTTGCTACACTGATGGGCGGGATGTACATTGCCAACAGCCACTCTGGAGAAGTGTACGGTGTGTCCTGAAACATCTAAAAAACACAGCTTCGAGAGCATAGGGCACTTCCACGCATGGGGGGATAAAGCGGGAAAATTGAAAATCAGCAAGACACAAGCACCCCAAAGTTTAGGGCTGCTCTGTTGACAAGGACCTCCACTTCCTTCCACCTTAAATATCCCAGGAAAGCGAAAAATGGATAAAAAAGTTGTGGTCCTTACGTACAATGGAATATCACTCAGCCATGAAATCAATGTCATAAGGCTAGTAGCAGCATGATGAGTGGATTTAGGTAAGACGATTCTAAGTGAAATAAGTCACACAGAAAAGGACACTTCTCATAAGGTGTCACTTATAGAGGGAATGTAAAAACCGTTACACTTGAACTGAATTACAAAACAGAACAGAGTCACACATGCAGAAAACACACTATGGCTGCTTAACAGGAAAGGTGAGGTGGGGTGATACATAAAACAAGAGTTTCAAATTAGCTCAGATACCGTTCCATAAACCCAATATGGAATAGACAAGACCTACTCCTTGCTCAGAGAACTGGACTCAACACGCCCGATTCACCGCACAAGAATATATCTGACCAGTAATAATCTTAAAACCTATGTATTGATATCTCTCTGTTAGTGTGTCAAGTGGGTGTAAAGCGGCCTAAACACAGCCGTGAAAAGCAGCTAAACCCCATTATAAAAATAAATTACTTTTAAAAACCCATGAAACAAAGACAGGGAAAGAGAGAGAAATTCTTACACAATTCGTTCAGGGGCTGTGATGCAACCTGGATTGACCATATCTAGACCCACAGCTGGATGAGACATAAGGGTGGACACTCTTGGGGCTGAGAGGTTTGGTGAGGTTGGGTGAGCAAACGCAGACCCTTTAAAGTAATACTGCGTGCTACCCATCGCATGGGTCCCAAATCTCCAGGTTCAAGGGCATCTTCCTACATCGAAAACATGCATGAGAAACCCAGAAGATGGTACACCGTGTGATGGGGAAAGGTTTCTAAAACGCACCTCATTTCTCATCTCCTTGTGCTCGGGTTCGCCATTCCAGCCACTTTACTAGCAATCTCCCTACTTGGAGCCTCAGCACCTTTAACCTCCTGTTCCGTACAGGTTGCAATTTGTCCTGCGGATGAACGGGAAGACGGGGAACCAATGAGAGACTAGCTCTTGGTGTTGGGACAGGCACAGGTCACTCTATTTTCCCATCAGGAAGAAGAATGAACCACAGGCTCAGCCTGCCCCCCGGAACCAGAACAGGGCCTGAAGCCATCCTGCGCTTTTGCGGCCGGCTCCCGAAAAAGCGACTTGTAAAATGGAGCTTCAGGGCACTGCAATTCACAAACCTGCAGAGTTATAAATGATAACTCTCGTCCACAAATATATTGAGGGAAGGCAAAGAAGAGGATTTGAAATCAAGGCAGAATTGCAGGAAACAGATTTCAGGAGGTAGATTCGAATCGCCTTTAAAGCACATGAAAAGCGGCAAAACGTTGACAATGATGCCCTTGGCCAAAAAGGGCGTATGCGTTTTTTCCTGAATATATTCAGGAAAAAACGCATACGCCCTTTTTGGCCAACCAAGCAACCTGGAAAGGCAAATCAGCGCGACAAAGAAGTCTCGCTTCCCATCGGTCAAAAGGGCCATGCTGAAAAAAGTGTCAAAACCAGAAATGCAGGACAGGCCATGGAGAAATGGGAGCCTTGCTACACTGATGGGCGGGATGTACATTGCCAACAGCCACTCTGGAGAAGTGTACGGTGTGTCCTGAAACATCTAAAAAACACAGCTTCGAGAGCATAGGGCACTTCCACGCATGGGGGGATAAAGCGGGAAAATTGAAAATCAGCAAGACACAAGCACCCCAAAGTTTAGGGCTGCTCTGTTGACAAGGACCTCCACTTCCTTCCACCTTAAATATCCCAGGAAAGCGAAAAATGGATAAAAAAGTTGTGGTCCTTACGTACAATGGAATATCACTCAGCCATGAAATCAATGTCATAAGGCTAGTAGCAGCATGATGAGTGGATTTAGGTAAGACGATTCTAAGTGAAATAAGTCACACAGAAAAGGACACTTCTCATAAGGTGTCACTTATAGAGGGAATGTAAAAACCGTTACAGTTGAACTGAATTACAAAACAGAACAGAGTCACACATGCAGAAAACACACTATGGCTGCTTAACAGGAAAGGTGAGGTGGGGTGATACATAAAACAAGAGTTTCAAATTAGCTCAGATACCGTTCCATAAACCCAATATGGAATAGACAAGACCTACTCCTTGCTCAGAGAACTGGACTCAACACGCCCGATTCACCGCACAAGAATATATCTGACCAGTAATAATCTTAAAACCTATGTATTGATATCTCTCTGTTAGTGTGTCAAGTGGGTGTAAAGCGGCCTAAACACAGCCGTGAAAAGCAGCTAAACCCCATTATAAAAATAAATTACTTTTAAAAACCCATGAAACAAAGACAGGGAAAGAGAGAGAAATTCTTACACAATTCGTTCAGGGGCTGTGATGCAACCTGGATTGACCATATCTAGACCCACAGCTGGATGAGACATAAGGGTGGACACTCTTGGGGCTGAGAGGTTTGGTGAGGTTGGGTGAGCAAACGCAGACCCTTTAAAGTAATACTGCGTGCTACCCATCGCATGGGTCCCAAATCTCCAGGTTCAAGGGCATCTTCCTACATCGAAAACATGCATGAGAAACCCAGAAGATGGTACACCGTGTGATGGGGAAAGGTTTCTAAAACGCACCTCATTTCTCATCTCCTTGTGCTCGGGTTCGCCATTCCAGCCACTTTACTAGCAATCTCCCTACTTGGAGCCTCAGCACCTTTAACCTCCTGTTCCGTACAGGTTGCAATTTGTCCTGCGGATGAACGGGAAGACGGGGAACCAATGAGAGACTAGCTCTTGGTGTTGGGACAGGCACAGGTCACTCTATTTTCCCATCAGGAAGAAGAATGAACCACAGGCTCAGCCTGCCCCCCGGAACCAGAACAGGGCCTGAAGCCATCCTGCGCTTTTGCGGCCGGCTCCCGAAAAAGCGACTTGTAAAATGGAGCTTCAGGGCACTGCAATTCACAAACCTGCAGAGTTATAAATGATAACTCTCGTCCACAAATATATTGAGGGAAGGCAAAGAAGAGGATTTGAAATCAAGGCAGAATTGCAGGAAACAGATTTCAGGAGGTAGATTCGAATCGCCTTTAAAGCACATGAAAAGCGGCAAAACGTTGACAATGATGCCCTTGGCCAAAAAGGGCGTATGCGTTTTTTCCTGAATATATTCAGGAAAAAACGCATACGCCCTTTTTGGCCAACCAAGCAACCTGGAAAGGCAAATCAGCGCGACAAAGAAGTCTCGCTTCCCATCGGTCAAAAGGGCCATGCTGAAAAAAGTGTCAAAACCAGAAATGCAGGACAGGCCATGGAGAAATGGGAGCCTTGCTACACTGATGGGCGGGATGTACATTGCCAACAGCCACTCTGGAGAAGTGTACGGTGTGTCCTGAAACATCTAAAAAACACAGCTTCGAGAGCATAGGGCACTTCCACGCATGGGGGGATAAAGCGGGAAAATTGAAAATCAGCAAGACACAAGCACCCCAAAGTTTAGGGCTGCTCTGTTGACAAGGACCTCCACTTCCTTCCACCTTAAATATCCCAGGAAAGCGAAAAATGGATAAAAAAGTTGTGGTCCTTACGTACAATGGAATATCACTCAGCCATGAAATCAATGTCATAAGGCTAGTAGCAGCATGATGAGTGGATTTAGGTAAGACGATTCTAAGTGAAATAAGTCACACAGAAAAGGACACTTCTCATAAGGTGTCACTTATAGAGGGAATGTAAAAACCGTTACAGTTGAACTGAATTACAAAACAGAACAGAGTCACACATGCAGAAAACACACTATGGCTGCTTAACAGGAAAGGTGAGGTGGGGTGATACATAAAACAAGAGTTTCAAATTAGCTCAGATACCGTTCCATAAACCCAATATGGAATAGACAAGACCTACTCCTTGCTCAGAGAACTGGACTCAACACGCCCGATTCACCGCACAAGAATATATCTGACCAGTAATAATCTTAAAACCTATGTATTGATATCTCTCTGTTAGTGTGTCAAGTGGGTGTAAAGCGGCCTAAACACAGCCGTGAAAAGCAGCTAAACCCCATTATAAAAATAAATTACTTTTAAAAACCCATGAAACAAAGACAGGGAAAGAGAGAGAAATTCTTACACAATTCGTTCAGGGGCTGTGATGCAACCTGGATTGACCATATCTAGACCCACAGCTGGATGAGACATAAGGGTGGACACTCTTGGGGCTGAGAGGTTTGGTGAGGTTGGGTGAGCAAACGCAGACCCTTTAAAGTAATACTGCGTGCTACCCATCGCATGGGTCCCAAATCTCCAGGTTCAAGGGCATCTTCCTACATCGAAAACATGCATGAGAAACCCAGAAGATGGTACACCGTGTGATGGGGAAAGGTTTCTAAAACGCACCTCATTTCTCATCTCCTTGTGCTCGGGTTCGCCATTCCAGCCACTTTACTAGCAATCTCCCTACTTGGAGCCTCAGCACCTTTAACCTCCTGTTCCGTACAGGTTGCAATTTGTCCTGCGGATGAACGGGAAGACGGGGAACCAATGAGAGACTAGCTCTTGGTGTTGGGACAGGCACAGGTCACTCTATTTTCCCATCAGGAAGAAGAATGAACCACAGGCTCAGCCTGCCCCCCGGAACCAGAACAGGGCCTGAAGCCATCCTGCGCTTTTGCGGCCGGCTCCCGAAAAAGCGACTTGTAAAATGGAGCTTCAGGGCACTGCAATTCACAAACCTGCAGAGTTATAAATGATAACTCTCGTCCACAAATATATTGAGGGAAGGCAAAGAAGAGGATTTGAAATCAAGGCAGAATTGCAGGAAACAGATTTCAGGAGGTAGATTCGAATCGCCTTTAAAGCACATGAAAAGCGGCAAAACGTTGACAATGATGCCCTTGGCCAAAAAGGGCGTATGCGTTTTTTCCTGAATATATTCAGGAAAAAACGCATACGCCCTTTTTGGCCAACCAAGCAACCTGGAAAGGCAAATCAGCGCGACAAAGAAGTCTCGCTTCCCATCGGTCAAAAGGGCCATGCTGAAAAAAGTGTCAAAACCAGAAATGCAGGACAGGCCATGGAGAAATGGGAGCCTTGCTACACTGATGGGCGGGATGTACATTGCCAACAGCCACTCTGGAGAAGTGTACGGTGTGTCCTGAAACATCTAAAAAACACAGCTTCGAGAGCATAGGGCACTTCCACGCATGGGGGGATAAAGCGGGAAAATTGAAAATCAGCAAGACACAAGCACCCCAAAGTTTAGGGCTGCTCTGTTGACAAGGACCTCCACTTCCTTCCACCTTAAATATCCCAGGAAAGCGAAAAATGGATAAAAAAGTTGTGGTCCTTACGTACAATGGAATATCACTCAGCCATGAAATCAATGTCATAAGGCTAGTAGCAGCATGATGAGTGGATTTAGGTAAGACGATTCTAAGTGAAATAAGTCACACAGAAAAGGACACTTCTCATAAGGTGTCACTTATAGAGGGAATGTAAAAACCGTTACAGTTGAACTGAATTACAAAACAGAACAGAGTCACACATGCAGAAAACACACTATGGCTGCTTAACAGGAAAGGTGAGGTGGGGTGATACATAAAACAAGAGTTTCAAATTAGCTCAGATACCGTTCCATAAACCCAATATGGAATAGACAAGACCTACTCCTTGCTCAGAGAACTGGACTCAACACGCCCGATTCACCGCACAAGAATATATCTGACCAGTAATAATCTTAAAACCTATGTATTGATATCTCTCTGTTAGTGTGTCAAGTGGGTGTAAAGCGGCCTAAACACAGCCGTGAAAAGCAGCTAAACCCCATTATAAAAATAAATTACTTTTAAAAACCCATGAAACAAAGACAGGGAAAGAGAGAGAAATTCTTACACAATTCGTTCAGGGGCTGTGATGCAACCTGGATTGACCATATCTAGACCCACAGCTGGATGAGACATAAGGGTGGACACTCTTGGGGCTGAGAGGTTTGGTGAGGTTGGGTGAGCAAACGCAGACCCTTTAAAGTAATACTGCGTGCTACCCATCGCATGGGTCCCAAATCTCCAGGTTCAAGGGCATCTTCCTACATCGAAAACATGCATGAGAAACCCAGAAGATGGTACACCGTGTGATGGGGAAAGGTTTCTAAAACGCACCTCATTTCTCATCTCCTTGTGCTCGGGTTCGCCATTCCAGCCACTTTACTAGCAATCTCCCTACTTGGAGCCTCAGCACCTTTAACCTCCTGTTCCGTACAGGTTGCAATTTGTCCTGCGGATGAACGGGAAGACGGGGAACCAATGAGAGACTAGCTCTTGGTGTTGGGACAGGCACAGGTCACTCTATTTTCCCATCAGGAAGAAGAATGAACCACAGGCTCAGCCTGCCCCCCGGAACCAGAACAGGGCCTGAAGCCATCCTGCGCTTTTGCGGCCGGCTCCCGAAAAAGCGACTTGTAAAATGGAGCTTCAGGGCACTGCAATTCACAAACCTGCAGAGTTATAAATGATAACTCTCGTCCACAAATATATTGAGGGAAGGCAAAGAAGAGGATTTGAAATCAAGGCAGAATTGCAGGAAACAGATTTCAGGAGGTAGATTCGAATCGCCTTTAAAGCACATGAAAAGCGGCAAAACGTTGACAATGATGCCCTTGGCCAAAAAGGGCGTATGCGTTTTTTCCTGAATATATTCAGGAAAAAACGCATACGCCCTTTTTGGCCAACCAAGCAACCTGGAAAGGCAAATCAGCGCGACAAAGAAGTCTCGCTTCCCATCGGTCAAAAGGGCCATGCTGAAAAAAGTGTCAAAACCAGAAATGCAGGACAGGCCATGGAGAAATGGGAGCCTTGCTACACTGATGGGCGGGATGTACATTGCCAACAGCCACTCTGGAGAAGTGTACGGTGTGTCCTGAAACATCTAAAAAACACAGCTTAGAGAGCATAGGGCACTTCCACGCATGGGGGGATAAAGCGGGAAAATTGAAAATCAGCAAGACACAAGCACCCCAAAGTTTAGGGCTGCTCTGTTGACAAGGACCTCCACTTCCTTCCACCTTAAATATCCCAGGAAAGCGAAAAATGGATAAAAAAGTTGTGGTCCTTACGTACAATGGAATATCACTCAGCCATGAAATCAATGTCATAAGGCTAGTAGCAGCATGATGAGTGGATTTAGGTAAGACGATTCTAAGTGAAATAAGTCACACAGAAAAGGACACTTCTCATAAGGTGTCACTTATAGAGGGAATGTAAAAACCGTTACAGTTGAACTGAATTACAAAACAGAACAGAGTCACACATGCAGAAAACACACTATGGCTGCTTAACAGGAAAGGTGAGGTGGGGTGATACATAAAACAAGAGTTTCAAATTAGCTCAGATACCGTTCCATAAACCCAATATGGAATAGACAAGACCTACTCCTTGCTCAGAGAACTGGACTCAACACGCCCGATTCACCGCACAAGAATATATCTGACCAGTAATAATCTTAAAACCTATGTATTGATATCTCTCTGTTAGTGTGTCAAGTGGGTGTAAAGCGGCCTAAACACAGCCGTGAAAAGCAGCTAAACCCCATTATAAAAATAAATTACTTTTAAAAACCCATGAAACAAAGACAGGGAAAGAGAGAGAAATTCTTACACAATTCGTTCAGGGGCTGTGATGCAACCTGGATTGACCATATCTAGACCCACAGCTGGATGAGACATAAGGGTGGACACTCTTGGGGCTGAGAGGTTTGGTGAGGTTGGGTGAGCAAACGCAGACCCTTTAAAGTAATACTGCGTGCTACCCATCGCATGGGTCCCAAATCTCCAGGTTCAAGGGCATCTTCCTACATCGAAAACATGCATGAGAAACCCAGAAGATGGTACACCATGTGATGGGGAAAGGTTTCTAAAACGCACCTCATTTCTCATCTCCTTGTGCTCGGGTTCGCCATTCCAGCCACTTTACTAGCAATCTCCCTACTTGGAGCCTCAGCACCTTTAACCTCCTGTTCCGTACAGGTTGCAATATGTCCTGAGGATGAACGGGAAGACGGGGAACCAATGAGAGACTAGCTCTTGGTGTTGGGACAGGCACAGGTCACTCTATTTTCCCATCAGGAAGAAGAATGAACCACAGGCTCAGCCTGCCCCCCGGAACCAGAACAGGGCCTGAAGCCATCCTGCGCTTTTGCGGCCGGCTCCCGAAAAAGCGACTTGTAAAATGGAGCTTCAGGGCACTGCAATTCACAAACCTGCAGAGTTATAAATGATAACTCTCGTCCACAAATATATTGAGGGAAGGCAAAGAAGAGGATTTGAAATCAAGGCAGAATTGCAGGAAACAGATTTCAGGAGGTAGATTCGAATCGCCTTTAAAGCACATGAAAAGCGGCAAAACGTTGATAATGATGCCCTTGGCCAAAAAGGGCGTATGCGTTTTTTCCTGAATATATTCAGGAAAAAACGCATACGCCCTTTTTGGCCAACCAAGCAACCTGGAAAGGCAAATCAGCGCGACAAAGAAGTCTCGCTTCCCATCGGTCAAAAGGGCCATGCTGAAAAAAGTGTCAAAACCAGAAATGCAGGACAGGCCATGGAGAAATGGGAGCCTTGCTACACTGATGGGCGGGATGTACATTGCCAACAGCCACTCTGGAGAAGTGTACGGTGTGTCCTGAAACATCTAAAAAACACAGCTTAGAGAGCATAGGGCACTTCCACGCATGGGGGGATAAAGCGGGAAAATTGAAAATCAGCAAGACACAAGCACCCCAAAGTTTAGGGCTGCTCTGTTGACAAGGACCTCCACTTCCTTCCACCTTAAATATCCCAGGAAAGCGAAAATTGGATAAAAAAGTTGTGGTCCTTATGTACAATGGAATATCACTCAGCCATGAAATCAATGTCATAAGGCTAGTAGCAGCATGATGAGTGGATTTAGGTAAGACGATTCTAAGTGAAATAAGTCACACAGAAAAGGACACTTCTCATAAGGTGTCACTTATAGAGGGAATGTAAAAACCGTTACAGTTGAACTGAATTACAAAACAGAACAGAGTCACACATGCAGAAAACACACTATGGCTGCTTAACGGGAAAGGTGAGGTGGGGTGATACATAAAACAAGAGTTTCAAATTAGCTCAGATACCGTTCCATAAACCCAATATGGAATAGACAAGACCTACTCCTTGCTCAGAGAACTGGACTCAACACGCCCGATTCACCGCACAAGAATATATCTGACCAGTAATAATCTTAAAACCTATGTATTGATATCTCTCTGTTAGTGTGTCAAGTGGGTGTAAAGCGGCCTAAACACAGCCGTGAAAAGCAGCTAAACACCATTATAAAAATAAATTACTTTTAAAAACCCATGAAACAAAGACAGGGAAAGAGAGAGAAATTCTTACACAATTCGTTCAGGGGCTGTGATGCAACCTGGATTGACCATATCTAGACCCACAGCTGGATGAGACATAAGGGTGGACACTCTTGGGGCTGAGAGGTTTGGTGAGGTTGGGTGAGCAAACGCAGACCCTTTAAAGTAATACTGCGTGCTACCCATCGCATGGGTCCCAAATCTCCAGGTTCAAGGGCATCTTCCTACATCGAAAACATGCATGAGAAACCCAGAAGATGGTACACCATGTGATGGGGAAAGGTTTCTAAAACGCACCTCATTTCTCATCTCCTTGTGCTCGGGTTCGCCATTCCAGCCACTTTACTAGCAATCTCCCTACTTGGAGCCTCAGCACCTTTAACCTCCTGTTCCGTACAGGTTGCAATTTGTCCTGAGGATGAACGGGAAGACGGGGAACCAATGAGAGACTAGCTCTTGGTGTTGGGACAGGCACAGGTCACTCTATTTTCCCATCAGGAAGAAGAATGAACCACAGGCTCAGCCTGCCCCCCGGAACCAGAACAGGGCCTGAAGCCATCCTGCGCTTTTGCGGCCGGCTCCCGAAAAAGCGACTTGTAAAATGGAGCTTCAGGGCACTGCAATTCACAAACCTGCAGAGTTATAAATGATAACTCTCGTCCACAAATATATTGAGGGAAGGCAAAGAAGAGGATTTGAAATCAAGGCAGAATTGCAGGAAACAGATTTCAGGAGGTAGATTCGAATCGCCTTTAAAGCACATGAAAAGCGGCAAAACGTTGATAATGATGCCCTTGGCCAAAAAGGGCGTATGCGTTTTTTCCTGAATATATTCAGGAAAAAACGCATACGCCCTTTTTGGCCAACCAAGCAACCTGGAAAGGCAAATCAGCGCGACAAAGAAGTCTCGCTTCCCATCGGTCAAAAGGGCCATGCTGAAAAAAGTGTCAAAACCAGAAATGCAGGACAGGCCATGGAGAAATGGGAGCCTTGCTACACTGATGGGCGGGATGTACATTGCCAACAGCCACTCTGGAGAAGTGTACGGTGTGTCCTGAAACATCTAAAAAACACAGCTTAGAGAGCATAGGGCACTTCCACGCATGGGGGGATAAAGCGGGAAAATTGAAAATCAGCAAGACACAAGCACCCCAAAGTTTAGGGCTGCTCTGTTGACAAGGACCTCCACTTCCTTCCACCTTAAATATCCCAGGAAAGCGAAAATTGGATAAAAAAGTTGTGGTCCTTATGTACAATGGAATATCACTCAGCCATGAAATCAATGTCATAAGGCTAGTAGCAGCATGATGAGTGGATTTAGGTAAGACGATTCTAAGTGAAATAAGTCACACAGAAAAGGACACTTCTCATAAGGTGTCACTTATAGAGGGAATGTAAAAACCGTTACACTTGAACTGAATTACAAAACAGAACAGAGTCACACATGCAGAAAACACACTATGGCTGCTTAACGGGAAAGGTGAGGTGGGGTGATACATAAAACAAGAGTTTCAAATTAGCTCAGATACCGTTCCATAAACCCAATATGGAATAGAGAAGACCTACTCCTTGCTCAGAGAACTGGACTCAACACGCCCGATTCACCGCACAAGAATATATCTGACCAGTAATAATCTTAAAACCTATGTATTGATATCTCTCTGTTAGTGTGTCAAGTGGGTGTAAAGCGGCCTAAACACAGCCGTGAAAAGCAGCTAAACACCATTATAAAAATAAATTACTTTTAAAAACCCATGAAACAAAGACAGGGAAAGAGAGAGAAATTCTTACACAATTCGTTCAGGGGCTGTGATGCAACCTGGATTGACCATATCTAGACCCACAGCTGGATGAGACATAAGGGTGGACACTCTTGGGGCTGAGAGGTTTGGTGAGGTTGGGTGAGCAAACGCAGACCCTTTAAAGTAATACTGCGTGCTACCCATCGCATGGGTCCCAAATCTCCAGGTTCAAGGGCATCTTCCTACATCGAAAACATGCATGAGAAACCCAGAAGATGGTACACCGTGTGATGGGGAAAGGTTTCTAAAACGCACCTCATTTCTCATCTCCTTGTGCTCGGGTTCGCCATTCCAGCCACTTTACTAGCAATCTCCCTACTTGGAGCCTCAGCACCTTTAACCTCCTGTTCCGTACAGGTTGCAATTTGTCCTGAGGATGAACGGGAAGACGGGGAACCAATGAGAGACTAGCTCTTGGTGTTGGGACAGGCACAGGTCACTCTATTTTCCCATCAGGAAGAAGAATGAACCACAGGCTCAGCCTGCCCCCCGGAACCAGAACAGGGCCTGAAGCCATCCTGCGCTTTTGCGGCCGGCTCCCGAAAAAGCGACTTGTAAAATGGAGCTTCAGGGCACTGCAATTCACAAACCTGCAGAGTTATAAATGATAACTCTCGTCCACAAATATATTGAGGGAAGGCAAAGAAGAGGATTAGAAATCAAGGCAGAATTGCAGGAAACAGATTTCAGGAGGTAGATTCGAATCGCCTTTAAAGCACATGAAAAGCGGCAAAACGTTGACAATGCTGCCCTTGGCCAAAAAGGGCGTATGCGTTTTTTCCTGAATATATTCAGGAAAAAACGCATACGCCCTTTTTGGCCAACCAAGCAACCTGGAAAGGCAAATCAGCGCGACAATGAAGTCTCGCTTCCCATCGGTCAAAAGGGCCATGCTGAAAAAAGTGTCAAAACCAGAAATGCAGGACAGGCCATGGAGAAATGGGAGCCTTGCTACACTGATGGGCGGGATGTACATTGCCAACAGCCACTCTGGAGAAGTGTACGGTGTGTCCTGAAACATCTAAAAAACACAGCTTAGAGAGCATAGGGCACTTCCACGCATGGGGGGATAAAGCGGGAAAATTGAAAATCAGCAAGACACAAGCACCCCAAAGTTTAGGGCTGCTCTGTTGACAAGGACCTCCACTTCCTTCCACCTTAAATATCCCAGGAAAGCGAAAATTGGATAAAAAAGTTGTGGTCCTTATGTACAATGGAATATCACTCAGCCATGAAATCAATGTCATAAGGCTAGTAGCAGCATGATGAGTGGATTTAGGTAAGACGATTCTAAGTGAAATAAGTCACACAGAAAAGGACACTTCTCATAAGGTGTCACTTATAGAGGGAATGTAAAAACCGTTACACTTGAACTGAATTACAAAACAGAACAGAGTCACACATGCAGAAAACACACTATGGCTGCTTAACGGGAAAGGTGAGGTGGGGTGATACATAAAACAAGAGTTTCAAATTAGCTCAGATACCGTTCCATAAACCCAATATGAAATAGAGAAGACCTACTCCTTGCTCAGAGAACTGGACTCAACACGCCCGATTCACCGCACAAGAATATATCTGACCAGTAATAATCTTAAAACCTATGTATTGATATCTCTCTGTTAGTGTGTCAAGTGGGTGTAAAGCGGCCTAAACACAGCCGTGAAAAGCAGCTAAACCCCATTATAAAAATAAATTACTTTTAAAAACCCATGAAACAAAGACAGGGAAAGAGAGAGAAATTCTTACACAATTCGTTCAGGGGCTGTGATGCAACCTGGATTGACCATATCTAGACCCACAGCTGGATGAGACATAAGGGTGGACACTCTTGGGGCTGAGAGGTTTGGTGAGGTTGGGTGAGCAAACGCAGACCCTTTAAAGTAATACTGCGTGCTACCCATCGCATGGGTCCCAAATCTCCAGGTTCAAGGGCATCTTCCTACATCGAAAACATGCATGAGAAACCCAGAAGATGGTACACCGTGTGATGGGGAAAGGTTTCTAAAACGCACCTCATTTCTCATCTCCTTGTGCTCGGGTTCGCCATTCCAGCCACTTTACTAGCAATCTCCCTACTTGGAGCCTCAGCACCTTTAACCTCCTGTTCCGTACAGGTTGCAATTTGTCCTGAGGATGAACGGGAAGACGGGGAACCAATGAGAGACTAGCTCTTGGTGTTGGGACAGGCACAGGTCACTCTATTTTCCCATCAGGAAGAAGAATTAACCACAGGCTCAGCCTGCCCCCCGGAACCAGAACAGGGCCTGAAGCCATCCTGCGCTTTTGCGGCCGGCTCCCGAAAACGCGACTTGTAAAATGGAGCTTCAGGGCACTGCAATTCACAAACCTGCAGAGTTATAAATGATAACTCTCGTCCACAAATATATTGAGGGAAGGCAAAGAAGAGGATTTGAAATCAAGGCAGAATTGCAGGAAACAGATTTCAGGAGGTAGATTCGAATCGCCTTTAAAGCACATGAAAAGCGGCAAAACGTTGACAATGATGCCCTTGGCCAAAAAGGGCGTATGCGTTTTTTCCTGAATATATTCAGGAAAAAACGCATACGCCCTTTTTGGCCAACCAAGCAACCTGGAAAGGCAAATCAGCGCGACAAAGAAGTCTCGCTTCCCATCGGTCAAAAGGGCCATGCTGAAAAAAGTGTCAAAACCAGAAATGCAGGACAGGCCATGGAGAAATGGGAGCCTTGCTACACTGATGGGCGGGATGTAAATTGCCAACAGCCACTCTGGATAAGTGTACGGTGTGTCCTGAAACATGTAAAAAACACAGCTTAGAGAGCATAGGGCACTTCCACGCATGGGGGGATAAAGCGGGAAAATTGAAAATCAGCAAGACACAAGCACCCCAAAGTTTAGGGCTGCTCTGTTGACAAGGACCTCCACTTCCTTCCACCTTAAATATCCCAGGAAAGCGAAAAATGGATAAAAAAGTTGTGGTCCTTACGTACAATGGAATATCACTCAGCCATGAAATCAATGTCATAAGGCTAGTAGCAGCATGATGAGTGGATTTAGGTAAGACGATTCTAAGTGAAATAAGTCACACAGAAAAGGACACTTCTCATAAGGTGTCACTTATAGAGGGAATGTAAAAACCGTTACAGTTGAACTGAATTACAAAACAGAACAGAGTCACACATGCAGAAAACACACTATGGCTGCTTAACAGGAAAGGTGAGGTGGGGTGATACATAAAACAAGAGTTTCAAATTAGCTCAGATACCGTTCCATAAACCCAATATGGAATAGACAAGACCTACTCCTTGCTCAGAGAACTGGACTCAACACGCCCGATTCACCGCACAAGAATATATCTGACCAGTAATAATCTTAAAACCTATGTATTGATATCTCTCTGTTAGTGTGTCAAGTGGGTGTAAAGCGGCCTAAACACAGCCGTGAAAAGCAGCTAAACACCATTATAAAAATAAATTACTTTTAAAAACCCATGAAACAAAGACAGGGAAAGAGAGAGAAATTCTTACACAATTCGTTCAGGGGCTGTGATGCAACCTGGATTGACCATATCTAGACCCACAGCTGGATGAGACATAAGGGTGGACACTCTTGGGGCTGAGAGGTTTGGTGAGGTTGGGTGAGCAAACGCAGACCCTTTAAAGTAATACTGCGTGCTACCCATCGCATGGGTCCCAAATCTCCAGGTTCAAGGGCATCTTCCTACATCGAAAACATGCATGAGAAACCCAGAAGATGGTACACCATGTGATGGGGAAAGGTTTCTAAAACGCACCTCATTTCTCATCTCCTTGTGCTCGGGTTCGCCATTCCAGCCACTTTACTAGCAATCTCCCTACTTGGAGCCTCAGCACCTTTAACCTCCTGTTCCGTACAGGTTGCAATTTGTCCTGAGGATGAACGGGAAGACGGGGAACCAATGAGAGACTAGCTCTTGGTGTTGGGACAGGCACAGGTCACTCTATTTTCCCATCAGGAAGAAGAATGAACCACAGGCTCAGCCTGCCCCCCGGAACCAGAACAGGGCCTGAAGCCATCCTGCGCTTTTGCGGCCGGCTCCCGAAAAAGCGACTTGTAAAATGGAGCTTCAGGGCACTGCAATTCACAAACCTGCAGAGTTATAAATGATAACTCTCGTCCACAAATATATTGAGGGAAGGCAAAGAAGAGGATTTGAAATCAAGGCAGAATTGCAGGAAACAGATTTCAGGAGGTAGATTCGAATCGCCTTTAAAGCACATGAAAAGCGGCAAAACGTTGACAATGATGCCCTTGGCCAAAAAGGGCGTATGCGTTTTTTCCTGAATATATTCAGGAAAAAACGCATACGCCCTTTTTGGCCAACCAAGCAACCTGGAAAGGCAAATCAGCGCGACAAAGAAGTCTCGCTTCCCATCGGTCAAAAGGGCCATGCTGAAAAAAGTGTCAAAACCAGAAATGCAGGACAGGCCATGGAGAAATGGGAGCCTTGCTACACTGATGGGCGGGATGTACATTGCCAACAGCCACTCTGGAGAAGTGTACGGTGTGTCCTGAAACATCTAAAAAACACAGCTTAGAGAGCATAGGGCACTTCCACGCATGGGGGGATAAAGCGGGAAAATTGAAAATCAGCAAGACACAAGCACCCCAAAGTTTAGGGCTGCTCTGTTGACAAGGACCTCCACTTCCTTCCACCTTAAATATCCCAGGAAAGCGAAAATTGGATAAAAAAGTTGTGGTCCTTACGTACAATGGAATATCACTCAGCCATGAAATCAATGTCATAAGGCTAGTAGCAGCATGATGAGTGGATTTAGGTAAGACGATTCTAAGTGAAATAAGTCACACAGAAAAGGACACTTCTCATAAGGTGTCACTTATAGAGGGAATGTAAAAACCGTTACACTTGAACTGAATTACAAAACAGAACAGAGTCACACATGCAGAAAACACACTATGGCTGCTTAACGGGAAAGGTGAGGTGGGGTGATACATAAAACAAGAGTTTCAAATTAGCTCAGATACCGTTCCATAAACCCAATATGGAATAGAGAAGACCTACTCCTTGCTCAGAGAACTGGACTCAACACGCCCGATTCACCGCACAAGAATATATCTGACCAGTAATAATCTTAAAACCTATGTATTGATATCTCTCTGTTAGTGTGTCAAGTGGGTGTAAAGCGGCCTAAACACAGCCGTGAAAAGCAGCTAAACCCCATTATAAAAATAAATTACTTTTAAAAACCCATGAAACAAAGACAGGGAAAGAGAGAGAAATTCTTACACAATTCGTTCAGGGGCTGTGATGCAACCTGGATTGACCATATCTAGACCCACAGCTGGATGAGACATAAGGGTGGACACTCTTGGGGCTGAGAGGTTTGGTGAGGTTGGGTGAGCAAACGCAGACCCTTTAAAGTAATACTGCGTGCTACCCATCGCATGGGTCCCAAATCTCCAGGTTCAAGGGCATCTTCCTACATCGAAAACATGCATGAGAAACCCAGAAGATGGTACACCGTGTGATGGGGAAAGGTTTCTAAAACGCACCTCATTTCTCATCTCCTTGTGCTCGGGTTCGCCATTCCAGCCACTTTACTAGCAATCTCCCTACTTGGAGCCTCAGCACCTTTAACCTCCTGTTCCGTACAGGTTGCAATTTGTCCTGAGGATGAACGGGAAGACGGGGAACCAATGAGAGACTAGCTCTTGGTGTTGGGACAGGCACAGGTCACTCTATTTTCCCATCAGGAAGAAGAATGAACCACAGGCTCAGCCTGCCCCCCGGAACCAGAACAGGGCCTGAAGCCATCCTGCGCTTTTGCGGCCGGCTCCCGAAAAAGCGACTTGTAAAATGGAGCTTCAGGGCACTGCAATTCACAAACCTGCAGAGTTATAAATGATAACTCTCGTCCACAAATATATTGAGGGAAGGCAAAGAAGAGGATTTGAAATCAAGGCAGAATTGCAGGAAACAGATTTCAGGAGGTAGATTCGAATCGCCTTTAAAGCACATGAAAAGCGGCAAAACGTTGACAATGATGCCCTTGGCCAAAAAGGGCGTATGCGTTTTTTCCTGAATATATTCAGGAAAAAACGCATACGCCCTTTTTGGCCAACCAAGCAACCTGGAAAGGCAAATCAGCGCGACAAAGAAGTCTCGCTTCCCATCGGTCAAAAGGGCCATGCTGAAAAAAGTGTCAAAACCAGAAATGCAGGACAGGCCATGGAGAAATGGGAGCCTTGCTACACTGATGGGCGGGATGTACATTGCCAACAGCCACTCTGGAGAAGTGTACGGTGTGTCCTGAAACATCTAAAAAACACAGCTTAGAGAGCATAGGGCACTTCCACGCATGGGGGGATAAAGCGGGAAAATTGAAAATCAGCAAGACACAAGCACCCCAAAGTTTAGGGCTGCTCTGTTGACAAGGACCTCCACTTCCTTCCACCTTAAATATCCCAGGAAAGCGAAAATTGGATAAAAAAGTTGTGGTCCTTATGTACAATGGAATATCACTCAGCCATGAAATCAATGTCATAAGGCTAGTAGCAGCATGATGAGTGGATTTAGGTAAGACGATTCTAAGTGAAATAAGTCACACAGAAAAGGACACTTCTCATAAGGTGTCACTTATAGAGGGAATGTAAAAACCGTTACACTTGAACTGAATTACAAAACAGAACAGAGTCACACATGCAGAAAACACACTATGGCTGCTTAACGGGAAAGGTGAGGTGGGGTGATACATAAAACAAGAGTTTCAAATTAGCTCAGATACCGTTCCATAAACCCAATATGGAATAGAGAAGACCTACTCCTTGCTCAGAGAACTGGACTCAACACGCCCGATTCACCGCACAAGAATATATCTGACCAGTAATAATCTTAAAACCTATGTATTGATATCTCTCTGTTAGTGTGTCAAGTGGGTGTAAAGCGGCCTAAACACAGCCGTGAAAAGCAGCTAAACCCCATTATAAAAATAAATTACTTTTAAAAACCCATGAAACAAAGACAGGGAAAGAGAGAGAAATTCTTACACAATTCGTTCAGGGGCTGTGATGCAACCTGGATTGACCATATCTAGACCCACAGCTGGATGAGACATAAGGGTGGACACTCTTGGGGCTGAGAGGTTTGGTGAGGTTGGGTGAGCAAACGCAGACCCTTTAAAGTAATACTGCGTGCTACCCATCGCATGGGTCCCAAATCTCCAGGTTCAAGGGCATCTTCCTACATCGAAAACATGCATGAGAAACCCAGAAGATGGTACACCGTGTGATGGGGAAAGGTTTCTAAAACGCACCTCATTTCTCATCTCCTTGTGCTCGGGTTCGCCATTCCAGCCACTTTACTAGCAATCTCCCTACTTGGAGCCTCAGCACCTTTAACCTCCTGTTCCGTACAGGTTGCAATTTGTCCTGAGGATGAACGGGAAGACGGGGAACCAATGAGAGACTAGCTCTTGGTGTTGGGACAGGCACAGGTCACTCTATTTTCCCATCAGGAAGAAGAATGAACCACAGGCTCAGCCTGCCCCCCGGAACCAGAACAGGGCCTGAAGCCATCCTGCGCTTTTGCGGCCGGCTCCCGAAAAAGCGACTTGTAAAATGGAGCTTCAGGGCACTGCAATTCACAAACCTGCAGAGTTATAAATGATAACTCTCGTCCACAAATATATTGAGGGAAGGCAAAGAAGAGGATTTGAAATCAAGGCAGAATTGCAGGAAACAGATTTCAGGAGGTAGATTCGAATCGCCTTTAAAGCACATGAAAAGCGGCAAAACGTTGACAATGATGCCCTTGGCCAAAAAGGGCGTATGCGTTTTTTCCTGAATATATTCAGGAAAAAACGCATACGCCCTTTTTGGCCAACCAAGCAACCTGGAAAGGCAAATCAGTGCGACAAAGAAGTCTCGCTTCCCATCGGTCAAAAGGGCCATGCTGAAAAAAGTGTCAAAACCAGAAATGCAGGACAGGTCATGGAGAAATGGGAGCCTTGCTACACTGATGGGCGGGATGTACATTGCCAACAGCCACTCTGGAGAAGTGTACGGTGTGTCCTGAAACATCTAAAAAACACAGCTTAGAGAGCATAGGGCACTTCCACGCATGGGGGGATAAAGCGGGAAAATTGAAAATCAGCAAGACACAAGCACCCCAAAGTTTAGGGCTGCTCTGTTGACAAGGACCTCCACTTCCTTCCACCTTAAATATCCCAGGAAAGCGAAAAATGGATAAAAAAGTTGTGGTCCTTACATACAATGGAATATCACTCAGCCATGAAATCAATGTCATAAGGCTAGTAGCAGCATGATGAGTGGATTTAGGTAAGACGATTCTAAGTGAAATAAGTCACACAGAAAAGGACACTTCTCATAAGGTGTCACTTATAGAGGGAATGTAAAAACCGTTACAGTTGAACTGAATTACAAAACAGAACAGAGTCACACATGCAGAAAACACACTATGGCTGCTTAACAGGAAAGGTGAGGTGGGGTGATACATAAAACAAGAGTTTCAAATTAGCTCAGATACCGTTCCATAAACCCAATATGGAATAGACAAGACCTACTCCTTGCTCAGAGAACTGGACTCAACACGCCCGATTCACCGCACAAGAATATATCTGACCAGTAATAATCTTAAAACCTATGTATTGATATCTCTCTGTTAGTGTGTCAAGTGGGTGTAAAGCGGCCTAAACACAGCCGTGAAAAGCAGCTAAACCCCATTATAAAAATAAATTACTTTTAAAAACCCATGAAACAAAGACAGGGAAAGAGAGAGAAATTCTTACACAATTCGTTCAGGGGCTGTGATGCAACCTGGATTGACCATATCTAGACCCACAGCTGGATGAGACATAAGGGTGGACACTCTTGGGGCTGAGAGGTTTGGTGAGGTTGGGTGAGCAAACGCAGACCCTTTAAAGTAATACTGCGTGCTACCCATCGCATGGGTCCCAAATCTCCAGGTTCAAGGGCATCTTCCTACATCGAAAACATGCATGAGAAACCCAGAAGATGGTACACCATGTGATGGGGAAAGGTTTCTAAAACGCACCTCATTTCTCATCTCCTTGTGCTCGGGTTCGCCATTCCAGCCACTTTACTAGCAATCTCCCTACTTGGAGCCTCAGCACCTTTAACCTCCTGTTCCGTACAGGTTGCAATTTGTCCTGCGGATGAACGGGAAGACGGGGAACCAATGAGAGACTAGCTCTTGGTGTTGGGACAGGCACAGGTCACTCTATTTTCCCATCAGGAAGAAGAATTAACCACAGGCTCAGCCTGCCCCCCGGAACCAGAACAGGGCCTGAAGCCATCCTGCGCTTTTGCGGCCGGCTCCCGAAAAAGCGACTTGTAAAATGGAGCTTCAGGGCACTGCAATTCACAAACCTGCAGAGTTATAAATGATAACTCTCGTCCACAAATATATTGAGGGAAGGCAAAGAAGAGGATTTGAAATCAAGGCAGAATTGCAGGAAACAGATTTCAGGAGGTAGATTCGAATCACCTTTAAAGCACATGAAAAGCGGCAAAACGTTGACAATGATGCCCTTGGCCAAAAAGGGCGTATGCGTTTTTTCCTGAATATATTCAGGAAAAAACGCATACGCCCTTTTTGGCCAACCAAGCAACCTGGAAAGGCAAATCAGCGCGACAAAGAAGTCTCGCTTCCCATCGGTCAAAAGGGCCATGCTGAAAAAAGTGTCAAAACCAGAAATGCAGGACAGGCCATGGAGAAATGGGAGCCTTGCTACACTGATGGGCGGGATGTACATTGCCAACAGCCACTCTGGAGAAGTGTACGGTGTGTCCTGAAACATCTAAAAAACACAGCTTAGAGAGCATAGGGCACTTCCACGCATGGGGGGATAAAGCGGGAAAATTGAAAATCAGCAAGACACAAGCACCCCAAAGTTTAGGGCTGCTCTGTTGACAAGGACCTCCACTTCCTTCCACCTTAAATATCCCAGGAAAGCGAAAAATGGATAAAAAAGTTGTGGTCCTTACGTACAATGGAATATCACTCAGCCATGAAATCAATGTCATAAGGCTAGTAGCAGCATGATGAGTGGATTTAGGTAAGACGATTCTAAGTGAAATAAGTCACACAGAAAAGGACACTTCTCATAAGGTGTCACTTATAGAGGGAATGTAAAAACCGTTACAGTTGAACTGAATTACAAAACAGAACAGAGTCACACATGCAGAAAACACACTATGGCTGCTTAACAGGAAAGGTGAGGCGGGGTGATACATAAAACAAGAGTTTCAAATTAGCTCAGATACCGTTCCATAAACCCAATATGGAATAGACAAGACCTACTCCTTGCTCAGAGAACTGGACTCAACACGCCCGATTCACCGCACAAGAATATATCTGACCAGTAATAATCTTAAAACCTATGTATTGATATCTCTCTGTTAGTGTGTCAAGTGGGTGTAAAGCGGCCTAAACACAGCCGTGAAAAGCAGCTAAACCCCATTATAAAAATAAATTACTTTTAAAAACCCATGAAACAAAGACAGGGAAAGAGAGAGAAATTCTTACACAATTCTTTCAGGGGCTGTGATGCAACCTGGATTGACCATATCTAGACCCACAGCTGGATGAGACATAAGGGTGGACACTCTTGGGGCTGAGAGGTTTGGTGAGGTTGGGTGAGCAAACGCAGACCCTTTAAAGTAATACTGCGTGCTACCCATCGCATGGGTCCCAAATCTCCAGGTTCAAGGGCATCTTCCTACATCGAAAACATGCATGAGAAACCCAGAAGATGGTACACCATGTGATGGGGAAAGGTTTCTAAAACGCACCTCATTTCTCATCTCCTTGTGCTCGGGTTCGCCATTCCAGCCACTTTACTAGCAATCTCCCTACTTGGAGCCTCAGCACCTTTAACCTCCTGTTCCGTACAGGTTGCAATTTGTCCTGCGGATGAACGGGAAGACGGGGAACCAATGAGAGACTAGCTCTTGGTGTTGGGACAGGCACAGGTCACTCTATTTTCCCATCAGGAAGAAGAATGAACCACAGGCTCAGCCTGCCCCCCGGAACCAGAACAGGGCCTGAAGCCATCCTGCGCTTTTGCGGCCGGCTCCCGAAAAAGCGACTTGTAAAATGGAGCTTCAGGGCACTGCAATTCACAAACCTGCAGAGTTATAAATGATAACTCTCGTCCACAAATATATTGAGGGAAGGCAAAGAAGAGGATTTGAAATCAAGGCAGAATTGCAGGAAACAGAATTCAGGAGGTAGATTCGAATCGCCTTTAAAGCACATGAAAAGCGGCAAAACGTTGATAATGATGCCCTTGGCCAAAAAGGGCGTATGCGTTTTTTCCTGAATATATTCAGGAAAAAACGCATACGCCCTTTTTGGCCAACCAAGCAACCTGGAAAGGCAAATCAGCGCGACAAAGAAGTCTCGCTTCCCATCGGTCAAAAGGGCCATGCTGAAAAAAGTGTCAAAACCAGAAATGCAGGACAGGCCATGGAGAAATGGGAGCCTTGCTACACTGATGGGCGGGATGTACATTGCCAACAGCCACTCTGGAGAAGTGTACGGTGTGTCCTGAAACATCTAAAAAACACAGCTTAGAGAGCATAGGGCACTTCCACGCATGGGGGGATAAAGCGGGAAAATTGAAAATCAGCAAGACACAAGCACCCCAAAGTTTAGGGCTGCTCTGTTGACAAGGACCTCCACTTCCTTCCACCTTAAATATCCCAGGAAAGCGAAAATTGGATAAAAAAGTTGTGGTCCTTATGTACAATGGAATATCACTCAGCCATGAAATCAATGTCATAAGGCTAGTAGCAGCATGATGAGTGGATTTAGGTAAGACGATTCTAAGTGAAATAAGTCACACAGAAAAGGACACTTCTCATAAGGTGTCACTTATAGAGGGAATGTAAAAACCGTTACACTTGAACTGAATTACAAAACAGAACAGAGTCACACATGCAGAAAACACACTATGGCTGCTTAACGGGAAAGGTGAGGTGGGGTGATACATAAAACAAGAGTTTCAAATTAGCTCAGATACCGTTCCATAAACCCAATATGGAATAGAGAAGACCTACTCCTTGCTCAGAGAACTGGACTCAACACGCCCGATTCACCGCACAAGAATATATCTGACCAGTAATAATCTTAAAACCTATGTATTGATATCTCTCTGTTAGTGTGTCAAGTGGGTGTAAAGCGGCCTAAACACAGCCGTGAAAAGCAGCTAAACCCCATTATAAAAATAAATTACTTTTAAAAACCCATGAAACAAAGACAGGGAAAGAGAGAGAAATTCTTACACAATTCGTTCAGGGGCTGTGATGCAACCTGGATTGACCATATCTAGACCCACAGCTGGATGAGACATAAGGGTGGACACTCTTGGGGCTGAGAGGTTTGGTGAGGTTGGGTGAGCAAACGCAGACCCTTTAAAGTAATACTGCGTGCTACCCATCGCATGGGTCCCAAATCTCCAGGTTCAAGGGCATCTTCCTACATCGAAAACATGCATGAGAAACCCAGAAGATGGTACACCGTGTGATGGGGAAAGGTTTCTAAAACGCACCTCATTTCTCATCTCCTTGTGCTCGGGTTCGCCATTCCAGCCACTTTACTAGCAATCTCCCTACTTGGAGCCTCAGCACCTTTAACCTCCTGTTCCGTACAGGTTGCAATTTGTCCTGAGGATGAACGGGAAGACGGGGAACCAATGAGAGACTAGCTCTTGGTGTTGGGACAGGCACAGGTCACTCTATTTTCCCATCAGGAAGAAGAATGAACCACAGGCTCAGCCTGCCCCCCGGAACCAGAACAGGGCCTGAAGCCATCCTGCGCTTTTGCGGCCGGCTCCCGAAAAAGCGACTTGTAAAATGGAGCTTCAGGGCACTGCAATTCACAAACCTGCAGAGTTATAAATGATAACTCTCGTCCACAAATATATTGAGGGAAGGCAAAGAAGAGGATTAGAAATCAAGGCAGAATTGCAGGAAACAGATTTCAGGAGGTAGATTCGAATCGCCTTTAAAGCACATGAAAAGCGGCAAAACGTTGACAATGCTGCCCTTGGCCAAAAAGGGCGTATGCGTTTTTTCCTGAATATATTCAGGAAAAAACGCATACGCCCTTTTTGGCCAACCAAGCAACCTGGAAAGGCAAATCAGCGCGACAATGAAGTCTCGCTTCCCATCGGTCAAAAGGGCCATGCTGAAAAATGTGTCAAAACCAGAAATGCAGGACAGGCCATGGAGAAATGGGAGCCTTGCTACACTGATGGGCGGGATGTAAATTGCCAACAGCCACTCTGGATAAGTGTACGGTGTGTCCTGAAACATGTAAAAAACACAGCTTAGAGAGCATAGGGCACTTCCACGCATGGGGGGATAAAGCGGGAAAATTGAAAATCAGCAAGACACAAGCACCCCAAAGTTTAGGGCTGCTCTGTTGACAAGGACCTCCACTTCCTTCCACCTTAAATATCCCAGGAAAGCGAAAAATGGATAAAAAAGTTGTGGTCCTTATGTACAATGGAATATCACTCAGCCATGAAATCAATGTCATAAGGCTAGTAGCAGCATGATGAGTGGATTTAGGTAAGACGATTCTAAGTGAAATAAGTCACACAGAAAAGGACACTTCTCATAAGGTGTCACTTATAGAGGGAATGTAAAAACCGTTACACTTGAACTGAATTACAAAACAGAACAGAGTCACACATGCAGAAAACACACTATGGCTGCTTAACGGGAAAGGTGAGGTGGGGTGATACATAAAACAAGAGTTTCAAATTAGCTCAGATACCGTTCCATAAACCCAATATGGAATAGACAAGACCTACTCCTTGCTCAGAGAACTGGACTCAACACGCCCGATTCACCGCACAAGAATATATCTGACCAGTAATAATCTTAAAACCTATGTATTGATATCTCTCTGTTAGTGTGTCAAGTGGGTGTAAAGCGGCCTAAACACAGCCGTGAAAAGCAGCTAAACCCCATTATAAAAATAAATTACTTTTAAAAACCCATGAAACAAAGACAGGGAAAGAGAGAGAAATTCTTACACAATTCGTTCAGGGGCTGTGATGCAACCTGGATTGACCATATCTAGACCCACAGCTGGATGAGACATAAGGGTGGACACTCTTGGGGCTGAGAGGTTTGGTGAGGTTGGGTGAGCAAACGCAGACCCTTTAAAGTAATACTGCGTGCTACCCATCGCATGGGTCCCAAATCTCCAGGTTCAAGGGCATCTTCCTACATCGAAAACATGCATGAGAAACCCAGAAGATGGTACACCGTGTGATGGGGAAAGGTTTCTAAAACGCACCTCATTTCTCATCTCCTTGTGCTCGGGTTCGCCATTCCAGCCACTTTACTAGCAATCTCCCTACTTGGAGCATCAGCACCTTTAACCTCCTGTTCCGTACAGGTTGCAATTTGTCCTGAGGATGAACGGGAAGACGGGGAACCAATGAGAGACTAGCTCTTGGTGTTGGGACAGGCACAGGTCACTCTATTTTCCCATCAGGAAGAAGAATTAACCACAGGCTCAGCCTGCCCCCCGGAACCAGAACAGGGCCTGAAGCCATCCTGCGCTTTTGCGGCCGGCTCCCGAAAACGCGACTTGTAAAATGGAGCTTCAGGGCACTGCAATTCACAAACCTGCAGAGTTATAAATGATAACTCTCGTCCACAAATATATTGAGGGAAGGCAAAGAAGAGGATTTGAAATCAAGGCAGAATTGCAGGAAACAGATTTCAGGAGGTAGATTCGAATCGCCTTTAAAGCACATGAAAAGCGGCAAAACGTTGACAATGATGCCCTTGGCCAAAAAGGGCGTATGCGTTTTTTCCTGAATATATTCAGGAAAAAACGCATACGCCCTTTTTGGCCAACCAAGCAACCTGGAAAGGCAAATCAGTGCGACAAAGAAGTCTCGCTTCCCATCGGTCAAAAGGGCCATGCTGAAAAAAGTGTCAAAACCAGAAATGCAGGACAGGTCATGGAGAAATGGGAGCCTTGCTACACTGATGGGCGGGATGTACATTGCCAACAGCCACTCTGGAGAAGTGTACGGTGTGTCCTGAAACATCTAAAAAACACAGCTTAGAGAGCATAGGGCACTTCCACGCATGGGGGGATAAAGCGGGAAAATTGAAAATCAGCAAGACACAAGCACCCCAAAGTTTAGGGCTGCTCTGTTGACAAGGACCTCCACTTCCTTCCACCTTAAATATCCCAGGATAGCGAAAAATGGTTAAAAAAGTTGTGGTCCTTATGTACAATGGAATATCACTCAGCCATGAAATCAATGTCATAAGGCTAGTAGCAGCATGATGAGTGGATTTAGGTAAGACGATTCTAAGTGAAATAAGTCACACAGAAAAGGACACTTCTCATAAGGTGTCACTTATAGAGGGAATGTAAAAACCGTTACACTTGAACTGAATTACAAAACAGAACAGAGTCACACATGCAGAAAACACACTATGGCTGCTTAACGGGAAAGGTGAGGTGGGGTGATACATAAAACAAGAGTTTCAAATTAGCTCAGATACCGTTCCATAAACCCAATATGGAATAGACAAGACCTACTCCTTGCTCAGAGAACTGGACTCAACACGCCCGATTCACCGCACAAGAATATATCTGACCAGTAATAATCTTAAAACCTATGTATTGATATCTCTCTGTTAGTGTGTCAAGTGGGTGTAAAGCGGCCTAAACACAGCCGTGAAAAGCAGCTAAACCCCATTATAAAAATAAATTACTTTTAAAAACCCATGAAACAAAGACAGGGAAAGAGAGAGAAATTCTTACACAATTCGTTCAGGGGCTGTGATGCAACCTGGATTGACCATATCTAGACCCACAGCTGGATGAGACATAAGGGTGGACACTCTTGGGGCTGAGAGGTTTGGTGAGGTTGGGTGAGCAAACGCAGACCCTTTAAAGTAATACTGCGTGCTACCCATCGCATGGGTCCCAAATCTCCAGGTTCAAGGGCATCTTCCTACATCGAAAACATGCATGAGAAACCCAGAAGATGGTACACCGTGTGATGGGGAAAGGTTTCTAAAACGCACCTCATTTCTCATCTGCTTGTGCTCGGGTTCGCCATTCCAGCCACTTTACTAGCAATCTCCCTACTTGGAGCATCAGCACCTTTAACCTCCTGTTCCGTACAGGTTGCAATTTGTCCTGAGGATGAACGGGAAGACGGGGAACCAATGAGAGACTAGCTCTTGGTGTTGGGACAGGCACAGGTCACTCTATTTTCCCATCAGGAAGAAGAATTAACCACAGGCTCAGCCTGCCCCCCGGAACCAGAACAGGGCCTGAAGCCATCCTGCGCTTTTGCGGCCGGCTCCCGAAAAAGCGACTTGTAAAATGGAGCTTCAGGGCACTGCAATTCACAAACCTGCAGAGTTATAAATGATAACTCTCGTCCACAAATATATTGAGGGAAGGCAAAGAAGAGGATTTGAAATCAAGGCAGAATTGCAGGAAACAGATTTCAGGAGGTAGATTCGAATCGCCTTTAAAGCACATGAAAAGCGGCAAAACGTTGACAATGATGCCCTTGGCCAAAAAGGGCGTATGCGTTTTTTCCTGAATATATTCAGGAAAAAACGCATACGCCCTTTTTGGCCAACCAAGCAACCTGGAAAGGCAAATCAGTGCGACAAAGAAGTCTCGCTTCCCATCGGTCAAAAGGGCCATGCTGAAAAAAGTGTCAAAACCAGAAATGCAGGACAGGTCATGGAGAAATGTGAGCCTTGCTACACTGATGGGCGGGATGTACATTGCCAACAGCCACTCTGGAGAAGTGTACGGTGTGTCCTGAAACATCTAAAAAACACAGCTTAGAGAGCATAGGGCACTTCCACGCATGGGGGGATAAAGCGGGAAAATTGAAAATCAGCAAGACACAAGCACCCCAAAGTTTAGGGCTGCTCTGTTGACAAGGACCTCCACTTCCTTCCACCTTAAATATCCCAGGAAAGCGAAAAATGGATAAAAAAGTTGTGGTCCTTATGTACAATGGAATATCACTCAGCCATGAAATCAATGTCATAAGGCTAGTAGCAGCATGATGAGTGGATTTAGGTAAGACGATTCTAAGTGAAATAAGTCACACAGAAAAGGACACTTCTCATAAGGTGTCACTTATAGAGGGAATGTAAAAACCGTTACACTTGAACTGAATTACAAAACAGAACAGAGTCACACATGCAGAAAACACACTATGGCTGCTTAACGGGAAAGGTGAGGTGGGGTGATACATAAAACAAGAGTTTCAAATTAGCTCAGATACCGTTCCATAAACCCAATATGGAATAGACAAGACCTACTCCTTGCTCAGAGAACTGGACTCAACACGCCCGATTCACCGCACAAGAATATATCTGACTAGTAATAATCTTAAAACCTATGTATTGATATCTCTCTGTTAGTGTGTCAAGTGGGTGTAAAGCGGCCTAAACACAGCCGTGAAAAGCAGCTAAACCCCATTATAAAAATAAATTACTTTTAAAAACCCATGAAACAAAGACAGGGAAAGAGAGAGAAATTCTTACACAATTCGTTCAGGGGCTGTGATGCAACCTGGATTGACCATATCTAGACCCACAGCTGGATGAGACATAAGGGTGGACACTCTTGGGGCTGAGAGGTTTGGTGAGGTTGGGTGAGCAAATGCAGACCCTTTAAAGTAATACTGCGTGCTACCCATCGCATGGGTCCCAAATCTCCAGGTTCAAGGGCATCTTCCTACATCGAAAACATGCATGAGAAACCCAGAAGATGGTACACCGTGTGATGGGGAAAGGTTTCTAAAACGCACCTCATTTCTCATCTCCTTGTGCTCGGGTTCGCCATTCCAGCCACTTTACTAGCAATCTCCCTACTTGGAGCCTCAGCACCTTTAACCTCCTGTTCCGTACAGGTTGCAATTTGTCCTGAGGATGAACGGGAAGACGGGGAACCAATGAGAGACTAGCTCTTTGTGTTGGGACAGGCACAGGTCACTCTATTTTCCCATCAGGAAGAAGAATGAACCACAGGCTCAGCCTGCCCCCCGGAACCAGAACAGGGCCTGAAGCCATCCTGCGCTTTTGCGGCCGGCTCCCGAAAAAGCGACTTGTAAAATGGAGCTTCAGCGCACTGCAATTCACAAACCTGCAGAGTTATAAATGATAACTCTCGTCCACAAATATATTGAGGGAAGGTAAAGAAGAGGATTAGAAATCAAGGCAGAATTGCAGGAAACAGATTTCAGGAGGTAGATTCGAATCGCCTTTAAAGCACATGAAAAGCGGCAAAACGTTGACAATGATGCCCTTGGCCAAAAAGGGCGTATGCGTTTTTTCCTGAATATATTCAGGAAAAAACGCATACGCCCTTTTTGGCCAACCAAGCAACCTGGAAAGGCAAATCAGCGCGACAAAGAAGTCTCGCTTCCCATCGGTCAAAAGGGCCATGCTGAAAAAAGTGTCAAAACCAGAAATGCAGGACAGGCCATGGAGAAATGGGAGCCTTGCTACACTGATGGGCGGGATGTACATTGCCAACAGCCACTCTGGAGAAGTGTACGGTGTGTCCTGAAACATCTCAAAAACACAGCTTAGAGAGCATAGGGCACTTCCACGCATGGGGGGATAAAGCGGGAAAATTGAAAATCAGCAAGACACAAGCACCCCAAAGTTTAGGGCTGCTCTGTTGACAAGGACCTCCACTTCCTTCCACCTTAAATATCCCAGGAAAGCGAAAAATGGATAAAAAAGTTGTGGTCCTTATGTACAATGGAATATCACTCAGCCATGAAATCAATGTCATAAGGCTAGTAGCAGCATGATGAGTGGATTTAGGTAAGACGATTCTAAGTGAAATAAGTCACACAGAAAAGGACACTTCTCATAAGGTGTCACTTATAGAGGGAATGTAAAAACCGTTACAGTTGAACTGAATTACAAAACAGAACAGAGTCACACATGCAGAAAACACACTATTGCTGCTTAACAGGAAAGGTGAGGTGGGGTGATACATAAAACAAGAGTTTCAAATTAGCTCAGATACCGTTCCATAAACCCAATATGGAATAGACAAGACCTACTCCTTGCTCAGAGAACTGGACTCAACACGCCCAATTCACCGCACAAGAATATATATGACCAGTAATAATCTTAAAACCTATGTATTGATATCTCTCTGTTAGTGTGTCAAGTGGGTGTAAAGCGGCCTAAACACAGCCGTGAAAAGCAGCTAAACCCCATTATAAAAATAAATTACTTTTAAAAACCCATGAAACAAAGACAGGGAAAGAGAGAGAAATTCTTACACAATTCGTTCAGGGGCTGTGATGCAACCTGGATTGACCATATCTAGACCCACAGCTGGATGAGACATAAGGGTGGACACTCTTGGGGCTGAGAGGTTTGGTGAGGTTTGGTGAGCAAACGCAGACCCTTTAAAGTAATACTGCGTGCTACCCATCGCATGGGTCCCAAATCTCCAGGTTCAAGGGCATCTTCCTACATCGAAAACATGCATGAGAAACCCAGAAGATGGTACACCGTGTGATGGGGAAAGGTTTCTAAAACGCACCTCATTTCTCATCTCCTTGTGCTCGGGTTCGCCATTCCAGCCACTTTACTAGCAATCTCCCTACTTGGAGCCTCAGCACCTTTAACCTCCTGTTCCGTACAGGTTGCAATTTGTCCTGAGGATGAACGGGAAGACGGGGAACCAATGAGAGACTAGCTCTTGGTGTTGGGACAGGCACAGGTCACTCTATTTTCCCATCAGGAAGAAGAATGAACCACAGGCTCAGCCTGCCCCCCGGAACCAGAACAGGGCCTGAAGCCATCCTGCGCTTTTGCGGCCGGCTCCCAAAAAAGCGACTTGTAAAATCGAGCTTCAGGGCACTGCAATTCACAAACCTGCAGAGTTATAAATGATAACTCTCGTCCACAAATATATTGAGGGAAGGCAAAGAAGAGGATTTGAAATCAAGGCAGAATTGCAGGAAACAGATTTCAGGAGGTAGATTCGAATCGCCTTTAAAGCACATGAAAAGCGGCAAAACGTTGACAATGATGCCCTTGGCCAAAAAGGGCGTATGCGTTTTTTCCTGAATATATTCAGGAAAAAACGCATACGCCCTTTTTGGCCAACCAAGCAACCTGGAAAGGCAAATCAGCGCGACAAAGAAGTCTCGCTTCCCATCGGTCAAAAGGGCCATGCTGAAAAAAGTGTCAAAACCAGAAATGCAGGACAGGCCATGGAGAAATGGGAGCCTTGCTACACTGATGGGCGGGATGTAAATTGCCAACAGCCACTCTGGAGAAGTGTACGGTGTGTCCTGAAACATCTATAAAACACAGCTTAGAGAGCATAGGGCACTTCCACGCATGGGGGGATAAAGCGGGAAAATTGAAAATCAGCAAGACACAAGCACCCCAAAGTTTAGGGCTGCTCTGTTGACAAGGACCTCCACTTCCTTCCACCTTAAATATCCCAGGAAAGCGAAAATTGGATAAAAAAGTTGTGGTCCTTATGTACAATGGAATATCACTCAGCCATGAAATCAATGTCATAAGGCTAGTAGCAGCATGATGAGTGAATTTAGGTAAGACGATTCTAAGTGAAATAAGTCACACAGAAAAGGACACTTCTTATAAGGTGTCACTTATAGAGGGAATGTAAAAACCGTTACACTTGAACTGAATTACAAAACAGAACAGAGTCACACATGCAGAAAACACACTATGGCTGCTTAACGGGAAAGGTGAGGTGGGGTGATACATAAAACAAGAGTTTCAAATTAGCTCAGATACCGTTCCATAAACCCAATATGGAATAGACAAGACTTACTCCTTGCTCAGAGAACTGGACTCAACACGCCCGATTCACCGCACAAGAATATATCTGACCAGTAATAATCTTAAAACCTATGTATTGATATCTCTCTGTTAGTGTGTCAAGTGGGTGTAAAGCGGCCTAAACACAGCCGTGAAAAGCAGCTAAACCCCATTATAAAAATAAATTACTTTTAAAAACCCATGAAACAAAGACAGGGAAAGAGAGAGAAATTCTTACACAATTCGTTCAGGGGCTGTGATGCAACCTGGATTGACCATATCTAGACCCACAGCTGGATGAGACATAAGGGTGGACACTCTTGGGGCTGAGAGGTTTGGTGAGGTTGGGTGAGCAAACGCAGACCCTTTAAAGTAATACTGCGTGCTACCCATCGCATTGGTCCCAAATCTCCAGGTTCAAGGGCATCTTCCTACATCGACAACATGCATGAGAAACCCAGAAGATGGTACACCGTGTGATGGGGAAAGGTTTCTAAAACGCACCTCATTTCTCATCTCCTTGTGCTCGGGTTCGCCATTCCAGCCACTTTACTAGCAATCTCCCTACTTGGAGCATCAGCACCTTTAACCTCCTGTTCCGTACAGGTTGCAATTTGTCCTGAGGATGAACGGGAAGACGGGGAACCAATGAGAGACTAGCTCTTGGTGTTGGGACAGGCACAGGTCACTCTATTTTCCCATCAGGAAGAAGAATGAACCACAGGCTCAGCCTGCCCCCCGGAACCAGAACAGGGCCTGAAGCCATCCTGCGCTTTTGCGGCCGGCTCCCAAAAAAGCGACTTGTAAAATGGAGCTTCAGGGCACTGCAATTCACAAACCTGCAGAGTTATAAATGATAACTCTCGTCCACAAATATATTGAGGGAAGGCAAAGAAGAGGATTTGAAATCAAGGCCGAATTGCAGGAAACAGATTTCAGGAGGTAGATTCGAATCGCCTTTAAAGCACATGAAAAGCGGCAAAACGTTGACAATGATGCCCTTGGCCAAAAAGGGCGTATGCGTTTTTTCCTGAATATATTCAGGAAAAAACGCATACGCCCTTTTTGGCCAACCAAGCAACCTGGAAAGGCAAATCAGCGCGACAAAGAAGTCTCGCTTCCCATCGGTCAAAAGGGCCATGCTGAAAAAAGTGTCAAAACCAGAAATGCAGGACAGGCCATGGAGAAATGGGAGCCTTGCTACACTGATGGGCGGGATGTAAATTGCCAACAGCCACTCTGGAGAAGTGTACGGTGTGTCCTGAAACATCTAAAAAACACAGCTTAGAGAGCATAGGGCACTTCCACGCATGGGGGGATAAAGTGGGAAAATTGAAAATTAGCAAGACACAAGCACCCCAAAGTTTAGGGCTGCTCTGTTGACAAGGACCTCCACTTCCTTCCACCTTCAATATCCCAGGAAAGCGAAAAATGGATAAAAAAGTTGTGGTCCTTATGTACAATGGAATATCACTCAGCCATGAAATCAATGTCATAAGGCTAGTAGCAGCATGATGAGTGGATTTAGGTAAGACGATTCTAAGTGAAATAAGTCACACAGAAAAGGACACTTCTCATAAGGTGTCACTTATAGAGGGAATGTAAAAACCGTTACACTTGAACTGAATTACAAAACAGAACAGAGTCACACATGCAGAAAACACACTATGGCTGCTTAACGGGAAAGGTGAGGTGGGGTGATACATAAAACAAGAGTTTCAAATTAGCTCAGATACCGTTCCATAAATCCAATATGGAATAGACAAGACCTACTCCTTGCTCAGAGAACTGGACTCAACACGCCCGATTCACCGCACAAGAATATATCTGACCAGTAATAATCTTAAAACCTATGTATTGATATCTCTCTGTTAGTGTGTCAAGTGGGTGTAAAGCGGCCTAAACACAGCCGTGAAAAGCAGCTAAACCCCATTATAAAAATAAATTACTTTTAAAAACCCATGAAACAAAGACAGGGAAAGAGAGAGAAATTCTTACACAATTCGTTCAGGGGCTGTGATGCAACCTGGATTGACCATATCTAGACCCACAGCTGGATGAGACATAAGGGTGGACACTCTTGGGGCTGAGAGGTTTGGTGAGGTTGGGTGAGCAAACGCAGACCCTTTAAAGTAATACTGCGTGCTACCCATCGCATGGGTCCCAAATCTCCAGGTTCAAGGGCATCTTCCTACATCGAAAACATGCATGAGAAACCCAGAAGATGGTACACCGTGTAAATGGGGAAAGGTTTCTAAAACGCACCTCATTTCTCATCTCCTTGTGCTCGGGTTCGCCATTCCAGCCACTTTACTAGCAATCTCCCTACTTGGAGCCTCAGCACCTTTAACCTCCTGTTCTGTACAGGTTGCAATTTGTCCTGAGGATGAACGGGAAGACGGGGAACCAATGAGAGACTAGCTCTAGGTGTTGGGACAGGCACAGGTCACTCTATTTTCCCATCAGGAAGAAGAATTAACCACAGGCTCAGCCTGCCCCCCGGAACCAGAACAGGGACTGAAGCCATCCTGCGCTTTTGCGGCCGGCTCCCAAAAAAGAGACTTGTAAAATGGAGCTTCAGGGCACTGCAATTCACAAACCTGCAGAGTTATAAATGATAACTCTCGTCCACAAATATATTGAGGGAAGGCAAAGAAGAGGATTTGAAATCAAGGCAGAATTGCAGGAAACAGATTTCAGGGGGTAGATTCGAATCGCCTTTAAAGCACATGAAAAGCGGCAAAACGTTGACAATGATGCCCTTGGCCAAAAAGGGCGTATGCGTTTTTTCCTGAATATATTCAGGAAAAAACGCATACGCCCTTTTTGGCCAACCAAGCAACCTGGAAAGGCAAATCAGCGCGACAATGAAGTCTCGCTTCCCATCGGTCAAAAGGGCCATGCTGAAAAATGTGTCAAAACCAGAAATGCAGGACAGGCCATGGAGAAATGGGAGCCTTGCTACACTGATGGGCGGGATGTAAATTGCCAACAGCCACTCTGGAGAAGTGTACAGTGTGTCCTGAAACATCTAAAAAACACAGCTTAGAGAGCATAGGGCACTTCCACGCATGGGGGGATAAAGCGGGAAAATTGAAAATCAGCAAGACACAAGCACCCCAAAGTTTAGGGCTGCTCTGTTGACAAGGACCTCCACTTCCTTCCACCTTAAATATCCCAGGAAAGCGAAAAATGGATAAAAAAGTTGTGGTCCTTATGTACAATGGAATATCACTCAGCCATGAAATCAATGTCATAAGGCTAGTAGCAGCATGATGAGTGGATTTAGTTAAGACGATTCTAAGTGAAATAAGTCACACAGAAAAGGACACTTCTCATAAGGTGTCACTTATAGAGGGAATGTAAAAACCGTTACACTTGAACTGAATTACAAAACAGAACAGAGTCACACATGCAGAAAACACACTATGGCTGCTTAACGGGAAAGGTGAGGTGGGGTGATACATAAAACAAGAGTTTCAAATTAGCTCAGATACCGTTCCATAAACCCAATATGGAATAGACAAGACCTACTCCTTGCTCAGAGAACTGGACTCAACACGCCCGATTCACCGCACAAGGATATATCTGACCAGTAATAATCTTAAAACCTATGTATTGATATCTCTCTGTTAGTGTGTCAAGTGGGTGTAAAGCGGCCTAAACACAGCCGTGAAAAGCAGCTAAACCCCATTATAAAAATAAATTACTTTTAAAAACCCATGAAACAAAGACAGGGAAAGAGAGAGAAATTCTTACACAATTCGTTCAGGGGCTGTGATGCAACCTGGATTGACCATATCTAGACCCACAGCTGGATGAGACATAAGGGTGGACACTCTTGGGGCTGAGAAGTTTGGTGAGGTTGGGTGAGCAAACGCAGACCCTTTAAAGTAATACTGCGTGCTACCCATCGCATGGGTCCCAAATCTCCAGGTTCAAGGGCATCTTCCTACATCGAAAACATGCATGAGAAACCCAGAAGATGGTACACCGTGTGATGGGGAAAGGTTTCCAAAACGCACCTCATTTCTCATCTCCTTGTGCTCGGGTTCGCCATTCCAGCCACTTTACTAGCAATCTCCCTACTTGGAGCCTCAGCACCTTTAACCTCCTGTTCCGTACAGGTTGCAATTTGTCCTGAGGATGAACGGGAAGACGGGGAACCAATGAGAGACTAGCTCTTGGTGTTGGGACAGGCACAGGTCACTCTATTTTCCCATCAGGAAGAAGAATGAACCACAGGCTCAGCCTGCCCCCCGGAACCAGAACAGGGCCTGAAGCCATCCTGCGCTTTTGCGGCCGGCTCCCAAAAAAGCGACTTGTAAAATGGAGCTTCAGGGCACTGCAATTCACAAACCTGCAGAGTTATAAATGATAACTCTCGTCCACAAATATATTGAGGGAAGGCAAAGAAGAGGATTTGAAATCAAGGCAGAATTGCAGGAAACAGATTTCAGGAGGTAGATTCGAATCGCCTTTAAAGCACATGAAAAGCGGCAAAACTTTGACAATGATGCCCTTGGCCAAAAAGGGCGTATGCGTTTTTTCCTGAATATATTCAGGAAAAAACCCATACGCCCTTTTTGGCCAACCAAGCAACCTGGAAAGGCAAATCAGCGTGACAATGAAGTCTCGCTTCCCATCGGTCAAAAGGGCCATGC
The DNA here is from genome assembly GCF_965194825.1 of Balaenoptera physalus. Classification (NCBI taxonomy): domain Eukaryota; kingdom Metazoa; phylum Chordata; class Mammalia; order Artiodactyla; family Balaenopteridae; genus Balaenoptera; species Balaenoptera physalus. Next base: position 516,161 of record NW_028126474.1, read on the forward strand.
TGAAAAATGTGTCAAAACCAGAAATGCAGGACAGGCCATGGAGAAATGGGAGCCTTGCTACACTGATGGGCGGGATGTAAATTGCCAACAGCCACTCTGGAGAAGTGTACGGTGTGTCCTGAAACATCTAAAAAACACAGCTTAGAGAGCATAGGGCACTTCCACGCATGGGGGGATAAAGCGGGAAAATTGAAAATCAGCAAGACACAAGCACCCCAAAGTTTAGGGCTGCTCTGTTGACAAGGACCTCCACTTCCTTCCACCTTAAATATCCCAGGAAAGCGAAAAATGGATAAAAAAGTTGTGGTCCTTATGTACAATGGAATATCACTCAGCCATGAAATCAATGTCATAAGGCTAGTAGCAGCATGATGAGTGGATTTAGGTAAGACGATTCTAAGTGAAATAAGTCACACAGAAAAGGACACTTCTCATAAGGTGTCACTTATAGAGGGAATGTAAAAACCGTTACACTTGAACTGAATTACAAAACAGAACAGAGTCACACATGCAGAAAACACACTATGGCTGCTTAACGGGAAAGGTGAGGTGGGGTGATACATAAAACAAGAGTTTCAAATTAGCTCAGATACCGTTCCATAAACCCAATATGGAATAGACAAGACCTACTCCTTGCTCAGAGAACTGGACTCAACACGCCCGATTCACCGCACAAGAATATATCTGACCAGTAATAATCTTAAAACCTATGTATTGATATCTCTCTGTTAGTGTGTCAAGTGGGTGTAAAGCGGCCTAAACACAGCCATGAAAAGCAGCTAAACCCCATTATAAAAATAAATTACTTTTAAAAACCCATGAAACAAAGACAGGGAAAGAGAGAGAAATTCTTACACAATTCGTTCAGGGGCTGTGATGCAACCTGGATTGACCATATCTAGACCCACAGCTGGATGAGACATAAGGGTGGACACTCTTGGGGCTGAGAGGTTTGGTGAGGTTGGGTGAGCAAACGCAGACCCTTTAAAGTAATACTGCGTGCTACCCATCGCATGGGTCCCAAATCTCCAGGTTCAAGGGCATCTTCCTACATCGAAAACATGCATGAGAAACCCAGAAGATGGTACACCGTGTGATGGGGAAAGGTTTCCAAAACGCACCTCATTTCTCATCTCCTTGTGCTCGGGTTCGCCATTCCAGCCACTTTACTAGCAATCTCCCTACTTGGAGCCTCAGCACCTTTAACCTCCTGTTCCGTACAGGTTGCAATTTGTCCTGAGGATGAACGGGAAGACGGGGAACAAATGAGAGACTAGCTCTTGGTGTTGGGACAGGCACAGGTCACTCTATTTTCCCATCAGGAAGAAGAATTAACCACAGGCTCAGCCTGCCCCCCGGAACCAGAACAGGGCCTGAAGCCATCCTGCGCTTTTGCGGCCGGCTCCCAAAAAAGCGACTTGTAAAATGGAGCTTCAGGGCACTGCAATTCACAAACCTGCAGAGTTATAAATGATAACTCTCGTCCACAAATATATTGAGGAAAGGCAAAGAAGAGGATTTGAAATCAAGGCAGAATTGCAGGAAACAGATTTCAGGAGGTAGATTCGAATCGCCTTTAAAGCACATGAAAAGCGGCAAAACGTTGACAATGATGCCCTTGGCCAAAAAGGGCGTATGCGTTTTTTCCTGAATATATTCAGGAAAAAACGCATACGCCCTTTTTGGCCAACCAAGCAACCTGGAAAGGCAAATCAGCGCGACAAAGAAGTCTCGCTTCCCATCGGTCAAAAGGGCCATGCTGAAAAAAGTGTCAAAACCAGAAATGCAGGACAGGCCATGGAGAAATGGGAGCCTTGCTACACTGATGGGCGGGATGTACATTGCCAACAGCCACTCTGGAGAAGTGTACGGTGTGTCCTGAAACATCTAAAAAACACAGCTTAGAGAGCATAGGGCACTTCCACGCATGGGGGGATAAAGTGGGAAAATTGAAAATCAGCAAGACACAAGCACCCCAAAGTTTAGGGCTGCTCTGTTGACAAGGACCTCCACTTCCTTCCACCTTAAATATCCCAGGAAAGCGAAAAATGGATAAAAAAGTTGTGATCCTTATGTACAATGGAATATCACTCAGCCATGAAATCAATGTCATAAGGCTAGTAGCAGCATGATGAGTGGATTTAGGTAAGACGATTCTAAGTGAAATAAGTCACACAGAAAAGGACACTTCTCATAAGGTGTCACTTATAGAGGGAATGTAAAAACCGTTACACTTCAACTGAATTACAAAACAGAACAGAGTCACACATGCAGAAAACACACTATGGCTGCTTAACGGGAAAGGTGAGGTGGGGTGATACATAAAACAAGAGTTTCAAATTAGCTCAGATACCGTTCCATAAACCCAATATGGAATAGACAAGACCTACTCCTTGCTCAGAGAACTGGACTCAACACGCCCGATTCACCGCACAAGAATATATCTGACCAGTAATAATCTTAAAACCTATGTATTGATATCTCTCTGTTAGTGTGTCAAGTGGGTGTAAAGCGGCCTAAACACAGCCGTGAAAAGCAGCTAAACCCCATTATAAAAATAAATTACTTTTAAAAACCCATGAAACAAAGACAGGGAAAGAGAGAGAAATTCTTACACAATTCGTTCAGGGGCTGTGATGCAACCTGGATTGACCATATCTAGACCCACAGCTGGATGAGACATAAGGGTGGACACTCTTGGGGCTGAGAGGTTTGGTGAGGTTGGGTGAGCAAACGCAGACCCTTTAAAGTAATACTGCGTGCTACCCATCGCATGGGTCCCAAATCTCCAGGTTCAAGGGCATCTTCCTACATCGAAAACATGCATGAGAAACCCAGAAGATGGTACACCGTGTGATGGGGAAAGGTTTCTAAAACGCACCTCATTTCTCATCTCCTTGTGCTCGGGTTCGCCATTCCAGCCACTTTACTAGCAATCTCCCTACTTGGAGCATCAGCACCTTTAACCTCCTGTTCCGTACAGGTTGCAATTTGTCCTGAGGATGAACGGGAAGACGGGGAACCAATGAGAGACTAGCTCTTGGTGTTGGGACAGGCACAGGTCACTCTATTTTCCCATCAGGAAGAAGAATGAACCACAGGCTCAGCCTGCCCCCCGGAACCAGAACAGGGCCTGAAGCCATCCTGCGCTTTTGCGGCCGGCTCCCAAAAAAGCGACTTGTAAAATGGAGCTTCAGGGCACTGCAATTCACAAACCTGCAGAGTTATAAATGATAACTCTCGTCCACAAATATATTGAGGGAAGGCAAAGAAGAGGATTTGAAATCAAGGCAGAATTGCAGGAAACAGATTTCAGGAGGTAGATTCGAATCGCCTTTAAAGCACATGAAAAGCGGCAAAACGTTGACAATGATGCCCTTGGCCAAAAAGGGCGTATGCGTTTTTTCCTGAATATATTCAGGAAAAAACGCATACGCCCTTTTTGGCCAACCAAGCAACCTGGAAAGGCAAATCAGCGCGACAAAGAAGTCTCGCTTCCCATCGGTCAAAAGGGCCATGCTGAAAAAAGTGTCAAAACCAGAAATGCAGGACAGGCCATGGAGAAATGGGAGCCTTGCTACACTGATGGGCGGGATGTAAATTGCCAACAGCCACTCTGGAGAAGTGTACGGTGTGTCCTGAAACATCTAAAAAACACAGCTTAGAGAGCATAGGGCACTTCCACGCATGGGGGGATAAAGTGGGAAAATTGAAAATTAGCAAGACACAAGCACCCCAAAGTTTAGGGCTGCTCTGTTGACAAGGACCTCCACTTCCTTCCACCTTCAATATCCCAGGAAAGCGAAAAATGGATAAAAAAGTTGTGGTCCTTATGTACAATGGAATATCACTCAGCCATGAAATCAATGTCATAAGGCTAGTAGCAGCATGATGAGTGGATTTAGGTAAGACGATTCTAAGTGAAATAAGTCACACAGAAAAGGACACTTCTCATAAGGTGTCACTTATAGAGGGAATGTAAAAACCGTTACACTTGAACTGAATTACAAAACAGAACAGAGTCACACATGCAGAAAACACACTATGGCTGCTTAACGGGAAAGGTGAGGTGGGGTGATACATAAAACAAGAGTTTCAAATTAGCTCAGATACCGTTCCATAAATCCAATATGGAATAGACAAGACCTACTCCTTGCTCAGAGAACTGGACTCAACACGCCCGATTCACCGCACAAGAATATATCTGACCAGTAATAATCTTAAAACCTATGTATTGATATCTCTCTGTTAGTGTGTCAAGTGGGTGTAAAGCGGCCTAAACACAGCCGTGAAAAGCAGCTAAACCCCATTATAAAAATAAATTACTTTTAAAAACCCATGAAACAAAGACAGGGAAAGAGAGAGAAATTCTTACACAATTCGTTCAGGGGCTGTGATGCAACCTGGATTGACCATATCTAGACCCACAGCTGGATGAGACATAAGGGTGGACACTCTTGGGGCTGAGAGGTTTGGTGAGGTTGGGTGAGCAAACGCAGACCCTTTAAAGTAATACTGCGTGCTACCCATCGCATGGGTCCCAAATCTCCAGGTTCAAGGGCATCTTCCTACATCGAAAACATGCATGAGAAACCCAGAAGATGGTACACCGTGTAAATGGGGAAAGGTTTCTAAAACGCACCTCATTTCTCATCTCCTTGTGCTCGGGTTCGCCATTCCAGCCACTTTACTAGCAATCTCCCTACTTGGAGCCTCAGCACCTTTAACCTCCTGTTCTGTACAGGTTGCAATTTGTCCTGAGGATGAACGGGAAGACGGGGAACCAATGAGAGACTAGCTCTAGGTGTTGGGACAGGCACAGGTCACTCTATTTTCCCATCAGGAAGAAGAATTAACCACAGGCTCAGCCTGCCCCCCGGAACCAGAACAGGGACTGAAGCCATCCTGCGCTTTTGCGGCCGGCTCCCAAAAAAGAGACTTGTAAAATGGAGCTTCAGGGCACTGCAATTCACAAACCTGCAGAGTTATAAATGATAACTCTCGTCCACAAATATATTGAGGGAAGGCAAAGAAGAGGATTTGAAATCAAGGCAGAATTGCAGGAAACAGATTTCAGGGGGTAGATTCGAATCGCCTTTAAAGCACATGAAAAGCGGCAAAACGTTGACAATGATGCCCTTGGCCAAAAAGGGCGTATGCGTTTTTTCCTGAATATATTCAGGAAAAAACGCATACGCCCTTTTTGGCCAACCAAGCAACCTGGAAAGGCAAATCAGCGCGACAATGAAGTCTCGCTTCCCATCGGTCAAAAGGGCCATGCTGAAAAATGTGTCAAAACCAGAAATGCAGGACAGGCCATGGAGAAATGGGAGCCTTGCTACACTGATGGGCGGGATGTAAATTGCCAACAGCCACTCTGGAGAAGTGTACGGTGTGTCCTGAAACATCTAAAAAACACAGCTTAGAGAGCATAGGGCACTTCCACGCATGGGGGGATAAAGCGGGAAAATTGAAAATCAGCAAGACACAAGCACCCCAAAGTTTAGGGCTGCTCTGTTGACAAGGACCTCCACTTCCTTCCACCTTAAATATCCCAGGAAAGCGAAAAATGGATAAAAAAGTTGTGGTCCTTATGTACAATGGAATATCACTCAGCCATGAAATCAATGTCATAAGGCTAGTAGCAGCATGATGAGTGGATTTAGGTAAGACGATTCTAAGTGAAATAAGTCACACAGAAAAGGACACTTCTCATAAGGTGTCACTTATAGAGGGAATGTAAAAACCGTTACACTTGAACTGAATTACAAAACAGAACAGAGTCACACATGCAGAAAACACACTATGGCTGCTTAACGGGAAAGGTGAGGTGGGGTGATACATAAAACAAGAGTTTCAAATTAGCTCAGATACCGTTCCATAAACCCAATATGGAATAGACAAGACCTACTCCTTGCTCAGAGAACTGGACTCAACACGCCCGATTCACCGCACAAGGATATATCTGACCAGTAATAATCTTAAAACCTATGTATTGATATCTCTCTGTTAGTGTGTCAAGTGGGTGTAAAGCGGCCTAAACACAGCCGTGAAAAGCAGCTAAACCCCATTATAAAAATAAATTACTTTTAAAAACCCATGAAACAAAGACAGGGAAAGAGAGAGAAATTCTTACACAATTCGTTCAGGGGCTGTGATGCAACCTGGATTGACCATATCTAGACCCACAGCTGGATGAGACATAAGGGTGGACACTCTTGGGGCTGAGAAGTTTGGTGAGGTTGGGTGAGCAAACGCAGACCCTTTAAAGTAATACTGCGTGCTACCCATCGCATGGGTCCCAAATCTCCAGGTTCAAGGGCATCTTCCTACATCGAAAACATGCATGAGAAACCCAGAAGATGGTACACCGTGTGATGGGGAAAGGTTTCCAAAACGCACCTCATTTCTCATCTCCTTGTGCTCGGGTTCGCCATTCCAGCCACTTTACTAGCAATCTCCCTACTTGGAGCCTCAGCACCTTTAACCTCCTGTTCCGTACAGGTTGCAATTTGTCCTGAGGATGAACGGGAAGACGGGGAACCAATGAGAGACTAGCTCTTGGTGTTGGGACAGGCACAGGTCACTCTATTTTCCCATCAGGAAGAAGAATGAACCACAGGCTCAGCCTGCCCCCCGGAACCAGAACAGGGCCTGAAGCCATCCTGCGCTTTTGCGGCCGGCTCCCAAAAAAGCGACTTGTAAAATGGAGCTTCAGGGCACTGCAATTCACAAACCTGCAGAGTTATAAATGATAACTCTCGTCCACAAATATATTGAGGGAAGGCAAAGAAGAGGATTTGAAATCAAGGCAGAATTGCAGGAAACAGATTTCAGGAGGTAGATTCGAATCGCCTTTAAAGCACATGAAAAGCGGCAAAACTTTGACAATGATGCCCTTGGCCAAAAAGGGCGTATGCGTTTTTTCCTGAATATATTCAGGAAAAAACCCATACGCCCTTTTTGGCCAACCAAGCAACCTGGAAAGGCAAATCAGCGTGACAATGAAGTCTCGCTTCCCATCGGTCAAAAGGGCCATGCTGAAAAATGTGTCAAAACCAGAAATGCAGGACAGGCCATGGAGAAATGGGAGCCTTGCTACACTGATGGGCGGGATGTAAATTGCCAACAGCCACTCTGGAGAAGTGTACGGTGTGTCCTGAAACATCTAAAAAACACAGCTTAGAGAGCATAGGGCACTTCCACGCATGGGGGGATAAAGCGGGAAAATTGAAAATCAGCAAGACACAAGCACCCCAAAGTTTAGGGCTGCTCTGTTGACAAGGACCTCCACTTCCTTCCACCTTAAATATCCCAGGAAAGCGAAAAATGGATAAAAAAGTTGTGGTCCTTATGTACAATGGAATATCACTCAGCCATGAAATCAATGTCATAAGGCTAGTAGCAGCATGATGAGTGGATTTAGGTAAGACGATTCTAAGTGAAATAAGTCACACAGAAAAGGACACTTCTCATAAGGTGTCACTTATAGAGGGAATGTAAAAACCGTTACACTTGAACTGAATTACAAAACAGAACAGAGTCACACATGCAGAAAACACACTATGGCTGCTTAACGGGAAAGGTGAGGTGGGGTGATACATAAAACAAGAGTTTCAAATTAGCTCAGATACCGTTCCATAAACCCAATATGGAATAGACAAGACCTACTCCTTGCTCAGAGAACTGGACTCAACACGCCCGATTCACCGCACAAGAATATATCTGACCAGTAATAATCTTAAAACCTATGTATTGATATCTCTCTGTTAGTGTGTCAAGTGGGTGTAAAGCGGCCTAAACACAGCCGTGAAAAGCAGCTAAACCCCATTATAAAAATAAATTACTTTTAAAAACCCATGAAACAAAGACAGGGAAAGAGAGAGAAATTCTTACACAATTCGTTCAGGGGCTGTGATGCAACCTGGATTGACCATATCTAGACCCACAGCTGGATGAGACATAAGGGTGGACACTCTTGGGGCTGAGAGGTTTGGTGAGGTTGGGTGAGCAAACGCAGACCCTTTAAAGTAATACTGCGTGCTACCCATCGCATGGGTCCCAAATCTCCAGGTTCAAGGGCATCTTCCTACATCGAAAACATGCATGAGAAACCCAGAAGATGGTACACCGTGTGATGGGGAAAGGTTTCCAAAACGCACCTCATTTCTCATCTCCTTGTGCTCGGGTTCGCCATTCCAGCCACTTTACTAGCAATCTCCCTACTTGGAGCCTCAGCACCTTTAACCTCCTGTTCCGTACAGGTTGCAATTTGTCCTGAGGATGAACGGGAAGACGGGTAACAAATGAGAGACTAGCTCTTGGTGTTGGGACAGGCACAGGTCACTCTATTTTCCCATCAGGAAGAAGAATTAACCACAGGCTCAGCCTGCCCCCCGGAACCAGAACAGGGCCTGAAGCCATCCTGCGCTTTTGCGGCCGGCTCCCAAAAAAGCGACTTGTAAAATGGAGCTTCAGGGCACTGCAATTCACAAACCTGCAGAGTTATAAATGATAACTCTCGTCCACAAATATATTGAGGAAAGGCAAAGAAGAGGATTTGAAATCAAGGCAGAATTGCAGGAAACAGATTTCAGGAGGTAGATTCGAATCGCCTTTAAAGCACATGAAAAGCGGCAAAACGTTGACAATGATGCCCTTGGCCAAAAAGGGCGTATGCGTTTTTTCCTGAATATATTCAGGAAAAAACGCATACGCCCTTTTTGGCCAACCAAGCAACCTGGAAAGGCAAATCAGCGCGACAAAGAAGTCTCGCTTCCCATCGGTCAAAAGGGCCATGCTGAAAAAAGTGTCAAAACCAGAAATGCAGGACAGGCCATGGAGAAATGGGAGCCTTGCTACACTGATGGGCGGGATGTACATTGCCAACAGCCACTCTGGAGAAGTGTACGGTGTGTCCTGAAACATCTAAAAAACACAGCTTAGAGAGCATAGGGCACTTCCACGCATGGGGGGATAAAGTGGGAAAATTGAAAATCAGCAAGACACAAGCACCCCAAAGTTTAGGGCTGCTCTGTTGACAAGGACCTCCACTTCCTTCCACCTTAAATATCCCAGGAAAGCGAAAAATGGATAAAAAAGTTGTGATCCTTATGTACAATGGAATATCACTCAGCCATGAAATCAATGTCATAAGGCTAGTAGCAGCATGATGAGTGGATTTAGGTAAGACGATTCTAAGTGAAATAAGTCACACAGAAAAGGACACTTCTCATAAGGTGTCACTTATAGAGGGAATGTAAAAACCGTTACACTTCAACTGAATTACAAAACAGAACAGAGTCACACATGCAGAAAACACACTATGGCTGCTTAACGGGAAAGGTGAGGTGGGGTGATACATAAAACAAGAGTTTCAAATTAGCTCAGATACCGTTCCATAAACCCAATATGGAATAGACAAGACCTACTCCTTGCTCAGAGAACTGGACTCAACACGCCCGATTCACCGCACAAGAATATATCTGACCAGTAATAATCTTAAAACCTATGTATTGATATCTCTCTGTTAGTGTGTCAAGTGGGTGTAAAGCGGCCTAAACACAGCCGTGAAAAGCAGCTAAACCCCATTATAAAAATAAATTACTTTTAAAAACCCATGAAACAAAGACAGGGAAAGAGAGAGAAATTCTTACACAATTCGTTCAGGGGCTGTGATGCAACCTGGATTGACCATATCTAGACCCACAGCTGGATGAGACATAAGGGTGGACACTCTTGGGGCTGAGAGGTTTGGTGAGGTTGGGTGAGCAAACGCAGACCCTTTAAAGTAATACTGCGTGCTACCCATCGCATGGGTCCCAAATCTCCAGGTTCAAGGGCATCTTCCTACATCGAAAACATGCATGAGAAACCCAGAAGATGGTACACCGTGTGATGGGGAAAGGTTTCTAAAACGCACCTCATTTCTCATCTCCTTGTGCTCGGGTTCGCCATTCCAGCCACTTTACTAGCAATCTCCCTACTTGGAGCATCAGCACCTTTAACCTCCTGTTCCGTACAGGTTGCAATTTGTCCTGAGGATGAACGGGAAGACGGGGAACCAATGAGAGACTAGCTCTTGGTGTTGGGACAGGCACAGGTCACTCTATTTTCCCATCAGGAAGAAGAATGAACCACAGGCTCAGCCTGCCCCCCGGAACCAGAACAGGGCCTGAAGCCATCCTGCGCTTTTGCGGCCGGCTCCCAAAAAAGCGACTTGTAAAATGGAGCTTCAGGGCACTGCAATTCACAAACCTGCAGAGTTATAAATGATAACTCTCGTCCACAAATATATTGAGGGAAGGCAAAGAAGAGGATTTGAAATCAAGGCAGAATTGCAGGAAACAGATTTCAGGAGGTAGATTCGAATCGCCTTTAAAGCACATGAAAAGCGGCAAAACGTTGACAATGATGCCCTTGGCCAAAAAGGGCGTATGCGTTTTTTCCTGAATATATTCAGGAAAAAACGCATACGCCCTTTTTGGCCAACCAAGCAACCTGGAAAGGCAAATCAGCGCGACAAAGAAGTCTCGCTTCCCATCGGTCAAAAGGGCCATGCTGAAAAAAGTGTCAAAACCAGAAATGCAGGACAGGCCATGGAGAAATGGGAGCCTTGCTACACTGATGGGCGGGATGTAAATTGCCAACAGCCACTCTGGAGAAGTGTACGGTGTGTCCTGAAACATCTAAAAAACACAGCTTAGAGAGCATAGGGCACTTCCACGCATGGGGGGATAAAGTGGGAAAATTGAAAATTAGCAAGACACAAGCACCCCAAAGTTTAGGGCTGCTCTGTTGACAAGGACCTCCACTTCCTTCCACCTTCAATATCCCAGGAAAGCGAAAAATGGATAAAAAAGTTGTGGTCCTTATGTACAATGGAATATCACTCAGCCATGAAATCAATGTCATAAGGCTAGTAGCAGCATGATGAGTGGATTTAGGTAAGACGATTCTAAGTGAAATAAGTCACACAGAAAAGGACACTTCTCATAAGGTGTCACTTATAGAGGGAATGTAAAAACCGTTACACTTGAACTGAATTACAAAACAGAACAGAGTCACACATGCAGAAAACACACTATGGCTGCTTAACGGGAAAGGTGAGGTGGGGTGATACATAAAACAAGAGTTTCAAATTAGCTCAGATACCGTTCCATAAATCCAATATGGAATAGACAAGACCTACTCCTTGCTCAGAGAACTGGACTCAACACGCCCGATTCACCGCACAAGAATATATCTGACCAGTAATAATCTTAAAACCTATGTATTGATATCTCTCTGTTAGTGTGTCAAGTGGGTGTAAAGCGGCCTAAACACAGCCGTGAAAAGCAGCTAAACCCCATTATAAAAATAAATTACTTTTAAAAACCCATGAAACAAAGACAGGGAAAGAGAGAGAAATTCTTACACAATTCGTTCAGGGGCTGTGATGCAACCTGGATTGACCATATCTAGACCCACAGCTGGATGAGACATAAGGGTGGACACTCTTGGGGCTGAGAGGTTTGGTGAGGTTGGGTGAGCAAACGCAGACCCTTTAAAGTAATACTGCGTGCTACCCATCGCATGGGTCCCAAATCTCCAGGTTCAAGGGCATCTTCCTACATCGAAAACATGCATGAGAAACCCAGAAGATGGTACACCGTGTAAATGGGGAAAGGTTTCTAAAACGCACCTCATTTCTCATCTCCTTGTGCTCGGGTTCGCCATTCCAGCCACTTTACTAGCAATCTCCCTACTTGGAGCCTCAGCACCTTTAACCTCCTGTTCTGTACAGGTTGCAATTTGTCCTGAGGATGAACGGGAAGACGGGGAACCAATGAGAGACTAGCTCTAGGTGTTGGGACAGGCACAGGTCACTCTATTTTCCCATCAGGAAGAAGAATTAACCACAGGCTCAGCCTGCCCCCCGGAACCAGAACAGGGACTGAAGCCATCCTGCGCTTTTGCGGCCGGCTCCCAAAAAAGAGACTTGTAAAATGGAGCTTCAGGGCACTGCAATTCACAAACCTGCAGAGTTATAAATGATAACTCTCGTCCACAAATATATTGAGGGAAGGCAAAGAAGAGGATTTGAAATCAAGGCAGAATTGCAGGAAACAGATTTCAGGGGGTAGATTCGAATCGCCTTTAAAGCACATGAAAAGCGGCAAAACGTTGACAATGATGCCCTTGGCCAAAAAGGGCGTATGCGTTTTTTCCTGAATATATTCAGGAAAAAACGCATACGCCCTTTTTGGCCAACCAAGCAACCTGGAAAGGCAAATCAGCGCGACAATGAAGTCTCGCTTCCCATCGGTCAAAAGGGCCATGCTGAAAAATGTGTCAAAACCAGAAATGCAGGACAGGCCATGGAGAAATGGGAGCCTTGCTACACTGATGGGCGGGATGTAAATTGCCAACAGCCACTCTGGAGAAGTGTACGGTGTGTCCTGAAACATCTAAAAAACACAGCTTAGAGAGCATAGGGCACTTCCACGCATGGGGGGATAAAGCGGGAAAATTGAAAATCAGCAAGACACAAGCACCCCAAAGTTTAGGGCTGCTCTGTTGACAAGGACCTCCACTTCCTTCCACCTTAAATATCCCAGGAAAGCGAAAAATGGATAAAAAAGTTGTGGTCCTTATGTACAATGGAATATCACTCAGCCATGAAATCAATGTCATAAGGCTAGTAGCAGCATGATGAGTGGATTTAGGTAAGACGATTCTAAGTGAAATAAGTCACACAGAAAAGGACACTTCTCATAAGGTGTCACTTATAGAGGGAATGTAAAAACCGTTACACTTGAACTGAATTACAAAACAGAACAGAGTCACACATGCAGAAAACACACTATGGCTGCTTAACGGGAAAGGTGAGGTGGGGTGATACATAAAACAAGAGTTTCAAATTAGCTCAGATACCGTTCCATAAACCCAATATGGAATAGACAAGACCTACTCCTTGCTCAGAGAACTGGACTCAACACGCCCGATTCACCGCACAAGGATATATCTGACCAGTAATAATCTTAAAACCTATGTATTGATATCTCTCTGTTAGTGTGTCAAGTGGGTGTAAAGCGGCCTAAACACAGCCGTGAAAAGCAGCTAAACCCCATTATAAAAATAAATTACTTTTAAAAACCCATGAAACAAAGACAGGGAAAGAGAGAGAAATTCTTACACAATTCGTTCAGGGGCTGTGATGCAACCTGGATTGACCATATCTAGACCCACAGCTGGATGAGACATAAGGGTGGACACTCTTGGGGCTGAGAAGTTTGGTGAGGTTGGGTGAGCAAACGCAGACCCTTTAAAGTAATACTGCGTGCTACCCATCGCATGGGTCCCAAATCTCCAGGTTCAAGGGCATCTTCCTACATCGAAAACATGCATGAGAAACCCAGAAGATGGTACACCGTGTGATGGGGAAAGGTTTCCAAAACGCACCTCATTTCTCATCTCCTTGTGCTCGGGTTCGCCATTCCAGCCACTTTACTAGCAATCTCCCTACTTGGAGCCTCAGCACCTTTAACCTCCTGTTCCGTACAGGTTGCAATTTGTCCTGAGGATGAACGGGAAGACGGGGAACCAATGAGAGACTAGCTCTTGGTGTTGGGACAGGCACAGGTCACTCTATTTTCCCATCAGGAAGAAGAATGAACCACAGGCTCAGCCTGCCCCCCGGAACCAGAACAGGGCCTGAAGCCATCCTGCGCTTTTGCGGCCGGCTCCCAAAAAAGCGACTTGTAAAATGGAGCTTCAGGGCACTGCAATTCACAAACCTGCAGAGTTATAAATGATAACTCTCGTCCACAAATATATTGAGGGAAGGCAAAGAAGAGGATTTGAAATCAAGGCAGAATTGCAGGAAACAGATTTCAGGAGGTAGATTCGAATCGCCTTTAAAGCACATGAAAAGCGGCAAAACTTTGACAATGATGCCCTTGGCCAAAAAGGGCGTATGCGTTTTTTCCTGAATATATTCAGGAAAAAACCCATACGCCCTTTTTGGCCAACCAAGCAACCTGGAAAGGCAAATCAGCGTGACAATGAAGTCTCGCTTCCCATCGGTCAAAAGGGCCATGCTGAAAAATGTGTCAAAACCAGAAATGCAGGACAGGCCATGGAGAAATGGGAGCCTTGCTACACTGATGGGCGGGATGTAAATTGCCAACAGCCACTCTGGAGAAGTGTACGGTGTGTCCTGAAACATCTAAAAAACACAGCTTAGAGAGCATAGGGCACTTCCACGCATGGGGGGATAAAGCGGGAAAATTGAAAATCAGCAAGACACAAGCACCCCAAAGTTTAGGGCTGCTCTGTTGACAAGGACCTCCACTTCCTTCCACCTTAAATATCCCAGGAAAGCGAAAAATGGATAAAAAAGTTGTGGTCCTTATGTACAATGGAATATCACTCAGCCATGAAATCAATGTCATAAGGCTAGTAGCAGCATGATGAGTGGATTTAGGTAAGACGATTCTAAGTGAAATAAGTCACACAGAAAAGGACACTTCTCATAAGGTGTCACTTATAGAGGGAATGTAAAAACCGTTACACTTGAACTGAATTACAAAACAGAACAGAGTCACACATGCAGAAAACACACTATGGCTGCTTAACGGGAAAGGTGAGGTGGGGTGATACATAAAACAAGAGTTTCAAATTAGCTCAGATACCGTTCCATAAACCCAATATGGAATAGACAAGACCTACTCCTTGCTCAGAGAACTGGACTCAACACGCCCGATTCACCGCACAAGGATATATCTGACCAGTAATAATCTTAAAACCTATGTATTGATATCTCTCTGTTAGTGTGTCAAGTGGGTGTAAAGCGGCCTAAACACAGCCGTGAAAAGCAGCTAAACCCCATTATAAAAATAAATTACTTTTAAAAACCCATGAAACAAAGACAGGGAAAGAGAGAGAAATTCTTACACAATTCGTTCAGGGGCTGTGATGCAACCTGGATTGACCATATCTAGACCCACAGCTGGATGAGACATAAGGGTGGACACTCTTGGGGCTGAGAAGTTTGGTGAGGTTGGGTGAGCAAACGCAGACCCTTTAAAGTAATACTGCGTGCTACCCATCGCATGGGTCCCAAATCTCCAGGTTCAAGGGCATCTTCCTACATCGAAAACATGCATGAGAAACCCAGAAGATGGTACACCGTGTGATGGGGAAAGGTTTCCAAAACGCACCTCATTTCTCATCTCCTTGTGCTCGGGTTCGCCATTCCAGCCACTTTACTAGCAATCTCCCTACTTGGAGCCTCAGCACCTTTAACCTCCTGTTCCGTACAGGTTGCAATTTGTCCTGAGGATGAACGGGAAGACGGGGAACCAATGAGAGACTAGCTCTTGGTGTTGGGACAGGCACAGGTCACTCTATTTTCCCATCAGGAAGAAGAATGAACCACAGGCTCAGCCTGCCCCCCGGAACCAGAACAGGGCCTGAAGCCATCCTGCGCTTTTGCGGCCGGCTCCCAAAAAAGCGACTTGTAAAATGGAGCTTCAGGGCACTGCAATTCACAAACCTGCAGAGTTATAAATGATAACTCTCGTCCACAAATATATTGAGGGAAGGCAAAGAAGAGGATTTGAAATCAAGGCAGAATTGCAGGAAACAGATTTCAGGAGGTAGATTCGAATCGCCTTTAAAGCACATGAAAAGCGGCAAAACTTTGACAATGATGCCCTTGGCCAAAAAGGGCGTATGCGTTTTTTCCTGAATATATTCAGGAAAAAACCCATACGCCCTTTTTGGCCAACCAAGCAACCTGGAAAGGCAAATCAGCGTGACAATGAAGTCTCGCTTCCCATCGGTCAAAAGGGCCATGCTGAAAAATGTGTCAAAACCAGAAATGCAGGACAGGCCATGGAGAAATGGGAGCCTTGCTACACTGATGGGCGGGATGTAAATTGCCAACAGCCACTCTGGAGAAGTGTACGGTGTGTCCTGAAACATCTAAAAAACACAGCTTAGAGAGCATAGGGCACTTCCACGCATGGGGGGATAAAGCGGGAAAATTGAAAATCAGCAAGACACAAGCACCCCAAAGTTTAGGGCTGCTCTGTTGACAAGGACCTCCACTTCCTTCCACCTTAAATATCCCAGGAAAGCGAAAAATGGATAAAAAAGTTGTGGTCCTTATGTACAATGGAATATCACTCAGCCATGAAATCAATGTCATAAGGCTAGTAGCAGCATGATGAGTGGATTTAGGTAAGACGATTCTAAGTGAAATAAGTCACACAGAAAAGGACACTTCTCATAAGGTGTCACTTATAGAGGGAATGTAAAAACCGTTACACTTGAACTGAATTACAAAACAGAACAGAGTCACACATGCAGAAAACACACTATGGCTGCTTAACGGGAAAGGTGAGGTGGGGTGATACATAAAACAAGAGTTTCAAATTAGCTCAGATACCGTTCCATAAACCCAATATGGAATAGACAAGACCTACTCCTTGCTCAGAGAACTGGACTCAACACGCCCGATTCACCGCACAAGAATATATCTGACCAGTAATAATCTTAAAACCTATGTATTGATATCTCTCTGTTAGTGTGTCAAGTGGGTGTAAAGCGGCCTAAACACAGCCGTGAAAAGCAGCTAAACCCCATTATAAAAATAAATTACTTTTAAAAACCCATGAAACAAAGACAGGGAAAGAGAGAGAAATTCTTACACAATTCGTTCAGGGGCTGTGATGCAACCTGGATTGACCATATCTAGACCCACAGCTGGATGAGACACAAGGGTGGACACTCTTGGGGCTGAGAGGTTTGGTGAGGTTGGGTGAGCAAACGCAGACCCTTTAAAGTAATACTGCGTGCTACCCATCGCATGGGTCCCAAATCTCCAGGTTCAAGGGCATCTTCCTACATCGAAAACATGCATGAGAAACCCAGAAGATGGTACACCGTGTGATGGGGAAAGGTTTCCAAAACGCACCTCATTTCTCATCTCCTTGTGCTCGGGTTCGCCATTCCAGCCACTTTACTAGCAATCTCCCTACTTGGAGCCTCAGCACCTTTAACCTCCTGTTCCGTACAGGTTGCAATTTGTCCTGAGGATGAACGGGAAGACGGGGAACAAATGAGAGACTAGCTCTTGGTGTTGGGACAGGCACAGGTCACTCTATTTTCCCATCAGGAAGAAGAATTAACCACAGGCTCAGCCTGCCCCCCGGAACCAGAACAGGGCCTGAAGCCATCCGGCGCTTTTGCGGCTGGCTCCCAAAAAAGCGACTTGTAAAATGGAGCTTCAGGGCACTGCAATTCACAAACCTGCAGAGTTATAAATGATAACTCTCGTCCACAAATATATTGAGGGAAGGCAAAGAAGAGGATTTGAAATCAAGGCAGAATTGCAGGAAACAGATTTCAGGAGGTAGATTCGAATCGCCTTTAAAGCACATGAAAAGCGGCAAAACGTTGACAATGATGCCCTTGGCCAAAAAGGGCGTATGCGTTTTTTCCTGAATATATTCAGGAAAAAACGCATACGCCCTTTTTGGCCAACCAAGCCACCTGGAAAGGCAAATCAGCGCTACAAAGAAGTCTCGCTTCCCATCGGTCAAAAGGGCCATGCTGAAAAATGTGTCAAAACCAGAAATGCAGGACAGGCCATGGAGAAATGGGAGCCTTGCTACACTGATGGGCGGGATGTACATTGCCAACAGCCACTCTGGAGAAGTGTACGGTGTGTCCTGAAACATCTAAAAAACACAGCTTAGAGAGCATAGGGCACTTCCACGCATGGGGGGATAAAGCGGGAAAATTGAAAATCAGCAAGACACAAGCACCCCAAAGTTTAGGGCTGCTCTGTTGACAAGGACCTCCACTTCCTTCCACCTTAAATATCCCAGGAAAGCGAAAAATGGATAAAAAAGTTGTGGTCCTTATGTACAATGGAATATCACTCAGCCATGAAATCAATGTCATAAGGCTAGTAGCAGCATGATGAGTGGATTTAGGTAAGACGATTCTAAGTGAAATAAGTCACACAGAAAAGGACACTTCTCATAAGGTGTCACTTATAGAGGGAATGTAAAAACCGTTACACTTGAACTGAATTACAAAACAGAACAGAGTCACACATGCAGAAAACACACTATGGCTGCTTAACGGGAAAGGTGAGGTGGGGTGATACATAAAACAAGAGTTTCAAATTAGCTCAGATACCGTTCCATAAACCCAATATGGAATAGACAAGACCTACTCCTTGCTCAGAGAACTGGACTCAACACGCCCGATTCACCGCACAAGGATATATCTGACCAGTAATAATCTTAAAACGTATGTATTGATATCTCTCTGTTAGTGTGTCAAGTGGGTGTAAAGCGGCCTAAACACAGCCGTGAAAAGCAGCTAAACCCCATTATAAAAATAAATTACTTTTAAAAACCCATGAAACAAAGACAGGGAAAGAGAGAGAAATTCTTACACAATTCGTTCAGGGGCTGTGATGCAACCTGGATTGACCATATCTAGACCCACAGCTGGATGAGACATAAGGGTGGACACTCTTGGGGCTGAGAGGTTTGGTGAGGTTGGGTGAGCAAACGCAGACCCTTTAAAGTAATACTGCGTGCTACCCATCGCATGGGTCCCAAATCTCCAGGTTCAAGGGCATCTTCCTACATCGAAAACATGCATGAGAAACCCAGAAGATGGTACACCGTGTGATGGGGAAAGGTTTCCAAAACGCACCTCATTTCTCATCTCCTTGTGCTCGGGTTCGCCATTCCAGCCACTTTACTAGCAATCTCCCTACTTGGAGCCTCAGCACCTTTAACCTCCTGTTCCGTACAGGTTGCAATTTGTCCTGAGGATGAACGGGAAGACGGGGAACCAATGAGAGACTAGCTCTTGGTGTTGGGACAGGAACAGGTCACTCTATTTTCCCATCAGGAAGAAGAATGAACCACAGGCTCAGCCTGCCCCCCGGAACCAGAACAGGGCCTGAAGCCATCCTGCGCTTTTGCGGCCGGCTCCCAAAAAAGCGACTTGTAAAATGGAGCTTCAGGGCACTGCAATTCACAAACCTGCAGAGTTATAAATGATAACTCTCGTCCACAAATATATTGAGGAAAGGCAAAGAAGAGGATTTGAAATCAAGGCAGAATTGCAGGAAACAGATTTCAGGAGGTAGATTCGAATCGCCTTTAAAGCACATGAAAAGCGGCAAAACGTTGACAATGATGCCCTTGGCCAAAAAGGGCGTATGCGTTTTTTCCTGAATATATTCAGGAAAAAACGCATACGCACTTTTTGGCCAACCAAGCAACCTGGAAAGGCAAATCAGCGCGACAAAGAAGTCTCGCTTCCCATCGGTCAAAAGGGCCATGCTGAAAAAAGTGTCAAAACCAGAAATGCAGGACAGGCCATGGAGAAATGGGAGCCTTGCTACACTGATGGGCGGGATGTAAATTGCCAACAGCCACTCTGGAGAAGTGTACGGTGTGTCCTGAAACATCTAAAAAACACAGCTTAGAGAGCATAGGGCACTTCCACGCATGGGGGGATAAAGCGGGAAAATTGAAAATCAGCAAGACACAAGCACCCCAAAGTTTAGGGCTGCTCTGTTGACAAGGACCTCCACTTCCTTCCACCTTAAATATCCCAGGAAAGCGAAAAATGGATAAAAAAGTTGTGGTCCTTATGTACAATGGAATATCACTCAGCCATGAAATCAATGTCATAAGGCTAGTAGCAGCATGATGAGTGGATTTAGGTAAGACGATTCTAAGTGAAATAAGTCACACAGAAAAGGACACTTCTCATAAGGTGTCACTTATAGAGGGAATGTAAAAACCGTTACACTTGAACTGAATTACAAAACAGAACAGAGTCACACATGCAGAAAACACACTATGGCTGCTTAACGGGAAAGGTGAGGTGGGGTGATACATAAAACAAGAGTTTCAAATTAGCTCAGATACCGTTCCATAAACCCAATATGGAATAGACAAGACCTACTCCTTGCTCAGAGAACTGGACTCAACACGCCCGATTCACCGCACAAGAATATATCTGACCAGTAATAATCTTAAAACCTATGTATTGATATCTCTCTGTTAGTGTGTCAAGTGGGTGTAAAGCGGCCTAAACACAGCCGTGAAAAGCAGCTAAACCCCATTATAAAAATAAATTACTTTTAAAAACCCATGAAACAAAGACAGGGAAAGAGAGAGAAATTCTTACACAATTCGTTCAGGGGCTGTGATGCAACCTGGATTGACCATATCTAGACCCACAGCTGGATGAGACATAAGGGTGGACACTCTTGGGGCTGAGAGGTTTGGTGAGGTTGGGTGAGCAAACGCAGACCCTTTAAAGTAATACTGCGTGCTACCCATCGCATGGGTCCCAAATCTCCAGGTTCAAGGGCATCTTCCTACATCGAAAACATGCATGAGAAACCCAGAAGATGGTACACCGTGTGATGGGGAAAGGTTTCCAAAACGCACCTCATTTCTCATCTCCTTGTGCTCGGGTTCGCCATTCCAGCCACTTTACTAGCAATCTCCCTACTTGGAGCCTCAGCACCTTTAACCTCCTGTTCCGTACAGGTTGCAATTTGTCCTGAGGATGAACGGGAAGACGGGGAACAAATGAGAGACTAGCTCTTGGTGTTGGGACAGGCACAGGTCACTCTATTTTCCCATCAGGAAGAAGAATTAACCACAGGCTCAGCCTGCCCCCCGGAACCAGAACAGGGCCTGAAGCCATCCGGCGCTTTTGCGGCTGGCTCCCAAAAAAGCGACTTGTAAAATGGAGCTTCAGGGCACTGCAATTCACAAACCTGCAGAGTTATAAATGATAACTCTCGTCCACAAATATATTGAGGGAAGGCAAAGAAGAGGATTTGAAATCAAGGCAGAATTGCAGGAAACAGATTTCAGGAGGTAGATTCGAATCGCCTTTAAAGCACATGAAAAGCGGCAAAACGTTGACAATGATGCCCTTGGCCAAAAAGGGCGTATGCGTTTTTTCCTGAATATATTCAGGAAAAAACGCATACGCCCTTTTTGGCCAACCAAGCCACCTGGAAAGGCAAATCAGCGCTACAAAGAAGTCTCGCTTCCCATCGGTCAAAAGGGCCATGCTGAAAAATGTGTCAAAACCAGAAATGCAGGACAGGCCATGGAGAAATGGGAGCCTTGCTACACTGATGGGCGGGATGTACATTGCCAACAGCCACTCTGGAGAAGTGTACGGTGTGTCCTGAAACATCTAAAAAACACAGCTTAGAGAGCATAGGGCACTTCCACGCATGGGGGGATAAAGCGGGAAAATTGAAAATCAGCAAGACACAAGCACCCCAAAGTTTAGGGCTGCTCTGTTGACAAGGACCTCCACTTCCTTCCACCTTAAATATCCCAGGAAAGCGAAAAATGGATAAAAAAGTTGTGGTCCTTATGTACAATGGAATATCACTCAGCCATGAAATCAATGTCATAAGGCTAGTAGCAGCATGATGAGTGGATTTAGGTAAGACGATTCTAAGTGAAATAAGTCACACAGAAAAGGACACTTCTCATAAGGTGTCACTTATAGAGGGAATGTAAAAACCGTTACACTTGAACTGAATTACAAAACAGAACAGAGTCACACATGCAGAAAACACACTATGGCTGCTTAACGGGAAAGGTGAGGTGGGGTGATACATAAAACAAGAGTTTCAAATTAGCTCAGATACCGTTCCATAAACCCAATATGGAATAGACAAGACCTACTCCTTGCTCAGAGAACTGGACTCAACACGCCCGATTCACCGCACAAGGATATATCTGACCAGTAATAATCTTAAAACGTATGTATTGATATCTCTCTGTTAGTGTGTCAAGTGGGTGTAAAGCGGCCTAAACACAGCCGTGAAAAGCAGCTAAACCCCATTATAAAAATAAATTACTTTTAAAAACCCATGAAACAAAGACAGGGAAAGAGAGAGAAATTCTTACACAATTCGTTCAGGGGCTGTGATGCAACCTGGATTGACCATATCTAGACCCACAGCTGGATGAGACATAAGGGTGGACACTCTTGGGGCTGAGAGGTTTGGTGAGGTTGGGTGAGCAAACGCAGACCCTTTAAAGTAATACTGCGTGCTACCCATCGCATGGGTCCCAAATCTCCAGGTTCAAGGGCATCTTCCTACATCGAAAACATGCATGAGAAACCCAGAAGATGGTACACCGTGTGATGGGGAAAGGTTTCCAAAACGCACCTCATTTCTCATCTCCTTGTGCTCGGGTTCGCCATTCCAGCCACTTTACTAGCAATCTCCCTACTTGGAGCCTCAGCACCTTTAACCTCCTGTTCCGTACAGGTTGCAATTTGTCCTGAGGATGAACGGGAAGACGGGGAACCAATGAGAGACTAGCTCTTGGTGTTGGGACAGGAACAGGTCACTCTATTTTCCCATCAGGAAGAAGAATGAACCACAGGCTCAGCCTGCCCCCCGGAACCAGAACAGGGCCTGAAGCCATCCTGCGCTTTTGCGGCCGGCTCCCAAAAAAGCGACTTGTAAAATGGAGCTTCAGGGCACTGCAATTCACAAACCTGCAGAGTTATAAATGATAACTCTCGTCCACAAATATATTGAGGAAAGGCAAAGAAGAGGATTTGAAATCAAGGCAGAATTGCAGGAAACAGATTTCAGGAGGTAGATTCGAATCGCCTTTAAAGCACATGAAAAGCGGCAAAACGTTGACAATGATGCCCTTGGCCAAAAAGGGCGTATGCGTTTTTTCCTGAATATATTCAGGAAAAAACGCATACGCACTTTTTGGCCAACCAAGCAACCTGGAAAGGCAAATCAGCGCGACAAAGAAGTCTCGCTTCCCATCGGTCAAAAGGGCCATGCTGAAAAAAGTGTCAAAACCAGAAATGCAGGACAGGCCATGGAGAAATGGGAGCCTTGCTACACTGATGGGCGGGATGTAAATTGCCAACAGCCACTCTGGAGAAGTGTACGGTGTGTCCTGAAACATCTAAAAAACACAGCTTAGAGAGCATAGGGCACTTCCACGCATGGGGGGATAAAGTGGGAAAATTGAAAATCAGCAAGACACAAGCACCCCAAAGTTTAGGGCTGCTCTGTTGACAAGGACCTCCACTTCCTTCCACCTTAAATATCCCAGGAAAGCGAAAAATGGATAAAAAAGTTGTGATCCTTATGTACAATGGAATATCACTCAGCCATGAAATCAATGTCATAAGGCTAGTAGCAGCATGATGAGTGGATTTAGGTAAGACGATTCTAAGTGAAATAAGTCACACAGAAAAGGACACTTCTCATAAGGTGTCACTTATAGAGGGAATGTAAAAACCGTTACACTTCAACTGAATTACAAAACAGAACAGAGTCACACATGCAGAAAACACACTATGGCTGCTTAACGGGAAAGGTGAGGTGGGGTGATACATAAAACAAGAGTTTCAAATTAGCTCAGATACCGTTCCATAAACCCAATATGGAATAGACAAGACCTACTCCTTGCTCAGAGAACTGGACTCAACACGCCCGATTCACCGCACAAGAATATATCTGACCAGTAATAATCTTAAAACCTATGTATTGATATCTCTCTGTTAGTGTGTCAAGTGGGTGTAAAGCGGCCTAAACACAGCCGTGAAAAGCAGCTAAACCCCATTATAAAAATAAATTACTTTTAAAAACCCATGAAACAAAGACAGGGAAAGAGAGAGAAATTCTTACACAATTCGTTCAGGGGCTGTGATGCAACCTGGATTGACCATATCTAGACCCACAGCTGGATGAGACATAAGGGTGGACACTCTTGGGGCTGAGAAGTTTGGTGAGGTTGGGTGAGCAAACGCAGACCCTTTAAAGTAATACTGCGTGCTACCCATCGCATGGGTCCCAAATCTCCAGGTTCAAGGGCATCTTCCTACATCGAAAACATGCATGAGAAACCCAGAAGATGGTACACCGTGTGATGGGGAAAGGTTTCCAAAACGCACCTCATTTCTCATCTCCTTGTGCTCGGGTTCGCCATTCCAGCCACTTTACTAGCAATCTCCCTACTTGGAGCCTCAGCACCTTTAACCTCCTGTTCCGTACAGGTTGCAATTTGTCCTGAGGATGAACGGGAAGACGGGGAACCAATGAGAGACTAGCTCTTGGTGTTGGGACAGGCACAGGTCACTCTATTTTCCCATCAGGAAGAAGAATGAACCACAGGCTCAGCCTGCCCCCCGGAACCAGAACAGGGCCTGAAGCCATCCTGCGCTTTTGCGGCCGGCTCCCAAAAAAGCGACTTGTAAAATGGAGCTTCAGGGCACTGCAATTCACAAACCTGCAGAGTTATAAATGATAACTCTCGTCCACAAATATATTGAGGGAAGGCAAAGAAGAGGATTTGAAATCAAGGCAGAATTGCAGGAAACAGATTTCAGGAGGTAGATTCGAATCGCCTTTAAAGCACATGAAAAGCGGCAAAACTTTGACAATGATGCCCTTGGCCAAAAAGGGCGTATGCGTTTTTTCCTGAATATATTCAGGAAAAAACCCATACGCCCTTTTTGGCCAACCAAGCAACCTGGAAAGGCAAATCAGCGTGACAATGAAGTCTCGCTTCCCATCGGTCAAAAGGGCCATGCTGAAAAATGTGTCAAAACCAGAAATGCAGGACAGGCCATGGAGAAATGGGAGCCTTGCTACACTGATGGGCGTGATGTAAATTGCCAACAGCCACTCTGGAGAAGTGTACGGTGTGTCCTGAAACATCTAAAAAACACAGCTTAGAGAGCATAGGGCACTTCCACGCATGGAGGGATAAAGCGGGAAAATTGAAAATCAGCAAGACACAAGCACCCCAAAGTTTAGGGCTGCTCTGTTGACAAGGACCTCCACTTCCTTCCACCTTAAATATCCCAGGAAAGCGAAAAATGGATAAAAAAGTTGTGGTCCTTATGTACAATGGAATATCACTCAGCCATGAAATCAATGTCATAAGGCTAGTAGCAGCATGATGAGTGGATTTAGGTAAGACGATTCTAAGTGAAATAAGTCACACAGAAAAGGACACTTCTCATAAGGTGTCACTTATAGAGGGAATGTAAAAACCGTTACACTTGAACTGAATTACAAAACAGAACAGAGTCACACATGCAGAAAACACACTATGGCTGCTTAACGGGAAAGGTGAGGTGGGGTGATACATAAAACAAGAGTTTCAAATTAGCTCAGATACCGTTCCATAAACCCAATATGGAATAGACAAGACCTACTCCTTGCTCAGAGAACTGGACTCAACACGCCCGATTCACCACACAAGAATATATCTGACCAGTAATAATCTTAAAACCTATGTATTGATATCTCTCTGTTAGTGTGTCAAGTGGGTGTAAAGCGGCCTAAACACAGCCGTGAAAAGCAGCTAAACCCCATTATAAAAATAAATTACTTTTAAAAACCCATGAAACAAAGACAGGGAAAGAGAGAGAAATTCTTACACAATTCGTTCAGGGGCTGTGATGCAACCTGGATTGACCATATCTAGACCCACAGCTGGATGAGACATAAGGGTGGACACTCTTGGGGCTGAGAGGTTTGGTGAGGTTGGGTGAGCAAACGCAGACCCTTTAAAGTAATACTGCGTGCTACCCATCGCATGGGTCCCAAATCTCCAGGTTCAAGGGCATCTTCCTACATCGAAAACATGCATGAGAAACCCAGAAGATGGTACACCGTGTGATGGGGAAAGGTTTCCAAAACGCACCTCATTTCTCATCTCCTTGTGCTCGGGTTCGCCATTCCAGCCACTTTACTAGCAATCTCCCTACTTGGAGCCTCAGCACCTTTAACCTCCTGTTCCGTACAGGTTGCAATTTGTCCTGAGGATGAACGGGAAGACGGGGAACAAATGAGAGACTAGCTCTTGGTGTTGGGACAGGCACAGGTCACTCTATTTTCCCATCAGGAAGAAGAATTAACCACAGGCTCAGCCTGCCCCCCGGAACCAGAACAGGGCCTGAAGCCATCCGGCGCTTTTGCGGCTGGCTCCCAAAAAAGCGACTTGTAAAATGGAGCTTCAGGGCACTGCAATTCACAAACCTGCAGAGTTATAAATGATAACTCTCGTCCACAAATATATTGAGGGAAGGCAAAGAAGAGGATTTGAAATCAAGGCAGAATTGCAGGAAACAGATTTCAGGAGGTAGATTCGAATCGCCTTTAAAGCACATGAAAAGCGGCAAAACGTTGACAATGATGCCCTTGGCCAAAAAGGGCGTATGCGTTTTTTCCTGAATATATTCAGGAAAAAACGCATACGCCCTTTTTGGCCAACCAAGCCACCTGGAAAGGCAAATCAGCGCTACAAAGAAGTCTCGCTTCCCATCGGTCAAAAGGGCCATGCTGAAAAATGTGTCAAAACCAGAAATGCAGGACAGGCCATGGAGAAATGGGAGCCTTGCTACACTGATGGGCGGGATGTACATTGCCAACAGCCACTCTGGAGAAGTGTACGGTGTGTCCTGAAACATCTAAAAAACACAGCTTAGAGAGCATAGGGCACTTCCACGCATGGGGGGATAAAGCGGGAAAATTGAAAATCAGCAAGACACAAGCACCCCAAAGTTTAGGGCTGCTCTGTTGACAAGGACCTCCACTTCCTTCCACCTTAAATATCCCAGGAAAGCGAAAAATGGATAAAAAAGTTGTGGTCCTTATGTACAATGGAATATCACTCAGCCATGAAATCAATGTCATAAGGCTAGTAGCAGCATGATGAGTGGATTTAGGTAAGACGATTCTAAGTGAAATAAGTCACACAGAAAAGGACACTTCTCATAAGGTGTCACTTATAGAGGGAATGTAAAAACCGTTACACTTGAACTGAATTACAAAACAGAACAGAGTCACACATGCAGAAAACACACTATGGCTGCTTAACGGGAAAGGTGAGGTGGGGTGATACATAAAACAAGAGTTTCAAATTAGCTCAGATACCGTTCCATAAACCCAATATGGAATAGACAAGACCTACTCCTTGCTCAGAGAACTGGACTCAACACGCCCGATTCACCGCACAAGAATATATCTGACCAGTAATAATCTTAAAACGTATGTATTGATATCTCTCTGTTAGTGTGTCAAGTGGGTGTAAAGCGGCCTAAACACAGCCGTGAAAAGCAGCTAAACCCCATTATAAAAATAAATTACTTTTAAAAACCCATGAAACAAAGACAGGGAAAGAGAGAGAAATTCTTACACAATTCGTTCAGGGGCTGTGATGCAACCTGGATTGACCATATCTAGACCCACAGCTGGATGAGACATAAGGGTGGACACTCTTGGGGCTGAGAGGTTTGGTGAGGTTGGGTGAGCAAACGCAGACCCTTTAAAGTAATACTGCGTGCTACCCATCGCATGGGTCCCAAATCTCCAGGTTCAAGGGCATCTTCCTACATCGAAAACATGCATGAGAAACCCAGAAGATGGTACACCGTGTGATGGGGAAAGGTTTCCAAAACGCACCTCATTTCTCATCTCCTTGTGCTCGGGTTCGCCATTCCAGCCACTTTACTAGCAATCTCCCTACTTGGAGCCTCAGCACCTTTAACCTCCTGTTCCGTACAGGTTGCAATTTGTCCTGAGGATGAACGGGAAGACGGGGAACCAATGAGAGACTAGCTCTTGGTGTTGGGACAGGCACAGGTCACTCTATTTTCCCATCAGGAAGAAGAATGAACCACAGGCTCAGCCTGCCCCCCGGAACCAGAACAGGGCCTGAAGCCATCCTGCGCTTTTGCGGCCGGCTCCCAAAAAAGCGACTTGTAAAATGGAGCTTCAGGGCACTGCAATTCACAAACCTGCAGAGTTATAAATGATAACTCTCGTCCACAAATATATTGAGGAAAGGCAAAGAAGAGGATTTGAAATCAAGGCAGAATTGCAGGAAACAGATTTCAGGAGGTAGATTCGAATCGCCTTTAAAGCACATGAAAAGCGGCAAAACGTTGACAATGATGCCCTTGGCCAAAAAGGGCGTATGCGTTTTTTCCTGAATATATTCAGGAAAAAACGCATACGCCCTTTTTGGCCAACCAAGCAACCTGGAAAGGCAAATCAGCGCGACAAAGAAGTCTCGCTTCCCATCGGTCAAAAGGGCCATGCTGAAAAAAGTGTCAAAACCAGAAATGCAGGACAGGCCATGGAGAAATGGGAGCCTTGCTACACTGATGGGCGGGATGTAAATTGCCAACAGCCACTCTGGAGAAGTGTACGGTGTGTCCTGAAACATCTAAAAAACACAGCTTAGAGAGCATAGGGCACTTCCACGCATGGGGGGATAAAGTGGGAAAATTGAAAATCAGCAAGACACAAGCACCCCAAAGTTTAGGGCTGCTCTGTTGACAAGGACCTCCACTTCCTTCCACCTTAAATATCCCAGGAAAGCGAAAAATGGATAAAAAAGTTGTGATCCTTATGTACAATGGAATATCACTCAGCCATGAAATCAATGTCATAAGGCTAGTAGCAGCATGATGAGTGGATTTAGGTAAGACGATTCTAAGTGAAATAAGTCACACAGAAAAGGACACTTCTCATAAGGTGTCACTTATAGAGGGAATGTAAAAACCGTTACACTTCAACTGAATTACAAAACAGAACAGAGTCACACATGCAGAAAACACACTATGGCTGCTTAACGGGAAAGGTGAGGTGGGGTGATACATAAAACAAGAGTTTCAAATTAGCTCAGATACCGTTCCATAAACCCAATATGGAATAGACAAGACCTACTCCTTGCTCAGAGAACTGGACTCAACACGCCCGATTCACCGCACAAGAATATATCTGACCAGTAATAATCTTAAAACCTATGTATTGATATCTCTCTGTTAGTGTGTCAAGTGGGTGTAAAGCGGCCTAAACACAGCCGTGAAAAGCAGCTAAACCCCATTATAAAAATAAATTACTTTTAAAAACCCATGAAACAAAGACAGGGAAAGAGAGAGAAATTCTTACACAATTCGTTCAGGGGCTGTGATGCAACCTGGATTGACCATATCTAGACCCACAGCTGGATGAGACATAAGGGTGGACACTCTTGGGGCTGAGAGGTTTGGTGAGGTTGGGTGAGCAAACGCAGACCCTTTAAAGTACTACTGCGTGCTACCCATCGCATGGGTCCCAAATCTCCAGGTTCAAGGGCATCTTCCTACATCGAAAACATGCATGAGAAACCCAGAAGATGGTACACCGTGTGATGGGGAAAGGTTTCTAAAACGCACCTCATTTCTCATCTCCTTGTGCTCGGGTTCGCCATTCCAGCCACTTTACTAGCAATCTCCCTACTTGGAGCATCAGCACCTTTAACCTCCTGTTCCGTACAGGTTGCAATTTGTCCTGAGGATGAACGGGAAGACGGGGAACCAATGAGAGACTAGCTCTTGGTGTTGGGACAGGCACAGGTCACTCTATTTTCCCATCAGGAAGAAGAATTAACCACAGGCTCAGCCTGCCCCCCGGAACCAGAACAGGGCCTGAAGCCATCCTGCGCTTTTGCGGCCGGCTCCCGAAAAAGCGACTTGTAAAATGGAGCTTCAGGGCACTGCAATTCACAAACCTGCAGAGTTATAAATGACAACTCTCGTCCACAAATATATTGAGGGAAGGCAAAGAAGAGGATTAGAAATCAAGGCAGAATTGCAGGAAACAGATTTCAGGAGGTAGATTCGAATCGCCTTTAAAGCACATGAAAAGCGGCAAAACGTTGACAATGATGCCCTTGGCCAAAAAGGGCGTATGCGTTTTTTCCTGAATATATTCACGAAAAAACACTTACGCCCTTTTTGGCCAACCAAGCAACCTGGAAAGGCAAATCAGCGCTACAAAGAAGTCTCGCTTCCCATCGGTCAAAAGGGCCATGCTGAAAAAAGTGTCAAAACCAGAAATGCAGGACAGGCAATGGAGAAATGGGAGCCTTGCTACACTGATGGGCGGGATGTACATTGCCAAAAGCCACTCTGGAGAAGTGTACGGTGTGTCCTGAAACATCTCAAAAACACAGCTTAGAGAGCATAGGGCACTTTCACGCATGGGGGGATAAAGTGGGAAAATTGAAAATCAGCAAGAAGCAAGCACCCCAAAGTTTAGGGCTGCTCTGTTGACAAGGACCTCCACTTCCTTCCACCTTAAATATCCCAGGAAAGCGAAAAATGGATAAAAAAGTTGTGGTCCTTATGTACAATGGAATATCACTCAGCCATGAAATCAATGTCATAAGGCTAGTAGCAGCATGATGAGTGGATTTAGGTAAGACGATTCTAAGTGAAATAAGTCACACAGAAAAGGACACTTCTCATAAGGTGTCACTTATAGAGGGAATGTAAAAACCGTTACACTTGAACTGAATTACAAAACAGAACAGAGTCACACATGCAGAAAACACACTATGGCTGCTTAACGGGAAAGGTGAGGTGGGGTGATACATAAAACAAGAGTTTCAAATTAGCTCAGATACCGTTCCATAAACCCAATATGGAATAGCCAAGACCTACTCCTTGCTCAGAGAACTGGACTCAACACGCCCGATTCACCGCACAAGAATATATCTGACCAGTAATAATCTTAAAACCTATGTATTGATATCTCTCTGTTAGTGTGTCAAGTGGGTGTAAAGCGGCCTAAACACAGCCGTGAAAAGCAGCTAAACCCCATTATAAAAATAAATTACTTTTAAAAACCCATGAAACAAAGACAGGGAAAGAGAGAGAAATTCTTACACAATTCGTTCAGGGGCTGTGATGCAACCTGGATTGACCATATCTAGACCCACAGCTGGATGAGACATAAGGGTGGACACTCTTGGGGCTGAGAGGTTTGGTGAGGTTGGGTGAGCAAACGCAGACCCTTTAAAGTAATACTGCGTGCTACCCATCGCATGGGTCCCAAATCTCCAGGTTCAAGGGCATCTTCCTACATCGAAAACATGCATGAGAAACCCAGAAGATGGTACACCGTGTGATGGGGAAAGGTTTCTAAAACGCACCTCATTTCTCATCTCCTTGTGCTCGGGTTCGCCATTCCAGCCACTTTACTAGCAATCTCCCTACTTGGAGCCTCAGCACCTTTAACCTCCTGTTCCGTACAGGTTGCAATTTGTCCTGAGGATGAACGGGAAGACGGGGAACCAATGAGAGACTAGCTCTTGGTGTTGGGACAGGCACAGGTCACTCTATTTTCCCATCAGGAAGAAGAATGAACCACAGGCTCAGCCTGCCCCCCGGAACCAGAACAGGGCCTGAAGCCATCCTGCGCTTTTGCGGCCGGCTCCCAAAAAAGCGACTTGTAAAATGGAGCTTCAGGGCACTGCAATTCACAAACCTGCAGAGTTATAAATGATAACTCTCGTCCACAAATATATTGAGGGAAGGCAAAGAAGAGGATTTGAAATCAAGGCAGAATTGCAGGAAACAGATTTCAGGAGGTAGATTCGAATCGCCTTTAAAGCACATGAAAAGCGGCAAAACGTTGACAATGATGCCCTTGGCCAAAAAGGGCGTATGCGTTTTTTCCTGAATATATTCAGGAAAAAACGCATACGCCCTTTTTGGCCAACCAAGCAACCTGGAAAGGCAAATCAGCGCGACAAAGAAGTCTCGCTTCCCATCGGTCAAAAGGGCCATGCTGAAAAAAGTGTCAAAACCAGAAATGCAGGACAGGCCATGGAGAAATGGGAGCCTTGCTACACTGATGGGCGGGATGTAAATTGCCAACAGCCACTCTGGAGAAGTGTACGGTGTGTCCTGAAACATCTATAAAACACAGCTTAGAGAGCATAGGGCACTTCCACGCATGGGGGGATAAAGCGGGAAAATTGAAAATCAGCAAGACACAAGCACCCCAAAGTTTAGGGCTGCTCTGTTGACAAGGACCTCCACTTCCTTCCACCTTAAATATCCCAGGAAAGCGAAAATTGGATAAAAAAGTTGTGGTCCTTATGTACAATGGAATATCACTCAGCCATGAAATCAATGTCATAAGGCTAGTAGCAGCATGATGAGTGGATTTAGGTAAGACGATTCTAAGTGAAATAAGTCACACAGAAAAGGACACTTCTTATAAGGTGTCACTTATAGAGGGAATGTAAAAACCGTTACACTTGAACTGAATTACAAAACAGAACAGAGTCACACATGCAGAAAACACACTATGGCTGCTTAACGGGAAAGGTGAGGTGGGGTGATACATAAAACAAGAGTTTCAAATTAGCTCAGATACCGTTCCATAAACCCAATATGGAATAGACAAGACTTACTCCTTGCTCAGAGAACTGGACTCAACACGCCCGATTCACCGCACAAGAATATATCTGACCAGTAATAATCTTAAAACCTATGTATTGATATCTCTCTGTTAGTGTGTCAAGTGGGTGTAAAGCGGCCTAAACACAGCCGTGAAAAGCAGCTAAACCCCATTATAAAAATAAATTACTTTTAAAAACCCATGAAACAAAGACAGGGAAAGAGAGAGAAATTCTTACACAATTCGTTCAGGGGCTGTGATGCAACCTGGATTGACCATATCTAGACCCACAGCTGGATGAGACATAAGGGTGGACACTCTTGGGGCTGAGAGGTTTGGTGAGGTTGGGTGAGCAAACGCAGACCCTTTAAAGTAATACTGCGTGCTACCCATCGCATGGGTCCCAAATCTCCAGGTTCAAGGGCATCTTCCTACATCGACAACATGCATGAGAAACCCAGAAGATGGTACACCGTGTGATGGGGAAAGGTTTCTAAAACGCACCTCATTTCTCATCTCCTTGTGCTCGGGTTCGCCATTCCAGCCACTTTACTAGCAATCTCCCTACTTGGAGCATCAGCACCTTTAACCTCCTGTTCCGTACAGGTTGCAATTTGTCCTGAGGATGAACGGGAAGACGGGGAACCAATGAGAGACTAGCTCTTGGTGTTGGGACAGGCACAGGTCACTCTATTTTCCCATCAGGAAGAAGAATGAACCACAGGCTCAGCCTGCCCCCCGGAACCAGAACAGGGCCTGAAGCCATCCTGCGCTTTTGCGGCCGGCTCCCAAAAAAGCGACTTGTAAAATGGAGCTTCAGGGCACTGCAATTCACAAACCTGCAGAGTTATAAATGATAACTCTCGTCCACAAATATATTGAGGGAAGGCAAAGAAGAGGATTTGAAATCAAGGCAGAATTGCAGGAAACAGATTTCAGGAGGTAGATTCGAATCGCCTTTAAAGCACATGAAAAGCGGCAAAACGTTGACAATGATGCCCTTGGCCAAAAAGGGCGTATGCGTTTTTTCCTGAATATATTCAGGAAAAAACGCATACGCCCTTTTTGGCCAACCAAGCAACCTGGAAAGGCAAATCAGCGCGACAAAGAAGTCTCGCTTCCCATTGGTCAAAAGGGCCATGCTGAAAAAAGTGTCAAAACCAGAAATGCAGGACAGGCCATGGAGAAATGGGAGCCTTGCTACACTGATGGGCGGGATGTAAATTGCCAACAGCCACTCTGGAGAAGTGTACGGTGTGTCCTGAAACATCTAAAAAACACAGCTTAGAGAGCATAGGGCACTTCCACGCATGGGGGGATAAAGTGGGAAAATTGAAAATTAGCAAGACACAAGCACCCCAAAGTTTAGGGCTGCTCTGTTGACAAGGACCTCCACTTCCTTCCACCTTCAATATCCCAGGAAAGCGAAAAATGGATAAAAAAGTTGTGGTCCTTATGTACAATGGAATATCACTCAGCCATGAAATCAATGTCATAAGGCTAGTAGCAGCATGATGAGTGGATTTAGGTAAGACGATTCTAAGTGAAATAAGTCACACAGAAAAGGACACTTCTCATAAGGTGTCACTTATAGAGGGAATGTAAAAACCGTTACACTTGAACTGAATTACAAAACAGAACAGAGTCACACATGCAGAAAACACACTATGGCTGCTTAACGGGAAAGGTGAGGTGGGGTGATACATAAAACAAGAGTTTCAAATTAGCTCAGATACCGTTCCATAAATCCAATATGGAATAGACAAGACCTACTCCTTGCTCAGAGAACTGGACTCAACACGCCCGATTCACCGCACAAGAATATATCTGACCAGTAATAATCTTAAAACCTATGTATTGATATCTCTCTGTTAGTGTGTCAAGTGGGTGTAAAGCGGCCTAAACACAGCCGTGAAAAGCAGCTAAACCCCATTATAAAAATAAATTACTTTTAAAAACCCATGAAACAAAGACAGGGAAAGAGAGAGAAATTCTTACACAATTCGTTCAGGGGCTGTGATGCAACCTGGATTGACCATATCTAGACCCACAGCTGGATGAGACATAAGGGTGGACACTCTTGGGGCTGAGAGGTTTGGTGAGGTTGGGTGAGCAAACGCAGACCCTTTAAAGTAATACTGCGTGCTACCCATCGCATGGGTCCCAAATCTCCAGGTTCAAGGGCATCTTCCTACATCGAAAACATGCATGAGAAACCCAGAAGATGGTACACCGTGTAAATGGGGAAAGGTTTCTAAAACGCACCTCATTTCTCATCTCCTTGTGCTCGGGTTCGCCATTCCAGCCACTTTACTAGCAATCTCCCTACTTGGAGCCTCAGCACCTTTAACCTCCTGTTCTGTACAGGTTGCAATTTGTCCTGAGGATGAACGGGAAGACGGGGAACCAATGAGAGACTAGCTCTAGGTGTTGGGACAGGCACAGGTCACTCTATTTTCCCATCAGGAAGAAGAATTAACCACAGGCTCAGCCTGCCCCCCGGAACCAGAACAGGGACTGAAGCCATCCTGCGCTTTTGCGGCCGGCTCCCAAAAAAGAGACTTGTAAAATGGAGCTTCAGGGCACTGCAATTCACAAACCTGCAGAGTTATAAATGATAACTCTCGTCCACAAATATATTGAGGGAAGGCAAAGAAGAGGATTTGAAATCAAGGCAGAATTGCAGGAAACAGATTTCAGGGGGTAGATTCGAATCGCCTTTAAAGCACATGAAAAGCGGCAAAACGTTGACAATGATGCCCTTGGCCAAAAAGGGCGTATGCGTTTTTTCCTGAATATATTCAGGAAAAAACGCATACGCCCTTTTTGGCCAACCAAGCAACCTGGAAAGGCAAATCAGCGCGACAATGAAGTCTCGCTTCCCATCGGTCAAAAGGGCCATGCTGAAAAATGTGTCAAAACCAGAAATGCAGGACAGGCCATGGAGAAATGGGAGCCTTGCTACACTGATGGGCGGGATGTAAATTGCCAACAGCCACTCTGGAGAAGTGTACGGTGTGTCCTGAAACATCTAAAAAACACAGCTTAGAGAGCATAGGGCACTTCCACGCATGGGGGGATAAAGCGGGAAAATTGAAAATCAGCAAGACACAAGCACCCCAAAGTTTAGGGCTGCTCTGTTGACAAGGACCTCCACTTCCTTCCACCTTAAATATCCCAGGAAAGCGAAAAATGGATAAAAAAGTTGTGGTCCTTATGTACAATGGAATATCACTCAGCCATGAAATCAATGTCATAAGGCTAGTAGCAGCATGATGAGTGGATTTAGGTAAGACGATTCTAAGTGAAATAAGTCACACAGAAAAGGACACTTCTCATAAGGTGTCACTTATAGAGGGAATGTAAAAACCGTTACACTTGAACTGAATTACAAAACAGAACAGAGTCACACATGCAGAAAACACACTATGGCTGCTTAACGGGAAAGGTGAGGTGGGGTGATACATAAAACAAGAGTTTCAAATTAGCTCAGATACCGTTCCATAAACCCAATATGGAATAGACAAGACCTACTCCTTGCTCAGAGAACTGGACTCAACACGCCCGATTCACCGCACAAGGATATATCTGACCAGTAATAATCTTAAAACCTATGTATTGATATCTCTCTGTTAGTGTGTCAAGTGGGTGTAAAGCGGCCTAAACACAGCCGTGAAAAGCAGCTAAACCCCATTATAAAAATAAATTACTTTTAAAAACCCATGAAACAAAGACAGGGAAAGAGAGAGAAATTCTTACACAATTCGTTCAGGGGCTGTGATGCAACCTGGATTGACCATATCTAGACCCACAGCTGGATGAGACATAAGGGTGGACACTCTTGGGGCTGAGAAGTTTGGTGAGGTTGGGTGAGCAAACGCAGACCCTTTAAAGTAATACTGCGTGCTACCCATCGCATGGGTCCCAAATCTCCAGGTTCAAGGGCATCTTCCTACATCGAAAACATGCATGAGAAACCCAGAAGATGGTACACCGTGTGATGGGGAAAGGTTTCCAAAACGCACCTCATTTCTCATCTCCTTGTGCTCGGGTTCGCCATTCCAGCCACTTTACTAGCAATCTCCCTACTTGGAGCCTCAGCACCTTTAACCTCCTGTTCCGTACAGGTTGCAATTTTTCCTGAGGATGAACGGGAAGACGGGGAACCAATGAGAGACTAGCTCTTGGTGTTGGGACAGGCACAGGTCACTCTATTTTCCCATCAGGAAGAAGAATGAACCACAGGCTCAGCCTGCCCCCCGGAACCAGAACAGGGCCTGAAGCCATCCTGCGCTTTTGCGGCCGGCTCCCAAAAAAGCGACTTGTAAAATGGAGCTTCAGGGCACTGCAATTCACAAACCTGCAGAGTTATAAATGATAACTCTCGTCCACAAATATATTGAGGGAAGGCAAAGAAGAGGATTTGAAATCAAGGCAGAATTGCAGGAAACAGATTTCAGGAGGTAGATTCGAATCGCCTTTAAAGCACATGAAAAGCGGCAAAACTTTGACAATGATGCCCTTGGCCAAAAAGGGCGTATGCGTTTTTTCCTGAATATATTCAGGAAAAAACCCATACGCCCTTTTTGGCCAACCAAGCAACCTGGAAAGGCAAATCAGCGTGACAATGAAGTCTCGCTTCCCATCGGTCAAAAGGGCCATGCTGAAAAATGTGTCAAAACCAGAAATGCAGGACAGGCCATGGAGAAATGGGAGCCTTGCTACACTGATGGGCGGGATGTAAATTGCCAACAGCCACTCTGGAGAAGTGTACGGTGTGTCCTGAAACATCTAAAAAACACAGCTTAGAGAGCATAGGGCACTTCCACGCATGGGGGGATAAAGCGGGAAAATTGAAAATCAGCAAGACACAAGCACCCCAAAGTTTAGGGCTGCTCTGTTGACAAGGACCTCCACTTCCTTCCACCTTAAATATCCCAGGAAAGCGAAAAATGGATAAAAAAGTTGTGGTCCTTATGTACAATGGAATATCACTCAGCCATGAAATCAATGTCATAAGGCTAGTAGCAGCATGATGAGTGGATTTAGGTAAGACGATTCTAAGTGAAATAAGTCACACAGAAAAGGACACTTCTCATAAGGTGTCACTTATAGAGGGAATGTAAAAACCGTTACACTTGAACTGAATTACAAAACAGAACAGAGTCACACATGCAGAAAACACACTATGGCTGCTTAACGGGAAAGGTGAGGTGGGGTGATACATAAAACAAGAGTTTCAAATTAGCTCAGATACCGTTCCATAAACCCAATATGGAATAGACAAGACCTACTCCTTGCTCAGAGAACTGGACTCAACACGCCCGATTCACCGCACAAGAATATATCTGACCAGTAATAATCTTAAAACCTATGTATTGATATCTCTCTGTTAGTGTGTCAAGTGGGTGTAAAGCGGCCTAAACACAGCCGTGAAAAGCAGCTAAACCCCATTATAAAAATAAATTACTTTTAAAAACCCATGAAACAAAGACAGGGAAAGAGAGAGAAATTCTTACACAATTCGTTCAGGGGCTGTGATGCAACCTGGATTGACCATATCTAGACCCACAGCTGGATGAGACATAAGGGTGGACACTCTTGGGGCTGAGAGGTTTGGTGAGGTTGGGTGAGCAAACGCAGACCCTTTAAAGTAATACTGCGTGCTACCCATCGCATGGGTCCCAAATCTCCAGGTTCAAGGGCATCTTCCTACATCGAAAACATGCATGAGAAACCCAGAAGATGGTACACCGTGTGATGGGGAAAGGTTTCCAAAACGCACCTCATTTCTCATCTCCTTGTGCTCGGGTTCGCCATTCCAGCCACTTTACTAGCAATCTCCCTACTTGGAGCCTCAGCACCTTTAACCTCCTGTTCCGTACAGGTTGCAATTTGTCCTGAGGATGAACGGGAAGACGGGGAACAAATGAGAGACTAGCTCTTGGTGTTGGGACAGGCACAGGTCACTCTATTTTCCCATCAGGAAGAAGAATTAACCACAGGCTCAGCCTGCCCCCCGGAACCAGAACAGGGCCTGAAGCCATCCGGCGCTTTTGCGGCTGGCTCCCAAAAAAGCGACTTGTAAAATGGAGCTTCAGGGCACTGCAATTCACAAACCTGCAGAGTTATAAATGATAACTCTCGTCCACAAATATATTGAGGGAAGGCAAAGAAGAGGATTTGAAATCAAGGCAGAATTGCAGGAAACAGATTTCAGGAGGTAGATTCGAATCGCCTTTAAAGCACATGAAAAGCGGCAAAACGTTGACAATGATGCCCTTGGCCAAAAAGGGCGTATGCGTTTTTTCCTGAATATATTCAGGAAAAAACGCATACGCCCTTTTTGGCCAACCAAGCCACCTGGAAAGGCAAATCAGCGCTACAAAGAAGTCTCGCTTCCCATCTGTCAAAAGGGCCATGCTGAAAAATGTGTCAAAACCAGAAATGCAGGACAGGCCATGGAGAAATGGGAGCCTTGCTACACTGATGGGCGGGATGTACATTGCCAACAGCCACTCTGGAGAAGTGTACGGTGTGTCCTGAAACATCTAAAAAACACAGCTTAGAGAGCATAGGGCACTTCCACGCATGGGGGGATAAAGCGGGAAAATTGAAAATCAGCAAGACACAAGCACCCCAAAGTTTAGGGCTGCTCTGTTGACAAGGACCTCCACTTCCTTCCACCTTAAATATCCCAGGAAAGCGAAAAATGGATAAAAAAGTTGTGGTCCTTATGTACAATGGAATATCACTCAGCCATGAAATCAATGTCATAAGGCTAGTAGCAGCATGATGAGTGGATTTAGGTAAGACGATTCTAAGTGAAATAAGTCACACAGAAAAGGACACTTCTCATAAGGTGTCACTTATAGAGGGAATGTAAAAACCGTTACACTTGAACTGAATTACAAAACAGAACAGAGTCACACATGCAGAAAACACACTATGGCTGCTTAACGGGAAAGGTGAGGTGGGGTGATACATAAAACAAGAGTTTCAAATTAGCTCAGATACCGTTCCATAAACCCAATATGGAATAGACAAGACCTACTCCTTGCTCAGAGAACTGGACTCAACACGCCCGATTCACCGCACAAGAATATATCTGACCAGTAATAATCTTAAAACGTATGTATTGATATCTCTCTGTTAGTGTGTCAAGTGGGTGTAAAGCGGCCTAAACACAGCCGTGAAAAGCAGCTAAACCCCATTATAAAAATAAATTACTTTTAAAAACCCATGAAACAAAGACAGGGAAAGAGAGAGAAATTCTTACACAATTCGTTCAGGGGCTGTGATGCAACCTGGATTGACCATATCTAGACCCACAGCTGGATGAGACATAAGGGTGGACACTCTTGGGGCTGAGAGGTTTGGTGAGGTTGGGTGAGCAAACGCAGACCCTTTAAAGTAATACTGCGTGCTACCCATCGCATGGGTCCCAAATCTCCAGGTTCAAGGGCATCTTCCTACATCGAAAACATGCATGAGAAACCCAGAAGATGGTACACCGTGTGATGGGGAAAGGTTTCCAAAACGCACCTCATTTCTCATCTCCTTGTGCTCGGGTTCGCCATTCCAGCCACTTTACTAGCAATCTCCCTACTTGGAGCCTCAGCACCTTTAACCTCCTGTTCCGTACAGGTTGCAATTTGTCCTGAGGATGAACGGGAAGACGGGGAACCAATGAGAGACTAGCTCTTGGTGTTGGGACAGGCACAGGTCACTCTATTTTCCCATCAGGAAGAAGAATGAACCACAGGCTCAGCCTGCCCCCCGGAACCAGAACAGGGCCTGAAGCCATCCTGCGCTTTTGCGGCCGGCTCCCAAAAAAGCGACTTGTAAAATGGAGCTTCAGGGCACTGCAATTCACAAACCTGCAGAGTTATAAATGATAACTCTCGTCCACAAATATATTGAGGAAAGGCAAAGAAGAGGATTTGAAATCAAGGCAGAATTGCAGGAAACAGATTTCAGGAGGTAGATTCGAATCGCCTTTAAAGCACATGAAAAGCGGCAAAACGTTGACAATGATGCCCTTGGCCAAAAAGGGCGTATGCGTTTTTTCCTGAATATATTCAGGAAAAAACGCATACGCCCTTTTTGGCCAACCAAGCAACCTGGAAAGGCAAATCAGCGCGACAAAGAAGTCTCGCTTCCCATCGGTCAAAAGGGCCATGCTGAAAAAAGTGTCAAAACCAGAAATGCAGGACAGGCCATGGAGAAATGGGAGCCTTGCTACACTGATGGGCGGGATGTACATTGCCAACAGCCACTCTGGAGAAGTGTACGGTGTGTCCTGAAACATCTAAAAAACACAGCTTAGAGAGCATAGGGCACTTCCACGCATGGGGGGATAAAGTGGGAAAATTGAAAATCAGCAAGACACAAGCACCCCAAAGTTTAGGGCTGCTCTGTTGACAAGGACCTCCACTTCCTTCCACCTTAAATATCCCAGGAAAGCGAAAAATGGATAAAAAAGTTGTGATCCTTATGTACAATGGAATATCACTCAGCCATGAAATCAATGTCATAAGGCTAGTAGCAGCATGATGAGTGGATTTAGGTAAGACGATTCTAAGTGAAATAAGTCACACAGAAAAGGACACTTCTCATAAGGTGTCACTTATAGAGGGAATGTAAAAACCGTTACACTTCAACTGAATTACAAAACAGAACAGAGTCACACATGCAGAAAACACACTATGGCTGCTTAACGGGAAAGGTGAGGTGGGGTGATACATAAAACAAGAGTTTCAAATTAGCTCAGATACCGTTCCATAAACCCAATATGGAATAGACAAGACCTACTCCTTGCTCAGAGAACTGGACTCAACACGCCCGATTCACCGCACAAGAATATATCTGACCAGTAATAATCTTAAAACCTATGTATTGATATCTCTCTGTTAGTGTGTCAAGTGGGTGTAAAGCGGCCTAAACACAGCCGTGAAAAGCAGCTAAACCCCATTATAAAAATAAATTACTTTTAAAAACCCATGAAACAAAGACAGGGAAAGAGAGAGAAATTCTTACACAATTCGTTCAGGGGCTGTGATGCAACCTGGATTGACCATATCTAGACCCACAGCTGGATGAGACATAAGGGTGGACACTCTTGGGGCTGAGAGGTTTGGTGAGGTTGGGTGAGCAAACGCAGACCCTTTAAAGTAATACTGCGTGCTACCCATCGCATGGGTCCCAAATCTCCAGGTTCAAGGGCATCTTCCTACATCGAAAACATGCATGAGAAACCCAGAAGATGGTACACCGTGTGATGGGGAAAGGTTTCTAAAACGCACCTCATTTCTCATCTCCTTGTGCTCGGGTTCGCCATTCCAGCCACTTTACTAGCAATCTCCCTACTTGGAGCATCAGCACCTTTAACCTCCTGTTCCGTACAGGTTGCAATTTGTCCTGAGGATGAACGGGAAGACGGGGAACCAATGAGAGACTAGCTCTTGGTGTTGGGACAGGCACAGGTCACTCTATTTTCCCATCAGGAAGAAGAATTAACCACAGGCTCAGCCTGCCCCCCGGAACCAGAACAGGGCCTGAAGCCATCCTGCGCTTTTGCGGCCGGCTCCCGAAAAAGCGACTTGTAAAATGGAGCTTCAGGGCACTGCAATTCACAAACCTGCAGAGTTATAAATGACAACTCTCGTCCACAAATATATTGAGGGAAGGCAAAGAAGAGGATTAGAAATCAAGGCAGAATTGCAGGAAACAGATTTCAGGAGGTAGATTCGAATCGCCTTTAAAGCACATGAAAAGCGGCAAAACGTTGACAATGATGCCCTTGGCCAAAAAGGGCGTATGCGTTTTTTCCTGAATATATTCACGAAAAAACACTTACGCCCTTTTTGGCCAACCAAGCAACCTGGAAAGGCAAATCAGCGCTACAAAGAAGTCTCGCTTCCCATCGGTCAAAAGGGCCATGCTGAAAAAAGTGTCAAAACCAGAAATGCAGGACAGGCAATGGAGAAATGGGAGCCTTGCTACACTGATGGGCGGGATGTACATTGCCAAAAGCCACTCTGGAGAAGTGTACGGTGTGTCCTGAAACATCTCAAAAACACAGCTTAGAGAGCATAGGGCACTTTCACGCATGGGGGGATAAAGTGGGAAAATTGAAAATCAGCAAGAAGCAAGCACCCCAAAGTTTAGGGCTGCTCTGTTGACAAGGACCTCCACTTCCTTCCACCTTAAATATCCCAGGAAAGCGAAAAATGGATAAAAAAGTTGTGGTCCTTATGTACAATGGAATATCACTCAGCCATGAAATCAATGTCATAAGGCTAGTAGCAGCATGATGAGTGGATTTAGGTAAGACGATTCTAAGTGAAATAAGTCACACAGAAAAGGACACTTCTCATAAGGTGTCACTTATAGAGGGAATGTAAAAACCGTTACACTTGAACTGAATTACAAAACAGAACAGAGTCACACATGCAGAAAACACACTATGGCTGCTTAACGGGAAAGGTGAGGTGGGGTGATACATAAAACAAGAGTTTCAAATTAGCTCAGATACCGTTCCATAAACCCAATATGGAATAGCCAAGACCTACTCCTTGCTCAGAGAACTGGACTCAACACGCCCGATTCACCGCACAAGAATATATCTGACCAGTAATAATCTTAAAACCTATGTATTGATATCTCTCTGTTAGTGTGTCAAGTGGGTGTAAAGCGGCCTAAACACAGCCGTGAAAAGCAGCTAAACCCCATTATAAAAATAAATTACTTTTAAAAACCCATGAAACAAAGACAGGGAAAGAGAGAGAAATTCTTACACAATTCGTTCAGGGGCTGTGATGCAACCTGGATTGACCATATCTAGACCCACAGCTGGATGAGACATAAGGGTGGACACTCTTGGGGCTGAGAGGTTTGGTGAGGTTGGGTGAGCAAACGCAGACCCTTTAAAGTAATACTGCGTGCTACCCATCGCATGGGTCCCAAATCTCCAGGTTCAAGGGCATCTTCCTACATCGAAAACATGCATGAGAAACCCAGAAGATGGTACACCGTGTGATGGGGAAAGGTTTCTAAAACGCACCTCATTTCTCATCTCCTTGTGCTCGGGTTCGCCATTCCAGCCACTTTACTAGCAATCTCCCTACTTGGAGCCTCAGCACCCTTAACCTCCTGTTCCGTACAGGTTGCAATTTGTCCTGAGGATGAACGGGAAGACGGGGAACCAATGAGAGACTAGCTCTTGGTGTTGGGACAGGCACAGGTCACTCTATTTTCCCATCAGGAAGAAGAATGAACCACAGGCTCAGCCTGCCCCCCGGAACCAGAACAGGGCCTGAAGCCATCCTGCGCTTTTGCGGCCGGCTCCCAAAAAAGCGACTTGTAAAATGGAGCTTCAGGGCACTGCAATTCACAAACCTGCAGAGTTATAAATGATAACTCTCGTCCACAAATATATTGAGGGAAGGCAAAGAAGAGGATTTGAAATCAAGGCAGAATTGCAGGAAACAGATTTCAGGAGGTAGATTCGAATCGCCTTTAAAGCACATGAAAAGCGGCAAAACGTTGACAATGATGCCCTTGGCCAAAAAGGGCGTATGCGTTTTTTCCTGAATATATTCAGGAAAAAACGCATACGCCCTTTTTGGCCAACCAAGCAACCTGGAAAGGCAAATCAGCGCGACAAAGAAGTCTCGCTTCCCATCGGTCAAAAGGGCCATGCTGAAA
The DNA here is from genome assembly GCF_965194825.1 of Balaenoptera physalus. NCBI lineage: Eukaryota > Metazoa > Chordata > Mammalia > Artiodactyla > Balaenopteridae > Balaenoptera > Balaenoptera physalus. The sequence continues at coordinate 560,169 of NW_028126474.1, forward strand.
AAAGTGTCAAAACCAGAAATGCAGGACAGGCCATGGAGAAATGGGAGCCTTGCTACACTGATGGGCGGGATGTAAATTGCCAACATCCACTCTGGAGAAGTGTACGGTGTGTCCTGAAACATCTAAAAAACACAGCTTAGAGAGCATAGGGCACTTCCACGCATGGGGGGATAAAGCGGGAAAATTGAAAATCAGCAAGACACAAGCACCCCAAAGTTTAGGGCTGCTCTGTTGACAAGGACCTCCACTTCCTTCCACCTTAAATATCCCAGGAAAGGGAAAATTGGATAAAAAAGTTGTGGTCCTTATGTACAATGGAATATCACTCAGCCATGAAATCAAAGTCATAAGGCTAGTAGCAGCATGATGAGTGGATTTAGGTAAGACGATTCTAAGTGAAATAAGTCACACAGAAAAGGACACTTCTCATAAGGTGTCACTTATAGAGGGAATGTAAAAACCGTTACACTTGAACTGAATTACAAAACAGAACAGAGTCACACATGCAGAAAACACACTATGGCTGCTTAACGGGAAAGGTGAGGTGGGGTGATACATAAAACAAGAGTTTCAAATTAGCTCAGATACCGTTCCATAAACCCAATATGGAATAGACAAGACCTACTCCTTGCTCAGAGAACTGGACTCAACACGCCCGATTCACCGCACAAGAATATATCTGACCAGTAATAATCTTAAAACCTATGTATTGATATCTCTCTGTTAGTGTGTCAAGTGGGTGTAAAGCGGCCTAAACACAGCCGTGAAAAGCAGCTAAACCCCATTATAAAAATAAATTACTTTTAAAAACCCATGAAACAAAGACAGGGAAAGAGAGAGAAATTCTTACACAATTCGTTCAGGGGCTGTGATGCAACCTGGATTGACCATATCTAGACCCACAGCTGGATGAGACATAAGGGTGGACACTCTTGGGGCTGAGAGGTTTGGTGAGGTTGGGTGAGCAAACGCAGACCCTTTAAAGTAATACTGCGTGCTACCCATCGCATGGGTCCCAAATCTCCAGGTTCAAGGGCATCTTCCTACATCGAAAACATGCATGAGAAACCCAGAAGATGGTACACCGTGTGATGGGGAAAGGTTTCTAAAACGCACCTCATTTCTCATCTCCTTGTGCTCGGGTTCGCCATTCCAGCCACTTTACTAGCAATCTCCCTACTTGGAGCATCAGCACCTTTAACCTCCTGTTCCGTACAGGTTGCAATTTGTCCTGAGGATGAACGGGAAGACGGGGAACCAATGAGAGACTAGCTCTTGGTGTTGGGACAGGCACAGGTCACTCTATTTTCCCATCAGGAAGAAGAATGAACCACAGGCTCAGCCTGCCCCCCCGGAACCAGAACAGGGCCTGAAGCCATCCTGCGCTTTTGCGGCCGGCTCCCAAAAAAGCGACTTGTAAAATGGAGCTTCAGGGCACTGCAATTCACAAACCTGCAGAGTTATAAATGATAACTCTCGTCCACAAATATATTGAGGGAAGGCAAAGAAGAGGATTTGAAATCAAGGCAGAATTGCAGGAAACAGATTTCAGGAGGTAGATTCGAATCGCCTTTAAAGCACATGAAAAGCGGCAAAACGTTGACAATGATGCCCTTGGCCAAAAAGGGCGTATGCGTTTTTTCCTGAATATATTCAGGAAAAAACGCATACGCCCTTTTTGGCCAACCAAGCAACCTGGAAAGGCAAATCAGCGCGACAAAGAAGTCTCGCTTCCCATCGGTCAAAAGGGCCATGCTGAAAAAAGTGTCAAAACCAGAAATGCAGGACAGGCCATGGAGAAATGGGAGCCTTGCTACACTGATGGGCGGGATGTAAATTGCCAACAGCCACTCTGGAGAAGTGTACGGTGTGTCCTGAAACATCTAAAAAACACAGCTTAGAGAGCATAGGGCACTTCCACGCATGGGGGGATAAAGTGGGAAAATTGAAAATCAGCAAGACACAAGCACCCCAAAGTTTAGGGCTGCTCTGTTGACAAGGACCTCCACTTCCTTCCACCTTCAATATCCCAGGAAAGCGAAAAATGGATAAAAAAGTTGTGGTCCTTATGTACAATGGAATATCACTCAGCCATGAAATCAATGTCATAAGGCTAGTAGCAGCATGATGAGTGGATTTAGGTAAGACGATTCTAAGTGAAATAAGTCACACAGAAAAGGACACTTCTCATAAGGTGTCACTTATAGAGGGAATGTAAAAACCGTTACACTTGAACTGAATTACAAAACAGAACAGAGTCACACATGCAGAAAACACACTATGGTTGCTTAACGGGAAAGGTGAGGTGGGGTGATACATAAAACAAGAGTTTCAAATTAGCTCAGATACCGTTCCATAAATCCAATATGGAATAGACAAGACCTACTCCTTGCTCAGAGAACTGGACTCAACACGCCCGATTCACCGCACAAGAATATATCTGACCAGTAATAATCTTAAAACCTATGTATTGATATCTCTCTGTTAGTGTGTCAAGTGGGTGTAAAGCGGCCTAAACACAGCCGTGAAAAGCAGCTAAACCCCATTATAAAAATAAATTACTTTTAAAAACCCATGAAACAAAGACAGGGAAAGAGAGAGAAATTCTTACACAATTCGTTCAGGGGCTGTGATGCAACCTGGATTGACCATATCTAGACCCACAGCTGGATGAGAGATAAGGGTGGACACTCTTGGGGCTGAGAGGTTTGGTGAGGTTGGGTGAGCAAACGCAGACCCTTTAAAGTAATACTGCGTGCTACCCATCGCATGGGTCCCAAATCTCCAGGTTCAAGGGCATCTTCCTACATCGAAAACATGCATGAGAAACCCAGAAGATGGTACACCGTGTGATGGGGAAAGGTTTCTAAAACGCACCTCATTTCTCATCTCCTTGTGCTCGGGTTCGCCATTCCAGCCACTTTACTAGCAATCTCCCTACTTGGAGCCTCAGCACCCTTAACCTCCTGTTCCGTACAGGTTGCAATTTGTCCTGAGGATGAACGGGAAGACGGGGAACCAATGAGAGACTAGCTCTTGGTGTTGGGACAGGCACAGGTCACTCTATTTTCCCATCAGGAAGAAGAATGAACCACAGGCTCAGCCTGCCCCCCGGAACCAGAACAGGGCCTGAAGCCATCCTGCGCTTTTGCGGCCGGCTCCCAAAAAAGCGACTTGTAAAATGGAGCTTCAGGGCACTGCAATTCACAAACCTGCAGAGTTATAAATGATAACTCTCGTCCACAAATATATTGAGGGAAGGCAAAGAAGAGGATTTGAAATCAAGGCAGAATTGCAGGAAACAGATTTCAGGAGGTAGATTCGAATCGCCTTTAAAGCACATGAAAAGCGGCAAAACGTTGACAATGATGCCCTTGGCCAAAAAGGGCGTATGCGTTTTTTCCTGAATATATTCAGGAAAAAACGCATACGCCCTTTTTGGCCAACCAAGCAACCTGGAAAGGCAAATCAGCGCGACAAAGAAGTCTCGCTTCCCATCGGTCAAAAGGGCCATGCTGAAAAAAGTGTCAAAACCAGAAATGCAGGACAGGCCATGGAGAAATGGGAGCCTTGCTACACTGATGGGCGGGATGTAAATTGCCAACATCCACTCTGGAGAAGTGTACGGTGTGTCCTGAAACATCTAAAAAACACAGCTTAGAGAGCATAGGGCACTTCCACGCATGGGGGGATAAAGCGGGAAAATTGAAAATCAGCAAGACACAAGCACCCCAAAGTTTAGGGCTGCTCTGTTGACAAGGACCTCCACTTCCTTCCACCTTAAATATCCCAGGAAAGGGAAAATTGGATAAAAAAGTTGTGGTCCTTATGTACAATGGAATATCACTCAGCCATGAAATCAAAGTCATAAGGCTAGTAGCAGCATGATGAGTGGATTTAGGTAAGACGATTCTAAGTGAAATAAGTCACACAGAAAAGGACACTTCTCATAAGGTGTCACTTATAGAGGGAATGTAAAAACCGTTACACTTGAACTGAATTACAAAACAGAACAGAGTCACACATGCAGAAAACACACTATGGCTGCTTAACGGGAAAGGTGAGGTGGGGTGATACATAAAACAAGAGTTTCAAATTAGCTCAGATACCGTTCCATAAACCCAATATGGAATAGACAAGACCTACTCCTTGCTCAGAGAACTGGACTCAACACGCCCGATTCACCGCACAAGAATATATCTGACCAGTAATAATCTTAAAACCTATGTATTGATATCTCTCTGTTAGTGTGTCAAGTGGGTGTAAAGCGGCCTAAACACAGCCGTGAAAAGCAGCTAAACCCCATTATAAAAATAAATTACTTTTAAAAACCCATGAAACAAAGACAGGGAAAGAGAGAGAAATTCTTACACAATTCGTTCAGGGGCTGTGATGCAACCTGGATTGACCATATCTAGACCCACAGCTGGATGAGACATAAGGGTGGACACTCTTGGGGCTGAGAGGTTTGGTGAGGTTGGGTGAGCAAACGCAGACCCTTTAAAGTAATACTGCGTGCTACCCATCGCATGGGTCCCAAATCTCCAGGTTCAAGGGCATCTTCCTACATCGAAAACATGCATGAGAAACCCAGAAGATGGTACACCGTGTGATGGGGAAAGGTTTCTAAAACGCACCTCATTTCTCATCTCCTTGTGCTCGGGTTCGCCATTCCAGCCACTTTACTAGCAATCTCCCTACTTGGAGCATCAGCACCTTTAACCTCCTGTTCCGTACAGGTTGCAATTTGTCCTGAGGATGAACGGGAAGACGGGGAACCAATGAGAGACTAGCTCTTGGTGTTGGGACAGGCACAGGTCACTCTATTTTCCCATCAGGAAGAAGAATGAATCACAGGCTCAGCCTGCCCCCCCGGAACCAGAACAGGGCCTGAAGCCATCCTGCGCTTTTGCGGCCGGCTCCCAAAAAAGCGACTTGTAAAATGGAGCTTCAGGGCACTGCAATTCACAAACCTGCAGAGTTATAAATGATAACTCTCGTCCACAAATATATTGAGGGAAGGCAAAGAAGAGGATTTGAAATCAAGGCAGAATTGCAGGAAACAGATTTCAGGAGGTAGATTCGAATCGCCTTTAAAGCACATGAAAAGCGGCAAAACGTTGACAATGATGCCCTTGGCCAAAAAGGGCGTATGCGTTTTTTCCTGAATATATTCAGGAAAAAACGCATACGCCCTTTTTGGCCAACCAAGCAACCTGGAAAGGCAAATCAGCGCGACAAAGAAGTCTCGCTTCCCATCGGTCAAAAGGGCCATGCTGAAAAAAGTGTCAAAACCAGAAATGCAGGACAGGCCATGGAGAAATGGGAGCCTTGCTACACTGATGGGCGGGATGTAAATTGCCAACAGCCACTCTGGAGAAGTGTACGGTGTGTCCTGAAACATCTAAAAAACACAGCTTAGAGAGCATAGGGCACTTCCACGCATGGGGGGATAAAGTGGGAAAATTGAAAATCAGCAAGACACAAGCACCCCAAAGTTTAGGGCTGCTCTGTTGACAAGGACCTCCACTTCCTTCCACCTTCAATATCCCAGGAAAGCGAAAAATGGATAAAAAAGTTGTGGTCCTTATGTACAATGGAATATCACTCAGCCATGAAATCAATGTCATAAGGCTAGTAGCAGCATGATGAGTGGATTTAGGTAAGACGATTCTAAGTGAAATAAGTCACACAGAAAAGGACACTTCTCATAAGGTGTCACTTATAGAGGGAATGTAAAAACCGTTACACTTGAACTGAATTACAAAACAGAACAGAGTCACACATGCAGAAAACACACTATGGTTGCTTAACGGGAAAGGTGAGGTGGGGTGATACATAAAACAAGAGTTTCAAATTAGCTCAGATACCGTTCCATAAATCCAATATGGAATAGACAAGACCTACTCCTTGCTCAGAGAACTGGACTCAACACGCCCGATTCACCGCACAAGAATATATCTGACCAGTAATAATCTTAAAACCTATGTATTGATATCTCTCTGTTAGTGTGTCAAGTGGGTGTAAAGCGGCCTAAACACAGCCGTGAAAAGCAGCTAAACCCCATTATAAAAATAAATTACTTTTAAAAACCCATGAAACAAAGACAGGGAAAGAGAGAGAAATTCTTACACAATTCGTTCAGGGGCTGTGATGCAACCTGGATTGACCATATCTAGACCCACAGCTGGATGAGAGATAAGGGTGGACACTCTTGGGGCTGAGAGGTTTGGTGAGGTTGGGTGAGCAAACGCAGACCCTTTAAAGTAATACTGCGTGTTACCCATCGCATGGGTCCCAAATCTCCAGGTTCAAGGGCATCTTCCTACATCGACAACATGCATGAGAAACCCAGAAGATGGTACACCGTGTGATTGGGAAAGGTTTCTAAAACGCACCTCATTTCTCATCTCCTTGTGCTCGGGTTCGCCATTCCAGCCACTTTACTAGCAATCTCCCTACTTGGAGCATCAGCACCTTTAACCTCCTGTTCCGTACAGGTTGCAATTTGTCCTGAGGATGAACGGGAAGACGGGGAACCAATGAGAGACTAGCTCTTGGTGTTGGGACAGGCACAGGTCACTCTATTTTCCCATCAGGAAGAAGAATGAACCACAGGCTCAGCCTGCCCCCCGGAACCAGAACAGGGCCTGAAGCCATCCTGCGCTTTTGCGGCCGGCTCCCAAAAAAGCGACTTGTAAAATGGAGCTTCAGGGCACTGCAATTCACAAACCTGCAGAGTTATAAATGATAACTCTCGTCCACAAATATATTGAGGGAAGGCAAAGAAGAGGATTTGAAATCAAGGCAGAATTGCAGGAAACAGATTTCAGGAGGTAGATTCGAATCGCCTTTAAAGCACATGAAAAGCGGCAAAACGTTGACAATGATGCCCTTGGCCAAAAAGGGCGTATGCGTTTTTTCCTGAATATATTCAGGAAAAAACGCATACGCCCTTTTTGGCCAACCAAGCAACCTGGAAAGGCAAATCAGCGCGACAAAGAAGTCTCGCTTCCCATCGGTCAAAAGGGCCATGCTGAAAAAAGTGTCAAAACCAGAAATGCAGGACAGGCCATGGAGAAATGGGAGCCTTGCTACACTGATGGGCGGGATGTAAATTGCCAACATCCACTCTGGAGAAGTGTACGGTGTGTCCTGAAACATCTAAAAAACACAGCTTAGAGAGCATAGGGCACTTCCACGCATGGGGGGATAAAGCGGGAAAATTGAAAATCAGCAAGACACAAGCACCCCAAAGTTTAGGGCTGCTCTGTTGACAAGGACCTCCACTTCCTTCCACCTTAAATATCCCAGGAAAGGGAAAATTGGATAAAAAAGTTGTGGTCCTTATGTACAATGGAATATCACTCAGCCATGAAATCAAAGTCATAAGGCTAGTAGCAGCATGATGAGTGGATTTAGGTAAGACGATTCTAAGTGAAATAAGTCACACAGAAAAGGACACTTCTCATAAGGTGTCACTTATAGAGGGAATGTAAAAACCGTTACACTTGAACTGAATTACAAAACAGAACAGAGTCACACATGCAGAAAACACACTATGGCTGCTTAACGGGAAAGGTGAGGTGGGGTGATACATAAAACAAGAGTTTCAAATTAGCTCAGATACCGTTCCATAAACCCAATATGGAATAGACAAGACCTACTCCTTGCTCAGAGAACTGGACTCAACACGCCCGATTCACCGCACAAGAATATATCTGACCAGTAATAATCTTAAAACCTATGTATTGATATCTCTCTGTTAGTGTGTCAAGTGGGTGTAAAGCGGCCTAAACACAGCCGTGAAAAGCAGCTAAACCCCATTATAAAAATAAATTACTTTTAAAAACCCATGAAACAAAGACAGGGAAAGAGAGAGAAATTCTTACACAATTCGTTCAGGGGCTGTGATGCAACCTGGATTGACCATATCTAGACCCACAGCTGGATGAGACATAAGGGTGGACACTCTTGGGGCTGAGAGGTTTGGTGAGGTTGGGTGAGCAAACGCAGACCCTTTAAAGTAATACTGCGTGCTACCCATCGCATGGGTCCCAAATCTCCAGGTTCAAGGGCATCTTCCTACATCGAAAACATGCATGAGAAACCCAGAAGATGGTACACCGTGTGATGGGGAAAGGTTTCTAAAACGCACCTCATTTCTCATCTCCTTGTGCTCGGGTTCGCCATTCCAGCCACTTTACTAGCAATCTCCCTACTTGGAGCCTCAGCACCCTTAACCTCCTGTTCCGTACAGGTTGCAATTTGTCCTGAGGATGAACGGGAAGACGGGGAACCAATGAGAGACTAGCTCTTGGTGTTGGGACAGGCACAGGTCACTCTATTTTCCCATCAGGAAGAAGAATGAACCACAGGCTCAGCCTGCCCCCCGGAACCAGAACAGGGCCTGAAGCCATCCTGCGCTTTTGCGGCCGGCTCCCAAAAAAGGGACTTGTAAAATGGAGCTTCAGGGCACTGCAATTCACAAACCTGCAGAGTTATAAATGATAACTCTCGTCCACAAATATATTGAGGGAAGGCAAAGAAGAGGATTTGAAATCAAGGCAGAATTGCAGGAAACAGATTTCAGGAGGTAGATTCGAATCGCCTTTAAAGCACATGAAAAGCGGCAAAACGTTGACAATGATGCCCTTGGCCAAAAAGGGCGTATGCGTTTTTTCCTGAATATATTCAGGAAAAAACGCATACGCCCTTTTTGGCCAACCAAGCAACCTGGAAAGGCAAATCAGCGCGACAAAGAAGTCTCGCTTCCCATCGGTCAAAAGGGCCATGCTGAAAAAAGTGTCAAAACCAGAAATGCAGGACAGGCCATGGAGAAATGGGAGCCTTGCTACACTGATGGGCGGGATGTAAATTGCCAACATCCACTCTGGAGAAGTGTACGGTGTGTCCTGAAACATCTAAAAAACACAGCTTAGAGAGCATAGGGCACTTCCACGCATGGGGGGATAAAGCGGGAAAATTGAAAATCAGCAAGACACAAGCACCCCAAAGTTTAGGGCTGCTCTGTTGACAAGGACCTCCACTTCCTTCCACCTTAAATATCCCAGGAAAGGGAAAATTGGATAAAAAAGTTGTGGTCCTTATGTACAATGGAATATCACTCAGCCATGAAATCAAAGTCATAAGGCTAGTAGCAGCATGATGAGTGGATTTAGGTAAGACGATTCTAAGTGAAATAAGTCACACAGAAAAGGACACTTCTCATAAGGTGTCACTTATAGAGGGAATGTAAAAACCGTTACACTTGAACTGAATTACAAAACAGAACAGAGTCACACATGCAGAAAACACACTATGGCTGCTTAACGGGAAAGGTGAGGTGGGGTGATACATAAAACAAGAGTTTCAAATTAGCTCAGATACCGTTCCATAAACCCAATATGGAATAGACAAGACCTACTCCTTGCTCAGAGAACTGGACTCAACACGCCCGATTCACCGCACAAGAATATATCTGACCAGTAATAATCTTAAAACCTATGTATTGATATCTCTCTGTTAGTGTGTCAAGTGGGTGTAAAGCGGCCTAAACACAGCCGTGAAAAGCAGCTAAACCCCATTATAAAAATAAATTACTTTTAAAAACCCATGAAACAAAGACAGGGAAAGAGAGAGAAATTCTTACACAATTCGTTCAGGGGCTGTGATGCAACCTGGATTGACCATATCTAGACCCACAGCTGGATGAGACATAAGGGTGGACACTCTTGGGGCTGAGAGGTTTGGTGAGGTTGGGTGAGCAAACGCAGACCCTTTAAAGTAATACTGCGTGCTACCCATCGCATGGGTCCCAAATCTCCAGGTTCAAGGGCATCTTCCTACATCGACAACATGCATGAGAAACCCAGAAGATGGTACACCGTGTGATTGGGAAAGGTTTCTAAAACGCACCTCATTTCTCATCTCCTTGTGCTCGGGTTCGCCATTCCAGCCACTTTACTAGCAATCTCCCTACTTGGAGCATCAGCACCTTTAACCTCCTGTTCCGTACAGGTTGCAATTTGTCCTGAGGATGAACGGGAAGACGGGGAACCAATGAGAGACTAGCTCTTGGTGTTGGGACAGGCACAGGTCACTCTATTTTCCCATCAGGAAGAAGAATGAACCACAGGCTCAGCCTGCCCCCCGGAACCAGAACAGGGCCTGAAGCCATCCTGCGCTTTTGCGGCCGGCTCCCAAAAAAGCGACTTGTAAAATGGAGCTTCAGGGCACTGCAATTCACAAACCTGCAGAGTTATAAATGATAACTCTCGTCCACAAATATATTGAGGGAAGGCAAAGAAGAGGATTTGAAATCAAGGCAGAATTGCAGGAAACAGATTTCAGGAGGTAGATTCGAATCGCCTTTAAAGCACATGAAAAGCGGCAAAACGTTGACAATGATGCCCTTGGCCAAAAAGGGCGTATGCGTTTTTTCCTGAATATATTCAGGAAAAAACGCATACGCCCTTTTTGGCCAACCAAGCAACCTGGAAAGGCAAATCAGCGCGACAAAGAAGTCTCGCTTCCCATCGGTCAAAAGGGCCATGCTGAAAAAAGTGTCAAAACCAGAAATGCAGGACAGGCCATGGAGAAATGGGAGCCTTGCTACACTGATGGGCGGGATGTAAATTGCCAACAGCCACTCTGGAGAAGTGTACGGTGTGTCCTGAAACATCTAAAAAACACAGCTTAGAGAGCATAGGGCACTTCCACGCATGGGGGGATAAAGTGGGAAAATTGAAAATCAGCAAGACACAAGCACCCCAAAGTTTAGGGCTGCTCTGTTGACAAGGACCTCCACTTCCTTCCACCTTCAATATCCCAGGAAAGCGAAAAATGGATAAAAAAGTTGTGGTCCTTATGTACAATGGAATATCACTCAGCCATGAAATCAAAGTCATAAGGCTAGTAGCAGCATGATGAGTGGATTTAGGTAAGACGATTCTAAGTGAAATAAGTCACACAGAAAAGGACACTTCTCATAAGGTGTCACTTATAGAGGGAATGTAAAAACCGTTACACTTGAACTGAATTACAAAACAGAACAGAGTCACACATGCAGAAAACACACTATGGCTGCTTAACGGGAAAGGTGAGGTGGGGTGATACATAAAACAAGAGTTTCAAATTAGCTCAGATACCGTTCCATAAACCCAATATGGAATAGACAAGACCTACTCCTTGCTCAGAGAACTGGACTCAACACGCCCGATTCACCGCACAAGAATATATCTGACCAGTAATAATCTTAAAACCTATGTATTGATATCTCTCTGTTAGTGTGTCAAGTGGGTGTAAAGCGGCCTAAACACAGCCGTGAAAAGCAGCTAAACCCCATTATAAAAATAAATTACTTTTAAAAACCCATGAAACAAAGACAGGGAAAGAGAGAGAAATTCTTACACAATTCGTTCAGGGGCTGTGATGCAACCTGGATTGACCATATCTAGACCCACAGCTGGATGAGACATAAGGGTGGACACTCTTGGGGCTGAGAGGTTTGGTGAGGTTGGGTGAGCAAACGCAGACCCTTTAAAGTAATACTGCGTGCTACCCATCGCATGGGTCCCAAATCTCCAGGTTCAAGGGCATCTTCCTACATCGAAAACATGCATGAGAAACCCAGAAGATGGTACACCGTGTGATGGGGAAAGGTTTCTAAAACGCACCTCATTTCTCATCTCCTTGTGCTCGGGTTCGCCATTCCAGCCACTTTACTAGCAATCTCCCTACTTGGAGCATCAGCACCTTTAACCTCCTGTTCCGTACAGGTTGCAATTTGTCCTGAGGATGAACGGGAAGACGGGGAACCAATGAGAGACTAGCTCTTGGTGTTGGGACAGGCACAGGTCACTCTATTTTCCCATCAGGAAGAAGAATGAACCACAGGCTCAGCCTGCCCCCCCGGAACCAGAACAGGGCCTGAAGCCATCCTGCGCTTTTGCGGCCGGCTCCCAAAAAAGCGACTTGTAAAATGGAGCTTCAGGGCACTGCAATTCACAAACCTGCAGAGTTATAAATGATAACTCTCGTCCACAAATATATTGAGGGAAGGCAAAGAAGAGGATTTGAAATCAAGGCAGAATTGCAGGAAACAGATTTCAGGAGGTAGATTCGAATCGCCTTTAAAGCACATGAAAAGCGGCAAAACGTTGACAATGATGCCCTTGGCCAAAAAGGGCGTATGCGTTTTTTCCTGAATATATTCAGGAAAAAACGCATACGCCCTTTTTGGCCAACCAAGCAACCTGGAAAGGCAAATCAGCGCGACAAAGAAGTCTCGCTTCCCATCGGTCAAAAGGGCCATGCTGAAAAAAGTGTCAAAACCAGAAATGCAGGACAGGCCATGGAGAAATGGGAGCCTTGCTACACTGATGGGCGGGATGTAAATTGCCAACAGCCACTCTGGAGAAGTGTACGGTGTGTCCTGAAACATCTAAAAAACACAGCTTAGAGAGCATAGGGCACTTCCACGCATGGGGGGATAAAGTGGGAAAATTGAAAATCAGCAAGACACAAGCACCCCAAAGTTTAGGGCTGCTCTGTTGACAAGGACCTCCACTTCCTTCCACCTTCAATATCCCAGGAAAGCGAAAAATGGATAAAAAAGTTGTGGTCCTTATGTACAATGGAATATCACTCAGCCATGAAATCAATGTCATAAGGCTAGTAGCAGCATGATGAGTGGATTTAGGTAAGACGATTCTAAGTGAAATAAGTCACACAGAAAAGGACACTTCTCATAAGGTGTCACTTATAGAGGGAATGTAAAAACCGTTACACTTGAACTGAATTACAAAACAGAACAGAGTCACACATGCAGAAAACACACTATGGTTGCTTAACGGGAAAGGTGAGGTGGGGTGATACATAAAACAAGAGTTTCAAATTAGCTCAGATACCGTTCCATAAATCCAATATGGAATAGACAAGACCTACTCCTTGCTCAGAGAACTGGACTCAACACGCCCGATTCACCGCACAAGAATATATCTGACCAGTAATAATCTTAAAACCTATGTATTGATATCTCTCTGTTAGTGTGTCAAGTGGGTGTAAAGCGGCCTAAACACAGCCGTGAAAAGCAGCTAAACCCCATTATAAAAATAAATTACTTTTAAAAACCCATGAAACAAAGACAGGGAAAGAGAGAGAAATTCTTACACAATTCGTTCAGGGGCTGTGATGCAACCTGGATTGACCATATCTAGACCCACAGCTGGATGAGAGATAAGGGTGGACACTCTTGGGGCTGAGAGGTTTGGTGAGGTTGGGTGAGCAAACGCAGACCCTTTAAAGTAATACTGCGTGTTACCCATCGCATGGGTCCCAAATCTCCAGGTTCAAGGGCATCTTCCTACATCGACAACATGCATGAGAAACCCAGAAGATGGTACACCGTGTGATTGGGAAAGGTTTCTAAAACGCACCTCATTTCTCATCTCCTTGTGCTCGGGTTCGCCATTCCAGCCACTTTACTAGCAATCTCCCTACTTGGAGCATCAGCACCTTTAACCTCCTGTTCCGTACAGGTTGCAATTTGTCCTGAGGATGAACGGGAAGACGGGGAACCAATGAGAGACTAGCTCTTGGTGTTGGGACAGGCACAGGTCACTCTATTTTCCCATCAGGAAGAAGAATGAACCACAGGCTCAGCCTGCCCCCCGGAACCAGAACAGGGCCTGAAGCCATCCTGCGCTTTTGCGGCCGGCTCCCAAAAAAGCGACTTGTAAAATGGAGCTTCAGGGCACTGCAATTCACAAACCTGCAGAGTTATAAATGATAACTCTCGTCCACAAATATATTGAGGGAAGGCAAAGAAGAGGATTTGAAATCAAGGCAGAATTGCAGGAAACAGATTTCAGGAGGTAGATTCGAATCGCCTTTAAAGCACATGAAAAGCGGCAAAACGTTGACAATGATGCCCTTGGCCAAAAAGGGCGTATGCGTTTTTTCCTGAATATATTCAGGAAAAAACGCATACGCCCTTTTTGGCCAACCAAGCAACCTGGAAAGGCAAATCAGCGCGACAAAGAAGTCTCGCTTCCCATCGGTCAAAAGGGCCATGCTGAAAAAAGTGTCAAAACCAGAAATGCAGGACAGGCCATGGAGAAATGGGAGCCTTGCTACACTGATGGGCGGGATGTAAATTGCCAACATCCACTCTGGAGAAGTGTACGGTGTGTCCTGAAACATCTAAAAAACACAGCTTAGAGAGCATAGGGCACTTCCACGCATGGGGGGATAAAGCGGGAAAATTGAAAATCAGCAAGACACAAGCACCCCAAAGTTTAGGGCTGCTCTGTTGACAAGGACCTCCACTTCCTTCCACCTTAAATATCCCAGGAAAGGGAAAATTGGATAAAAAAGTTGTGGTCCTTATGTACAATGGAATATCACTCAGCCATGAAATCAAAGTCATAAGGCTAGTAGCAGCATGATGAGTGGATTTAGGTAAGACGATTCTAAGTGAAATAAGTCACACAGAAAAGGACACTTCTCATAAGGTGTCACTTATAGAGGGAATGTAAAAACCGTTACACTTGAACTGAATTACAAAACAGAACAGAGTCACACATGCAGAAAACACACTATGGCTGCTTAACGGGAAAGGTGAGGTGGGGTGATACATAAAACAAGAGTTTCAAATTAGCTCAGATACCGTTCCATAAACCCAATATGGAATAGACAAGACCTACTCCTTGCTCAGAGAACTGGACTCAACACGCCCGATTCACCGCACAAGAATATATCTGACCAGTAATAATCTTAAAACCTATGTATTGATATCTCTCTGTTAGTGTGTCAAGTGGGTGTAAAGCGGCCTAAACACAGCCGTGAAAAGCAGCTAAACCCCATTATAAAAATAAATTACTTTTAAAAACCCATGAAACAAAGACAGGGAAAGAGAGAGAAATTCTTACACAATTCGTTCAGGGGCTGTGATGCAACCTGGATTGACCATATCTAGACCCACAGCTGGATGAGACATAAGGGTGGACACTCTTGGGGCTGAGAGGTTTGGTGAGGTTGGGTGAGCAAACGCAGACCCTTTAAAGTAATACTGCGTGCTACCCATCGCATGGGTCCCAAATCTCCAGGTTCAAGGGCATCTTCCTACATCGAAAACATGCATGAGAAACCCAGAAGATGGTACACCGTGTGATGGGGAAAGGTTTCTAAAACGCACCTCATTTCTCATCTCCTTGTGCTCGGGTTCGCCATTCCAGCCACTTTACTAGCAATCTCCCTACTTGGAGCCTCAGCACCCTTAACCTCCTGTTCCGTACAGGTTGCAATTTGTCCTGAGGATGAACGGGAAGACGGGGAACCAATGAGAGACTAGCTCTTGGTGTTGGGACAGGCACAGGTCACTCTATTTTCCCATCAGGAAGAAGAATGAACCACAGGCTCAGCCTGCCCCCCGGAACCAGAACAGGGCCTGAAGCCATCCTGCGCTTTTGCGGCCGGCTCCCAAAAAAGGGACTTGTAAAATGGAGCTTCAGGGCACTGCAATTCACAAACCTGCAGAGTTATAAATGATAACTCTCGTCCACAAATATATTGAGGGAAGGCAAAGAAGAGGATTTGAAATCAAGGCAGAATTGCAGGAAACAGATTTCAGGAGGTAGATTCGAATCGCCTTTAAAGCACATGAAAAGCGGCAAAACGTTGACAATGATGCCCTTGGCCAAAAAGGGCGTATGCGTTTTTTCCTGAATATATTCAGGAAAAAACGCATACGCCCTTTTTGGCCAACCAAGCAACCTGGAAAGGCAAATCAGCGCGACAAAGAAGTCTCGCTTCCCATCGGTCAAAAGGGCCATGCTGAAAAAAGTGTCAAAACCAGAAATGCAGGACAGGCCATGGAGAAATGGGAGCCTTGCTACACTGATGGGCGGGATGTAAATTGCCAACATCCACTCTGGAGAAGTGTACGGTGTGTCCTGAAACATCTAAAAAACACAGCTTAGAGAGCATAGGGCACTTCCACGCATGGGGGGATAAAGTGGGAAAATTGAAAATCAGCAAGACACAAGCACCCCAAAGTTTAGGGCTGCTCTGTTGACAAGGACCTCCACTTCCTTCCACCTTAAATATCCCAGGAAAGGGAAAATTGGATAAAAAAGTTGTGGTCCTTATGTACAATGGAATATCACTCAGCCATGAAATCAAAGTCATAAGGCTAGTAGCAGCATGATGAGTGGATTTAGGTAAGACGATTCTAAGTGAAATAAGTCACACAGAAAAGGACACTTCTCATAAGGTGTCACTTATAGAGGGAATGTAAAAACCGTTACACTTGAACTGAATTACAAAACAGAACAGAGTCACACATGCAGAAAACACACTATGGCTGCTTAACGGGAAAGGTGAGGTGGGGTGATACATAAAACAAGAGTTTCAAATTAGCTCAGATACCGTTCCATAAACCCAATATGGAATAGACAAGACCTACTCCTTGCTCAGAGAACTGGACTCAACACGCCCGATTCACCGCACAAGAATATATCTGACCAGTAATAATCTTAAAACCTATGTATTGATATCTCTCTGTTAGTGTGTCAAGTGGGTGTAAAGCGGCCTAAACACAGCCGTGAAAAGCAGCTAAACCCCATTATAAAAATAAATTACTTTTAAAAACCCATGAAACAAAGACAGGGAAAGAGAGAGAAATTCTTACACAATTCGTTCAGGGGCTGTGATGCAACCTGGATTGACCATATCTAGACCCACAGCTGGATGAGACATAAGGGTGGACACTCTTGGGGCTGAGAGGTTTGGTGAGGTTGGGTGAGCAAACGCAGACCCTTTAAAGTAATACTGCGTGCTACCCATCGCATGGGTCCCAAATCTCCAGGTTCAAGGGCATCTTCCTACATCGACAACATGCATGAGAAACCCAGAAGATGGTACACCGTGTGATTGGGAAAGGTTTCTAAAACGCACCTCATTTCTCATCTCCTTGTGCTCGGGTTCGCCATTCCAGCCACTTTACTAGCAATCTCCCTACTTGGAGCATCAGCACCTTTAACCTCCTGTTCCGTACAGGTTGCAATTTGTCCTGAGGATGAACGGGAAGACGGGGAACCAATGAGAGACTAGCTCTTGGTGTTGGGACAGGCACAGGTCACTCTATTTTCCCATCAGGAAGAAGAATGAACCACAGGCTCAGCCTGCCCCCCGGAACCAGAACAGGGCCTGAAGCCATCCTGCGCTTTTGCGGCCGGCTCCCAAAAAAGCGACTTGTAAAATGGAGCTTCAGGGCACTGCAATTCACAAACCTGCAGAGTTATAAATGATAACTCTCGTCCACAAATATATTGAGGGAAGGCAAAGAAGAGGATTTGAAATCAAGGCAGAATTGCAGGAAACAGATTTCAGGAGGTAGATTCGAATCGCCTTTAAAGCACATGAAAAGCGGCAAAACGTTGACAATGATGCCCTTGGCCAAAAAGGGCGTATGCGTTTTTTCCTGAATATATTCAGGAAAAAACGCATACGCCCTTTTTGGCCAACCAAGCAACCTGGAAAGGCAAATCAGCGCGACAAAGAAGTCTCGCTTCCCATCGGTCAAAAGGGCCATGCTGAAAAAAGTGTCAAAACCAGAAATGCAGGACAGGCCATGGAGAAATGGGAGCCTTGCTACACTGATGGGCGGGATGTAAATTGCCAACAGCCACTCTGGAGAAGTGTACGGTGTGTCCTGAAACATCTAAAAAACACAGCTTAGAGAGCATAGGGCACTTCCACGCATGGGGGGATAAAGTGGGAAAATTGAAAATCAGCAAGACACAAGCACCCCAAAGTTTAGGGCTGCTCTGTTGACAAGGACCTCCACTTCCTTCCACCTTCAATATCCCAGGAAAGCGAAAAATGGATAAAAAAGTTGTGGTCCTTATGTACAATGGAATATCACTCAGCCATGAAATCAATGTCATAAGGCTAGTAGCAGCATGATGAGTGGATTTAGGTACGACGATTTTAACTGAAATAAGTCACAGAGAAAAGGACACTTCTCATAAGGTGTCACTTATAGAGGGAATGTAAAAACCGTTACACTTGAACTGAATTACAAAACAGAACAGAGTCACACATGCAGAAAACACACTATGGCTGCTTAACGGGAAAGGTGAGGTGGGGTGATACATAAAACAAGAGTTTCAAATTAGCTCAGATACCGTTCCATAAACCCAATATGGAATAGACAAGACCTACTCCTTGCTCAGAGAACTGGACTCAACACGCCCGATTCACCGCACAAGAATATATCTGACCAGTAATAATCTTAAAACCTATGTATTGATATCTCTCTGTTAGTGTGTCAAGTGGGTGTAAAGCGGCCTAAACACAGCCGTGAAAAGCAGCTAAACCCCATTATAAAAATAAATTACTTTTAAAAACCCATGAAACAAAGACAGGGAAAGAGAGAGAAATTCTTACACAATTCGTTCAGGGGCTGTGATGCAACCTGGATTGACCATATCTAGACCCACAGCTGGATGAGACATAAGGGTGGACACTCTTGGGGCTGAGAGGTTTGGTGAGGTTGGGTGAGCAAACGCAGACCCTTTAAAGTAATACTGCGTGCTACCCATCGCATGGGTCCCAAATCTCCAGGTTCAAGGGCATCTTCCTACATCGAAAACATGCATGAGAAACCCAGAAGATGGTACACCGTGTGATGGGGAAAGGTTTCCAAAACGCACCTCATTTCTCATCTCCTTGTGCTCGGGTTCGCCATTCCAGCCACTTTACTAGCAATCTCCCTACTTGGAGCCTCAGCACCTTTAACCTCCTGTTCCATACAGGTTGCAATTTGTCCTGAGGATGAACGGGAAGACGGGGAACCAATGAGAGACTAGCTCTTGGTGTTGGGACAGGCACAGGTCACTCTATTTTCCCATCAGGAGGAAGAATGAACCACAGGCTCAGCCTGCCCCCCGGAACCAGAACATGGCCTGAAGCCATCCTGCGCTTTTGCGGCCGGCTCCCAAAAAAGCGACTTGTAAAATGGAGCTTCAGGGCACTGCAATTCACAAACCTGCAGAGTTATAAATGATAACTCTCGTCCACAAATATATTGAGGGAAGGCAAAGAAGAGGATTTGAAATCAAGGCAGAATTGCAGGAAACAGATTTCAGGAGGTAGATTCGAATCGCCTTTAAAGCACATGAAAAGCGGCAAAACGTTGACAATGATGCCCTTGGCCAAAAAGGGCGTATGCGTTTTTTCCTGAATATATTCAGGAAAAAACGCATACGCCCTTTTTGGCCAACCAAGCAACCTGGAAAGGCAAATCAGCGCGACAAAGAAGTCTCGCTTCCCATCGGTCAAAAGGGCCATGCTGAAAAAAGTGTCAAAACCAGAAATGCAGGACAGGCCATGGAGAAATGGGAGCCTTGCTACACTGATGGGCGGGATGTACATTGCCAACAGCCACTCTGGAGAAGTGTACGGTGTGTCCTGAAACATCTCAAAAACACAGCTTAGAGAGCATAGGGCACTTCCACGCATGGGGGGATAAAGTGGGAAAATTGAAAATCAGCAAGACACAAGCACCCCAAAGTTTAGGGCTGCTCTGTTGACAAGGACCTCCACTTCCTTCCACCTTAAATATCCCAGGAAAGCGAAAAATGGATAAAAAAGTTGTGATCCTTATGTACAATGGAATATCACTCAGCCATGAAATCAATGTCATAAGGCTAGTAGCAGCATGATGAGTGGATTTAGGTAAGACGATTCTAAGTGAAATAAGTCACACAGAAAAGGACACTTCTCATAAGGTGTCACTTATAGAGGGAATGTAAAAACCATTACACTTGAACTGAATTACAAAACAGAACAGAGTCACACATGCAGAAAACACACTATGGCTGCTTAACGGGAAAGGTGAGGTGGGGTGATACATAAAACAAGAGTTTCAAATTAGCTCAGATACCGTTCCATAAACCCAATATGGAATAGACAAGACCTACTCCTTGCTCAGAGAACTGGACTCAACACGCCCGATTCACCGCACAAGAATATATCTGACCAGTAATAATCTTAAAACCTATGTATTGATATCTCTCTGTTAGTGTGTCAAGTGGGTGTAAAGCGGCCTAAACACAGCCGTGAAAAGCAGCTAAACCCCATTATAAAAATAAATTACTTTTAAAAACCCATGAAACAAAGACAGGGAAAGAGAGAGAAATTCTTACACAATTCGTTCAGGGGCTGTGATGCAACCTGGATTGACCATATCTAGACCCACAGCTGGATGAGACATAAGGGTGGACACTCTTGGGGCTGAGAGGTTTGGTGAGGTTGGGTGAGCAAACGCAGACCCTTTAAAGTAATACTGCGTGCTACCCATCGCATGGGTCCCAAATCTCCAGGTTCAAGGGCATCTTCCTACATCGAAAACATGCATGAGAAACCCAGAAGATGGTACACCGTGTGATGGGGAAAGGTTTCTAAAACGCACCTCATTTCTCATCTCCTTGTGCTCGGGTTCGCCATTCCAGCCACTTTACTAGCAATCTCCCTACTTGGAGCATCAGCACCTTTAACCTCCTGTTCCGTACAGGTTGCAATTTGTCCTGAGGATGAACGGGAAGACGGGGAACCAATGAGAGACTAGCTCTTGGTGTTGGGACAGGCACAGGTCACTCTATTTTCCCATCAGGAAGAAGAATTAACCACAGGCTCAGCCTGCCCCCCGGAACCAGAACAGGGCCTGAAGCCATCCTGCGCTTTTGCGGCCGGCTCCCGAAAAAGCGACTTGTAAAATGGAGCTTCAGGGCACTGCAATTCACAAACCTGCAGAGTTATAAATGACAACTCTCGTCCACAAATATATTGAGGGAAGGCAAAGAAGAGGATTAGAAATCAAGGCAGAATTGCAGGAAACAGATTTCAGGAGGTAGATTCGAATCGCCTTTAAAGCACATGAAAAGCGGCAAAACGTTGACAATGATGCCCTTGGCCAAAAAGGGCGTATGCGTTTTTTCCTGAATATATTCAGGAAAAAACACTTACGCCCTTTTTGGCCAACCAAGCAACCTGGAAAGGCAAATCAGCGCTACAAAGAAGTCTCGCTTCCCATCGGTCAAAAGGGCCATGCTGAAAAAAGTGTCAAAACCAGAAATGCAGGACAGGCCATGGAGAAATGGGAGCCTTGCTACACTGATGGGCGGGATGTACATTGCCAACAGCCACTCTGGAGAAGTGTACGGTGTGTCCTGAAACATCTAAAAAACACAGCTTAGAGAGCATAGGGCACTTCCACGCATGGGGGGATAAAGTGGGAAAATTGAAAATCAGCAAGACGCAAGCACCCCAAAGTTTAGGGCTGCTCTGTTGACAAGGACCTCCACTTCCTTCCTCCTTAAATATCCCAGGAAAGCGAAAAATGGATAAAAAAGTTGTGATCCTTATGTACAATGGAATATCACTCAGCCATGAAATCAATGTCATAAGGCTAGTAGCAGCATGATGAGTGGATTTAGGTAAGACGATTCTAAGTGAAATAAGTCACACAGAAAAGGACACTTCTCATAAGGTGTCACTTATAGAGGGAATGTAAAAACCGTTACACTTGAACTGAATTACAAAACAGAACAGAGTCACACATGCAGAAAACACACTATGGCGGCTTAACGGGAAAGGTGAGGTGGGGTGATACATAAAACAAGAGTTTCAAATTAGCTCAGATACCGTTCCATAAACCCAATATGTAATAGACAAGACCTACTCCTTGCTCAGAGAACTGGACTCAACACGCCCGATTCACCGCACAAGAATATATCTGACCAGTAATAATCTTAAAATCTATGTATTGATATCTCTCTGTTAGTGTGTCAAGTGGGTGTAAAGCGGCCTAAACACAGCCGTGAAAAGGAGCTAAACCCCATTATAAAAATAAATTACTTTTAAAAACCCATGAAACAAAGACAGGGAAAGAGAGAGAAATTCTTACACAATTCGTTCAGGGGCTGTGATGCAACCTGGATTGACCATATCTAGACCCACAGCTGGATGAGACATAAGGGTGGACACTCTTGGGGCTGAGAGCTTTGGTGAGGTTGGGTGAGCAAACGCAGACCCTTTAAAGTAATACTGCGTGCTACCCATCGCATGGGTCCCAAATCTCCAGGTTCAAGGGCATCTTCCTACATCGAAAACATGCATGAGAAACCCAGAAGATGGTACACCGTGTGATGGGGAAAGGTTTCTAAAACGCACCTCATTTCTCATCTCCTTGTACTCGGGTTCGCCATTCCAGCCACTTTACTAGCAATCTCCCTACTTGGAGCATCAGCACCTTTAACCTCCTGTTCCGTACAGGTTGCAATTTGTCCTGAGGATGAACGGGAAGACGGGGAACCAATGAGAGACTAGCTCTTGGTTTTGGGACAGGCACAGGTCACTCTATTTTCCCATCAGGAAGAAGAATTAACCACAGGCTCAGCCTGCCCCCCGGAACCAGAACAGGGCCTGAAGCCATTCTGCGCTTTTGCGGCCGGCTCCCGAAAAAGCGACTTGTAAAATGGAGCTTCAGGGCACTGCAATTCACAAACCTGCAGAGTTATAAATGACAACTCTCGTCCACAAATATATTGAGGGAAGGCAAAGAAGAGGATTAGAAATCAAGGCAGAATTGCAGGAAACAGTTTTCAGGAGGTAGATACGAATCGCCTTTAAAGCACATGAAAAGCGGCAAAACGTTGACAATGATGCCCTTGGCCAAAAAGGGCGTATGCGTTTTTTCCTGAATATATTCAGGAAACAACGCATACGCCCTTTTTGGCCAACCAAGCAACCTGGAAAGGCAAATCAGCGCGACAAAGAAGTCTCGCTTCCCATCGGTCAAAAGGGCCATGCTGAAAAAAGTGTCAAAACCAGAAATGCAGGACAGGCCATGGAGAAATGGGAGCCTTGCTACACTGATGGGCGGGATGTACATTGCCAACAGCCACTCTGGAGAAGTGTACGGTGTGTCCTGAAACATCTAAAAAACACAGCTTAGAGAGCATAGGGCACTTCCACGCATGGGGGGATAAAGCGGGAAAATTGAAAATCAGCAAGACACAAGCACCCCAAAGTTTAGGGCTGCTCTGTTGACAAGGACCTCCTCTTCCTTCCACCTTAAATATCCCAGGAAAGCGAAAAATGGATAAAAAATTTGTGGTCCTTATGTACAATGGAATATCACTCAGCCATGAAATCAATGTCATAAGGCTAGTAGCAGCATGATGAGTGGATTTAGGTAAGACGATTCTAAGTGAAATAAGTCACACAGAAAAGGACACTTCTCATAAGGTGTCACTTATAGAGGGAATGTAAAAACCGTTACACTTGAACTGAATTACAAAACAGAACAGAGTCACACATGCAGAAAACACACTATGGCTGCTTAACGGGAAAGGTGAGGTGGGGTGATACATAAAACAAGAGTTTCAAATTAGCTCAGATACCGTTCCATAAACCCAATATGGAATAGACAAGACCTACTCCTTGCTCAGAGAACTGGACTCAACACGCCCGATTCACCGCACAAGAATATATCTGACCAGTAATAATCTTAAAACCTATGTATTGATATCTCTCTGTTAGTGTGTCAAGTGGGTGTAAAGCGGCCTAAACACAGCCGTGAAAAGCAGCTAAACCCCATTATAAAAATAAATTACTTTTAAAAACCCATGAAACAAAGACAGGGAAAGAGAGAGAAATTCTTACACAATTCGTTCAGGGGCTGTGATGCAACCTGGATTGACCATATCTAGACCCACAGCTGGATGAGACATAAGGGTGGACACTCTTGGGGCTGAGAGGTTTGGTGAGGTTGGGTGAGCAAACGCAGACCCTTTAAAGTAATACCGCGTGCTACCCATCGCATGGGTCCGAAATCTCCAGGTTCAAGGGCATCTTCCTACATCGAAAACATGCATGAGAAACCCAGAAGATGGTACACCGTGTGATGGGGAAAGGTTTCTAAAACGCACCTCATTTCTCATCTCCTTGTGCTCGAGTTCGCCATTCCAACCACTTTACTAGCAATCTCCCTACTTGGAGCATCAGCACCTTTAACCTCCTGTTCCGTACAGGTTGCAATTTGTCCTGAGGATGAACGGGAAGACGGGGAACCAATGAGAGACTAGCTCTTGGTGTTGGGACAGGCACAGGTCACTCTATTTTCCCATCAGGAAGAAGAATTAACCACAGGCTCAGCCTGCCCCCCGGAACCAGAACAGGGCCTGAAGCCATCCGGCGCTTTTGCGGCCGGCTCCCGAAAAAGCGACTTGTAAAATGGAGCTTCAGGGCACTGCAATTCACAAACCTGCAGAGTTATAAATGATAACTCTCGTCCACAAATATATTGAGGGAAGGCAAAGAAGAGGATTAGAAATCAAGGCAGAATTGCAGGAAACAGATTTCAGGAGGTAGATTCGAATCGCCTTTAAAGCACATGAAAAGCGGCAAAACGTTGACAATGATGCCCTTGGCCAAAAAGGGCGTATGCGTTTTTTCCTGAATATATTCAGGAAAAAACGCATACGCCCTTTTTGGCCAACCAAGCAACCTGGAAAGGCAAATCAGCGCTACAAAGAAGTCTCGCTTCCCATCGGTCAAAAGGGCCATGCTGAAAAAAGTGTCAAAATCAGAAATGCAGGACAGGCCATGGAGAAATGGGAGCCTTGCTACAATGATGGGCGGGATGTACATTGCCAACAGCCACTCTGGAGAAGTGTACGGTGTGTCCTGAAACATCTAAAAAACACAGCTTAGAGAGCATAGGGCACTTCCACGCATGGGGGGATAAAGTGGGAAAATTGAAAATCAGCAAGACACAAGCACCCCAAAGTTTAGGGCTGCTCTGTTGACAAGGACCTCCACTTCCTTCCACCTTAAATATCCCAGGAAAGCGAAAAATGGATAAAAAAGTTGTGGTCCTTATGTACAATGGAATATCACTCAGCCATGAAATCAATGTCATAAGGCTAGTAGCAGCATGATGAGTGGATTTAGGTAAGACGATTCTAAGTGAAATAAGTCACACAGAAAAGGACACTTCTCATAAGGTGTCACTTATAGAGGGAATGTAAAAACCGTTACACTTGAACTGAATTACAAAACAGAACAGAGTCACACATGCAGAAAACACACTATGGCTGCTTAACGGGAAAGGTGAGGTGGGGTGATACATAAAACAAGAGTTTCAAATTAGCTCAGATACCGTTCCATAAACCCAATATGGAATAGACAAGACCTACTCCTTGCTCAGAGAACTGGACTCAACACGCCCGATTCACCGCACAAGAATATATCTGACCAGTAATAATCTTAAAACCTATGTATTGATATCTCTCTGTTAGTGTGTCAAGTGGGTGTAAAGCGGCCTAAACACAGCCGTGAAAAGCAGCTAAACCCCATTATAAAAATAAATTACTTTTAAAAACCCATGAAACAAAGACAGGGAAAGAGAGAGAAATTCTTACACAATTCGTTCAGGGGCTGTGATGCAACCTGGATTGACCATATCTAGACCCACAGCTGGATGAGACATAAGGGTGGACACTCTTGGGGCTGAGAGGTTTGGTGAGGTTGGGTGAGCAAACGCAGACCCTTTAAAGTAATACTGCGTGCTACCCATCGCATGGGTCCCAAATCTCCAGGTTCAAGGGCATCTTCCTACATCGAAAACATGCATGAGAAACCCAGAAGATGGTACACCGTGTGATGGGGAAAGGTTTCTAAAACGCACCTCATTTCTCATCTCCTTGTGCTCGGGTTCGCCATTCCAGCCACTTTACTAGCAATCTCCCTACTTGGAGCATCAGCACCTTTAACCTCCTGTTCCGTACAGGTTGCAATTTGTCCTGAGGATGAACGGGAAGACGGGGAACCAATGATAGACTAGCTCTTGGTGTTGGGACAGGCACAGGTCACTCTATTTTCCCATCAGGAAGAAGAATTAACCACAGGCTCAGCCTGCCCCCCGGAACCAGAACAGGGCCTGAAGCCATCCTGCGCTTTTGCGGCCGGCTCCCGAAAAAGCGACTTGTAAAATGGAGCTTTAGGGCACTGCAATTCACAAACCTGCAGAGTTATAAATGATAACTCTCGTCCACAAATATATTGAGGGAAGGCAAAGAAGAGGATTAGAAATCAAGGCAGAATTGCAGGAAACAGATTTCAGGAGGTAGATTCGAATCGCTTTTAAAGCACATGAAAAGCGGCAAAACGTTGACAATGATGCCCTTGGCCAAAAAGGGCGTATGCGTTTTTTCCTGAATATATTCAGGAAAAAACGCATACGCCCTTTTTGGCCAACCAAGCAACCTGGAAAGGCAAATCAGCGCTACAAAGAAGTCTCGCTTCCCATCGGTCAAAAGGGCCATGCTGAAAAAAGTGTCAAAACCAGAAATGCAGGACAGGCCATGGAGAAATGGGAGCCTTGCTACACTGATGGGCGGGATGTACATTGCCAACAGCCACTCTGGAGAAGTGTACGGTGTGTCCTGAAACATCTCAAAAACACAGCTTAGAGAGCATAGGGCACTTCCACGCATGGGGGGATAAAGTGGGAAAATTGAAAATCAGCAAGAAGCAAGCACCCCAAAGATTAGGGCTGCTCTGTTGACAAGGACCTCCACTTCCTTCCACCTTAAATATCCCAGGAAAACGAAAAATGGATAAAAAATTTCTGGTCCTTATGTACAATGGAATATCACTCAGCCATGAAATCAATGTCATAAGGCTAGTAGCAGCATGATGAGTGGATTTAGGTAAGACGATTCTAAGTGAAATAAGTCACACAGAAAAGGACACTTCTCATAAGGTGTCACTTATAGAGGGAATGTAAAAACCGTTACACTTGAACTGAATTACAAAACAGAACAGAGTCACACATGCAGAAAACACACTATGGCTGCTTAACGGGAAAGGTGAGGTGGGGTGATACATAAAACAAGAGTTTCACATTAGCTCAGATACCGTTCCATAAACCCAATATGTAATAGACAAGACCTACTCCTTGCTCAGAGAACTGGACTCAACACGCCCGATTCACCGCACAAGAATATATCTGACCAGTAATAATCTTAAAACCTATGTATTGATATCTCTCTGTTAGTGTGTCAAGTGGGTGTAAAGCGGCCTAAACACAGCCGTGAAAAGCAGCTAAACCCCATTATAAAAATAAATTACTTTTAAAAACCCATGAAACAAAGACAGGGAAAGAGAGAGAAATTCTTACACAATTCGTTCAGGGGCTGTGATGCAACCTGGATTGACCATATCTAGACCCACAGCTGGATGAGACATAAGGGTGGACACTCTTGGGGCTGAGAGGTTTGGTGAGGTTGGGTGAGCAAACGCAGACCCTTTAAAGTAATACTGCGTGCTACCCATCACATGGGTCCCAAATCTCCAGGTTCAAGGGCATCTTCTTACATCGAAAACATGCATGAGAAACCCAGAAGATGGTACACCGTGTGATGGGGAAAGGTTTCTAAAACGCACCTCATTTCTCATCTCCTTGTGCTCGGGTTCGCCATTCCAGCCACTTTACTAGCAATCTCCCTACTTGGAGCCTCAGCACCTTTAACCTCCTGTTCCGTACAGGTTGCAATTTGTCCTGAGGATGAACGGGAAGACGGGGAACCAATGAGAGACTAGCTCTTGGTGTTGGGACAGGCACAGGTCACTCTATTTTCCCATCAGGAAGAAGAATTAACCACAGGCTCAGCCTGCCCCCCGGAACCAGAACAGGGCCTGAAGCCATCCTGCGCTTTTGCGGCCGGCTCCCGAAAAAGCGACTTGTAAAATGGAGCTTCAGGGCACTGCAATTCACAAACCTGCAGAGTTATAAATGATAACTCTCGTCCACAAATATATTGAGGGAAGGCAAAGAAGAGGATTAGAAATCAAGGCAGAATTGCAGGAAACAGATTTCAGGAGGTAGATTCGAATCGCCTTTAAAGCACATGAAAAGCGGCAAAACGTTGACAATGATGCCCTTGGCCAAAAAGGGCGTATGCGTTTTTTCCTGAATATATTCAGGAAAAAACGCATACGCCCTTTTTGGCCAACCAAGCAACCTGGAAAGGCAAATCAGCGCTACAAAGAAGTCTCGCTTCCCATCGGTCAAAAGGGCCATGCTGAAAAAAGTGTCAAAACCAGAAATGCAGGACAGGCCATGGAGAAATGGGAGCCTTGCTACACTGATGGGCGGGATGTACATTGCCAACAGCCACTCTGGAGAAGTGTACGGTGTGTCCTGAAACATCTCAAAAACACAGCTTAGAGAGCATAGGGCACTTCCACGCATGGGGGGATAAAGTGGGAAAATTGAAAATCAGCAAGACACAAGCACCCCAAAGTTTAGGGCTGCTCTGTTGACAAGGACCTCCACTTCCTTCCACCTTAAATATCCCAGGAAAGCGAAAAATGGATAAAAAAGTTGTGGTCCTTATGTACAATGGAATATCACTCAGCCATGAAATCAATGTCATAAGGCTAGTAGCAGCATGATGAGTGGATTTAGGTAAGACGATTCTAAGTGAAATAAGTCACACAGAAAAGGACACTTCTCATAAGGTGTCACTTATAGAGGGAATGTAAAAACCGTTACACTTGAACTGAATTACAAAACAGAACAGAGTCACACATGCAGAAAACACACTATGGCTGCTTAACGGGAAAGGTGAGGTGGGGTGATACATAAAACAAGAGTTTCAAATTAGCTCAGATACCGTTCCATAAACCCAATATGGAATAGACAAGACCTACTCCTTGCTCAGAGAACTGGACTCAACACGCCCGATTCACCGCACAAGAATATATCTGACCAGTAATAATCTTAAAACCTATGTATTGATATCTCTCTGTTAGTGTGTCAAGTGGGTGTAAAGCGGCCTAAACACAGCCGTGAAAAGCAGCTAAACCCCATTATAAAAATAAATTACTTTTAAAAACCCATGAAACAAAGACAGGGAAAGAGAGAGAAATTCTTACACAATTCGTTCAGGGGCTGTGATGCAACCTGGATTGACCATATCTAGACCCACAGCTGGATGAGACATAAGGGTGGACACTCTTGGGGCTGAGAGGTTTGGTGAGGTTGGGTGAGCAAACGCAGACCCTTTAAAGTAATACTGCGTGCTACCCATCGCATGGGTCCCAAATCTCCAGGTTCAAGGGCATCTTCCTACATCGAAAACATGCATGAGAAACCCAGAAGATGGTACACCGTGTGATGGGGAAAGGTTTCTAAAACGCACCTCATTTCTCATCTCCTTGTGCTCGGGTTCGCCATTCCAGCCACTTTACTAGCAATCTCCCTACTTGGAGCATCAGCACCTTTAACCTCCTGTTCCGTACAGGTTGCAATTTGTCCTGAGGATGAACGGGAAGACGGAGAACCAATGATAGACTAGCTCTTGGTGTTGGGACAGGCACAGGTCACTCTATTTTCCCATCAGGAAGAAGAATTAACCACAGGCTCAGCCTGCCCCCCGGAACCAGAACAGGGCCTGAAGCCATCCTGCGCTTTTGCGGCCGGCTCCCGAAAAAGCGACTTGTAAAATGGAGCTTCAGGGCACTGCAATTCACAAACCTGCAGAGTTATAAATGATAACTCTCGTCCACAAATATATTGAGGGAAGGCAAAGAAGAGGATTAGAAATCAAGGCAGAATTGCAGGAAACAGATTTCAGGAGGTAGATTCGAATCGCTTTTAAAGCACATGAAAAGCGGCAAAACGTTGACAATGATGCCCTTGGCCAAAAAGGGCGTATGCGTTTTTTCCTGAATATATTCAGGAAAAAACGCATACGCCCTTTTTGGCCAACCAAGCAACCTGGAAAGGCAAATCAGCACTACAAAGAAGTCTCGCTTCCCATCGGTCAAAAGGGCCATGCTGAAAAAAGTGTCAAAACCAGAAATGCAGGACAGGCCATGGAGAAATGGGAGCCTTGCTACACTGATGGGCGGGATGTACATTGCCAACAGCCACTCTGGAGAAGTGTACGGTGTGTCCTGAAACATCTCAAAAACACAGCTTAGAGAGCATAGGGCACTTCCACGCATGGGGGGATAAAGTGGGAAAATTGAAAATCAGCAAGAAGCAAGCACCCAAAAGTTTAGGGCTGCTCTGTTGACAAGGACCTCCACTTCCTTCCACCTTAAATATCCCAGGAAAACGAAAAATGGATAAAAAATTTCTGGTCCTTATGTACAATGGAATATCACTCAGCCATGAAATCAATGTCATAAGGCTAGTAGCAGCATGATGAGTGGATTTAGGTAAGACGATTCTAAGTGAAATAAGTCACACAGAAAAGGACACTTCTCATAAGGTGTCACTTATAGAGGGAATGTAAAAACCGTTACACTTGAACTGAATTACAAAACAGAACAGAGTCACACATGCAGAAAACACACTATGGCTGCTTAACGGGAAAGGTGAGGTGGGGTGATACATAAAACAAGAGTTTCACATTAGCTCAGATACCGTTCCATAAACCCAATATGTAATAGACAAGACCTACTCCTTGCTCAGAGAACTGGACTCAACACGCCCGATTCACCGCACAAGAATATATCTGACCAGTAATAATCTTAAAACCTATGTATTGATATCTCTCTGTTAGTGTGTCAAGTGGGTGTAAAGCGGCCTAAACACAGCCGTGAAAAGCAGCTAAACCCCATTATAAAAATAAATTACTTTTAAAAACCCATGAAACAAAGACAGGGAAAGAGAGAGAAATTCTTACACAATTCGTTCAGGGGCTGTGATGCAACCTGGATTGACCATATCTAGACCCACAGCTGGATGAGACATAAGGGTGGACACTCTTGGGGCTGAGAGGTTTGGTGAGGTTGGGTGAGCAAACGCAGACCCTTTAAAGTAATACTGCGTGCTACCCATCGCATGGGTCCCAAATCTCCAGGTTCAAGGGCATCTTCCTACATCGAAAACATGCATGAGAAACCCAGAAGATGGTACACCGTGTGATGGGGAAAGGTTTCTAAAACGCACCTCATTTCTCATCTCCTTGTGCTCGGGTTCGCCATTCCAGCCACTTTACTAGCAATCTCCCTACTTGGAGCATCAGCACCTTTAACCTCCTGTTCCGTACAGGTTGCAATTTGTCCTGAGGATGAACGGGAAGACGGGGAACCAATGAGAGACTAGCTCTTGGTGTTGGGACAGGCACAGGTCACTCTATTTTCCCATCAGGAAGAAGAATTAACCACAGGCTCAGCCTGCCCCCCGGAACCAGTACAGGGCCTGAAGCCATCCTGCGCTTTTGCGGCCGGCTCCCGAAAAAGCGACTTGTAAAATGGAGCTTCAGGGCACTGCAATTCACAAACCTGCAGAGTTATAAATGATAACTCTCGTGCACAAATATATTGAGGGAAGGCAAAGAAGAGGATTAGAAATCAAGGCAGAATTGCAGGAAACAGATTTCAGGAGGTAGATTCGAATCGCCTTTAAAGCACATGAAAAGCGGCAAAACGTTGACAATGATGCCCTTGGCCAAAAAGGGCGTATGCGTTTTTTCCTGAATATATTCAGGAAAAAACGCATACGCCCTTTTTGGCCAACCAAGCAACCTGGAAAGGCAAATCAGCGCTACAAAGAAGTCTCGCTTCCCATCGGTCAAAAGGGCCTTGCTGAAAAAAGTGTCAAAACCAGAAATGCAGGACAGGCCATGGAGAAATGGGAGCCTTGCTACACTGATGGGCGGGATGTACATTGCCAACAGCCACTCTGGAGAAGTGTACGGTGTGTCCTGAAACATCTCAAAAACACAGCTTAGAGAGCATAGGGCACTTCCACGCATGGGGGGATAAAGTGGGAAAATTGAAAATCAGCAAGACACAAGCACCCCAAAGTTTAGGGCTGCTCTGTTGACAAGGACCTCCACTTCCTTCCACCTTAAATATCCCAGGAAAGCGAAAAATGGATACAAAAGTTGTGGTCCTTATGTACAATGGAATATCACTCAGCCATGAAATCAATGTCATAAGGCTAGTAGCAGCATGATGAGTGGATTTAGGTAAGACGATTCTAAGTGAAATAAGTCACACAGAAAAGGACACTTCTCATAAGGTGTCACTTATAGAGGGAATGTAAAAACCGTTACACTTGAACTGAATTACAAAACAGAACAGAGTCACACATGCAGAAAACACACTATGGCTGCTTAACGGGAAAGGTGAGGTGGGGTGATACATAAAACAAGAGTTTCAAATTAGCTCAGATACCGTTCCATAAACCCAATATGGAATAGACAAGACCTACTCCTTGCTCAGAGAACTGGACTCAACACGCCCGATTCACCGCACAAGAATATATCTGACTAGTAATAATCTTAAAACCTATGTATTGATATCTCTCTGTTAGTGTGTCAAGTGGGTGTAAAGCGGCCTAAACACAGCCGTGAAAAGCAGCTAAACCCCATTATAAAAATAAATTACTTTTAAAAACCCATGAAACAAAGACAGGGAAAGAGAGAGAAATTCTTACACAATTCGTTCAGGGGCTGTGATGCAACCTGGATTGACCATATCTAGACCCACAGCTGGATGAGACATAAGGGTGGACACTCTTGGGGCTGAGAGGTTTGGTGAGGTTGGGTGAGCAAACGCAGACCCTTTAAAGTAATACTGCGTGCTACCCATCGCATGGGTCCCAAATCTCCAGGTTCAAGGGCATCTTTCTACATCGAAAACATGCATGAGAAACCCAGAAGATGGTACACCGTGTGATGGGGAAAGGTTTCTAAAACGCACCTCATTTCTCATCTCCTTGTGCTCGGGTTCGCCATTCCAGCCACTTTACTAGCAATCTCCCTACTTGGAGCATCAGCACCTTTAACCTCCTGTTCCGTACAGGTTGCAATTTGTCCTGAGGATGAACGGGAAGACGGGGAACCAATGAGAGACTAGCTCTTGGTGTTGGGACAGGCACAGGTCACTCTATTTTCCCATCAGGAAGAAGAATTAACCACAGGCTCAGCCTGCCCCACGGAACCAGAACAGGGCCTGAAGCCATCCGGCGCTTTTGCGGCTGGCTCCCGAAAAAGCGACTTGTAAAATGGAGCTTCAGGGCACTGCAATTCACTAACCTGCAGAGTTATAAATGACAACTCTCGTCCACAAATATATTGAGGGAAGGCAAAGAAGAGGATTAGAAATCAAGGCAGAATTGCAGGAAACAGATTTCAGGAGGTAGATTCGAATCGCCTTTAAAGCACATGAAAAGCGGCAAAACGTTGACAATGATGCCCTTGGCCAAAAAGGGCGTATGCGTTTTTTCCTGAATATATTCAGGAAAAAACGCATACGCCCTTTTTGGCCAACCAAGCAACCTGGAAAGGCAAATCAGCGCTACAAAGAAGTCTCGCTTCCCATCGGTCAAAAGGGCCATGCTGAAAAAAGTGTCAAAACCAGAAATGCAGGACAGGCCATGGAGAAATGGGAGCCTTGCTACACTGATGGGCGGGATGTACATTGCCAACAGCCACTCTGGAGAAGTGTACGGTGTGTCCTGAAACATCTAAAAAACACAGCTTAGAGAGCATAGGGCACTTCCACGCATGGGGGGATAAAGTGGGAAAATTGAAAATCAGCAAGACACAAGCACCCCAAAGTTTAGGGCTGCTCTGTTGACAAGGACCTCCACTTCCTTCCACCTTAAATATCCCAGGAAAGCGAAAAATGGATACAAAAGTTGTGGTCCTTATGTACAATGGAATATCACTCAGCCATGAAATCAATGTCATAAGGCTAGGAGCAGCATGATGAGTGGATTTAGGTAAGACGATTCTAAGTGAAATAAGTCACACAGAAAAGGACACTTCTCATAAGGTGTCACTTACAGAGGGAATGTAAAAACCGTTACACTTGAACTGAATTACAAAACAGAACAGAGTCACACATGCAGAAAACACACTATGGCTGCTTAACGGGAAAGGTGAGGTGGGGTGATACATAAAACAAGAGTTTCAAATTAGCTCAGATACCGTTCCATAAACCCAATATGGAATAGACAAGACCTACTCCTTGCTCAGAGAACTGGACTCAACACGCCCGATTCACCGCACAAGAATATATCTGACTAGTAATAATCTTAAAACCTATGTATTGATATCTCTCTGTTAGTGTGTCAAGTGGGTGTAAAGCGGCCTAAGCACAGCCGTGAAAAGCAGCTAAACCCCATTATAAAAATAAATTACTTTTAAAAACCCATGAAACAAAGACAGGGAAAGAGAGAGAAATTCTTACACAATTCGTTCAGGGGCTGTGATGCAACCTGGATTGACCATATCTAGACCCACAGCTGGATGAGACATAAGGGTGGACACTCTTGGGGCTGAGAGGTTTGGTGAGGTTGGGTGAGCAAACGCAGACCCTTTAAAGTAATACTGCGTGCTACCCATCGCATGGGTCCCAAATCTCCAGGTTCAAGGGCATCTTTCTACATCGAAAACATGCATGAGAAACCCAGAAGATGGTACACCGTGTGATGGGGAAAGGTTTCTAAAACGCACCTCATTTCTCATCTCCTTGTGCTCGGGTTCGCCATTCCAGCCACTTTACTAGCAATCTCCCTACTTGGAGCATCAGCACCTTTAACCTCCTGTTCCGTACAGGTTGCAATTTGTCCTGAGGATGAACGGGAAGACGGGGAACCAATGAGAGACTAGCTCTTGGTGTTGGGACAGGCACAGGTCACTCTATTTTCCCATCAGGAAGAAGAATTAACCACAGGCTCAGCCTGCCCCCCGGAACCAGAACAGGGCCTGAAGCCATCCTGCGCTTTTGCGGCCGGCTCCCGAAAAAGCGACTTGTAAAATGGAGCTTCAGGGCACTGCAATTCACAAACCTGCAGAGTTATAAATGATAACTCTCGTCCACAAATATATTGAGGGAAGGCAAAGAAGAGGATTAGAAATCAAGGCAGAATTGCAGGAAACAGATTTCAGGAGGTAGATTCGAATCGCTTTTAAAGCACATGAAAAGCGGCAAAACGTTGACAATGATGCCCTTGGCCAAAAAGGGCGTATGCGTTTTTTCCTGAATATATTCAGGAAAAAACGCATACGCCCTTTTTGGCCAACCAAGCAACCTGGAAAGGCAAATCAGCACTACAAAGAAGTCTCGCTTCCCATCGGTCAAAAGGGCCATGCTGAAAAAAGTGTCAAAACCAGAAATGCAGGACAGGCCATGGAGAAATGGGAGCCTTGCTACACTGATGGGCGGGATGTACATTGCCAACAGCCACTCTGGAGAAGTGTACGGTGTGTCCTGAAACATCTCAAAAACACAGCTTAGAGAGCATAGGGCACTTCCACGCATGGGGGGATAAAGTGGGAAAATTGAAAATCAGCAAGAAGCAAGCACCCAAAAGTTTAGGGCTGCTCTGTTGACAAGGACCTCCACTTCCTTCCACCTTAAATATCCCAGGAAAACGAAAAATGGATAAAAAATTTCTGGTCCTTATGTACAATGGAATATCACTCAGCCATGAAATCAATGTCATAAGGCTAGTAGCAGCATGATGAGTGGATTTAGGTAAGACGATTCTAAGTGAAATAAGTCACACAGAAAAGGACACTTCTCATAAGGTGTCACTTATAGAGGGAATGTAAAAACCGTTACACTTGAACTGAATTACAAAACAGAACAGAGTCACACATGCAGAAAACACACTATGGCTGCTTAACGGGAAAGGTGAGGTGGGGTGATACATAAAACAAGAGTTTCACATTAGCTCAGATACCGTTCCATAAACCCAATATGTAATAGACAAGACCTACTCCTTGCTCAGAGAACTGGACTCAACACGCCCGATTCACCGCACAAGAATATATCTGACCAGTAATAATCTTAAAACCTATGTATTGATATCTCTCTGTTAGTGTGTCAAGTGGGTGTAAAGCGGCCTAAACACAGCCGTGAAAAGCAGCTAAACCCCATTATAAAAATAAATTACTTTTAAAAACCCATGAAACAAAGACAGGGAAAGAGAGAGAAATTCTTACACAATTCGTTCAGGGGCTGTGATGCAACCTGGATTGACCATATCTAGACCCACAGCTGGATGAGACATAAGGGTGGACACTCTTGGGGCTGAGAGGTTTGGTGAGGTTGGGTGAGCAAACGCAGACCCTTTAAAGTAATACTGCGTGCTACCCATCGCATGGGTCCCAAATCTCCAGGTTCAAGGGCATCTTCCTACATCGAAAACATGCATGAGAAACCCAGAAGATGGTACACCGTGTGATGGGGAAAGGTTTCTAAAACGCACCTCATTTCTCATCTCCTTGTGCTCGGGTTCGCCATTCCAGCCACTTTACTAGCAATCTCCCTACTTGGAGCATCAGCACCTTTAACCTCCTGTTCCGTACAGGTTGCAATTTGTCCTGAGGATGAACGGGAAGACGGGGAACCAATGAGAGACTAGCTCTTGGTGTTGGGACAGGCACAGGTCACTCTATTTTCCCATCAGGAAGAAGAATTAACCACAGGCTCAGCCTGCCCCCCGGAACCAGTACAGGGCCTGAAGCCATCCTGCGCTTTTGCGGCCGGCTCCCGAAAAAGCGACTTGTAAAATGGAGCTTCAGGGCACTGCAATTCACAAACCTGCAGAGTTATAAATGATAACTCTCGTGCACAAATATATTGAGGGAAGGCAAAGAAGAGGATTAGAAATCAAGGCAGAATTGCAGGAAACAGATTTCAGGAGGTAGATTCGAATCGCCTTTAAAGCACATGAAAAGCGGCAAAACGTTGACAATGATGCCCTTGGCCAAAAAGGGCGTATGCGTTTTTTCCTGAATATATTCAGGAAAAAACGCATACGCCCTTTTTGGCCAACCAAGCAACCTGGAAAGGCAAATCAGCGCTACAAAGAAGTCTCGCTTCCCATCGGTCAAAAGGGCCTTGCTGAAAAAAGTGTCAAAACCAGAAATGCAGGACAGGCCATGGAGAAATGGGAGCCTTGCTACACTGATGGGCGGGATGTACATTGCCAACAGCCACTCTGGAGAAGTGTACGGTGTGTCCTGAAACATCTCAAAAACACAGCTTAGAGAGCATAGGGCACTTCCACGCATGGGGGGATAAAGTGGGAAAATTGAAAATCAGCAAGACACAAGCACCCCAAAGTTTAGGGCTGCTCTGTTGACAAGGACCTCCACTTCCTTCCACCTTAAATATCCCAGGAAAGCGAAAAATGGATACAAAACTTGTGGTCCTTATGTACAATGGAATATCACTCAGCCATGAAATCAATGTCATAAGGCTAGTAGCAGCATGATGAGTGGATTTAGGTAAGACGATTCTAAGTGAAATAAGTCACACAGAAAAGGACACTTCTCATAAGGTGTCACTTATAGAGGGAATGTAAAAACCGTTACACTTGAACTGAATTACAAAACAGAACAGAGTCACACATGCAGAAAACACACTATGGCTGCTTAACGGGAAAGGTGAGGTGGGGTGATACATAAAACAAGAGTTTCACATTAGCTCAGATACCGTTCCATAAACCCAATATGGAATAGACAAGACCTACTCCTTGCTCAGAGAACTGGACTCAACACGCCCGATTCACCGCACAAGAATATATCTGACCAGTAATAATCTTAAAACCTATGTATTGATATCTCTCTGTTAGTGTGTCAAGTGGGTGTAAAGCGGCCTAAACACAGCCGTGAAAAGCAGCTAAACCCCATTATAAAAATAAATTACTTTTAAAAACCCATGAAACAAAGACAGGGAAAGAGAGAGAAATTCTTACACAATTCGTTCAGGGGCTGTGATGCAACCTGGATTGACCATATCTAGACCCACAGCTGGATGAGACATAAGGGTGGACACTCTTGGGGCTGAGAGGTTTGGTGAGGTTGGGTGAGCAAACGCAGACCCTTTAAAGTAATACTGCGTGCTACCCATCGCATGGGTCCCAAATCTCCAGGTTCAAGGGCATCTTCCTACATCGAAAACATGCATGAGAAACCCAGAAGATGGTACACCGTGTGATGGGGAAAGGTTTCTAAAACGCACCTCATTTCTCATCTCCTTGTGCTCGGGTTCGCCATTCCAGCCACTTTACTAGCAATCTCCCTACTTGGAGCATCAGCACCTTTAACCTCCTGTTCCGTACAGGTTGCAATTTGTCCTGAGGATGAACGGGAAGACGGGGAACCAATGAGAGACTAGCTCTTGGTGTTGGGACAGGCACAGGTCACTCTATTTTCCCATCAGGAAGAAGAATTAACCACAGGCTCAGCCTGCCCCCCGGAACCAGAACAGGGCCTGAAGCCATCCTGCGCTTTTGCGGCCGGCTCCCGAAAAAGCGACTTGTAAAATGGAGCTTCAGGGCACTGCAATTCACAAACCTGCAGAGTTATAAATGATAACTCTCGTCCACAAATATATTGAGGGAAGGCAAAGAAGAGGATTAGAAATCAAGGCAGAATTGCAGGAAACAGATTTCAGGAGGTAGATTCGAATCGCTTTTAAAGCACATGAAAAGCGGCAAAACGTTGACAATGATGCCCTTGGCCAAAAAGGGCGTATGCGTTTTTTCCTGAATATATTCAGGAAAAAACGCATACGCCCTTTTTGGCCAACCAAGCAACCTGGAAAGGCAAATCAGCACTACAAAGAAGTCTCGCTTCCCATCGGTCAAAAGGGCCATGCTGAAAAAAGTGTCAAAACCAGAAATGCAGGACAGGCCATGGAGAAATGGGAGCCTTGCTACACTGATGGGCGGGATGTACATTGCCAACAGCCATTCTGGAGAAGTGTACGGTGTGTCCTGAAACATCTCAAAAACACAGCTTAGAGAGCATAGGGCACTTCCACGCATGGGGGGATAAAGTGGGAAAATTGAAAATCAGCAAGAAGCAAGCACCCAAAAGTTTAGGGCTGCTCTGTTGACAAGGACCTCCACTTCCTTCCACCTTAAATATCCCAGGAAAACGAAAAATGGATAAAAAATTTGTGGTCCTTATGTACAATGGAATATCACTCAGCCATGAAATCAATGTCATAAGGCTAGTAGCAGCATGATGAGTGGATTTAGGTAAGACGATTCTAAGTGAAATAAGTCACACAGAAAAGGACACTTCTCATAAGGTGTCACTTATAGAGGGAATGTAAAAACCGTTACACTTGAACTGAATTACAAAACAGAACAGAGTCACACATGCAGAAAACACACTATGGCTGCTTAACGGGAAAGGTGAGGTGGGGTGATACATAAAACAAGAGTTTCACATTAGCTCAGATACCGTTCCATAAACCCAATATGTAATAGACAAGACCTACTCCTTGCTCAGAGAACTGGACTCAACACGCCCGATTCACCGCACAAGAATATATCTGACCAGTAATAATCTTAAAACCTATGTATTGATATCTCTCTGTTAGTGTGTCAAGTGGGTGTAAAGCGGCCTAAACACAGCCGTGAAAAGCAGCTAAACCCCATTATAAAAATAAATTACTTTTAAAAACCCATGAAACAAAGACAGGGAAAGAGAGAGAAATTCTTACACAATTCGTTCAGGGGCTGTGATGCAACCTGGATTGACCATATCTAGACCCACAGCTGGATGAGACATAAGGGTGGACACTCTTGGGGCTGAGAGGTTTGGTGAGGTTGGGTGAGCAAACGCAGACCCTTTAAAGTAATACTGCGTGCTACCCATCGCATGGGTCCCAAATCTCCAGGTTCAAGGGCATCTTCCTACATCGAAAACATGCATGAGAAACCCAGAAGATGGTACACCGTGTGATGGGGAAAGGTTTCTAAAACGCACCTCATTTCTCATCTCCTTGTGCTCGGGTTCGCCATTCCAGCCACTTTACTAGCAATCTCCCTACTTGGAGCATCAGCACCTTTAACCTCCTGTTCCGTACAGGTTGCAATTTGTCCTGAGGATGAACGGGAAGACGGGGAACCAATGAGAGACTAGCTCTTGGTGTTGGGACAGGCACAGGTCACTCTATTTTCCCATCAGGAAGAAGAATTAACCACAGGCTCAGCCTGCCCCCCGGAACCAGTACAGGGCCTGAAGCCATCCTGCGCTTTTGCGGCCGGCTCCCGAAAAAGCGACTTGTAAAATGGAGCTTCAGGGCACTGCAATTCACAAACCTGCAGAGTTATAAATGATAACTCTCGTGCACAAATATATTGAGGGAAGGCAAAGAAGAGGATTAGAAATCAAGGCAGAATTGCAGGAAACAGATTTCAGGAGGTAGATTCGAATCGCCTTTAAAGCACATGAAAAGCGGCAAAACGTTGACAATGATGCCCTTGGCCAAAAAGGGCGTATGCGTTTTTTCCTGAATATATTCAGGAAAAAACGCATACGCCCTTTTTGGCCAACCAAGCAACCTGGAAAGGCAAATCAGCGCTACAAAGAAGTCTCGCTTCCCATCGGTCAAAAGGGCCTTGCTGAAAAAAGTGTCAAAACCAGAAATGCAGGACAGGCCATGGAGAAATGGGAGCCTTGCTACACTGATGGGCGGGATGTACATTGCCAACAGCCACTCTGGAGAAGTGTACGGTGTGTCCTGAAACATCTCAAAAACACAGCTTAGAGAGCATAGGGCACTTCCACGCATGGGGGGATAAAGTGGGAAAATTGAAAATCAGCAAGACACAAGCACCCCAAAGTTTAGGGCTGCTCTGTTGACAAGGACCTCCACTTCCTTCCACCTTAAATATCCCAGGAAAGCGAAAAATGGATACAAAACTTGTGGTCCTTATGTACAATGGAATATCACTCAGCCATGAAATCAATGTCATAAGGCTAGTAGCAGCATGATGAGTGGATTTAGGTAAGACGATTCTAAGTGAAATAAGTCACACAGAAAAGGACACTTCTCATAAGGTGTCACTTATAGAGGGAATGTAAAAACCGTTACACTTGAACTGAATTACAAAACAGAACAGAGTCACACATGCAGAAAACACACTATGGCTGCTTAACGGGAAAGGTGAGGTGGGGTGATACATAAAACAAGAGTTTCACATTAGCTCAGATACCGTTCCATAAACCCAATATGGAATAGACAAGACCTACTCCTTGCTCAGAGAACTGGACTCAACACGCCCGATTCACCGCACAAGAATATATCTGACCAGTAATAATCTTAAAACCTATGTATTGATATCTCTCTGTTAGTGTGTCAAGTGGGTGTAAAGCGGCCTAAACACAGCCGTGAAAAGCAGCTAAACCCCATTATAAAAATAAATTACTTTTAAAAACCCATGAAACAAAGACAGGGAAAGAGAGAGAAATTCTTACACAATTCGTTCAGGGGCTGTGATGCAACCTGGATTGACCATATCTAGACCCACAGCTGGATGAGACATAAGGGTGGACACTCTTGGGGCTGAGAGGTTTGGTGAGGTTGGGTGAGCAAACGCAGACCCTTTAAAGTAATACTGCGTGCTACCCATCGCATGGGTCCCAAATCTCCAGGTTCAAGGGCATCTTCCTACATCGAAAACATGCATGAGAAACCCAGAAGATGGTACACCGTGTGATGGGGAAAGGTTTCTAAAACGCACCTCATTTCTCATCTCCTTGTGCTCGGGTTCGCCATTCCAGCCACTTTACTAGCAATCTCCCTACTTGGAGCATCAGCACCTTTAACCTCCTGTTCCGTACAGGTTGCAATTTGTCCTGAGGATGAACGGGAAGACGGGGAACCAATGAGAGACTAGCTCTTGGTGTTGGGACAGGCACAGGTCACTCTATTTTCCCATCAGGAAGAAGAATTAACCACAGGCTCAGCCTGCCCCCCGGAACCAGAACAGGGCCTGAAGCCATCCTGCGCTTTTGCGGCCGGCTCCCGAAAAAGCGACTTGTAAAATGGAGCTTCAGGGCACTGCAATTCACAAACCTGCAGAGTTATAAATGATAACTCTCGTGCACAAATATATTGAGGGAAGGCAAAGAAGAGGATTAGAAATCAAGGCAGAATTGCAGGAAACAGATTTCAGGAGGTAGATTCGAATCGCTTTTAAAGCACATGAAAAGCGGCAAAACGTTGACAATGATGCCCTTGGCCAAAAAGGGCGTATGCGTTTTTTCCTGAATATATTCAGGAAAAAACGCATACGCCCTTTTTGGCCAACCAAGCAACCTGGAAAGGCAAATCAGCACTACAAAGAAGTCTCGCTTCCCATCGGTCAAAAGGGCCATGCTGAAAAAAGTGTCAAAACCAGAAATGCAGGACAGGCCATGGAGAAATGGGAGCCTTGCTACACTGATGGGCGGGATGTACATTGCCAACAGCCACTCTGGAGAAGTGTACGGTGTGTCCTGAAACATCTCAAAAACACAGCTTAGAGAGCATAGGGCACTTCCACGCATGGGGGGATAAAGTGGGAAAATTGAAAATCAGCAAGAAGCAAGCACCCAAAAGTTTAGGGCTGCTCTGTTGACAAGGACCTCCACTTCCTTCCACCTTAAATATCCCAGGAAAACGAAAAATGGATAAAAAATTTGTGGTCCTTATGTACAATGGAATATCACTCAGCCATGAAATCAATGTCATAAGGCTAGTAGCAGCATGATGAGTGGATTTAGGTAAGACGATTCTAAGTGAAATAAGTCACACAGAAAAGGACACTTCTCATAAGGTGTCACTTATAGAGGGAATGTAAAAACCGTTACACTTGAACTGAATTACAAAACAGAACAGAGTCACACATGCAGAAAACACACTATGGCTGCTTAACGGGAAAGGTGAGGTGGGGTGATACATAAAACAAGAGTTTCACATTAGCTCAGATACCGTTCCATAAACCCAATATGTAATAGACAAGACCTACTCCTTGCTCAGAGAACTGGACTCAACACGCCCGATTCACCGCACAAGAATATATCTGACCAGTAATAATCTTAAAACCTATGTATTGATATCTCTCTGTTAGTGTGTCAAGTGGGTGTAAAGCGGCCTAAACACAGCCGTGAAAAGCAGCTAAACCCCATTATAAAAATAAATTACTTTTAAAAACCCATGAAACAAAGACAGGGAAAGAGAGAGAAATTCTTACACAATTCGTTCAGGGGCTGTGATGCAACCTGGATTGACCATATCTAGACCCACAGCTGGATGAGACATAAGGGTGGACACTCTTGGGGCTGAGAGGTTTGGTGAGGTTGGGTGAGCAAACGCAGACCCTTTAAAGTAATACTGCGTGCTACCCATCGCATGGGTCCCAAATCTCCAGGTTCAAGGGCATCTTCCTACATCGAAAACATGCATGAGAAACCCAGAAGATGGTACACCGTGTGATGGGGAAAGGTTTCTAAAACGCACCTCATTTCTCATCTCCTTGTGCTCGGGTTCGCCATTCCAGCCACTTTACTAGCAATCTCCCTACTTGGAGCATCAGCACCTTTAACCTCCTGTTCCGTACAGGTTGCAATTTGTCCTGAGGATGAACGGGAA
Source organism: Balaenoptera physalus (assembly GCF_965194825.1). Taxonomy (NCBI): domain Eukaryota; kingdom Metazoa; phylum Chordata; class Mammalia; order Artiodactyla; family Balaenopteridae; genus Balaenoptera; species Balaenoptera physalus. The sequence continues at coordinate 603,660 of NW_028126474.1, forward strand.
GACGGGGAACCAATGAGAGACTAGCTCTTGGTGTTGGGACAGGCACAGGTCACTCTATTTTCCCATCAGGAAGAAGAATTAACCACAGGCTCAGCCTGCCCCCCGGAACCAGTACAGGGCCTGAAGCCATCCTGCGCTTTTGCGGCCGGCTCCCGAAAAAGCGACTTGTAAAATGGAGCTTCAGGGCACTGCAATTCACAAACCTGCAGAGTTATAAATGATAACTCTCGTGCACAAATATATTGAGGGAAGGCAAAGAAGAGGATTAGAAATCAAGGCAGAATTGCAGGAAACAGATTTCAGGAGGTAGATTCGAATCGCCTTTAAAGCACATGAAAAGCGGCAAAACGTTGACAATGATGCCCTTGGCCAAAAAGGGCGTATGCGTTTTTTCCTGAATATATTCAGGAAAAAACGCATACGCCCTTTTTGGCCAACCAAGCAACCTGGAAAGGCAAATCAGCGCTACAAAGAAGTCTCGCTTCCCATCGGTCAAAAGGGCCTTGCTGAAAAAAGTGTCAAAACCAGAAATGCAGGACAGGCCATGGAGAAATGGGAGCCTTGCTACACTGATGGGCGGGATGTACATTGCCAACAGCCACTCTGGAGAAGTGTACGGTGTGTCCTGAAACATCTCAAAAACACAGCTTAGAGAGCATAGGGCACTTCCACGCATGGGGGGATAAAGTGGGAAAATTGAAAATCAGCAAGACACAAGCACCCCAAAGTTTAGGGCTGCTCTGTTGACAAGGACCTCCACTTCCTTCCACCTTAAATATCCCAGGAAAGCGAAAAATGGATACAAAACTTGTGGTCCTTATGTACAATGGAATATCACTCAGCCATGAAATCAATGTCATAAGGCTAGTAGCAGCATGATGAGTGGATTTAGGTAAGACGATTCTAAGTGAAATAAGTCACACAGAAAAGGACACTTCTCATAAGGTGTCACTTATAGAGGGAATGTAAAAACCGTTACACTTGAACTGAATTACAAAACAGAACAGAGTCACACATGCAGAAAACACACTATGGCTGCTTAACGGGAAAGGTGAGGTGGGGTGATACATAAAACAAGAGTTTCAAATTAGCTCAGATACCGTTCCATAAACCCAATATGGAATAGACAAGACCTACTCCTTGCTCAGAGAACTGGACTCAACACGCCCGATTCACCGCACAAGAATATATCTGACTAGTAATAATCTTAAAACCTATGTATTGATATCTCTCTGTTAGTGTGTCAAGTGGGTGTAAAGCGGCCTAAACACAGCCGTGAAAAGCAGCTAAACCCCATTATAAAAATAAATTACTTTTAAAAACCCATGAAACAAAGACAGGGAAAGAGAGAGAAATTCTTACACAATTCGTTCAGGGGCTGTGATGCAACCTGGATTGACCATATCTAGACCCACAGCTGGATGAGACATAAGGGTGGACACTCTTGGGGCTGAGAGGTTTGGTGAGGTTGGGTGAGCAAACGCAGACCCTTTAAAGTAATACTGCGTGCTACCCATCGCATGGGTCCCAAATCTCCAGGTTCAAGGGCATCTTCCTACATCGACAACATGCATGAGAAACCCAGAAGATGGTACACCGTGTGATGGGGAAAGGTTTCTAAAACGCACCTCATTTCTCATCTCCTTGTGCTCGGGTTCGCCATTCCAGCCACTTTACTAGCAATCTCCCTACTTGGAGCATCAGCACCTTTAACCTCCTGTTCCGTACAGGTTGCAATTTGTCCTGAGGATGAACGGGAAGACGGGGAACCAATGAGAGACTAGCTCTTGGTGTTGGGACAGGCACAGGTCACTCTATTTTCCCATCAGGAAGAAGAATTAACCACAGGCTCAGCCTGCCCCCCGGAACCAGAACAGGGCCTGAAGCCATCCGGCGCTTTTGCGGCCGGCTCCCGAAAAAGCGACTTGTATAATGGAGCTTCAGGGCACTGCAATTCACTAACCTGCAGAGTTATAAATGACAACTCTCGTCCACAAATATATTGAGGGAAGGCAAAGAAGAGGATTAGAAATCAAGGCAGAATTGCAGGAAACAGATTTCAGGAGGTAGATTCGAATCGCCTTTAAAGCACATGAAAAGCGGCAAAACGTTGACAATGATGCCCTTGGCCAAAAAGGGCGTATGCGTTTTTTCCTGAATATATTCAGGAAAAAACGCATACGCCCTTTTTGGCCAACCAAGCAACCTGGAAAGGCAAATCAGCGCTACAAAGAAGTCTCGCTTCCCATCGGTCAAAAGGGCCATGCTGAAAAAAGTGTCAAAACCAGAAATGCAGGACAGGCCATGGAGAAATGGGAGCCTTGCTACACTGATGGGCGGGATGTACATTGCCAACAGCCACTCTGGAGAAGTGTACGGTGTGTCCTGAAACATCTCAAAAACACAGCTTAGAGAGCATAGGGCACTTCCACGCATGGGGGGATAAAGTGGGAAAATTGAAAATCAGCAAGACACAAGCACCCCAAAGTTTAGGGCTGCTCTGTTGACAAGGACCTCCACTTCCTTCCACCTTAAATATCCCAGGAAAGCGAAAAATGGATACAAAAGTTGTGGTCCTTATGTACAATGGAATATCACTCAGCCATGAAATCAATGTCATAAGGCTAGTAGCAGCATGATGAGTGGATTTAGGTAAGACGATTCTAAGTGAAATAAGTCACACAGAAAAGGACACTTCTCATAAGGTGTCACTTACAGAGGGAATGTAAAAACCGTTACACTTGAACTGAATTACAAAACAGAACAGAGTCACACATGCAGAAAACACACTATGGCTGCTTAACGGGAAAGGTGAGGTGGGGTGATACATAAAACAAGAGTTTCAAATTAGCTCAGATACCGTTCCATAAACCCAATATGGAATAGACAAGACCTACTCCTTGCTCAGAGAACTGGACTCAACACGCCCGATTCACCGCACAAGAATATATCTGACTAGTAATAATCTTAAAACCTATGTATTGATATCTCTCTGTTAGTGTGTCAAGTGGGTGTAAAGCGGCCTAAACACAGCCGTGAAAAGCAGCTAAACCCCATTATAAAAATAAATTACTTTTAAAAACCCATGAAACAAAGACAGGGAAAGAGAGAGAAATTCTTACACAATTCGTTCAGGGGCTGTGATGCAACCTGGATTGACCATATCTAGACCCACAGCTGGATGAGACATAAGGGTGGACACTCTTGGGGCTGAGAGGTTTGGTGAGGTTGGGTGAGCAAACGCAGACCCTTTAAAGTAATACTGCGTGCTACCCATCGCATGGGTCCCAAATCTCCAGGTTCAAGGGCATCTTTCTACATCGAAAACATGCATGAGAAACCCAGAAGATGGTACACCGTGTGATGGGGAAAGGTTTCTAAAACGCACCTCATTTCTCATCTCCTTGTGCTCGGGTTCGCCATTCCAGCCACTTTACTAGCAATCTCCCTACTTGGAGCATCAGCACCTTTAACCTCCTGTTCCGTACAGGTTGCAATTTGTCCTGAGGATGAACGGGAAGACGGGGAACCAATGAGAGACTAGCTCTTGGTGTTGGGACAGGCACAGGTCACTCTATTTTCCCATCAGGAAGAAGAATTAACCACAGGCTCAGCCTGCCCCACGGAACCAGAACAGGGCCTGAAGCCATCCGGCGCTTTTGCGGCCGGCTCCCGAAAAAGCGACTTGTAAAATGGAGCTTCAGGGCACTGCAATTCACTAACCTGAAGAGTTATAAATGACAACTCTCGTCCACAAATATATTGAGGGAAGGCAAAGAAGAGGATTAGAAATCAAGGCAGAATTGCAGGAAACAGATTTCAGGAGGTAGATTCGAATCGCCTTTAAAGCACATGAAAAGCGGCAAAACGTTGACAATGATGCCCTTGGCCAAAAAGGGCGTATGCGTTTTTTCCTGAATATATTCAGGAAAAAACGCATACGCCCTTTTTGGCCAACCAAGCAACCTGGAAAGGCAAATCAGCGCTACAAAGAAGTCTCGCTTCCCATCGGTCAAAAGGGCCATGCTGAAAAAAGTGTCAAAACCAGAAATGCAGGACAGGCCATGGAGAAATGGGAGCCTTGCTACACTGATGGGCGGGATGTACATTGCCAACAGCCACTCTGGAGAAGTGTACGGTGTGTCCTGAAACATCTAAAAAACACAGCTTAGAGAGCATAGGGCACTTCCACGCATGGGGGGATAAAGTGGGAAAATTGAAAATCAGCAAGACACAAGCACCCCAAAGTTTAGGGCTGCTCTGTTGACAAGGACCTCCACTTCCTTCCACCTTAAATATCCCAGGAAAGCGAAAAATGGATACAAAAGTTGTGGTCCTTATGTACAATGGAATATCACTCAGCCATGAAATCAATGTCATAAGGCTAGTAGCAGCATGATGAGTGGATTTAGGTAAGACGATTCTAAGTGAAATAAGTCACACAGAAAAGGACACTTCTCATAAGGTGTCACTTACAGAGGGAATGTAAAAACCGTTACACTTGAACTGAATTACAAAACAGAACAGAGTCACACATGCAGAAAACACACTATGGCTGCTTAACGGGAAAGGTGAGGTGGGGTGATACATAAAACAAGAGTTTCAAATTAGCTCAGATACCGTTCCATAAACCCAATATGGAATAGACAAGACCTACTCCTTGCTCAGAGAACTGGACTCAACACGCCCGATTCACCGCACAAGAATATATCTGACTAGTAATAATCTTAAAACCTATGTATTGATATCTCTCTGTTAGTGTGTCAAGTGGGTGTAAAGCGGCCTAAACACAGCCGTGAAAAGCAGCTAAACCCCATTATAAAAATAAATTACTTTTAAAAACCCATGAAACAAAGACAGGGAAAGAGAGAGAAATTCTTACACAATTCGTTCAGGGGCTGTGATGCAACCTGGATTGACCATATCTAGACCCACAGCTGGATGAGACATAAGGGTGGACACTCTTGGGGCTGAGAGGTTTGGTGAGGTTGGGTGAGCAAACGCAGACCCTTTAAAGTAATACTGCGTGCTACCCATCGCATGGGTCCCAAATCTCCAGGTTCAAGGGCATCTTCCTACATCGACAACATGCATGAGAAACCCAGAAGATGGTACACCGTGTGATGGGGAAAGGTTTCTAAAACGCACCTCATTTCTCATCTCCTTGTGCTCGGGTTCGCCATTCCAGCCACTTTACTAGCAATCTCCCTACTTGGAGCATCAGCACCTTTAACCTCCTGTTCCGTACAGGTTGCAATTTGTCCTGAGGATGAACGGGAAGACGGGGAACCAATGAGAGACTAGCTCTTGGTGTTGGGACAGGCACAGGTCACTCTATTTTCCCATCAGGAAGAAGAATTAACCACAGGCTCAGCCTGCCCCCCGGAACCAGAACAGGGCCTGAAGCCATCCGGCGCTTTTGCGGCCGGCTCCCGAAAAAGCGACTTGTAAAATGGAGCTTCAGGGCACTGCAATTCACTAACCTGCAGAGTTATAAATGACAACTCTCGTCCACAAATATATTGAGGGAAGGCAAAGAAGAGGATTAGAAATCAAGGCAGAATTGCAGGAAACAGATTTCAGGAGGTAGATTCGAATCGCCTTTAAAGCACATGAAAAGCGGCAAAACGTTGACAATGATGCCCTTGGCCAAAAAGGGCGTATGCGTTTTTTCCTGAATATATTCAGGAAAAAACGCATACGCCCTTTTTGGCCAACCAAGCAACCTGGAAAGGCAAATCAGCGCTACAAAGAAGTCTCGCTTCCCATCGGTCAAAAGGGCCATGCTGAAAAAAGTGTCAAAACCAGAAATGCAGGACAGGCCATGGAGAAATGGGAGCCTTGCTACACTGATGGGCGGGATGTACATTGCCAACAGCCACTCTGGAGAAGTGTACGGTGTGTCCTGAAACATCTAAAAAACACAGCTTAGAGAGCATAGGGCACTTCCACGCATGGGGGGATAAAGCGGGAAAATTGAAAATCAGCAAGACACAAGCACCCCAAAGTTTAGGGCTGCTCTGTTGACAAGGACCTCCACTTCCTTCCACCTTAAATATCCCAGGAAAGCGAAAAATGGATACAAAAGTTGTGGTCCTTATGTACAATGGAATATCACTCAGCCATGAAATCAATGTCATAAGGCTAGTAGCAGCATGATGAGTGGATTTAGGTAAGACGATTCTAAGTGAAATAAGTCACACAGAAAAGGACACTTCTCATAAGGTGTCACTTATAGAGGGAATGTAAAAACCGTTACACTTGAACTGAATTACAAAACAGAACAGAGTCACACATGCAGAAAACACACTATGGCTGCTTAACGGGAAAGGTGAGGTGGGGTGATACATAAAACAAGAGTTTCAAATTAGCTCAGATACCGTTCCATAAACCCAATATGGAATAGACAAGACCTACTCCTTGCTCAGAGAACTGGACTCAACACGCCCGATTCACCGCACAAGAATATATCTGACTAGTAATAATCTTAAAACCTATGTATTGATATCTCTCTGTTAGTGTGTCAAGTGGGTGTAAAGCGGCCTAAACACAGCCGTGAAAAGCAGCTAAACCCCATTATAAAAATAAATTACTTTTAAAAACCCATGAAACAAAGACAGGGAAAGAGAGAGAAATTCTTACACAATTCGTTCAGGGGCTGTGATGCAACCTGGATTGACCATATCTAGACCCACAGCTGGATGAGACATAAGGGTGGACACTCTTGGGGCTGAGAGGTTTGGTGAGGTTGGGTGAGCAAACGCAGACCCTTTAAAGTAATACTGCGTGCTACCCATCGCATGGGTCCCAAATCTCCAGGTTCAAGGGCATCTTCCTACATCGAAAACATGCATGAGAAACCCAGAAGATGGTACACCGTGTGATGGGGAAAGGTTTCTAAAACGCACCTCATTTCTCATCTCCTTGTGCTCGGGTTCGCCATTCCAGCCACTTTACTAGCAATCTCCCTACTTGGAGCATCAGCACCTTTAACCTCCTGTTCCGTACAGGTTGCAATTTGTCCTGAGGATGAACGGGAAGACGGGGAACCAATGAGAGACTAGCTCTTGGTGTTGGGACAGGCACAGGTCACTCTATTTTCCCATCAGGAAGAAGAATTAACCACAGGCTCAGCCTGCCCCCCGGAACCAGAACAGGGCCTGAAGCCATCCTGCGCTTTTGCGGCCGGCTCCCAAAAAAGCGACTTGTAAAATGGAGCTTCAGGGCCCTGCAATTCACAAACCTGCAGAGTTATAAATGATAACTCTCGTCCACAAATATATTGAGGGAAGGCAAAGAAGAGGATTTGAAATCAAGGCAGAATTGCAGGAAACAGATTTCAGGAGGTAGATTCGAATCGCCTTTAAAGCACATGAAAAGCGGCAAAACGTTGACAATGATGCCCTTGGCCAAAAAGGGCGTATGCGTTTTTTCCTGAATATATTCAGGAAAAAACGCATACGCCCTTTTTGGCCAACCAAGCAACCTGGAAAGGCAAATCAGCGCTACAAAGAAGTCTCGCTTCCCATCGGTCAAAAGGGCCATGCTGAAAAAAGTGTCAAAACCAGAAATGCAGGACAGGCCATGGAGAAATGGGAGCCTTGCTACACTGATGGGCGGGATGTACATTGCCAACAGCCACTCTGGAGAAGTTTACGGTGTGTCCTGAAACATCTAAAAAACACAGCTTAGAGAGCATAGGGCACTTCCACGCATGGGGGGATAAAGCGGGAAAATTGAAAATCAGCAAGACACAAGCACCCCAAAGTTTAGGGCTGCTCTGTTGACAAGGACCTCCACTTCCTTCCACCTTAAATATCCCAGGAAAGCGAAAAATGGATAAAAAATTTGAGGTCCTTATGTACAATGGAATATCACTCAGCCATGAAATCAATGTCATAAGGCTAGTAGCAGCATGATGAGTGGATTTAGGTAAGACGATTCTAAGTGAAATAAGTCACACAGAAAAGGACACTTCTCATAAGGTGTCACTTATAGAGGGAATGTAAAAACCGTTACACTTGAACTGAATTACAAAACAGAACAGAGTCACACATGCAGAAAACACACTATGGCTGCTTAACGGGAAAGGTGAGGTGGGGTGATACATAAAACAAGAGTTTCAAATTAGCTCAGATACCGTTCCATAAACCCAATATGGAATAGACAAGACCTACTCCTTGCTCAGAGAACTGGACTCAACACGCCCGATTCACCGCACAAGAATATATCTGACCAGTAATAATCTTAAAACCTATGTATTGATATCTCTCTGTTAGTGTGTCAAGTGGGTGTAAAGCGGCCTAAACACAGCCGTGAAAAGCAGCTAAACCCCATTATAAAAATAAATTACTTTTAAAAACCCATGAAACAAAGACAGGGAAAGAGAGAGAAATTCTTACACAATTCGTTCAGGGGCTGTGATGCAACCTGGATTGACCATATCTAGACCCACAGCTGGATGAGACATAAGGGTGGACACTCTTGGGGCTGAGAGGTTTGGTGAGGTTGGGTGAGCAAACGCAGACCCTTTAAAGTAATCCTGCGTGCTACCCATCGCATGGGTCCCAAATCTCCAGGTTCAAGGGCATCTTCCTACATCGAAAACATGCATGAGAAACCCAGAAGATGGTACACCGTGTGATGGGGAAAGGTTTCTAAAACGCACCTCATTTCTCATCTCCTTGTGCTCGGGTTCGCCATTCCAGCCACTTTACTAGCAATCTCCCTACTTGGAGCATCAGCACCTTTAACCTCCTGTTCCGTACAGGTTGCAATTTGTCCTGAGGATGAACGGGAAGACGGGGAACCAATGAGAGACTAGCTCTTGGTGTTGGGACAGGCACAGGTCACTCTATTTTCCCATCAGGAAGAAGAATTAACCACAGGCTCAGCCTGCCCCCCGGAACCAGAACAGGGCCTGAAGCCATTCTGCGCTTTTGCGGCCGGCTCCCGAAAAAGCGACTTGTAAAATGGAGCTTCAGGGCACTGCAATTCACAAACCTGCAGAGTTATAAATGACAACTCTCGTCCACAAATATATTGAGGGAAGGCAAAGAAGAGGATTAGAAATCAAGGCAGAATAGCAGGAAACAGTTTTCAGGAGGTAGATTCGAATCGCCTTTAAAGCACATGAAAAGCGGCAAAACGTTGACAATGATGCCCTTGGCCAAAAAGGGCGTATGCGTTTTTTCCTGAATATATTCAGGAAAAAACGCATACGCCCTTTTTGGCCAACCAAGCAACCTGGAAAGGCAAATCAGCGCGACAAAGAAGTCTCGCTTCCCATCGGTCAAAAGGGCCATGCTGAAAAAAGTGTCAAAACCAGAAATGCAGGACAGGCCATGGAGAAATGGGAGCCTTGCTACACTGATGGGCGGGATGTAAATTGGCAACAGCCACTCTGGAGAAGTGTACGGTGTGTCCTGAAACATCTAAAAAACACAGCTTAGAGAGCATAGGGCACTTCCACGCATGGGGGGATAAAGTGGGAAAATTGAAAATCAGCAAGACACAAGCACCCCAAAGTTTAGGGCTGCTCTGTTGACAAGGACCTCCACTTCCTTCCACCTTAAATATCCCAGGAAAGCGAAAAATGGATACAAAAGTTGTGGTCCTTATGTACAATGGAATATCACTCAGCCATGAAATCAATGTCATAAGGCTAGTAGCAGCATGATGAGTGGATTTAGGTAAGACGATTCTAAGTGAAATAAGTCACACAGAAAAGGACACTTCTCATAAGGTGTCACTTATAGAGGGAATGTAAAAACCGTTACACTTGAACTGAATTACAAAACAGAACAGAGTCACACATGCAGAAAACACACTATGGCTGCTTAACGGAAAAGGTGAGGTGGGGTGATACATAAAACAAGAGTTTCAAATTAGCTCAGATACCGTTCCATAAACCCAATATGGAATAGACAAGACCTACTCCTTGCTCAGAGAACTGGACTCAACACGCCCGATTCACCGCACAAGAATATATCTGACCAGTAATAATCTTAAAACCTATGTATTGATATCTCTCTGTTAGTGTGTCAAGTGGGTGTAAAGCGGCCTAAACACAGCCGTGAAAAGCAGCTAAACCCCATTATAAAAATAAATTACTTTTAAAAACCCATGAAACAAAGACAGGGAAAGAGAGAGAAATTCTTACACAATTCGTTCAGGGGCTGTGATGCAACCTGGATTGACCATATCTAGACCCACAGCTGGATGAGACATAAGGGTGGACACTCTTGGGGCTGAGAGGTTTGGTGAGGTTGGGTGAGCAAACGCAGACCCTTTAAAGTAATACTGCGTGCTACCCATCGCATGGGTCCCAAATCTCCAGGTTCAAGGGCATCTTCCTACATCGAAAACATGCATGAGAAACCCAGAAGATGGTACACCGTGTGATTGGGAAAGGTTTCTAAAACGCACCTCATTTCTCATCTCCTTGTGCTCGGGTTCGCCATTCCAGCCACTTTACTAGCAATCTCCCTACTTGGAGCATCAGCACCTTTAACCTCCTGTTCCGTACAGGTTGCAATTTGTCCTGCGGATGAACGGGAAGACGGGGAACCAATGAGAGACTAGCTCTTGGTGTTGGGACAGGCACAGGTCACTCTATTTTCCCATCAGGAAGAAGAATTAACCACAGGCTCAGCCTGCCCCCCGGAACCAGAACAGGGCCTGAAGCCATCCGGCGCTTTTGCGGCCGGCTCCCAAAAAAGTGACTTGTAAAATGGAGCTTCAGGGCCCTGCAATTCACTAACCTGCAGAGTTATAAATGACAACTCTCGTCCACAAATATATTGAGGGAAGGCAAAGAAGAGGATTTGAAATCAAGGCAGAATTGCAGGAAACAGATTTCAGGAGGTAGATTCGAATCGCCTTTAAAGCACATGAAAAGCGGCTAAACGTTGACAATGATGCCCTTGGCCAAAAAGGGCGTATGCGTTTTTTCCTGAATATATTCAGGAAAAAACGCATACGCCCTTTTTGGCCAACCAAGCAACCTGGAAAGGCAAATCAGCGCTACAAAGAAGTCTCGCTTCCCATCGGTCAAAAGGGCCATGCTGAAAAAAGTGTCAAAACCAGAAATGCAGGACAGGCCATGGAGAAATGGGAGCCTTGCTACACTGATGGGCGGGATGTACATTGCCAACAGCCACTCTGGAGAAGTGTACGGTGTGTCCTGAAACATCTCAAAAACACAGCTTAGAGAGCATAGGGCACTTCCACGCATGGGGGGATAAAGTGGGAAAATTGAAAATCAGCAAGACACAAGCACCCCAAAGTTTAGGGCTGCTCTGTTGACAAGGACCTCCACTTCCTTCCACCTTAAATATCCCAGGAAAGCGAAAAATGGATAAAAAAGTTGTGGTCCTTATGTACAATGGAATATCACTCAGCCATGAAATCAATGTCATAAGGCTAGTAGCAGCATGATGAGTGGATTTAGGTAAGACGATTCTAAGTGAAATAAGTCACACAGAAAAGGACACTTCTCATAAGGTGTCACTTATAGAGGGAATGTAAAAACCGTTACACTTGAACTGAATTACAAAACAGAACAGAGTCACACATGCAGAAAACACACTATGGCTGCTTAACGGGAAAGGTGAGGTGGGGTGATACATAAAACAAGAGTTTCAAATTAGCTCAGATACCGTTCCATAAACCCAATATGGAATAGACAAGACCTACTCCTTGCTGAGAGAACTGGACTCAACACGCCCGATTCACCGCACAAGAATATATCTGACCAGTAATAATCTTAAAACCTATGTATTGATATCTCTCTGTTAGTGTGTCAAGTGGGTGTAAAGCGGCCTAAACACAGCCGTGAAAAGCAGCTAAACCCCATTATAAAAATAAATTACTTTTAAAAACCCATGAAACAAAGACAGGGAAAGAGAGAGAAATTCTTACACAATTCGTTCAGGGGCTGTGATGCAACCTGGATTGACCATATCTAGACCCACAGCTGGATGAGACATAAGGGTGGACACTCTTGGGGCTGAGAGGTTTGGTGAGGTTGGGTGAGCAAACGCAGACCCTTTAAAGTAATACTGTGTGCTACCCATCGCATGGGTCCCAAATCTCCAGGTTCAAGGGCATCTTCCTACATCGAAAACATGCATGAGAAACCCAGAAGATGGTACACCGTGTGATGGGGAAAGGTTTCTAAAACGCACCTCATTTCTCATCTCCTTGTGCTCGGGTTCGCCATTCCAGCCACTTTACTAGCAATCTCCCTACTTGGAGCATCAGCACCTTTAACCTCCTGTTCCGTACAGGTTGCAATTTGTCCTGAGGATGAACGGGAAGACGGGGAACCAATGATAGACTAGCTCTTGGTGTTGGGACAGGCACAGGTCACTCTATTTTCCCATCAAGAAGAAGAATGAACCACAGGCTCAGCCTGCCCCCCGGAACCAGAACAGGGCCTGAAGCCATCCTGCGCTTTTGCGGCCGGCTCCCGAAAAAGCGACTTGTAAAATGGAGCTTCAGGGCACTGCAATTCACAAACCTGCAGAGTTATAAATGATAACTCTCGTCCACAAATATATTGAGGGAAGGCAAAGAAGAGGATTAGAAATCAAAGCAGAATTGCAGGAAACAGATTTCAGGAGGTAGATTCGAATCGCTTTTAAAGCACATGAAAAGCGGCAAAACGTTGACAATGATGCCCTTGGCCAAAAAGGGCGTATGCGTTTTTTCCTGAATATATTCAGGAAAAAACGCATACGCCCTTTTTGGCCAACCAAGCAACCTGGAAAGGCAAATCAGCACTACAAAGAAGTCTCGCTTCCCATCGGTCAAAAGGGCCATGCTGAAAAAAGTGTCAAAACCAGAAATGCAGGACAGGCCATGGAGAAATGGGAGCCTTGCTACACTGATGGGCGGGATGTACATTGCCAACAGCCACTCTGGAGAAGTGTACGGTGTGTCCTGAAACATCTCAAAAACACAGCTTAGAGAGCATAGGGCACTTCCACGCATGGGGGGATAAAGTGGGAAAATTGAAAATCAGCAAGAAGCAAGCACCCAAAAGTTTAGGGCTGCTCTGTTGACAAGGACCTCCACTTCCTTCCACCTTAAATATCCCAGGAAAACGAAAAATGGATAAAAAATTTCTGGTCCTTATGTACAATGGAATATCACTCAGCCATGAAATCAATGTCATAAGGCTAGTAGCAGCATGATGAGTGGATTTAGGTAAGACGATTCTAAGTGAAATAAGTCACACAGAAAAGGACACTTCTCATAAGGTGTCACTTATAGAGGGAATGTAAAAACCGTTACACTTGAACTGAATTACAAAACAGAACAGAGTCACACATGCAGAAAACACACTATGGCTGCTTAACGGGAAAGGTGAGGTGGGGTGATACATAAAACAAGAGTTTCACATTAGCTCAGATACCGTTCCATAAACCCAATATGTAATAGACAAGACCTACTCCTTGCTCAGAGAACTGGACTCAACACGCCCGATTCACCGCACAAGAATATATCTGACCAGTAATAATCTTAAAACCTATGTATTGATATCTCTCTGTTAGTGTGTCAAGTGGGTGTAAAGCGGCCTAAACACAGCCGTGAAAAGCAGCTAAACCCCATTATAAAAATAAATTACTTTTAAAAACCCATGAAACAAAGACAGGGAAAGAGAGAGAAATTCTTACACAATTCGTTCAGGGGCTGTGATGCAACCTGGATTGACCATATCTAGACCCACAGCTGGATGAGACATAAGGGTGGACACTCTTGGGGCTGAGAGGTTTGGTGAGGTTGGGTGAGCAAACGCAGACCCTTTAAAGTAATACTGCGTGCTACCCATCGCATGGGTCCCAAATCTCCAGGTTCAAGGGCATCTTCCTACATCGAAAACATGCATGAGAAACCCAGAAGATGGTACACCGTGTGATGGGGAAAGGTTTCTAAAACGCACCTCATTTCTCATCTCCTTGTGCTCGGGTTCGCCATTCCAGCCACTTTACTAGCAATCTCCCTACTTGGAGCATCAGCACCTTTAACCTCCTGTTCCGTACAGGTTGCAATTTGTCCTGAGGATGAACGGGAAGACGGGGAACCAATGAGAGACTAGCTCTTGGTGTTGGGACAGGCACAGGTCACTCTATTTTCCCATCAGGAAGAAGAATTAACCACAGGCTCAGCCTGCCCCCCGGAACCAGTACAGGGCCTGAAGCCATCCTGCGCTTTTGCGGCCGGCTCCCGAAAAAGCGACTTGTAAAATGGAGCTTCAGGGCACTGCAATTCACAAACCTGCAGAGTTATAAATGATAACTCTCGTGCACAAATATATTGAGGGAAGGCAAAGAAGAGGATTAGAAATCAAGGCAGAATTGCAGGAAACAGATTTCAGGAGGTAGATTCGAATCGCCTTTAAAGCACATGAAAAGCGGCAAAACGTTGACAATGATGCCCTTGGCCAAAAAGGGCGTATGCGTTTTTTCCTGAATATATTCAGGAAAAAACGCATACGCCCTTTTTGGCCAACCAAGCAACCTGGAAAGGCAAATCAGCGCTACAAAGAAGTCTCGCTTCCCATCGGTCAAAAGGGCCTTGCTGAAAAAAGTGTCAAAACCAGAAATGCAGGACAGGCCATGGAGAAATGGGAGCCTTGCTACACTGATGGGCGGGATGTACATTGCCAACAGCCACTCTGGAGAAGTGTACGGTGTGTCCTGAAACATCTCAAAAACACAGCTTAGAGAGCATAGGGCACTTCCACGCATGGGGGGATAAAGTGGGAAAATTGAAAATCAGCAAGACACAAGCACCCCAAAGTTTAGGGCTGCTCTGTTGACAAGGACCTCCACTTCCTTCCACCTTAAATATCCCAGGAAAGCGAAAAATGGATAAAAAAGTTGTGGTCCTTATGTACAATGGAATATCACTCAGCCATGAAATCAATGTCATAAGGCTAGTAGCAGCATGATGAGTGGATTTAGGTAAGACGATTCTAAGTGAAATAAGTCACACAGAAAAGGACACTTCTCATAAGGTGTCACTTATAGAGGGAATGTAAAAACCGTTACACTTGAACTGAATTACAAAACAGAACAGAGTCACACATGCAGAAAACACACTATGGCTGCTTAACGGGAAAGGTGAGGTGGGGTGATACATAAAACAAGAGTTTCAAATTAGCTCAGATACCGTTCCATAAACCCAATATGGAATAGACAAGACCTACTCCTTGCTCAGAGAACTGGACTCAACACGCCCGATTCACCGCACAAGAATATATCTGACTAGTAATAATCTTAAAACCTATGTATTGATATCTCTCTGTTAGTGTGTCAAGTGGGTGTAAAGCGGCCTAAACACAGCCGTGAAAAGCAGCTAAACCCCATTATAAAAATAAATTACTTTTAAAAACCCATGAAACAAAGACAGGGAAAGAGAGAGAAATTCTTACACAATTCGTTCAGGGGCTGTGATGCAACCTGGATTGACCATATCTAGACCCACAGCTGGATGAGACATAAGGGTGGACACTCTTGGGGCTGAGAGGTTTGGTGAGGTTGGGTGAGCAAACGCAGACCCTTTAAAGTAATACTGCGTGCTACCCATCGCATGGGTCCCAAATCTCCAGGTTCAAGGGCATCTTTCTACATCGAAAACATGCATGAGAAACCCAGAAGATGGTACACCGTGTGATGGGGAAAGGTTTCTAAAACGCACCTCATTTCTCATCTCCTTGTGCTCGGGTTCGCCATTCCAGCCACTTTACTAGCAATCTCCCTACTTGGAGCATCAGCACCTTTAACCTCCTGTTCCGTACAGGTTGCAATTTGTCCTGAGGATGAACGGGAAGACGGGGAACCAATGAGAGACTAGCTCTTGGTGTTGGGACAGGCACAGGTCACTCTATTTTCCCATCAGGAAGAAGAATTAACCACAGGCTCAGCCTGCCCCACGGAACCAGAACAGGGCCTGAAGCCATCCGGCGCTTTTGCGGCCGGCTCCCGAAAAAGCGACTTGTAAAATGGAGCTTCAGGGCACTGCAATTCACTAACCTGCAGAGTTATAAATGACAACTCTCGTCCACAAATATATTGAGGGAAGGCAAAGAAGAGGATTAGAAATCAAGGCAGAATTGCAGGAAACAGATTTCAGGAGGTAGATTCGAATCGCCTTTAAAGCACATGAAAAGCGGCAAAACGTTGACAATGATGCCCTTGGCCAAAAAGGGCGTATGCGTTTTTTCCTGAATATATTCAGGAAAAAACGCATACGCCCTTTTTGGCCAACCAAGCAACCTGGAAAGGCAAATCAGCGCTACAAAGAAGTCTCGCTTCCCATCGGTCAAAAGGGCCATGCTGAAAAAAGTGTCAAAACCAGAAATGCAGGACAGGCCATGGAGAAATGGGAGCCTTGCTACACTGATGGGCGGGATGTACATTGCCAACAGCCACTCTGGAGAAGTGTACGGTGTGTCCTGAAACATCTAAAAAACACAGCTTAGAGAGCATAGGGCACTTCCACGCATGGGGGGATAAAGTGGGAAAATTGAAAATCAGCAAGACGCAAGCACCCCAAAGTTTAGGGCTGCTCTGTTGACAAGGACCTCCACTTCCTTCCACCTTAAATATCCCAGGAAAGCGAAAAATGGATACAAAAGTTGTGGTCCTTATGTACAATGGAATATCACTCAGCCATGAAATCAATGTCATAAGGCTAGTAGCAGCATGATGAGTGGATTTAGGTAAGACGATTCTAAGTGAAATAAGTCACACAGAAAAGGACACTTCTCATAAGGTGTCACTTATAGAGGGAATGTAAAAACCGTTACACTTGAACTGAATTACAAAACAGAACAGAGTCACACATGCAGAAAACACACTATGGCTGCCTAACGGGAAAGGTGAGGTGGGGTGATACATAAAACAAGAGTTTCAAATTAGCTCAGATACCGTTCCATAAACCCAATATGGAATAGACAAGACCTACTCCTTGCTCAGAGAACTGGACTCAACACGCCCGATTCACCGCACAAGAATATATCTGACTAGTAATAATCTTAAAAGCTATGTATTGATATCTCTCTGTTAGTGTGTCAAGTGGGTGTAAAGCGGCCTAAACACAGCCGTGAAAATCAGCTAAACCCCATTATAAAAATAAATTACTTTTAAAAACCCATGAAACAAAGACAGGGAAAGAGAGAGAAATTCTTACACAATTCGTTCAGGGGCTGTGATGCAACCTGGATTGACCATATCTAGACCCACAGCTGGATGAGACATAAGGGTGGACACTCTTGGGGCTGAGAGGTTTGGTGAGGTTGGGTGAGCAAACGCAGACCCTTTAAAGTAATACTGCGTGCTACCCATCGCATGGGTCCCAAATCTCCAGGTTCAAGGGCATCTTCCTACATCGAAAACATGCATGAGAAACCCAGAAGATGGTACACCGTGTGATGGGGAAAGGTTTCTAAAACGCACCTCATTTCTCATCTCCTTGTGCTCGGGTTCGCCATTCCAGCCACTTTACTAGCAATCTCCCTACTTGGAGCCTCAGCACCTTTAACCTCCTGTTCCGTACAGGTTGCAATTTGTCCTGAGGATGAACGGGAAGACGGGGAACCAATGAGAGACTAGCTCTTGGTGTTGGGACAGGCACAGGTCACTCTATTTTCCCATCAGGAAGAAGAATTAACCACAGGCTCAGCCTGCCCCCCGGAACCAGAACAGGGCCTGAAGCCATCCGGCGCTTTTGCGGCCGGCTCCCAAAAAAGCGACTTGTAAAATGGAGCTTCAGCGCACTGCAATTCACAAACCTGCAGAGTTATAAATGATAACTCTCCTCCACAAATATATTGAGGGAAGGCAAAGAAGAGGATTTGAAATCAAGGCAGAATTGCAGGAAACAGATTTCAGGAGGTAGATTCGAATCGCCTTTAAAGCACATGAAAAGCGGCAAAACGTTGACAATGATGCCCTTGGCCAAAAAGGGCGTATGCGTTTTTTCCTGAATATATTCAGGAAAAAACGCATACGCCCTTTTTGGCCAACCAAGCAACCTGGAAAGGCAAATCAGCGCGACAAAGAAGTCTCGCTTCCCATCGGTCAAAAGGGCCATGCTGAAAAAAGTGTCAAAACCAGAAATGCAGGACAGGCCATGGAGAAATGGGAGCCTTGCTACACTGATGGGCGGGACGTACATTGCCAACAGCCACTCTGGAGAAGTGTACGGTGTGTCCTGAAACATCTAAAAAACACAGCTTAGAGAGCATAGGGCACTTCCACGCATGGGGGGATAAAGCGGGAAAATTGAAAATCAGCAAGACACAAGCACCCCAAAGTTTAGGGCTGCTCTGTTGACAAGGACCTCCACTTCCTTCCACCTTAAATATCCCAGGAAAGCGAAAAATGGATACAAAAGTTGTGGTCCTTATGTACAATGGAATATCACTCAGCCATGAAATCAATGTCATAAGGCTAGTAGCAGCATGATGAGTGGATTTAGGTAAGACGATTCTAAGTGAAATAAGTCACACAGAAAAGGACACTTCTCATAATGTGTCACTTATAGAGGGAATGTAAAAACCGTTACACTTGAACTGAATTACAAAACAGAACAGAGTCACACATGCAGAAAACACACTATGGCTGCTTAACGGGAAAGGTGAGGTGGGGTGATACATAAAACAAGAGTTTCAAATTAGCTCAGATACCGTTCCATAAACCCAATATGGAATAGACAAGACCTACTCCTTGCTCAGAGAACTGGACTCAACACGCCCGATTCACCGCACAAGAATATATCTGACTAGTAATAATCTTAAAACCTATGTATTGATATCTCTCTGTTAGTGTGTCAAGTGGGTGTAAAGCGGCCTAAACACAGCCGTGAAAAGCAGCTAAACCCCATTATAAAAATAAATTACTTTTAAAAACCCATGAAACAAAGACAGGGAAAGAGAGAGAAATTCTTACACAATTCGTTCAGGGGCTGTGATGCAACCTGGATTGACCATATCTAGACCCACAGCTGGATGAGACATAAGGGTGGACACTCTTGGGGCTGAGAGGTTTGGTGAGGTTGGGTGAGCAAACGCAGACCCTTTAAAGTAATACTGCGTGCTACCCATCGCATGGGTCCCAAATCTCCAGGTTCAAGGGCATCTTCCTACATCGACAACATGCATGAGAAACCCAGAAGATGGTACACCGTGTGATGGGGAAAGGTTTCTAAAACGCACCTCATTTCTCATCTCCTTGTGCTCGGGTTCGCCATTCCAGCCACTTTACTAGCAATCTCCCTACTTGGAGCATCAGCACCTTTAATCTCCTGTTCCGTACAGGTTGCAATTTGTCCTGAGGATGAACGGGAAGACGGGGAACCAATGAGAGACTAGCTCTTGGTGTTGGGACAGGCACAGGTCACTCTATTTTCCCATCAGGAAGAAGAATTAACCACAGGCTCAGCCTGCCCCCCGGAACCAGAACAGGGCCTGAAGCCATCCGGCGCTTTTGCGGCCGGCTCCCGAAAAAGCGACTTGTAAAATGGAGCTTCAGGGCACTGCAATTCACTAACCTGCAGAGTTATAAATGACAACTCTCGTCCACAAATATATTGAGGGAAGGCAAAGAGGAGGATTAGAAATCAAGGCAGAATTGCAGGAAACAGATTTCAGGAGGTAGATTCGAATCGCCTTTAAAGCACATGAAAAGCGGCAAAACGTTGACAATGATGCCCTTGGCCAAAAAGGGCGTATGCGTTTTTTCCTGAATATATTCAGGAAAAAACGCATACGCCCTTTTTGGCCAACCAAGCAACCTGGAAAGGCAAATCAGCGCTACAAAGAAGTCTCGCTTCCCATCGGTCAAAAGGGCCATGCTGAAAAAAGTGTCAAAACCAGAAATGCAGGACAGGCCATGGAGAAATGGGAGCCTTGCTACACTGATGGGCGGGATGTACATTGCCAACAGCCACTCTGGAGAAGTGTACGGTGTGTCCTGAAACATCTAAAAAACACAGCTTAGAGAGCATAGGGCACTTCCACGCATGGGGGGATAAAGCGGGAAAATTGAAAATCAGCAAGACACAAGCACCCCAAAGTTTAGGGCTGCTCTGTTGACAAGGACCTCCACTTCCTTCCACCTTAAATATCCCAGGAAAGCGAAAAATGGATACAAAAGTTGTGGTCCTTATGTACAATGGAATATCACTCAGCCATGAAATCAATGTCATAAGGCTAGTAGCAGCATGATGAGTGGATTTAGGTAAGACGATTCTAAGTGAAATAAGTCACACAGAAAAGGACACTTCTCATAAGGTGTCACTTATAGAGAGAATGTAAAAACCGTTACACTTGAACTGAATTACAAAACAGAACAGAGTCACACATGCAGAAAACACACTATGGCTGCTTAACGGGAAAGGTGAGGTGGGGTGATACATAAAACAAGAGTTTCAAATTAGCTCAGATACCGTTCCATAAACCCAATATGTAATAGACAAGACCTACTCCTTGCTCAGAGAACTGGACTCAACACGCCCGATTCACCGCACAAGAATATATCTGACTAGTAATAATCTTAAAACCTATGTATTGATATCTCTCTGTTAGTGTGTCAAGTGGGTGTAAAGCGGCCTAAACACAGCCGTGAAAAGCAGCTAAACCCCATTATAAAAATAAATTACTTTTAAAAACCCATGAAACAAAGACAGGGAAAGAGAGAGAAATTCTTACACAATTCGTTCAGGGGCTGTGATGCAACCTGGATTGACCATATCTAGACCCACAGCTGGATGAGACATAAGGGTGGACACTCTTGGGGCTGAGAGGTTTGGTGAGGTTGGGTGAGCAAACGCAGACCCTTTAAAGTAATACTGCGTGCTACCCATCGCATGGGTCCCAAATCTCCAGGTTCAAGGGCATCTTCCTACATCGAAAACATGCATGAGAAACCCAGAAGATGGTACACCGTGTGATGGGGAAAGGTTTCTAAAACGCACCTCATTTCTCATCTCCTTGTGCTCGGGTTCGCCATTCCAGCCACTTTACTAGCAATCTCCCTACTTGGAGCATCAGCACCTTTAACCTCCTGTTCCGTACAGGTTGCAATTTGTCCTGAGGATGAACGGGAAGACGGGGAACCAATGAGAGACTAGCTCTTGGTGTTGGGACAGGCACAGGTCACTCTATTTTCCCATCAGGAAGAAGAATTAACCACAGGCTCAGCCTGCCCCCCGGAACCAGAACAGGGCCTGAAGCCATCCGGCGCTTCTGCGGCCGGCTCCCAAAAAAGCGACTTGTAAAATGGAGCTTCAGGGCCCTGCAATTCACAAACCTGCAGAGTTATAAATGATAACTCTCGTCCACAAATATATTGAGGGAAGGCAAAGAAGAGGATTTGAAATCAAGGCAGAATTGCAGGAAACAGATTTCAGGAGGTAGATTCGAATCGCCTTTAAAGCACATGAAAAGCGGCAAAACGTTGACAATGATGCCCTTGGCCAAAAAGGGCGTATGCGTTTTTTCCTGAATATATTCAGGAAAAAACGCATACGCCCTTTTTGGCCAACCAAGCAACCTGGAAAGGCAAATCAGCGCTACAAAGAAGTCTCGCTTCCCATCGGTCAAAAGGGCCATGCTGAAAAAAGTGTCAAAACCAGAAATGCAGGACAGGCCATGGAGAAATGGGAGCCTTGCTACACTGATGGGCGGGATGTACATTGCCAACAGCCACTCTGGAGAAGTTTACGGTGTGTCCTGAAACATCTAAAAAACACAGCTTAGAGAGCATAGGGCACTTCCACGCATGGGGGGATAAAGCGGGAAAATTGAAAATCAGCAAGACACAAGCACCCCAAAGTTTAGGGCTGCTCTGTTGACAAGGACCTCCACTTCCTTCCACCTTAAATATCCCAGGAAAGCGAAAAATGGATACAAAAGTTGTGGTCCTTATGTACAATGGAATATCACTCAGCCATGAAATCAATGTCATAAGGCTAGTAGCAGCATGATGAGTGGATTTAGGTAAGACGATTCTAAGTGAAATAAGTCACACAGAAAAGGACACTTCTCATAAGGTGTCACTTATAGAGGGAATGTAAAAACCGTTACACTTGAACTGAATTACAAAACAGAACAGAGTCACACATGCAGAAAACACACTATGGCTGCTTAACGGGAAAGGTGAGGTGGGGTGATACATAAAACAAGAGTTTCAAATTAGCTCAGATACCGTTCCATAAACCCAATATGGAATAGACAAGACCTACTCCTTGCTCAGAGAACTGGACTCAACACGCCCGATTCACCGCACAAGAATATATCTGACTAGTAATAATCTTAAAACCTATGTATTGATATCTCTCTGTTAGTGTGTCAAGTGGGTGTAAAGCGGCCTAAACACAGCCGTGAAAATCAGCTAAACCCCATTATAAAAATAAATTACTTTTAAAAACCCATGAAACAAAGACAGGGAAAGAGAGAGAAATTCTTACACAATTCGTTCAGGGGCTGTGATGCAACCTGGATTGACCATATCTAGACCCACAGCTGGATGAGACATAAGGGTGGACACTCTTGGGGCTGAGAGGTTTGGTGAGGTTGGGTGAGCAAACGCAGACCCTTTAAAGTAATACTGCGTGCTACCCATCGCATGGGTCCCAAATCTCCAGGTTCAAGGGCATCTTCCTACATCGAAAACATGCATGAGAAACCCAGAAGATGGTACACCGTGTGATGGGGAAAGGTTTCTAAAACGCACCTCATTTCTCATCTCCTTGTGCTCGGGTTCGCCATTCCAGCCACTTTACTAGCAATCTCCCTACTTGGAGCCTCAGCACCTTTAACCTCCTGTTCCGTACAGGTTGCAATTTGTCCTGAGGATGAACGGGAAGACGGGGAACCAATGAGAGACTAGCTCTTGGTGTTGGGACAGGCACAGGTCACTCTATTTTCCCATCAGGAAGAAGAATTAACCACAGGCTCAGCCTGCCCCCCGGAACCAGAACAGGGCCTGAAGCCATCCGGCGCTTTTGCGGCCGGCTCCCAAAAAAGCGACTTGTAAAATGGAGCTTCAGCGCACTGCAATTCACAAACCTGCAGAGTTATAAATGATAACTCTCGTCCACAAATATATTGAGGGAAGGCAAAGAAGAGGATTTGAAATCAAGGCAGAATTGCAGGAAACAGATTTCAGGAGGTAGATTCGAATCGCCTTTAAAGCACATGAAAAGCGGCAAAACGTTGACAATGATGCCCTTGGCCAAAAAGGGCGTATGCGTTTTTTCCTGAATATATTCAGGAAAAAACGCATACGCCCTTTTTGGCCAACCAAGCAACCTGGAAAGGCAAATCAGCGCGACAAAGAAGTCTCGCTTCCCATCGGTCAAAAGGGCCATGCTGAAAAAAGTGTCAAAACCAGAAATGCAGGACAGGCCATGGAGAAATGGGAGCCTTGCTACACTGATGGGCGGGACGTACATTGCCAACAGCCACTCTGGAGAAGTGTACGGTGTGTCCTGAAACATCTAAAAAACACAGCTTAGAGAGCATAGGGCACTTCCACGCATGGGGGGATAAAGCGGGAAAATTGAAAATCAGCAAGACACAAGCACCCCAAAGTTTAGGGCTGCTCTGTTGACAAGGACCTCCACTTCCTTCCACCTTAAATATCCCAGGAAAGCGAAAAATGGATACAAAAGTTGTGGTCCTTATGTACAATGGAATATCACTCAGCCATGAAATCAATGTCATAAGGCTAGTAGCAGCATGATGAGTGGATTTAGGTAAGACGATTCTAAGTGAAATAAGTCACACAGAAAAGGACACTTCTCATAAGGTGTCACTTATAGAGGGAATGTAAGAACCGTTACACTTGAACTGAATTACAAAACAGAACAGAGTCACACATGCAGAAAACACACTATGGCTGCTTAACGGGAAAGGTGAGGTGGGGTGATACATAAAACAAGAGTTTCAAATTAGCTCAGATACCGTTCCATAAACCCAATATGGAATAGACAAGACCTACTCCTTGCTCAGAGAACTGGACTCAACACGCCCGATTCACCGCACAAGAATATATCTGACTAGTAATAATCTTAAAACCTATGTATTGATATCTCTCTGTTAGTGTGTCAAGTGGGTGTAAAGCGGCCTAAACACAGCCGTGAAAATCAGCTAAACCCCATTATAAAAATAAATTACTTTTAAAAACCCATGAAACAAAGACAGGGAAAGAGAGAGAAATTCTTACACAATTCGTTCAGGGGCTGTGATGCAACCTGGATTGACCATATCTAGACCCACAGCTGGATGAGACATAAGGGTGGACACTCTTGGGGCTGAGAGGTTTGGTGAGGTTGGGTGAGCAAACGCAGACCCTTTAAAGTAATACTGCGTGCTACCCATCGCATGGGTCCCAAATCTCCAGGTTCAAGGGCATCTTCCTACATCGAAAACATGCATGAGAAACCCAGAAGATGGTACACCGTGTGATGGGGAAAGGTTTCTAAAACGCACCTCATTTCTCATCTCCTTGTGCTCGGGTTCGCCATTCCAGCCACTTTACTAGCAATCTCCCTACTTGGAGCCTCAGCACCTTTAACCTCCTGTTCCGTACAGGTTGCAATTTGTCCTGAGGATGAACGGGAAGACGGGGAACCAATGAGAGACTAGCTCTTGGTGTTGGGACAGGCACAGGTCACTCTATTTTCCCATCAGGAAGAAGAATTAACCACAGGCTCAGCCTGCCCCCCGGAACCAGAACAGGGCCTGAAGCCATCCGGTGTTTTTGCGGCCGGCTCCCAAAAAAGCGACTTGTAAAATGGAGCTTCAGCGCACTGCAATTCACAAACCTGCAGAGTTATAAATGATAACTCTCGTCCACAAATATATTGAGGGAAGGCAAAGAAGAGGATTTGAAATCAAGGCAGAATTGCAGGAAACAGATTTCAGGAGGTAGATTCGAATCGCCTTTAAAGCACATGAAAAGCGGCAAAACGTTGACAATGATGCCCTTGGCCAAAAAGGGCGTATGCGTTTTTTCCTGAATATATTCAGGAAAAAACGCATACGCCCTTTTTGGCCAACCAAGCAACCTGGAAAGGCAAATCAGCGCGACAAAGAAGTCTCGCTTCCCATCGGTCAAAAGGGCCATGCTGAAAAAAGTGTCAAAACCAGAAATGCAGGACAGGCCATGGAGAAATGGGAGCCTTGCTACACTGATGGGCGGGACGTACATTGCCAACAGCCACTCTGGAGAAGTGTACGGTGTGTCCTGAAACATCTAAAAAACACAGCTTAGAGAGCATAGGGCACTTCCACGCATGGGGGGATAAAGCGGGAAAATTGAAAATCAGCAAGACACAAGCACCCCAAAGTTTAGGGCTGCTCTGTTGACAAGGACCTCCACTTCCTTCCACCTTAAATATCCCAGGAAAGCGAAAAATGGATAAAAAAGTTGTGGTCCTTATGTACAATGGAATATCACTCAGCCATGAAATCAATGTCATAAGGCTAGTAGCAGCATGATGAGTGGATTTAGGTAAGACGATTCTAAGTGAAATAAGTCACACAGAAAAGGACACTTCTCATAATGTGTCACTTATAGAGGGAATGTAAAAACCGTTACACTTGAACTGAATTACAAAACAGAACAGAGTCACACATGCAGAAAACACACTATGGCTGCTTAACGGGAAAGGTGAGGTGGGGTGATACATAAAACAAGAGTTTCAAATTAGCTCAGATACCGTTCCATAAACCCAATATGGAATAGACAAGACCTACTCCTTGCTCAGAGAACTGGACTCAACACGCCCGATTCACCGCACAAGAATATATCTGACTAGTAATAATCTTAAAACCTATGTATTGATATCTCTCTGTTAGTGTGTCAAGTGGGTGTAAAGCGGCCTAAACACAGCCGTGAAAAGCAGCTAAACCCCATTATAAAAATAAATTACTTTTAAAAACCCATGAAACAAAGACAGGGAAAGAGAGAGAAATTCTTACACAATTCGTTCAGGGGCTGTGATGCAACCTGGATTGACCATATCTAGACCCACAGCTGGATGAGACATAAGGGTGGACACTCTTGGGGCTGAGAGGTTTGGTGAGGTTGGGTGAGCAAACGCAGACCCTTTAAAGTAATACTGCGTGCTACCCATCGCATGGGTCCCAAATCTCCAGGTTCAAGGGCATCTTCCTACATCGAAAACATGCATGAGAAACCCAGAAGATGGTACACCGTGTGATGGGGAAAGGTTTCTAAAACGCACCTCATTTCTCATCTCCTTGTGCTCGGGTTCGCCATTCCAGCCACTTTACTAGCAATCTCCCTACTTGGAGCATCAGCACCTTTAACCTCCTGTTCCGTACAGGTTGCAATTTGTCCTGAGGATGAACGGGAAGACGGGGAACCAATGAGAGACTAGCTCTTGGTGTTGGGACAGGCACAGGTCACTCTATTTTCCCATCAGGAAGAAGAATTAACCACAGGCTCAGCCTGCCCCCCGGAACCAGAACAGGGCCTGAAGCCATCCGGCGCTTTTGCGGCCGGCTCCCAAAAAAGCGACTTGTAAAATGGAGCTTCAGCGCACTGCAATTCACAAACCTGCAGAGTTATAAATGATAACTCTCGTCCACAAATATATTGAGGGAAGGCAAAGAAGAGGATTTGAAATCAAGGCAGAATTGCAGGAAACAGATTTCAGGAGGTAGATTCGAATCGCCTTTAAAGCACATGAAAAGCGGCAAAACGTTGACAATGATGCCCTTGGCCAAAAAGGGCGTATGCGTTTTTTCCTGAATATATTCAGGAAAAAACGCATACGCCCTTTTTGGCCAACCAAGCAACCTGGAAAGGCAAATCAGCGCGACAAAGAAGTCTCGCTTCCCATCGGTCAAAAGGGCCATGCTGAAAAAAGTGTCAAAACCAGAAATGCAGGACAGGCCATGGAGAAATGGGAGCCTTGCTACACTGATGGGCGGGACGTACATTGCCAACAGCCACTCTGGAGAAGTGTACGGTGTGTCCTGAAACATCTAAAAAACACAGCTTAGAGAGCATAGGGCACTTCCACGCATGGGGGGATAAAGCGGGAAAATTGAAAATCAGCAAGACACAAGCACCCCAAAGTTTAGGGCTGCTCTGTTGACAAGGACCTCCACTTCCTTCCACCTTAAATATCCCAGGAAAGCGAAAAATGGATACAAAAGTTGTGGTCCTTATGTACAATGGAATATCACTCAGCCATGAAATCAATGTCATAAGGCTAGTAGCAGCATGATGAGTGGATTTAGGTAAGACGATTCTAAGTGAAATAAGTCACACAGAAAAGGACACTTCTCATAAGGTGTCACTTATAGAGGGAATGTAAAAACCGTTACACTTGAACTGAATTACAAAACAGAACAGAGTCACACATGCAGAAAACACACTATGGCTGCTTAACGGGAAAGGTGAGGTGGGGTGATACATAAAACAAGAGTTTCAAATTAGCTCAGATACCGTTCCATAAACCCAATATGGAATAGACAAGACCTACTCCTTGCTCAGAGAACTGGACTCAACACGCCCGATTCACCGCACAAGAATATATCTGACTAGTAATAATCTTAAAACCTATGTATTGATATCTCTCTGTTAGTGTGTCAAGTGGGTGTAAAGCGGCCTAAACACAGCCGTGAAAAGCAGCTAAACCCCATTATAAAAATAAATTACTTTTAAAAACCCATGAAACAAAGACAGGGAAAGAGAGAGAAATTCTTACACAATTCGTTCAGGGGCTGTGATGCAACCTGGATTGACCATATCTAGACCCACAGCTGGATGAGACATAAGGGTGGACACTCTTGGGGCTGAGAGGTTTGGTGAGGTTGGGTGAGCAAACGCAGACCCTTTAAAGTAATACTGCGTGCTACCCATCGCATGGGTCCCAAATCTCCAGGTTCAAGGGCATCTTCCTACATCGAAAACATGCATGAGAAACCCAGAAGATGGTACACCGTGTGATGGGGAAAGGTTTCTAAAACGCACCTCATTTCTCATCTCCTTGTGCTCGGGTTCGCCATTCCAGCCACTTTACTAGCAATCTCCCTACTTGGAGCCTCAGCACCTTTAACCTCCTGTTCCGTACAGGTTGCAATTTGTCCTGAGGATGAACGGGAAGACGGGGAACCAATGAGAGACTAGCTCTTGGTGTTGGGACAGGCACAGGTCACTCTATTTTCCCATCAGGAAGAAGAATTAACCACAGGCTCAGCCTGCCCCCCGGAACCAGAACAGGGCCTGAAGCCATCCTGCGCTTTTGCGGCCGGCTCCCGAAAAAGCGACTTGTAAAATGGAGCTTCAGGGCACTGCAATTCACAAACCTGCAGAGTTATAAATGACAACTCTCGTCCACAAATATATTGAGGGAAGGCAAAGAAGAGGATTAGAAATCAAGGCAGAATTGCAGGAAACAGATTTCAGGAGGTAGATTCGAATCGCCTTTAAAGCACATGAAAAGCGGCAAAACGTTGACAATGATGCCCTTGGCCAAAAAGGGCGTATGCGTTTTTTCCTGAATATATTCAGGAAAAAACACTTACGCCCTTTTTGGCCAACCAAGCAACCTGGAAAGGCAAATCAGCGCGACAAAGAAGTCTCGCTTCCCATCGGTCAAAAGGGCCATGCTGAAAAAAGTGTCAAAACCAGAAATGCAGGACAGGCCATGGAGAAATGGGAGCCTTGCTACACTGATGGGCGGGACGTACATTGCCAACAGCCACTCTGGAGAAGTGTACGGTGTGTCCTGAAACATCTAAAAAACACAGCTTAGAGAGCATAGGGCACTTCCACGCATGGGGGGATAAAGCGGGAAAATTGAAAATCAGCAAGACACAAGCACCCCAAAGTTTAGGGCTGCTCTGTTGACAAGGACCTCCACTTCCTTCCACCTTAAATATCCCAGGAAAGCGAAAAATGGATACAAAAGTTGTGGTCCTTATGTACAATGGAATATCACTCAGCCATGAAATCAATGTCATAAGGCTAGTAGCAGCATGATGAGTGGATTTAGGTAAGACGATTCTAAGTGAAATAAGTCACACAGAAAAGGACACTTCTCATAACGTGTCACTTATAGAGGGAATGTAAAAACCGTTACACTTGAATTGAATTACAAAACAGAACAGAGTCACACATGCAGAAAACACACTATGGCTGCTTAACGGGAAAGGTGAGGTGGGGTGATACATAAAACAAGAGTTTCAAATTAGCTCAGATACCGTTCCATAAACCCAATATGGAATAGACAAGACCTACTCCTTGCTCAGAGAACTGGACTCAACACGCCCGATTCACCGCACAAGAATATATCTGACTAGTAATAATCTTAAAACCTATGTATTGATATCTCTCTGTTAGTGTGTCAAGTGGGTGTAAAGCGGCCTAAACACAGCCGTGAAAAGCAGCTAAACCCCATTATAAAAATAAATTACTTTTAAAAACCCATGAAACAAAGACAGGGAAAGAGAGAGAAATTCTTACACAATTCGTTCAGGGGCTGTGATGCAACCTGGATTGACCATATCTAGACCCACAGCTGGATGAGACATAAGGGTGGACACTCTTGGGGCTGAGAGGTTTGGTGAGGTTGGGTGAGCAAACGCAGACCCTTTAAAGTAATACTGCGTGCTACCCATCGCATGGGTCCCAAATCTCCAGGTTCAAGGGCATCTTCCTACATCGAAAACATGCATGAGAAACCCAGAAGATGGTACACCGTGTGATGGGGAAAGGTTTCTAAAACGCACCTCATTTCTCATCTCCTTGTGCTCGGGTTCGCCATTCCAGCCACTTTACTAGCAATCTCCCTACTTGGAGCCTCAGCACCTTTAACCTCCTGTTCCGTACAGGTTGCAATTTGTCCTGAGGATGAACGGGAAGACGGGGAACCAATGAGAGACTAGCTCTTGGTGTTGGGACAGGCACAGGTCACTCTATTTTCCCATCAGGAAGAAGAATGAACCACAGGCTCAGCCTGCCCCCCGGAACCAGAACAGGGCCTGAAGCCATCCGGCGCTTTTGCGGCCGGCTCCCAAAAAAGCGACTTGTAAAATGGAGCTTCAGGGCACTGCAATTCACAAACCTGCAGAGTTATAAATGATAACTCTCGTCCACAAATATATTGAGGGAAGGCAAAGAAGAGGATTTGAAATCAAGGGAGAATTGCAGGAAACAGATTTCAGGAGGTAGATTCGAATCGCCTTTAAAGCACATGAAAAGCGGCAAAACGTTGACAATGATGCCCTTGGCCAAAAAGGGCGTATGCGTTTTTTCCTGAATATATTCAGGAAAAAACGCATACGCCCTTTTTGGCCAACCAAGCAACCTGGAAAGGCAAATCAGCGCTACAAAGAAGTCTCGCTTCCCATCGGTCAAAAGGGCCATGCTGAAAAAAGTGTCAAAACCAGAAATGCAGGACAGGCCATGGAGAAATGGGAGCCTTGCTACACTGATGGGCGGGATGTACATTGCCAACAGCCACTCTGGAGAAGTGTACGGTGTGTCCTGAAACATCTAAAAAACACAGCTTAGAGAGCATAGGGCACTTCCACGCATGGGGAGATAAAGCGGGAAAATTGAAAATCAGCAAGACACAAGCACCCCAAAGTTTAGGGCTGCTCTGTTGACAAGGACCTCCACTTCCTTCCACCTTAAATATCCCAGGAAAGCGAAAAATGGATACAAAAGTTGTGGTCCTTATGTACAATGGAATATCACTCAGCCATGAAATCAATGTCATAAGGCTAGTAGCAGCATGATGAGTGGATTTAGGTAAGACGATTCTAAGTGAAATAAGTCACACAGAAAAGGACACTTCTCATAAGGTGTCACTTATAGAGGGAATGTAAAAACCGTTACACTTGAACTGAATTACAAAACAGAACAGAGTCACACATGCAGAAAACACACTATGGCTGCTTAACGGGAAAGGTGAGGTGGGGTGATACATAAAACAAGAGTTTCAAATTAGCTCAGATACCGTTCCATAAACCCAATATGGAATAGACAAGACCTACTCCTTGCTCAGAGAACTGGACTCAACACGCCCGATTCACCGCACAAGAATATATCTGACTAGTAATAATCTTAAAACCTATGTATTGATATCTCTCTGTTAGTGTGTCAAGTGGGTGTAAAGCGGCCTAAACACAGCCGTGAAAAGCAGCTAAACCCCATTATAAAAATAAATTACTTTTAAAAACCCATGAAACAAAGACAGGGAAAGAGAGAGAAATTCTTACACAATTCGTTCAGGGGCTGTGATGCAACCTGGATTGACCATATCTAGACCCACAGCTGGATGAGACATAAGGGTGGACACTCTTGGGGCTGAGAGGTTTGGTGAGGTTGGGTGAGCAAACGCACACCCTTTAAAGTAATACTGCGTGCTACCCATCGCATGGGTCCCAAATCTCCAGGTTCAAGGGCATCTTCCTACATCGAAAACATGCATGAGAAACCCAGAAGATGGTACACCGTGTGATGGGGAAAGGTTTCTAAAACGCACCTCATTTCTCATCTCCTTGTGCTCGGGTTCGCCATTCCAGCCACTTTACTAGCAATCTCCCTACTTGGAGCATCAGCACCTTTAACCTCCTGTTCCGAACAGGTTGCAATTTGTCCTGAGGATGAACGGGAAGACGGGGAACCAATGAGAGACTAGCTCTTGGTGTTGGGACAGGCACAGGTCACTCTATTTTCCCATCAGGAAGAAGAATTAACCACAGGCTCAGCCTGCCCCCCGGAACCAGAACAGGGCCTGAAGCCATCCGGCGCTTTTGCGGCCGGCTCCCAAAAAATAGACTTGTAAAATGGAGCTTCAGGGCACTGCAATTCACAAACCTGCAGAGTTATAAATGATAACTCTCGTCCACAAATATATTGAGGGAAGGCAAAGAAAAGGATTTGAAATCAAGGTAGAATTGCAGGAAACAGATTTCAGGAGGTAGATTCGAATCGCCTTTAAAGCACATGAAAAGCGGCAAAACGTTGACAATGATGCCCTTGGCCAAAAAGGGCGTATGCGTTTTTTCCTGAATATATTCAGGAAAAAACGCATACGCCCTTTTTGGCCAACCAAGCAACCTGGAAAGGCAAATCAGCGCGACAAAGAAGTCTCGCTTCCCATCGGTCAAAAGGGCCATGCTGAAAAAAGTGTCAAAACCAGAAATGCAGGACAGGCCATGGAGAAATGGGAGCCTTGCTACACTGATGGGCGGGATGTACATTGCCAACAGCCACTCTGGAGAAGTGTACGGTGTGTCCTGAAACATCTAAAAAACACAGCTTAGAGAGCATAGGGCACTTCCACGCATGGGGGGATAAAGCGGGAAAATTGAAAATCAGCAAGACACAAGCACCCCAAAGTTTAGGGCTGCTCTGTTGACAAGGACCTCCACTTCCTTCCACCTTAAATATCCCAGGAAAGCGAAAAATGGATACAAAAGTTGTGGTCCTTATGTACAATGGAATATCACTCAGCCATGAAATCAATGTCATAAGGCTAGTAGCAGCATGATGAGTGGATTTAGGTAAGACGATTCTAAGTGAAATAAGTCACACAGAAAAGGACACTTCTCATAACGTGTCACTTATAGAGGGAATGTAAAAACCGTTACACTTGAACTGAATTACAAAACAGAACAGAGTCACACATGCAGAAAACACACTATGGCTGCTTAACGGGAAAGGTGAGGTGGGGTGATACATAAAACAAGAGTTTCAAATTAGCTCAGATACCGTTCCATAAACCCAATATGGAATAGACAAGACCTACTCCTTGCTCAGAGAACTGGACTCAACACGCCCGATTCACCGCACAAGAATATATCTGACTAGTAATAATCTTAAAACCTATGTATTGATATCTCTCTGTTAGTGTGTCAAGTGGGTGTAAAGCGGCCTAAACACAGCCGTGAAAAGCAGCTAAACCCCATTATAAAAATAAATTACTTTTAAAAACCCATGAAACAAAGACAGGGAAAGAGAGAGAAATTCTTACACAATTCTTTCAGGGGCTGTGATGCAACCTGGATTGACCATATCTAGACCCACAGCTGGATGAGACATAAGGGTGGACACTCTTGGGGCTGAGAGGTTTGGTGAGGTTGGGTGAGCAAACGCAGACCCTTTAAAGTAATACTGCGTGCTACCCATCGCATGGGTCCCAAATCTCCAGGTTCAAGGGCATCTTCCTACATCGAAAACATGCATGAGAAACCCAGAAGATGGTACACCGTGTGATGGGGAAAGGTTTCTAAAACGCACCACATTTCTCATCTCCTTGTGCTCGGGTTCGCCATTCCAGCCACTTTACTAGCAATCTCCCTACTTGGAGCATCAGCACCTTTAACCTCCTGTTCCGTACAGGTTGCAATTTGTCCTGAGGATGAACGGGAAGACGGGGAACCAATGAGAGACTAGCTCTTGGTGTTGGGACAGGCACAGGTCACTCTATTTTCCCATCAGGAAGAAGAATTAACCACAGGCTCAGCCTGCCCCCCGGAACCAGAACAGGGCCTGAAGCCATCCGGCGCTTTTGCGGCCGGCTCCCAAAAAAGCGACTTGTAAAATGGAGCTTCAGCGCACTGCAATTCACAAACCTGCAGAGTTATAAATGATAACTCTCGTCCACAAATATATTGAGGGAAGGCAAAGAAGAGGATTTGAAATCAAGGCAGAATTGCAGGAAACAGATTTCAGGAGGTAGATTCGAATCGCCTTTAAAGCACATGAAAAGCGGCAAAACGTTGACAATGATGCCCTTGGCCAAAAAGGGCGTATGCGTTTTTTCCTGAATATATTCAGGAAAAAACGCATACGCCCTTTTTGGCCAACCAAGCAACCTGGAAAGGCAAATCAGCGCGACAAAGAAGTCTCGCTTCCCATCGGTCAAAAGGGCCATGCTGAAAAAAGTGTCAAAACCAGAAATGCAGGACAGGCCATGGAGAAATGGGAGCCTTGCTACACTGATGGGCGGGATGTACATTGCCAACAGCCACTCTGGAGAAGTGTACGGTGTGTCCTGAAACATCTAAAAAACACAGCTTAGAGAGCATAGGGCACTTCCACGCATGGGGGGATAAAGCGGGAAAATTGAAAATCAGCAAGACACAAGCACCCCAAAGTTTAGGGCTGCTCTGTTGACAAGGACCTCCACTTCCTTCCACCTTAAATATCCCAGGAAAGCGAAAAATGGATACAAAAGTTGTGGTCCTTATGTACAATGGAATATCACTCAGCCATGAAATCAATGTCATAAGGCTAGTAGCAGCATGATGAGTGGATTTAGGTAAGACGATTCTAAGTGAAATAAGTCACACAGAAAAGGACACTTCTCATAACGTGTCACTTATAGAGGGAATGTAAAAACCGTTACACTTGAATTGAATTACAAAACAGAACAGAGTCACACATGCAGAAAACACACTATGGCTGCTTAACGGGAAAGGTGAGGTGGGGTGATACATAAAACAAGAGTTTCAAATTAGCTCAGATACCGTTCCATAAACCCAATATGGAATAGACAAGACCTACTCCTTGCTCAGAGAACTGGACTCAACACGCCCGATTCACCGCACAAGAATATATCTGACTAGTAATAATCTTAAAACCTATGTATTGATATCTCTCTGTTAGTGTGTCAAGTGGGTGTAAAGCGGCCTAAACACAGCCGTGAAAAGCAGCTAAACCCCATTATAAAAATAAATTACTTTTAAAAACCCATGAAACAAAGACAGGGAAAGAGAGAGAAATTCTTACACAATTCTTTCAGGGGCTGTGATGCAACCTGGATTGACCATATCTAGACCCACAGCTGGATGAGACATAAGGGTGGACACTCTTGGGGCTGAGAGGTTTGGTGAGGTTGGGTGAGCAAACGCAGACCCTTTAAAGTAATACTGCGTGCTACCCATCGCATGGGTCCCAAATCTCCAGGTTCAAGGGCATCTTCCTACATCGAAAACATGCATGAGAAACCCAGAAGATGGTACACCGTGTGATGGGGAAAGGTTTCTAAAACGCACCTCATTTCTCATCTCCTTGTGCTCGGGTTCGCCATTCCAGCCACTTTACTAGCAATCTCCCTACTTGGAGCATCAGCACCTTTAACCTCCTGTTCCGTACAGGTTGCAATTTGTCCTGAGGATGAACGGGAAGACGGGGAACCAATGAGAGACTAGCTCTTGGTGTTGGGACAGGCACAGGTCACTCTATTTTCCCATCAGGAAGAAGAATTAACCACAGGCTCAGCCTGCCCCCCGGAACCAGAACAGGGCCTGAAGCCATCCGGCGCTTTTGCGGCCGGCTCCCAAAAAAGCGACTTGTAAAATGGAGCTTCAGCGCACTACAATTCACAAACCTGCAGAGTTATAAATGATAACTCTCGTCCACAAATATATTGAGGGAAGGCAAAGAAGAGGATTTGAAATCAAGGCAGAATTGCAGGAAACAGATTTCAGGAGGTAGATTCGAATCGCCTTTAAAGCACATGAAAAGCGGCAAAACGTTGACAATGATGCCCTTGGCCAAAAAGGGCGTATGCGTTTTTTCCTGAATATATTCAGGAAAAAACGCATACGCCCTTTTTGGCCAACCAAGCAACCTGGAAAGGCAAATCAGCGCTACAAAGAAGTCTCGCTTCCCATCGGTCAAAAGGGCCATGCTGAAAAAAGTGTCAAAACCAGAAATGCAGGACAGGCCATGGAGAAATGGGAGCCTTGCTACACTGATGGGCGGGATGTACATTGCCAACAGCCACTCTGGAGAAGTGTACGGTGTGTCCTGAAACATCTAAAAAACACAGCTTAGAGAGCATAGGGCACTTCCACGCATGGGGGGATAAAGCGAGAAAATTGAAAATCAGCAAGACACAAGCACCCCAAAGTTTAGGGCTGCTCTGTTGACAAGGACCTCCACTTCCTTCCACCTTAAATATCCCAGGAAAGTGAAAAATGGATACAAAAGTTGTGGTCCTTATGTACAATGGAATATCACTCAGCCATGAAATCAATGTCATAAGGCTAGTAGCAGCATGATGAGTGGATTTAGGTAAGACGATTCTAAGTGAAATAAGTCACACAGAAAAGGACACTTCTCATAAGGTGTCACTTATAGAGGGAATGTAAAAACCGTTACACTTGAACTGAATTACAAAACAGAACAGAGTCACACATGCAGAAAACACACTATGGCTGCTTAACGGGAAAGGTGAGGTGGGGTGATACATAAAACAAGAGTTTCAAATTAGCTCAGATACCGTTCCATAAACCCAATATGGAATAGACAAGACCTACTCCTTGCTCAGAGAACTGGACTCAACACGCCCGATTCACCGCACAAGAATATATCTGACTAGTAATAATCTTAAAACCTATGTATTGATATCTCTCTGTTAGTGTGTCAAGTGGGTGTAAAGCGGCCTAAACACAGCCGTGAAAAGCAGCTAAACCCCATTATAAAAATAAATTACTTTTAAAAACCCATGAAACAAAGACAGGGAAAGAGAGAGAAATTCTTACACAATTCGTTCAGGGGCTGTGATGCAACCTGGATTGACCATATCTAGACCCACAGCTGGATGAGACATAAGGGTGGACACTCTTGGGGCTGAGAGGTTTGGTGAGGTTGGGTGAGCAAACGCAGACCCTTTAAAGTAATACTGCGTGCTACCCATCGCATGGGTCCCAAATCTCCAGGTTCAAGGGCATCTTCCTACATCGAAAACATGCATGAGAAACCCAGAAGATGGTACACCGTGTGATGGGGAAAGGTTTCTAAAACGCACCTCATTTCTCATCTCCTTGTGCTCGGGTTCGCCATTCCAGCCACTTTACTAGCAATCTCCCTACTTGGAGCATCAGCACCTTTAACCTCCTGTTCCGTACAGGTTGCAATTTGTCCTGAGGATGAACGGGAAGACGGGGAACCAATGAGAGACTAGCTCTTGGTGTTGGGACAGGCACAGGTCACTCTATTTTCCCATCAGGAAGAAGAAAGAACCACAGGCTCAGCCTGCCCCCCGGAACCAGAACAGGGCCTGAAGCCATCCGGCGCTTTTGCGGCCGGCTCCCAAAAAAGCGACTTGTAAAATGGAGCTTCAGGGCCCTGCAATTCACAAACCTGCAGAGTTATAAATGATAACTCTCGTCCACAAATATATTGAGGGAAGGCAAAGAAGAGGATTTGAAATCAAGGCAGAATTGCAGGAAACAGATTTCAGGAGGTAGATTCGAATCGCCTTTAAAGCACATGAAAAGCGGCAAAACGTTGACAATGATGCCCTTGGCCAAAAAGGGCGTATGCGTTTTTTCCTGAATATATTCAGGAAAAAACGCATACGCCCTTTTTGGCCAACCAAGCAACCTGGAAAGGCAAATCAGCGCGACAAAGAAGTCTCGCTTCCCATCGGTCAAAAGGGCCATGCTGAAAAAAGTGTCAAAACCAGAAATGCAGGACAGGCCATGGAGAAATGGGAGCCTTGCTACACTGATGGGCGGGATGTACATTGCCAACAGCCACTCTGGAGAAGTGTACGGTGTGTCCTGAAACATCTAAAAAACACAGCTTAGAGAGCATAGGGCACTTCCACGCATGGGGGGATAAAGCGGGAAAATTGAAAATCAGCAAGACACAAGCACCCCAAAGTTTAGGGCTGCTCTGTTGACAAGGACCTCCACTTCCTTCCACCTTAAATATCCCAGGAAAGCGAAAAATGGATACAAAAGTTGTGGTCCTTATGTACAATGGAATATCACTCAGCCATGAAATCAATGTCATAAGGCTAGTAGCAGCATGATGAGTGGATTTAGGTAAGACGATTCTAAGTGAAATAAGTCACACAGAAAAGGACACTTCTCATAACGTGTCACTTATAGAGGGAATGTAAAAACCGTTACACTTGAATTGAATTACAAAACAGAACAGAGTCACACATGCAGAAAACACACTATGGCTGCTTAACGGGAAAGGTGAGGTGGGGTGATACATAAAACAAGAGTTTCAAATTAGCTCAGATACCGTTCCATAAACCCAATATGGAATAGACAAGACCTACTCCTTGCTCAGAGAACTGGACTCAACACGCCCGATTCACCGCACAAGAATATATCTGACTAGTAATAATCTTAAAACCTATGTATTGATATCTCTCTGTTAGTGTGTCAAGTGGGTGTAAAGCGGCCTAAACACAGCCGTGAAAAGCAGCTAAACCCCATTATAAAAATAAATTACTTTTAAAAACCCATGAAACAAAGACAGGGAAAGAGAGAGAAATTCTTACACAATTCTTTCAGGGGCTGTGATGCAACCTGGATTGACCATATCTAGACCCACAGCTGGATGAGACATAAGGGTGGACACTCTTGGGGCTGAGAGGTTTGGTGAGGTTGGGTGAGCAAACGCAGACCCTTTAAAGTAATACTGCGTGCTACCCATCGCATGGGTCCCAAATCTCCAGGTTCAAGGGCATCTTCCTACATCGAAAACATGCATGAGAAACCCAGAAGATGGTACACCGTGTGATGGGGAAAGGTTTCTAAAACGCACCTCATTTCTCATCTCCTTGTGCTCGGGTTCGCCATTCCAGCCACTTTACTAGCAATCTCCCTACTTGGAGCATCAGCACCTTTAACCTCCTGTTCCGTACAGGTTGCAATTTGTCCTGAGGA
This sequence comes from Balaenoptera physalus, assembly GCF_965194825.1. NCBI lineage: Eukaryota > Metazoa > Chordata > Mammalia > Artiodactyla > Balaenopteridae > Balaenoptera > Balaenoptera physalus. The sequence continues at coordinate 642,370 of NW_028126474.1, forward strand.
TGAACGGGAAGACGGGGAACCAATGAGAGACTAGCTCTTGGTGTTGGGACAGGCACAGGTCACTCTATTTTCCCATCAGGAAGAAGAATTAACCACAGGCTCAGCCTGCCCCCCGGAACCAGAACAGGGCCTGAAGCCATCCGGCGCTTTTGCGGCCGGCTCCCAAAAAAGCGACTTGTAAAATGGAGCTTCAGCGCACTACAATTCACAAACCTGCAGAGTTATAAATGATAACTCTCGTCCACAAATATATTGAGGGAAGGCAAAGAAGAGGATTTGAAATCAAGGCAGAATTGCAGGAAACAGATTTCAGGAGGTAGATTCGAATCGCCTTTAAAGCACATGAAAAGCGGCAAAACGTTGACAATGATGCCCTTGGCCAAAAAGGGCGTATGCGTTTTTTCCTGAATATATTCAGGAAAAAACGCATACGCCCTTTTTGGCCAACCAAGCAACCTGGAAAGGCAAATCAGCGCTACAAAGAAGTCTCGCTTCCCATCGGTCAAAAGGGCCATGCTGAAAAAAGTGTCAAAACCAGAAATGCAGGACAGGCCATGGAGAAATGGGAGCCTTGCTACACTGATGGGCGGGATGTACATTGCCAACAGCCACTCTGGAGAAGTGTACGGTGTGTCCTGAAACATCTAAAAAACACAGCTTAGAGAGCATAGGGCACTTCCACGCATGGGGGGATAAAGCGAGAAAATTGAAAATCAGCAAGACACAAGCACCCCAAAGTTTAGGGCTGCTCTGTTGACAAGGACCTCCACTTCCTTCCACCTTAAATATCCCAGGAAAGTGAAAAATGGATACAAAAGTTGTGGTCCTTATGTACAATGGAATATCACTCAGCCATGAAATCAATGTCATAAGGCTAGTAGCAGCATGATGAGTGGATTTAGGTAAGACGATTCTAAGTGAAATAAGTCACACAGAAAAGGACACTTCTCATAAGGTGTCACTTATAGAGGGAATGTAAAAACCGTTACACTTGAACTGAATTACAAAACAGAACAGAGTCACACATGCAGAAAACACACTATGGCTGCTTAACGGGAAAGGTGAGGTGGGGTGATACATAAAACAAGAGTTTCAAATTAGCTCAGATACCGTTCCATAAACCCAATATGGAATAGACAAGACCTACTCCTTGCTCAGAGAACTGGACTCAACACGCCCGATTCACCGCACAAGAATATATCTGACTAGTAATAATCTTAAAACCTATGTATTGATATCTCTCTGTTAGTGTGTCAAGTGGGTGTAAAGCGGCCTAAACACAGCCGTGAAAAGCAGCTAAACCCCATTATAAAAATAAATTACTTTTAAAAACCCATGAAACAAAGACAGGGAAAGAGAGAGAAATTCTTACACAATTCGTTCAGGGGCTGTGATGCAACCTGGATTGACCATATCTAGACCCACAGCTGGATGAGACATAAGGGTGGACACTCTTGGGGCTGAGAGGTTTGGTGAGGTTGGGTGAGCAAACGCAGACCCTTTAAAGTAATACTGCGTGCTACCCATCGCATGGGTCCCAAATCTCCAGGTTCAAGGGCATCTTCCTACATCGAAAACATGCATGAGAAACCCAGAAGATGGTACACCGTGTGATGGGGAAAGGTTTCTAAAACGCACCTCATTTCTCATCTCCTTGTGCTCGGGTTCGCCATTCCAGCCACTTTACTAGCAATCTCCCTACTTGGAGCATCAGAACCTTTAACCTCCTGTTACGTACAGGTTGCAATTTGTCCTGAGGATGAACGGGAAGACGGGGAACCAATGAGAGACTAGCTCTTGGTGTTGGGACAGGCACAGGTCACTCTATTTTCCCATCAGGAAGAAGAATTAACCACAGGCTCAGCCTGCCCCCCGGAACCAGAACAGGGCCTGAAGCCATCCGGCGCTTTTGCGGCCGGCTCCCAAAAAATCGACTTGTAAAATGGAGCTTCAGGGCACTGCAATTCACAAACCTGCAGAGTTATAAATGATAACTCTCGTCCACAAATATATTGAGGGAAGGCAAAGAAAAGGATTTGAAATCAAGGTAGAATTGCAGGAAACAGATTTCAGGAGGTAGATTCGAATCGCCTTTAAAGCACATGAAAAGCGGCAAAACGTTGACAATGATGCCCTTGGCCAAAAAGGGCGTATGCGTTTTTTCCTGAATATATTCAGGAAAAAACGCATACGCCCTTTTTGGCCAACCAAGCAACCTGGAAAGGCAAATCAGCGCGACAAAGAAGTCTCGCTTCCCATCGGTCAAAAGGGCCATGCTGAAAAAAGTGTCAAAACCAGAAATGCAGGACAGGCCATGGAGAAATGGGAGCCTTGCTACACTGATGGGCGGGATGTACATTGCCAACAGCCACTCTGGAGAAGTGTACGGTGTGTCCTGAAACATCTAAAAAACACAGCTTAGAGAGCATAGGGCACTTCCACGCATGGGGGGATAAAGCGGGAAAATTGAAAATCAGCAAGACACAAGCACCCCAAAGTTTAGGGCTGCTCTGTTGACAAGGACCTCCACTTCCTTCCACCTTAAATATCCCAGGAAAGCGAAAAATGGATACAAAAGTTGTGGTCCTTATGTACAATGGAATATCACTCAGCCATGAAATCAATGTCATAAGGCTAGTAGCAGCATGATGAGTGGATTTAGGTAAGACGATTCTAAGTGAAATAAGTCACACAGAAAAGGACACTTCTCATAACGTGTCACTTATAGAGGGAATGTAAAAACCGTTACACTTGAACTGAATTACAAAACAGAACAGAGTCACACATGCAGAAAACACACTATGGCTGCTTAACGGGAAAGGTGAGGTGGGGTGATACATAAAACAAGAGTTTCAAATTAGCTCAGATACCGTTCCATAAACCCAATATGGAATAGACAAGACCTACTCCTTGCTCAGAGAACTGGACTCAACACGCCCGATTCACCGCACAAGAATATATCTGACTAGTAATAATCTTAAAACCTATGTATTGATATCTCTCTGTTAGTGTGTCAAGTGGGTGTAAAGCGGCCTAAACACAGCCGTGAAAAGCAGCTAAACCCCATTATAAAAATAAATTACTTTTAAAAACCCATGAAACAAAGACAGGGAAAGAGAGAGAAATTCTTACACAATTCGTTCAGGGGCTGTGATGCAACCTGGATTGACCATATCTAGACCCACAGCTGGATGAGACATAAGGGTGGACACTCTTGGGGCTGAGAGGTTTGGTGAGGTTGGGTGAGCAAACGCAGACCCTTTAAAGTAATACTGCGTGCTACCCATCGCATGGGTCCCAAATCTCCAGGTTCAAGGGCATCTTCCTACATCGAAAACATGCATGAGAAACCCAGAAGATGGTACACCGTGTGATGGGGAAAGGTTTCTAAAACGCACCTCATTTCTCATCTCCTTGTGCTCGGGTTCGCCATTCCAGCCACTTTACTAGCAATCTCCCTACTTGGAGCATCAGCACCTTTAACCTCCTGTTCCGTACAGGTTGCAATTTGTCCTGAGGATGAACGGGAAGACGGGGAACCAATGAGAGACTAGCTCTTGGTGTTGGGACAGGCACAGGTCACTCTATTTTCCCATCAGGAAGAAGAATTAACCACAGGCTCAGCCTGCCCCCCGGAACCAGAACAGGGCCTGAAGCCATCCGGCGCTTTTGCGGCCGGCTCCCAAAAAAGCGACTTGTAAAATGGAGCTTCAGCGCACTGCAATTCACAAACCTGCAGAGTTATAAATGATAACTCTCGTCCACAAATATATTGAGGGAAGGCAAAGAAGAGGATTTGAAATCAAGGCAGAATTGCAGGAAACAGATTTCAGGAGGTAGATTCGAATCGCCTTTAAAGCACATGAAAAGCGGCAAAACGTTGACAATGATGCCCTTGGCCAAAAAGGGCGTATGCGTTTTTTCCTGAATATATTCAGGAAAAAACGCATACGCCCTTTTTGGCCAACCAAGCAACCTGGAAAGGCAAATCAGCGCTACAAAGAAGTCTCGCTTCCCATCGGTCAAAAGGGCCATGCTGAAAAAAGTGTCAAAACCAGAAATGCAGGACAGGCCATGGAGAAATGGGAGCCTTGCTACACTGATGGGCGGGATGTACATTGCCAACAGCCACTCTGGAGAAGTGTACGGTGTGTCCTGAAACATCTAAAAAACACAGCTTAGAGAGCATAGGGCACTTCCACGCATGGGGGGATAAAGCGGGAAAATTGAAAATCAGCAAGACACAAGCACCCCAAAGTTTAGGGCTGCTCTGTTGACAAGGACCTCCACTTCCTTCCACCTTAAATATCCCAGGAAAGCGAAAAATGGATACAAAAGTTGTGGTCCTTATGTACAATGGAATATCACTCAGCCATGAAATCAATGTCATAAGGCTAGTAGCAGCATGATGAGTGGATTTAGGTAAGACGATTCTAAGTGAAATAAGTCACACAGAAAAGGACACTTCTCATAAGGTGTCACTTATAGAGGGAATGTAAAAACCGTTACACTTGAACTGAATTACAAAACAGAACAGAGTCACACATGCAGAAAACACACTATGGCTGCTTAACGGGAAAGGTGAGGTGGGGTGATACATAAAACAAGAGTTTCAAATTAGCTCAGATACCGTTCCATAAACCCAATATGGAATAGACAAGACCTACTCCTTGCTCAGAGAACTGGACTCAACACGCCCGATTCACCGCACAAGAATATATCTGACTAGTAATAATCTTAAAACCTATGTATTGATATCTCTCTGTTAGTGTGTCAAGTGGGTGTAAAGCGGCCTAAACACAGCCGTGAAAAGCAGCTAAACCCCATTATAAAAATAAATTACTTTTAAAAACCCATGAAACAAAGACAGGGAAAGAGAGAGAAATTCTTACACAATTCTTTCAGGGGCTGTGATGCAACCTGGATTGACCATATCTAGACCCACAGCTGGATGAGACATAAGGGTGGACACTCTTGGGGCTGAGAGGTTTGGTGAGGTTGGGTGAGCAAACGCAGACCCTTTAAAGTAATACTGCGTGCTACCCATCGCATGGGTCCCAAATCTCCAGGTTCAAGGGCATCTTCCTACATCGAAAACATGCATGAGAAACCCAGAAGATGGTACACCGTGTGATGGGGAAAGGTTTCTAAAACGCACCTCATTTCTCATCTCCTTGTGCTCGGGTTCGCCATTCCAGCCACTTTACTAGCAATCTCCCTACTTGGAGCCTCAGCACCTTTAACCTCCTGTTCCGTACAGGTTGCAATTTGTCCTGAGGATGAACGGGAAGACGGGGAACCAATGAGAGACTAGCTCTTGGTGTTGGGACAGGCACAGGTCACTCTATTTTCCCATCAGGAAGAAGAATTAACCACAGGCTCAGCCTGCCCCCCGGAACCAGAACAGGGCCTGAAGCCATCCTGCGCTTTTGCGGCCGGCTCCCGAAAAAGCGACTTGTAAAATGGAGCTTCAGGGCACTGCAATTCACAAACCTGCAGAGTTATAAATGACAACTCTCGTCCACAAATATATTGAGGGAAGGCAAAGAAGAGGATTAGAAATCAAGGCAGAATTGCAGGAAACAGATTTCAGGAGGTAGATTCGAATCGCCTTTAAAGCACATGAAAAGCGGCAAAACGTTGACAATGATGCCCTTGGCCAAAAAGGGCGTATGCGTTTTTTCCTGAATATATTCAGGAAAAAACGCATACGCCCTTTTTGGCCAACCAAGCAACCTGGAAAGGCAAATCAGCGCGACAAAGAAGTCTCGCTTCCCATCGGTCAAAAGGGCCATGCTGAAAAAAGTGTCAAAACCAGAAATGCAGGACAGGCCATGGAGAAATGGGAGCCTTGCTACACTGATGGGCGGGACGTACATTGCCAACAGCCACTCTGGAGAAGTGTACGGTGTGTCCTGAAACATCTAAAAAACACAGCTTAGAGAGCATAGGGCACTTCCACGCATGGGGGGATAAAGCGGGAAAATTGAAAATCAGCAAGACACAAGCACCCCAAAGTTTAGGGCTGCTCTGTTGACAAGGACCTCCACTTCCTTCCACCTTAAATATCCCAGGAAAGCGAAAAATGGATACAAAAGTTTTGGTCCTTATGTACAATGGAATATCACTCAGCCATGAAATCAATGTCATAAGGCTAGTAGCAGCATGATGAGTGGATTTAGGTAAGACGATTCTAAGTGAAATAAGTCACACAGAAAAGGACACTTCTCATAACGTGTCACTTATAGAGGGAATGTAAAAACCGTTACACTTGAACTGAATTACAAAACAGAACAGAGTCACACATGCAGAAAACACACTATGGCTGCTTAACGGGAAAGGTGAGGTGGGGTGATACATAAAACAAGAGTTTCAAATTAGCTCAGATACCGTTCCATAAACCCAATATGGAATAGACAAGACCTACTCCTTGCTCAGAGAACTGGACTCAACACGCCCGATTCACCGCACAAGAATATATCTGACTAGTAATAATCTTAAAACCTATGTATTGATATCTCTCTGTTAGTGTGTCAAGTGGGTGTAAAGCGGCCTAAACACAGCCGTGAAAAGCAGCTAAACCCCATTATAAAAATAAATTACTTTTAAAAACCCATGAAACAAAGACAGGGAAAGAGAGAGAAATTCTTACACAATTCGTTCAGGGGCTGTGATGCAACCTGGATTGACCATATCTAGACCCACAGCTGGATGAGACATAAGGGTGGACACTCTTGGGGCTGAGAGGTTTGGTGAGGTTGGGTGAGCAAACGCAGACCCTTTAAAGTAATACTGCGTGCTACCCATCGCATGGGTCCCAAATCTCCAGGTTCAAGGGCATCTTCCTACATCGAAAACATGCATGAGAAACCCAGAAGATGGTACACCGTGTGATGGGGAAAGGTTTCTAAAACGCACCTCATTTCTCATCTCCTTGTGCTCGGGTTCGCCATTCCAGCCACTTTACTAGCAATCTCCCTACTTGGAGCATCAGCACCTTTAACCTCCTGTTCCGTACAGGTTGCAATTTGTCCTGAGGATGAACGGGAAGACGGGGAACCAATGAGAGACTAGCTCTTGGTGTTGGGACAGGCACAGGTCACTCTATTTTCCCATCAGGAAGAAGAATTAACCACAGGCTCAGCCTGCCCCCCGGAACCAGAACAGGGCCTGAAGCCATCCGGCGCTTTTGCGGCCGGCTCCCAAAAAAGCGACTTGTAAAATGGAGCTTCAGCGCACTGCAATTCACAAACCTGCAGAGTTATAAATGATAACTCTCGTCCACAAATATATTGAGGGAAGGCAAAGAAGAGGATTTGAAATCAAGGCAGAATTGCAGGAAACAGATTTCAGGAGGTAGATTCGAATCGCCTTTAAAGCACATGAAAAGCGGCAAAACGTTGACAATGATGCCCTTGGCCAAAAAGGGCGTATGCGTTTTTTCCTGAATATATTCAGGAAAAAACGCATACGCCCTTTTTGGCCAACCAAGCAACCTGGAAAGGCAAATCAGCGCGACAAAGAAGTCTCGCTTCCCATCGGTCAAAAGGGCCATGCTGAAAAAAGTGTCAAATCCAGAAATGCAGGACAGGCCATGGAGAAATGGGAGCCTTGCTACACTGATGGGCGGGATGTACATTGCCAACAGCCACTCTGGAGAAGTGTACGGTGTGTCCTGAAACATCTAAAAAACACAGCTTAGAGAGCAAAGGGCACTTCCACGCATGGGGGGATAAAGCGGGAAAATTGAAAATCAGCAAGACACAAGCACCCCAAAGTTTAGGGCTGCTCTGTTGACAAGGACCTCCACTTCCTTCCACCTTAAATATCCCAGGAAAGGGAAAATGGATACAAAAGTTTTGGTCCTTATGTACAATGGAATATCACTCAGCCATGAAATCAATGTCATAAGGCTAGTAGCAGCATGATGAGTGGATTTAGGTAAGACGATTCTAAGTGAAATAAGTCACACAGAAAAGGACACTTCTCATAAGGTGTCACTTATAGAGGGAATGTAAAAACCGTTACACTTGAACTGAATTACAAAACAGAACAGAGTCACACATGCAGAAAACACACTATGGCTGCTTAACGGGAAAGGTGAGGTGGGGTGATACATAAAACAAGAGTTTCAAATTAGCTCAGATACCGTTCCATAAACCCAATATGGAATAGACAAGACCTACTCCTTGCTCAGAGAACTGGACTCAACACGCCCGATTCACCGCACAAGAATATATCTGACTAGTAATAATCTTAAAACCTATGTATTGATATCTCTCTGTTAGTGTGTCAAGTGGGTGTAAAGCGGCCTAAACACAGCCGTGAAAAGCAGCTAAACCCCATTATAAAAATAAATTACTTTTAAAAACCCATGAAACAAAGACAGGGAAAGAGAGAGAAATTCTTACACAATTCGTTCAGGGGCTGTGATGCAACCTGGATTGACCATATCTAGACCCACAGCTGGATGAGACATAAGGGTGGACACTCTTGGGGCTGAGAGGTTTGGTGAGGTTGGGTGAGCAAACGCAGACCCTTTAAAGTAATACTGCGTGCTACCCATCGCATGGGTCCCAAATCTCCAGGTTCAAGGGCATCTTCCTACATCGAAAACATGCATGAGAAACCCAGAAGATGGTACACCGTGTGATGGGGAAAGGTTTCTAAAACGCACCTCATTTCTCATCTCCTTGTGCTCGGGTTCGCCATTCCAGCCACTTTACTAGCAATCTCCCTACTTGGAGCATCAGCACCTTTAACCTCCTGTTCCGTACAGGTTGCAATTTGTCCTGAGGATGAACGGGAAGACGGGGAACCAATGAGAGACTAGCTCTTGGTGTTGGGACAGGCACAGGTCACTCTATTTTCCCATCAGGAAGAAGAATGAACCACAGGCTCAGCCTGCCCCCCGGAACCAGAACAGGGCCTGAAGCCATCCGGCGCTTTTGCGGCCGGCTCCCAAAAAAGCGACTTGTAAAATGGAGCTTCAGGGCACTGCAATTCACAAACCTGCAGAGTTATAAATGATAACTCTCGTCCACAAATATATTGAGGGAAGGCAAAGAAGAGGATTTGAAATCAAGGGAGAATTGCAGGAAACAGATTTCAGGAGGTAGATTCGAATCGCCTTTAAAGCACATGAAAAGCGGCAAAACGTTGACAATGATGCCCTTGGCCAAAAAGGGCGTATGCGTTTTTTCCTGAATATATTCAGGAAAAAACGCATACGCCCTTTTTGGCCAACCAAGCAACCTGGAAAGGCAAATCAGCGCGAAAAAGAAGTCTCGCTTCCCATCGGTCAAAAGGGCCATGCTGAAAAAAGTGTCAAAACCAGAAATGCAGGACAGGCCATGGAGAAATGGGAGCCTTGCTACACTGATGGGCGGGACGTACATTGCCAACAGCCACTCTGGAGAAGTGTACGGTGTGTCCTGAAACATCTAAAAAACACAGCTTAGAGAGCATAGGGCACTTCCACGCATGGGGGGATAAAGCGGGAAAATTGAAAATCAGCAAGACACAAGCACCCCAAAGTTTAGGGCTGCTCTGTTGACAAGGACCTCCACTTCCTTCCACCTTAAATATCCCAGGAAAGCGAAAAATGGATACAAAAGTTTTGGTCCTTATGTACAATGGAATATCACTCAGCCATGAAATCAATGTCATAAGGCTAGTAGCAGCATGATGAGTGGATTTAGGTAAGACGATTCTAAGTGAAATAAGTCACACAGAAAAGGACACTTCTCATAAGGTGTCACTTATAGAGGGAATGTAAAAACCGTTACACTTGAACTGAATTACAAAACAGAACAGAGTCACACATGCAGAAAACACACTATGGCTGCTTAACGGGAAAGGTGAGGTGGGGTGATACATAAAACAAGAGTTTCAAATTAGCTCAGATACCGTTCCATAAACCCAATATGGAATAGACAAGACCTACTCCTTGCTCAGAGAACTGGACTCAACACGCCCGATTCACCGCACAAGAATATATCTGACTAGTAATAATCTTAAAACCTATGTATTGATATCTCTCTGTTAGTGTGTCAAGTGGGTGTAAAGCGGCCTAAACACAGCCGTGAAAAGCAGCTAAACCCCATTATAAAAATAAATTACTTTTAAAAACCCATGAAACAAAGACAGGGAAAGAGAGAGAAATTCTTACACAATTCGTTCAGGGGCTGTGATGCAACCTGGATTGACCATATCTAGACCCACAGCTGGATGAGACATAAGGGTGGACACTCTTGGGGCTGAGAGGTTTGGTGAGGTTGGGTGAGCAAACGCAGACCCTTTAAAGTAATACTGCGTGCTACCCATCGCATGGGTCCCAAATCTCCAGGTTCAAGGGCATCTTCCTACATCGAAAACATGCATGAGAAACCCAGAAGATGGTACACCGTGTGATGGGGAAAGGTTTCTAAAACGCACCTCATTTCTCATCTCCTTGTGCTCGGGTTCGCCATTCCAGCCACTTTACTAGCAATCTCCCTACTTGGAGCCTCAGCACCTTTAACCTCCTGTTCCGTACAGGTTGCAATTTGTCCTGAGGATGAACGGGAAGACGGGGAACCAATGAGAGACTAGCTCTTGGTGTTGGGACAGGCACAGGTCACTCTATTTTCCCATCAGGAAGAAGAATTAACCACAGGCTCAGCCTGCCCCCCGGAACCAGAACAGGGCCTGAAGCCATCCGGCGCTTTTGCGGCCGGCTCCCAAAAAAGCGACTTGTAAAATGGAGCTTCAGCGCACTGCAATTCACAAACCTGCAGAGTTATAAATGATAACTCTCGTCCACAAATATATTGAGGGAAGGCAAAGAAGAGGATTTGAAATCAAGGCAGAATTGCAGGAAACAGATTTCAGGAGGTAGATTCGAATCGCCTTTAAAGCACATGAAAAGCGGCAAAACGTTGACAATGATGCCCTTGGCCAAAAAGGGCGTATGCGTTTTTTCCTGAATATATTCAGGAAAAAACGCATACGCCCTTTTTGGCCAACCAAGCAACCTGGAAAGGCAAATCAGCGCGACAAAGAAGTCTCGCTTCCCATCGGTCAAAAGGGCCATGCTGAAAAAAGTGTCAAAACCAGAAATGCAGGACAGGCCATGGAGAAATGGGAGCCTTGCTACACTGATGGGCGGGATGTACATTGCCAACAGCCACTCTGGAGAAGTGTACGGTGTGTCCTGAAACATCTAAAAAACACAGCTTAGAGAGCATAGGGCACTTCCACGCATGGGGGGATAAAGCGGGAAAATTGAAAATCAGCAAGACACAAGCACCCCAAAGTTTAGGGCTGCTCTGTTGACAAGGACCTCCACTTCCTTCCACCTTAAATATCCCAGGAAAGCGAAAAATGGATACAAAAGTTGTGGTCCTTATGTACAATGGAATATCACTCAGCCATGAAATCAATGTCATAAGGCTAGTAGCAGCATGATGAGTGGATTTAGGTAAGACGATTCTAAGTGAAATAAGTCACACAGAAAAGGACACTTCTCATAAGGTGTCACTTATAGAGGGAATGTAAAAACCGTTACACTTGAACTGAATTACAAAACAGAACAGAGTCACACATGCAGAAAACACACTATGGCTGCTTAACGGGAAAGGTGAGGTGGGGTGATACATAAAACAAGAGTTTCAAATTAGCTCAGATACCGTTCCATAAACCCAATATGGAATAGACAAGACCTACTCCTTGCTCAGAGAACTGGACTCAACACGCCCGATTCACCGCACAAGAATATATCTGACTAGTAATAATCTTAAAACCTATGTATTGATATCTCTCTGTTAGTGTGTCAAGTGGGTGTAAAGCGGCCTAAACACAGCCGTGAAAAGCAGCTAAACCCCATTATAAAAATAAATTACTTTTAAAAACCCATGAAACAAAGACAGGGAAAGAGAGAGAAATTCTTACACAATTCGTTCAGGGGCTGTGATGCAACCTGGATTGACCATATCTAGACCCACAGCTGGATGAGACATAAGGGTGGACACTCTTGGGGCTGAGAGGTTTGGTGAGGTTGGGTGAGCAAACGCAGACCCTTTAAAGTAATACTGCGTGCTACCCATCGCATGGGTCCCAAATCTCCAGGTTCAAGGGCATCTTCCTACATCGAAAACATGCATGAGAAACCCAGAAGATGGTACACCGTGTGATGGGGAAAGGTTTCTAAAACGCACCTCATTTCTCATCTCCTTGTGCTCGGGTTCGCCATTCCAGCCACTTTACTAGCAATCTCCCTACTTGGAGCATCAGCACCTTTAACCTCCTGTTCCGTACAGGTTGCAATTTGTCCTGAGGATGAACGGGAAGACGGGGAACCAATGAGAGACTAGCTCTTGGTGTTGGGACAGGCACAGGTCACTCTATTTTCCCATCAGGAAGAAGAATTAACCACAGGCTCAGCCTGCCCCCCGGAACCAGAACAGGGCCTGAAGCCATCCGGCGCTTTTGCGGCCGGCTCCCAAAAAAGCGACTTGTAAAATGGAGCTTCAGCGCACTGCAATTCACAAACCTGCAGAGTTATAAATGATAACTCTCGTCCACAAATATATTGAGGGAAGGCAAAGAAAAGGATTTGAAATCAAGGTAGAATTGCAGGAAACAGATTTCAGGAGGTAGATTCGAATCGCCTTTAAAGCACATGAAAAGCGGCAAAACGTTGACAATGATGCCCTTGGCCAAAAAGGGCGTATGCGTTTTTTCCTGAATATATTCAGGAAAAAACGCATACGCCCTTTTTGGCCAACCAAGCAACCTGGAAAGGCAAATCAGCGCGACAAAGAAGTCTCGTTTCCCATCGGTCAAAAGGGCCATGCTGAAAAAAGTGTCAAAACCAGAAATGCAGGACAGGCCATGGAGAAATGGGAGCCTTGCTACACTGATGGGCGGGATGTACATTGCCAACAGCCACTCTGGAGAAGTGTACGGTGTGTCCTGAAACATCTAAAAAACACAGCTTAGAGAGCATAGGGCACTTCCACGCATGGGGGGATAAAGCGGGAAAATTGAAAATCAGCAAGACACAAGCACCCCAAAGTTTAGGGCTGCTCTGTTGACAAGGACCTCCACTTCCTTCCACCTTAAATATCCCAGGAAAGCGAAAAATGGATACAAAAGTTGTGGTCCTTATGTACAATGGAATATCACTCAGCCATGAAATCAATGTCATAAGGCTAGTAGCAGCATGATGAGTGGATTTAGGTAAGACGATTCTAAGTGAAATAAGTCACACAGAAAAGGACACTTCTCATAAGGTGTCACTTATAGAGGGAATGTAAAAACCGTTACACTTGAACTGAATTACAAAACAGAACAGAGTCACACATGCAGAAAACACACTATGGCTGCTTAACGGGAAAGGTGAGGTGGGGTGATACATAAAACAAGAGTTTCAAATTAGCTCAGATACCGTTCCATAAACCCAATATGGAATAGACAAGACCTACTCCTTGCTCAGAGAACTGGACTCAACACGCCCGATTCACCGCACAAGAATATATCTGACTAGTAATAATCTTAAAACCTATGTATTGTTATCTCTCTGTTAGTGTGTCAAGTGGGTGTAAAGCGGCCTAAACACAGCCGTGAAAAGCAGCTAAACCCCATTATAAAAATAAATTACTTTTAAAAACCCATGAAACAAAGACAGGGAAAGAGACAGAAATTCTTACACAATTCGTTCAGGGGCTGTGATGCAACCTGGATTGACCATATCTAGACCCACAGCTGGATGAGACATAAGGGTGGACACTCTTGGGGCTGAGAGGTTTGGTGAGGTTGGGTGAGCAAACGCAGACCCTTTAAAGTAATACTGCGTGCTACCCATCGCATGGGTCCCAAATCTCCAGGTTCAAGGGCATCTTCCTACATCGAAAACATGCATGAGAAACCCAGAAGATGGTACACCGTGTGATGGGGAAAGGTTTCTAAAACGCACCTCATTTCTCATCTCCTTGTGCTCGGGTTCGCCATTCCAGCCACTTTACTAGCAATCTCCCTACTTGGAGCATCAGCACCTTTAACCTCCTGTTCCGTACAGGTTGCAATTTGTCCTGAGGATGAACGGGAAGACGGGGAACCAATGAGAGACTAGCTCTTGGTGTTGGGACAGGCACAGGTCACTCTATTTTCCCATCAGGAAGAAGAATTAACCACAGGCTCAGCCTGCCCCCCGGAACCAGAACAGGGCCTGAAGCCATCCGGCGCTTTTGCGGCCGGCTCCCAAAAAAGCGACTTGTAAAATGGAGCTTCAGCGCACTGCAATTCACAAACCTGCAGAGTTATAAATGATAACTCTCGTCCACAAATATATTGAGGGAAGGCAAAGAAGAGGATTTGAAATCAAGGTAGAATTGCAGGAAACAGATTTCAGGAGGTAGATTCGAATCGCCTTTAAAGCACATGAAAAGCGGCAAAACGTTGACAATGATGCCCTTGGCCAAAAAGGGCGTATGCGTTTTTTCCTGAATATATTCAGGAAAAAACGCATACGCCCTTTTTGGCCAACCAAGCAACCTGGAAAGGCAAATCAGCGCGACAAAGAAGTCTCGTTTCCCATCGGTCAAAAGGGCCATGCTGAAAAAAGTGTCAAAACCAGAAATGCAGGACAGGCCATGGAGAAATGGGAGCCTTGCTACACTGATGGGCGGGATGTACATTGCCAACAGCCACTCTGGAGAAGTGTACGGTGTGTCCTGAAACATCTAAAAAACACAGCTTAGAGAGCATAGGGCACTTCCACGCATGGGGGGATAAAGCGGGAAAATTGAAAATCAGCAAGACACAAGCACCCCAAAGTTTAGGGCTGCTCTGTTGACAAGGACCTCCACTTCCTTCCACCTTAAATATCCCAGGAAAGCGAAAAATGGATACAAAAGTTGTGGTCCTTATGTACAATGGAATATCACTCAGCCATGAAATCAATGTCATAAGGCTAGTAGCAGCATGATGAGTGGATTTAGGTAAGACGATTCTAAGTGAAATAAGTCACACAGAAAAGGACACTTCTCATAACGTGTCACTTATAGAGGGAATGTAAAAACCGTTACACTTGAACTGAATTACAAAACAGAACAGAGTCACACATGCAGAAAACACACTATGGCTGCTTAACGGGAAAGGTGAGGTGGGGTGATACATAAAACAAGAGTTTCAAATTAGCTCAGATACCGTTCCATAAACCCAATATGGAATAGACAAGACCTACTCCTTGCTCAGAGAACTGGACTCAACACGCCCGATTCACCGCACAAGAATATATCTGACTAGTAATAATCTTAAAACCTATGTATTGATATCTCTCTGTTAGTGTGTCAAGTGGGTGTAAAGCGGCCTAAACACAGCCGTGAAAAGCAGCTAAACCCCATTATAAAAATAAATTACTTTTAAAAACCCATGAAACAAAGACAGGGAAAGAGAGAGAAATTCTTACACAATTCGTTCAGGGGCTGTGATGCAACCTGGATTGACCATATCTAGACCCACTGCTGGATGAGACATAAGGGTGGACACTCTTGGGGCTGAGAGGTTTGGTGAGGTTGGGTGAGCAAACGCAGACCCTTTAAAGTAATACTGCGTGCTACCCATCGCATGGGTCCCAAATCTCCAGGTTCAAGGGCATCTTCCTACATCGAAAACATGCATGAGAAACCCAGAAGATGGTACACCGTGTGATGGGGAAAGGTTTCTAAAACGCACCTCATTTCTCATCTCCTTGTGCTCGGGTTCGCCATTCCAGCCACTTTACTAGCAATCTCCCTACTTGGAGCATCAGCACCTTTAACCTCCTGTTCCGTACAGGTTGCAATTTGTCCTGAGGATGAACGGGAAGACGGGGAACCAATGAGAGACTAGCTCTTGGTGTTGGGACAGGCACAGGTCACTCTATTTTCCCATCAGGAAGAAGAATTAACCACAGGCTCAGCCTGCCCCCCGGAACCAGAACAGGGCCTGAAGCCATCCGGCGCTTTTGCGGCCGGCTCCCAAAAAGCGACTTGTAAAATGGAGCTTCAGCGCACTGCAATTCACAAACCTGCAGAGTTATAAATGATAACTCTCGTCCACAAATATATTGAGGGAAGGCAAAGAAGAGGATTTGAAATCAAGGCAGAATTGCAGGAAACAGATTTCAGGAGGTAGATTCGAATCGCCTTTAAAGCACATGAAAAGCGGCAAAACGTTGACAATGATGCCCTTGGCCAAAAAGGGCGTATGCGTTTTTTCCTGAATATATTCAGGAAAAAACGCATACGCCCTTTTTGGCCAACCAAGCAACCTGGAAAGGCAAATCAGCGCTACAAAGAAGTCTCGCTTCCCATCGGTCAAAAGGGCCATGCTGAAAAAAGTGTCAAAACCAGAAATGCAGGACAGGCCATGGAGAAATGGGAGCCTTGCTACACTGATGGGCGGGATGTACATTGCCAACAGCCACTCTGGAGAAGTGTACGGTGTGTCCTGAAACATCTAAAAAACACAGCTTAGAGAGCATAGGGCACTTCCACGCATGGGGGGATAAAGCGGGAAAATTGAAAATCAGCAAGACACAAGCACCCCAAAGTTTAGGGCTGCTCTGTTGACAAGGACCTCCACTTCCTTCCACCTTAAATATCCCAGGAAAGCGAAAAATGGATACAAAAGTTGTGGTCCTTATGTACAATGGAATATCACTCAGCCATGAAATCAATGTCATAAGGCTAGTAGCAGCATGATGAGTGGATTTAGGTAAGACGATTCTAAGTGAAATAAGTCACACAGAAAAGGACACTTCTCATAAGGTGTCACTTATAGAGGGAATGTAAAAACCGTTACACTTGAACTGAATTACAAAACAGAACAGAGTCACACATGCAGAAAACACACTATGGCTGCTTAACGGGAAAGGTGAGGTGGGGTGATACATAAAACAAGAGTTTCAAATTAGCTCAGATACCGTTCCATAAACCCAATATGGAATAGACAAGACCTACTCCTTGCTCAGAGAACTGGACTCAACACGCCCGATTCACCGCACAAGAATATATCTGACTAGTAATAATCTTAAAACCTATGTATTGATATCTCTCTGTTAGTGTGTCAAGTGGGTGTAAAGCGGCCTAAACACAGCCGTGAAAAGCAGCTAAACCCCATTATAAAAATAAATTACTTTTAAAAACCCATGAAACAAAGACAGGGAAAGAGAGAGAAATTCTTACACAATTCGTTCAGGGGCTGTGATGCAACCTGGATTGACCATATCTAGACCCACAGCTGGATGAGACATAAGGGTGGACACTCTTGGGGCTGAGAGGTTTGGTGAGGTTGGGTGAGCAAACGCAGACCCTTTAAAGTAATACTGCGTGCTACCCATCGCATGGGT
The DNA here is from genome assembly GCF_965194825.1 of Balaenoptera physalus. Lineage (NCBI taxonomy): Eukaryota > Metazoa > Chordata > Mammalia > Artiodactyla > Balaenopteridae > Balaenoptera > Balaenoptera physalus. The sequence continues at coordinate 659,744 of NW_028126474.1, forward strand.
CCCAAATCTCCAGGTTCAAGGGCATCTTCCTACATCGAAAACATGCATGAGAAACCCAGAAGATGGTACACCGTGTGATGGGGAAAGGTTTCTAAAACGCACCTCATTTCTCATCTCCTTGTGCTCGGGTTCGCCATTCCAGCCACTTTACTAGCAATCTCCCTACTTGGAGCATCAGCACCTTTAACCTCCTGTTCCGTACAGGTTGCAATTTGTCCTGAGGATGAACGGGAAGACGGGGAACCAATGAGAGACTAGCTCTTGGTGTTGGGACAGGCACAGGTCACTCTATTTTCCCATCAGGAAGAAGAATGAACCACAGGCTCAGCCTGCCCCCCGGAACCAGAACAGGGCCTGAAGCCATCCGGCGCTTTTGCGGCCGGCTCCCAAAAAAGCGACTTGTAAAATGGAGCTTCAGGGCCCTGCAATTCACAAACCTGCAGAGTTATAAATGATAACTCTCGTCCACAAATATATTGAGGGAAGGCAAAGAAGAGGATTTGAAATCAAGGCAGAATTGCAGGAAACAGATTTCAGGAGGTAGATTCGAATCGCCTTTAAAGCACATGAAAAGCGGCAAAACGTTGACAATGATGCCCTTGGCCAAAAAGGGCGTATGCGTTTTTTCCTGAATATATTCAGGAAAAAACGCATACGCCCTTTTTGGCCAACCAAGCAACCTGGAAAGGCAAATCAGCGCTACAAAGAAGTCTCGCTTCCCATCGGTCAAAAGGGCCATGCTGAAAAAAGTGTCAAAACCAGAAATGCAGGACAGGCCATGGAGAAATGGGAGCCTTGCTACACTGATGGGCGGGATGTACATTGCCAACAGCCACTCTGGAGAAGTGTACGGTGTGTCCTGAAACATCTAAAAAACACAGCTTAGAGAGCATAGGGCACTTCCACGCATGGGGAGATAAAGCGGGAAAATTGAAAATCAGCAAGACACAAGCACCCCAAAGTTTAGGGCTGCTCTGTTGACAAGGACCTCCACTTCCTTCCACCTTAAATATCCCAGGAAAGCGAAAAATGGATACAAAAGTTGTGGTCCTTATGTACAATGGAATATCACTCAGCCATGAAATCAATGTCATAAGGCTAGTAGCAGCATGATGAGTGGATTTAGGTAAGACGATTCTAAGTGAAATAAGTCACACAGAAAAGGACACTTCTCATAAGGTGTCACTTATAGAGGGAATGTAAAAACCGTTACACTTGAACTGAATTACAAAACAGAACAGAGTCACACATGCAGAAAACACACTATGGCTGCTTAACGGGAAAGGTGAGGTGGGGTGATACATAAAACAAGAGTTTCAAATTAGCTCAGATACCGTTCCATAAACCCAATATGTAATAGACAAGACCTACTCCTTGCTCAGAGAACTGGACTCAACACGCCCGATTCACCGCACAAGAATATATCTGACTAGTAATAATCTTAAAACCTATGTATTGATATCTCTCTGTTAGTGTGTCAAGTGGGTGTAAAGCGGCCTAAACACAGCCGTGAAAAGCAGCTAAACCCCATTATAAAAATAAATTACTTTTAAAAACCCATGAAACAAAGACAGGGAAAGAGAGAGAAATTCTTACACAATTCGTTCAGGGGCTGTGATGCAACCTGGATTGACCATATCTAGACCCACTGCTGGATGAGACATAAGGGTGGACACTCTTGGGGCTGAGAGGTTTGGTGAGGTTGGGTGAGCAAACGCACACCCTTTAAAGTAATACTGCGTGCTACCCATCGCATGGGTCCCAAATCTCCAGGTTCAAGGGCATCTTCCTACATCGAAAACATGCATGAGAAACCCAGAAGATGGTACACCGTGTGATGGGGAAAGGTTTCTAAAACGCACCTCATTTCTCATCTCCTTGTGCTCGGGTTCACCATTCCAGCCACTTTACTAGCAATCTCCCTACTTGGAGCATCAGCACCTTTAACCTCCTGTTCCGAACAGGTTGCAATTTGTCCTGAGGATGAACGGGAAGACGGGGAACCAATGAGAGACTAGCTCTTGGTGTTGGGACAGGCACAGGTCACTCTATTTTCCCATCAGGAAGAAGAATGAACCACAGGCTCAGCCTGCCCCCCGGAACCAGAACAGGGCCTGAAGCCATCCGGCGCTTTTGCGGCCGGCTCCCAAAAAATCGACTTGTAAAATGGAGCTTCAGGGCACTGCAATTCACAAACCTGCAGAGTTATAAATGATAACTCTCGTCCACAAATATATTGAGGGAAGGCAAAGAAAAGGATTTGAAATCAAGGTAGAATTGCAGGAAACAGATTTCAGGAGGTAGATTCGAATCGCCTTTAAAGCACATGAAAAGCGGCAAAACGTTGACAATGATGCCCTTGGCCAAAAAGGGCGTATGCGTTTTTTCCTGAATATATTCAGGAAAAAACGCATACGCCCTTTTTGGCCAACCAAGCAACCTGGAAAGGCAAATCAGCGCGACAAAGAAGTCTCGTTTCCCATCGGTCAAAAGGGCCATGCTGAAAAAAGTGTCAAAACCAGAAATGCAGGACAGGCCATGGAGAAATGGGAGCCTTGCTACACTGATGGGCGGGATGTACATTGCCAACAGCCACTCTGGAGAAGTGTACGGTGTGTCCTGAAACATCTAAAAAACACAGCTTAGAGAGCATAGGGCACTTCCACGCATGGGGGGATAAAGCGGGAAAATTGAAAATCAGCAAGACACAAGCACCCCAAAGTTTAGGGCTGCTCTGTTGACAAGGACCTCCACTTCCTTCCACCTTAAATATCCCAGGAAAGCGAAAAATGGATACAAAAGTTGTGGTCCTTATGTACAATGGAATATCACTCAGCCATGAAATCAATGTCATAAGGCTAGTAGCAGCATGATGAGTGGATTTAGGTAAGACGATTCTAAGTGAAATAAGTCACACAGAAAAGGACACTTCTCATAACGTGTCACTTATAGAGGGAATGTAAAAACCGTTACACTTGAACTGAATTACAAAACAGAACAGAGTCACACATGCAGAAAACACACTATGGCTGCTTAACGGGAAAGGTGAGGTGGGGTGATACATAAAACAAGAGTTTCAAATTAGCTCAGATACCGTTCCATAAACCCAATATGGAATAGACAAGACCTACTCCTTGCTCAGAGAACTGGACTCAACACGCCCGATTCACCGCACAAGAATATATCTGACTAGTAATAATCTTAAAACCTATGTATTGATATCTCTCTGTTAGTGTGTCAAGTGGGTGTAAAGCGGCCTAAACACAGCCGTGAAAAGCAGCTAAACCCCATTATAAAAATAAATTACTTTTAAAAACCCATGAAACAAAGACAGGGAAAGAGAGAGAAATTCTTACACAATTCTTTCAGGGGCTGTGATGCAACCTGGATTGACCATATCTAGACCCACAGCTGGATGAGACATAAGGGTGGACACTCTTGGGGCTGAGAGGTTTGGTGAGGTTGGGTGAGCAAACGCAGACCCTTTAAAGTAATACTGCGTGCTACCCATCGCATGGGTCCCAAATCTCCAGGTTCAAGGGCATCTTCCTACATCGAAAACATGCATGAGAAACCCAGAAGATGGTACACCGTGTGATGGGGAAAGGTTTCTAAAACGCACCTCATTTCTCATCTCCTTGTGCTCGGGTTCGCCATTCCAGCCACTTTACTAGCAATCTCCCTACTTGGAGCATCAGCACCTTTAACCTCCTGTTCCGTACAGGTTGCAATTTGTCCTGAGGATGAACGGGAAGACGGGGAACCAATGAGAGACTAGCTCTTGGTGTTGGGACAGGCACAGGTCACTCTATTTTCCCATCAGGAAGAAGAATTAACCACAGGCTCAGCCTGCCCCCCGGAACCAGAACAGGGCCTGAAGCCATCCGGCGCTTTTGCGGCCGGCTCCCAAAAAAGCGACTTGTAAAATGGAGCTTCAGCGCACTGCAATTCACAAACCTGCAGAGTTATAAATGATAACTCTCGTCCACAAATATATTGAGGGAAGGCAAAGAAGAGGATTTGAAATCAAGGCAGAATTGCAGGAAACAGATTTCAGGAGGTAGATTCGAATCGCCTTTAAAGCACATGAAAAGCGGCAAAACGTTGACAATGATGCCCTTGGCCAAAAAGGGCGTATGCGTTTTTTCCTGAATATATTCAGGAAAAAACGCATACGCCCTTTTTGGCCAACCAAGCAACCTGGAAAGGCAAATCAGCGCTACAAAGAAGTCTCGCTTCCCATCGGTCAAAAGGGCCATGCTGAAAAAAGTGTCAAAACCAGAAATGCAGGACAGGCCATGGAGAAATGGGAGCCTTGCTACACTGATGGGCGGGATGTACATTGCCAACAGCCACTCTGGAGAAGTGTACGGTGTGTCCTGAAACATCTAAAAAACACAGCTTAGAGAGCATAGGGCACTTCCACGCATGGGGGGATAAAGCGGGAAAATTGAAAATCAGCAAGACACAAGCACCCCAAAGTTTAGGGCTGCTCTGTTGACAAGGACCTCCACTTCCTTCCACCTTAAATATCCCAGGAAAGCGAAAAATGGATACAAAAGTTGTGGTCCTTATGTACAATGGAATATCACTCAGCCATGAAATCAATGTCATAAGGCTAGTAGCAGCATGATGAGTGGATTTAGGTAAGACGATTCTAAGTGAAATAAGTCACACAGAAAAGGACACTTCTCATAACGTGTCACTTATAGAGGGAATGTAAAAACCGTTACACTTGAACTGAATTACAAAACAGAACAGAGTCACACATGCAGAAAACACACTATGGCTGCTTAACGGGAAAGGTGAGGTGGGGTGATACATAAAACAAGAGTTTCAAATTAGCTCAGATACCGTTCCATAAACCCAATATGGAATAGACAAGACCTACTCCTTGCTCAGAGAACTGGACTCAACACGCCCGATTCACCGCACAAGAATATATCTGACTAGTAATAATCTTAAAACCTATGTATTGATATCTCTCTGTTAGTGTGTCAAGTGGGTGTAAAGCGGCCTAAACACAGCCGTGAAAAGCAGCTAAACCCCATTATAAAAATAAATTACTTTTAAAAACCCATGAAACAAAGACAGGGAAAGAGAGAGAAATTCTTACACAATTCTTTCAGGGGCTGTGATGCAACCTGGATTGACCATATCTAGACCCACAGCTGGATGAGACATAAGGGTGGACACTCTTGGGGCTGAGAGGTTTGGTGAGGTTGGGTGAGCAAACGCAGACCCTTTAAAGTAATACTGCGTGCTACCCATCGCATGGGTCCCAAATCTCCAGGTTCAAGGGCATCTTCCTACATCGAAAACATGCATGAGAAACCCAGAAGATGGTACACCGTGTGATGGGGAAAGGTTTCTAAAACGCACCTCATTTCTCATCTCCTTGTGCTCGGGTTCGCCATTCCAGCCACTTTACTAGCAATCTCCCTACTTGGAGCCTCAGCACCTTTAACCTCCTGTTCCGTACAGGTTGCAATTTGTCCTGAGGATGAACGGGAAGACGGGGAACCAATGAGAGACTAGCTCTTGGTGTTGGGACAGGCACAGGTCACTCTATTTTCCCATCAGGAAGAAGAATTAACCACAGGCTCAGCCTGCCCCCCGGAACCAGAACAGGGCCTGAAGCCATCCGGCGCTTTTGCGGCCGGCTCCCAAAAAAGCGACTTGTAAAATGGAGCTTCAGCGCACTGCAATTCACAAACCTGCAGAGTTATAAATGATAACTCTCGTCCACAAATATATTGAGGGAAGGCAAAGAAGAGGATTTGAAATCAAGGCAGAATTGCAGGAAACAGATTTCAGGAGGTAGATTCGAATCGCCTTTAAAGCACATGAAAAGCGGCAAAACGTTGACAATGATGCCCTTGGCCAAAAAGGGCGTATGCGTTTTTTCCTGAATATATTCAGGAAAAAACGCATACGCCCTTTTTGGCCAACCAAGCAACCTGGAAAGGCAAATCAGCGCGACAAAGAAGTCTCGCTTCCCATCGGTCAAAAGGGCCATGCTGAAAAAAGTGTCAAAACCAGAAATGCAGGACAGGCCATGGAGAAATGGGAGCCTTGCTACACTGATGGGCGGGATGTACATTGCCAACAGCCACTCTGGAGAAGTGTACGGTGTGTCCTGAAACATCTAAAAAACACAGCTTAGAGAGCATAGGGCACTTCCACGCATGGGGGGATAAAGCGGGAAAATTGAAAATCAGCAAGACACAAGCACCCCAAAGTTTAGGGCTGCTCTGTTGACAAGGACCTCCACTTCCTTCCACCTTAAATATCCCAGGAAAGCGAAAAATGGATACAAAAGTTGTGGTCCTTATGTACAATGGAATATCACTCAGCCATGAAATCAATGTCATAAGGCTAGTAGCAGCATGATGAGTGGATTTAGGTAAGACGATTCTAAGTGAAATAAGTCACACAGAAAAGGACACTTCTCATAAGGTGTCACTTATAGAGGGAATGTAAAAACCGTTACACTTGAACTGAATTACAAAACAGAACAGAGTCACACATGCAGAAAACACACTATGGCTGCTTAACGGGAAAGGTGAGGTGGGGTGATACATAAAACAAGAGTTTCAAATTAGCTCAGATACCGTTCCATAAACCCAATATGGAATAGACAAGACCTACTCCTTGCTCAGAGAACTGGACTCAACACGCCCGATTCACCGCACAAGAATATATCTGACTAGTAATAATCTTAAAACCTATGTATTGATATCTCTCTGTTAGTGTGTCAAGTGGGTGTAAAGCGGCCTAAACACAGCCGTGAAAAGCAGCTAAACCCCATTATAAAAATAAATTACTTTTAAAAACCCATGAAACAAAGACAGGGAAAGAGAGAGAAATTCTTACACAATTCGTTCAGGGGCTGTGATGCAACCTGGATTGACCATATCTAGACCCACAGCTGGATGAGACATAAGGGTGGACACTCTTGGGGCTGAGAGGTTTGGTGAGGTTGGGTGAGCAAACGCAGACCCTTTAAAGTAATACTGCGTGCTACCCATCGCATGGGTCCCAAATCTCCAGGTTCAAGGGCATCTTCCTACATCGAAAACATGCATGAGAAACCCAGAAGATGGTACACCGTGTGATGGGGAAAGGTTTCTAAAACGCACCTCATTTCTCATCTCCTTGTGCTCGGGTTCGCCATTCCAGCCACTTTACTAGCAATCTCCCTACTTGGAGCATCAGCACCTTTAACCTCCTGTTCCGTACAGGTTGCAATTTGTCCTGAGGATGAACGGGAAGACGGGGAACCAATGAGAGACTAGCTCTTGGTGTTGGGACAGGCACAGGTCACTCTATTTTCCCATCAGGAAGAAGAATGAACCACAGGCTCAGCCTGCCCCCCGGAACCAGAACAGGGCCTGAAGCCATCCGGCGCTTTTGCGGCCGGCTCCCAAAAAAGCGACTTGTAAAATGGAGCTTCAGGGCCCTGCAATTCACAAACCTGCAGAGTTATAAATGATAACTCTCGTCCACAAATATATTGAGGGAAGGCAAAGAAGAGGATTTGAAATCAAGGCAGAATTGCAGGAAACAGATTTCAGGAGGTAGATTCGAATCGCCTTTAAAGCACATGAAAAGCGGCAAAACGTTGACAATGATGCCCTTGGCCAAAAAGGGCGTATGCGTTTTTTCCTGAATATATTCAGGAAAAAACGCATACGCCCTTTTTGGCCAACCAAGCAACCTGGAAAGGCAAATCAGCGCGACAAAGAAGTCTCGCTTCCCATCGGTCAAAAGGGCCATGCTGAAAAAAGTGTCAAAACCAGAAATGCAGGACAGGCCATGGAGAAATGGGAGCCTTGCTACACTGATGGGCGGGATGTACATTGCCAACAGCCACTCTGGAGAAGTGTACGGTGTGTCCTGAAACATCTAAAAAACACAGCTTAGAGAGCATAGGGCACTTCCACGCATGGGGAGATAAAGCGGGAAAATTGAAAATCAGCAAGACACAAGCACCCCAAAGTTTAGGGCTGCTCTGTTGACAAGGACCTCCACTTCCTTCCACCTTAAATATCCCAGGAAAGCGAAAAATGGATACAAAAGTTGTGGTCCTTATGTACAATGGAATATCACTCAGCCATGAAATCAATGTCATAAGGCTAGTAGCAGCATGATGAGTGGATTTAGGTAAGACGATTCTAAGTGAAATAAGTCACACAGAAAAGGACACTTCTCATAAGGTGTCACTTATAGAGGGAATGTAAAAACCGTTACACTTGAACTGAATTACAAAACAGAACAGAGTCACACATGCAGAAAACACACTATGGCTGCTTAACGGGAAAGGTGAGGTGGGGTGATACATAAAACAAGAGTTTCAAATTAGCTCAGATACCGTTCCATAAACCCAATATGGAATAGACAAGACCTACTCCTTGCTCAGAGAACTGGACTCAACACGCCCGATTCACCGCACAAGAATATATCTGACTAGTAATAATCTTAAAACCTATGTATTGATATCTCTCTGTTAGTGTGTCAAGTGGGTGTAAAGCGGCCTAAACACAGCCGTGAAAAGCAGCTAAACCCCATTATAAAAATAAATTACTTTTAAAAACCCATGAAACAAAGACAGGGAAAGAAAGAGAAATTCTTACACAATTCGTTCAGGGGCTGTGATGCAACCTGGATTGACCATATCTAGACCCACAGCTGGATGAGACATAAGGGTGGACACTCTTGGGGCTGAGAGGTTTGGTGAGGTTGGGTGAGCAAACGCAGACCCTTTAAAGTAATACTGCGTGCTACCCATCGCATGGGTCCCAAATCTCCAGGTTCAAGGGCATCTTCCTACATCGAAAACATGCATGAGAAACCCAGAAGATGGTACACCGTGTGATGGGGAAAGGTTTCTAAAACGCACCTCATTTCTCATCTCCTTGTGCTCGGGTTCGCCATTCCAGCCACTTTACTAGCAATCTCCCTACTTGGAGCCTCAGCACCTTTAACCTCCTGTTCCGTACAGGTTGCAATTTGTCCTGAGGATGAACGGGAAGACGGGGAACCAATGAGAGACTAGCTCTTGGTGTTGGGACAGGCACAGGTCACTCTATTTTCCCATCAGGAAGAAGAATTAACCACAGGCTCAGCCTGCCCCCCGGAACCAGAACAGGGCCTGAAGCCATCCGGCGCTTTTGCGGCCGGCTCCCAAAAAAGCGACTTGTAAAATGGAGCTTCAGCGCACTGCAATTCACAAACCTGCAGAGTTATAAATGATAACTCTCGTCCACAAATATATTGAGGGAAGGCAAAGAAGAGGATTTGAAATCAAGGCAGAATTGCAGGAAACAGATTTCAGGAGGTAGATTCGAATCGCCTTTAAAGCACATGAAAAGCGGCAAAACGTTGACAATGATGCCCTTGGCCAAAAAGGGCGTATGCGTTTTTTCCTGAATATATTCAGGAAAAAACGCATACGCCCTTTTTGGCCAACCAAGCAACCTGGAAAGGCAAATCAGCGCGACAAAGAAGTCTCGCTTCCCATCGGTCAAAAGGGCCATGCTGAAAAAAGTGTCAAATCCAGAAATGCAGGACAGGCCATGGAGAAATGGGAGCCTTGCTACACTGATGGGCGGGATGTACATTGCCAACAGCCACTCTGGAGAAGTGTACGGTGTGTCCTGAAACATCTAAAAAACACAGCTTAGAGAGCAAAGGGCACTTCCACGCATGGGGGGATAAAGCGGGAAAATTGAAAATCAGCAAGACACAAGCACCCCAAAGTTTAGGGCTGCTCTGTTGACAAGGACCTCCACTTCCTTCCACCTTAAATATCCCAGGAAAGGGAAAATGGATACAAAAGTTTTGGTCCTTATGTACAATGGAATATCACTCAGCCATGAAATCAATGTCATAAGGCTAGTAGCAGCATGATGAGTGGATTTAGGTAAGACGATTCTAAGTGAAATAAGTCACACAGAAAAGGACACTTCTCATAAGGTGTCACTTATAGAGGGAATGTAAAAACCGTTACACTTGAACTGAATTACAAAACAGAACAGAGTCACACATGCAGAAAACACACTATGGCTGCTTAACGGGAAAGGTGAGGTGGGGTGATACATAAAACAAGAGTTTCAAATTAGCTCAGATACCGTTCCATAAACCCAATATGGAATAGACAAGACCTACTCCTTGCTCAGAGAACTGGACTCAACACGCCCGATTCACCGCACAAGAATATATCTGACTAGTAATAATCTTAAAACCTATGTATTGATATCTCTCTGTTAGTGTGTCAAGTGGGTGTAAAGCGGCCTAAACACAGCCGTGAAAAGCAGCTAAACCCCATTATAAAAATAAATTACTTTTAAAAACCCATGAAACAAAGACAGGGAAAGAAAGAGAAATTCTTACACAATTCGTTCAGGGGCTGTGATGCAACCTGGATTGACCATATCTAGACCCACAGCTGGATGAGACATAAGGGTGGACACTCTTGGGGCTGAGAGGTTTGGTGAGGTTGGGTGAGCAAACGCAGACCCTTTAAAGTAATACTGCGTGCTACCCATCGCATGGGTCCCAAATCTCCAGGTTCAAGGGCATCTTCCTACATCGAAAACATGCATGAGAAACCCAGAAGATGGTACACCGTGTGATGGGGAAAGGTTTCTAAAACGCACCTCATTTCTCATCTCCTTGTGCTCGGGTTCGCCATTCCAGCCACTTTACTAGCAATCTCCCTACTTGGAGCATCAGCACCTTTAACCTCCTGTTCCGTACAGGTTGCAATTTGTCCTGAGGATGAACGGGAAGACGGGGAACCAATGAGAGACTAGCTCTTGGTGTTGGGACAGGCACAGGTCACTCTATTTTCCCATCAGGAAGAAGAATTAACCACAGGCTCAGCCTGCCCCCCGGAACCAGAACAGGGCCTGAAGCCATCCGGCGCTTTTGCGGCCGGCTCCCAAAAAAGCGACTTGTAAAATGGAGCTTCAGCGCACTGCAATTCACAAACCTGCAGAGTTATAAATGATAACTCTCGTCCACAAATATATTGAGGGAAGGCAAAGAAGAGGATTTGAAATCAAGGCAGAATTGCAGGAAACAGATTTCAGGAGGTAGATTCGAATCGCCTTTAAAGCACATGAAAAGCGGCAAAACGTTGACAATGATGCCCTTGGCCAAAAAGGGCGTATGCGTTTTTTCCTGAATATATTCAGGAAAAAACGCATACGCCCTTTTTGGCCAACCAAGCAACCTGGAAAGGCAAATCAGCGCGACAAAGAAGTCTCGCTTCCCATCGGTCAAAAGGGCCATGCTGAAAAAAGTGTCAAATCCAGAAATGCAGGACAGGCCATGGAGAAATGGGAGCCTTGCTACACTGATGGGCGGGATGTACATTGCCAACAGCCACTCTGGAGAAGTGTACGGTGTGTCCTGAAACATCTAAAAAACACAGCTTAGAGAGCAAAGGGCACTTCCACGCATGGGGGGATAAAGCGGGAAAATTGAAAATCAGCAAGACACAAGCACCCCAAAGTTTAGGGCTGCTCTGTTGACAAGGACCTCCACTTCCTTCCACCTTAAATATCCCAGGAAAGCGAAAAATGGATACAAAAGTTGTGGTCCTTATGTACAATGGAATATCACTCAGCCATGAAATCAATGTCATAAGGCTAGTAGCAGCATGATGAGTGGATTTAGGTAAGACGATTCTAAGTGAAATAAGTCACACAGAAAAGGACACTTCTCATAAGGTGTCACTTATAGAGGGAATGTAAAAACCGTTACACTTGAACTGAATTACAAAACAGAACAGAGTCACACATGCAGAAAACACACTATGGCTGCTTAACGGGAAAGGTGAGGTGGGGTGATACATAAAACAAGAGTTTCAAATTAGCTCAGATACCGTTCCATAAACCCAATATGGAATAGACAAGACCTACTCCTTGCTCAGAGAACTGGACTCAACACGCCCGATTCACCGCACAAGAATATATCTGACTAGTAATAATCTTAAAACCTATGTATTGATATCTCTCTGTTAGTGTGTCAAGTGGGTGTAAAGCGGCCTAAACACAGCCGTGAAAAGCAGCTAAACCCCATTATAAAAATAAATTACTTTTAAAAACCCATGAAACAAAGACAGGGAAAGAGAGAGAAATTCTTACACAATTCGTTCAGGGGCTGTGATGCAACCTGGATTGACCATATCTAGACCCACAGCTGGATGAGACATAAGGGTGGACACTCTTGGGGCTGAGAGGTTTGGTGAGGTTGGGTGAGCAAACGCAGACCCTTTAAAGTAATACTGCGTGCTACCCATCGCATGGGTCCCAAATCTCCAGGTTCAAGGGCATCTTCCTACATCGAAAACATGCATGAGAAACCCAGAAGATGGTACACCGTGTGATGGGGAAAGGTTTCTAAAACGCACCTCATTTCTCATCTCCTTGTGCTCGGGTTCGCCATTCCAGCCACTTTACTAGCAATCTCCCTACTTGGAGCATCAGCACCTTTAACCTCCTGTTCCGTACAGGTTGCAATTTGTCCTGAGGATGAACGGGAAGACGGGGAACCAATGAGAGACTAGCTCTTGGTGTTGGGACAGGCACAGGTCACTCTATTTTCCCATCAGGAAGAAGAATGAACCACAGGCTCAGCCTGCCCCCCGGAACCAGAACAGGGCCTGAAGCCATCCGGCGCTTTTGCGGCCGGCTCCCAAAAAAGCGACTTGTAAAATGGAGCTTCAGCGCACTGCAATTCACAAACCTGCAGAGTTATAAATGATAACTCTCGTCCACAAATATATTGAGGGAAGGCAAAGAAGAGGATTTGAAATCAAGGCAGAATTGCAGGAAACAGATTTCAGGAGGTAGATTCGAATCGCCTTTAAAGCACATGAAAAGCGGCAAAACGTTGACAATGATGCCCTTGGCCAAAAAGGGCGTATGCGTTTTTTCCTGAATATATTCAGGAAAAAACGCATACGCCCTTTTTGGCCAACCAAGCAACCTGGAAAGGCAAATCAGCGCGACAAAGAAGTCTCGCTTCCCATCGGTCAAAAGGGCCATGCTGAAAAAAGTGTCAAAACCAGAAATGCAGGACAGGCCATGGAGAAATGGGAGCCTTGCTACACTGATGGGCGGGATGTACATTGCCAACAGCCACTCTGGAGAAGTGTACGGTGTGTCCTGAAACATCTAAAAAACACAGCTTAGAGAGCATAGGGCACTTCCACGCATGGGGGGATAAAGCGGGAAAATTGAAAATCAGCAAGACACAAGCACCCCAAAGTTTAGGGCTGCTCTGTTGACAAGGACCTCCACTTCCTTCCACCTTAAATATCCCAGGAAAGCGAAAAATGGATACAAAAGTTGTGGTCCTTATGTACAATGGAATATCACTCAGCCATGAAATCAATGTCATAAGGCTAGTAGCAGCATGATGAGTGGATTTAGGTAAGACGATTCTAAGTGAAATAAGTCACACAGAAAAGGACACTTCTCATAAGGTGTCACTTATAGAGGGAATGTAAAAACCGTTACACTTGAACTGAATTACAAAACAGAACAGAGTCACACATGCAGAAAACACACTATGGCTGCTTAACGGGAAAGGTGAGGTGGGGTGATACATAAAACAAGAGTTTCAAATTAGCTCAGATACCGTTCCATAAACCCAATATGGAATAGACAAGACCTACTCCTTGCTCAGAGAACTGGACTCAACACGCCCGATTCACCGCACAAGAATATATCTGACTAGTAATAATCTTAAAACCTATGTATTGATATCTCTCTGTTAGTGTGTCAAGTGGGTGTAAAGCGGCCTAAACACAGCCGTGAAAAGCAGCTAAACCCCATTATAAAAATAAATTACTTTTAAAAACCCATGAAACAAAGACAGGGAAAGAGAGAGAAATTCTTACACAATTCGTTCAGGGGCTGTGATGCAACCTGGATTGACCATATCTAGACCCACAGCTGGATGAGACATAAGGGTGGACACTCTTGGGGCTGAGAGGTTTGGTGAGGTTGGGTGAGCAAACGCAGACCCTTTAAAGTAATACTGCGTGCTACCCATCGCATGGGTCCCAAATCTCCAGGTTCAAGGGCATCTTCCTACATCGAAAACATGCATGAGAAACCCAGAAGATGGTACACCGTGTGATGGGGAAAGGTTTCTAAAACGCACCTCATTTCTCATCTCCTTGTGCTCGGGTTCGCCATTCCAGCCACTTTACTAGCAATCTCCCTACTTGGAGCATCAGCACCTTTAACCTCCTGTTCCGTACAGGTTGCAATTTGTCCTGAGGATGAACGGGAAGACGGGGAACCAATGAGAGACTAGCTCTTGGTGTTGGGACAGGCACAGGTCACTCTATTTTCCCATCAGGAAGAAGAATGAACCACAGGCTCAGCCTGCCCCCCGGAACCAGAACAGGGCCTGAAGCCATCCGGCGCTTTTGCGGCCGGCTCCCAAAAAAGCGACTTGTAAAATGGAGCTTCAGCGCACTGCAATTCACAAACCTGCAGAGTTATAAATGATAACTCTCGTCCACAAATATATTGAGGGAAGGCAAAGAAGAGGATTTGAAATCAAGGCAGAATTGCAGGAAACAGATTTCAGGAGGTAGATTCGAATCGCCTTTAAAGCACATGAAAAGCGGCAAAACGTTGACAATGATGCCCTTGGCCAAAAAGGGCGTATGCGTTTTTTCCTGAATATATTCAGGAAAAAACGCATACGCCCTTTTTGGCCAACCAAGCAACCTGGAAAGGCAAATCAGCGCGACAAAGAAGTCTCGCTTCCCATCGGTCAAAAGGGCCATGCTGAAAAAAGTGTCAAAACCAGAAATGCAGGACAGGCCATGGAGAAATGGGAGCCTTGCTACACTGATGGGCGGGATGTACATTGCCAACAGCCACTCTGGAGAAGTGTACGGTGTGTCCTGAAACATCTAAAAAACACAGCTTAGAGAGCATAGGGCACTTCCACGCATGGGGGGATAAAGCGGGAAAATTGAAAATCAGCAAGACACAAGCACCCCAAAGTTTAGGGCTGCTCTGTTGACAAGGACCTCCACTTCCTTCCACCTTAAATATCCCAGGAAAGCGAAAAATGGATACAAAAGTTGTGGTCCTTATGTACAATGGAATATCACTCAGCCATGAAATCAATGTCATAAGGCTAGTAGCAGCATGATGAGTGGATTTAGGTAAGACGATTCTAAGTGAAATAAGTCACACAGAAAAGGACACTTCTCATAAGGTGTCACTTATAGAGGGAATGTAAAAACCGTTACACTTGAACTGAATTACAAAACAGAACAGAGTCACACATGCAGAAAACACACTATGGCTGCTTAACGGGAAAGGTGAGGTGGGGTGATACATAAAACAAGAGTTTCAAATTAGCTCAGATACCGTTCCATAAACCCAATATGGAATAGACAAGACCTACTCCTTGCTCAGAGAACTGGACTCAACACGCCCGATTCACCGCACAAGAATATATCTGACTAGTAATAATCTTAAAACCTATGTATTGATATCTCTCTGTTAGTGTGTCAAGTGGGTGTAAAGCGGCCTAAACACAGCCGTGAAAAGCAGCTAAACCCCATTATAAAAATAAATTACTTTTAAAAACCCATGAAACAAAGACAGGGAAAGAGAGAGAAATTCTTACACAATTCGTTCAGGGGCTGTGATGCAACCTGGATTGACCATATCTAGACCCACAGCTGGATGAGACATAAGGGTGGACACTCTTGGGGCTGAGAGGTTTGGTGAGGTTGGGTGAGCAAACGCAGACCCTTTAAAGTAATACTGCGTGCTACCCATCGCATGGGTCCCAAATCTCCAGGTTCAAGGGCATCTTCCTACATCGAAAACATGCATGAGAAACCCAGAAGATGGTACACCGTGTGATGGGGAAAGGTTTCTAAAACGCACCTCATTTCTCATCTCCTTGTGCTCGGGTTCGCCATTCCAGCCACTTTACTAGCAATCTCCCTACTTGGAGCATCAGCACCTTTAACCTCCTGTTCCGTACAGGTTGCAATTTGTCCTGAGGATGAACGGGAAGACGGGGAACCAATGAGAGACTAGCTCTTGGTGTTGGGACAGGCACAGGTCACTCTATTTTCCCATCAGGAAGAAGAATGAACCACAGGCTCAGCCTGCCCCCCGGAACCAGAACAGGGCCTGAAGCCATCCGGCGCTTTTGCGGCCGGCTCCCAAAAAAGCGACTTGTAAAATGGAGCTTCAGGGCCCTGCAATTCACAAACCTGCAGAGTTATAAATGATAACTCTCGTCCACAAATATATTGAGGGAAGGCAAAGAAGAGGATTTGAAATCAAGGCAGAATTGCAGGAAACAGATTTCAGGAGGTAGATTCGAATCGCCTTTAAAGCACATGAAAAGCGGCAAAACGTTGACAATGATGCCCTTGGCCAAAAAGGGCGTATGCGTTTTTTCCTGAATATATTCAGGAAAAAACGCATACGCCCTTTTTGGCCAACCAAGCAACCTGGAAAGGCAAATCAGCGCTACAAAGAAGTCTCGCTTCCCATCGGTCAAAAGGGCCATGCTGAAAAAAGTGTCAAAACCAGAAATGCAGGACAGGCCATGGAGAAATGGGAGCCTTGCTACACTGATGGGCGGGATGTACATTGCCAACAGCCACTCTGGAGAAGTGTACGGTGTGTCCTGAAACATCTAAAAAACACAGCTTAGAGAGCATAGGGCACTTCCACGCATGGGGAGATAAAGCGGGAAAATTGAAAATCAGCAAGACACAAGCACCCCAAAGTTTAGGGCTGCTCTGTTGACAAGGACCTCCACTTCCTTCCACCTTAAATATCCCAGGAAAGCGAAAAATGGATACAAAAGTTGTGGTCCTTATGTACAATGGAATATCACTCAGCCATGAAATCAATGTCATAAGGCTAGTAGCAGCATGATGAGTGGATTTAGGTAAGACGATTCTAAGTGAAATAAGTCACACAGAAAAGGACACTTCTCATAAGGTGTCACTTATAGAGGGAATGTAAAAACCGTTACACTTGAACTGAATTACAAAACAGAACAGAGTCACACATGCAGAAAACACACTATGGCTGCTTAACGGGAAAGGTGAGGTGGGGTGATACATAAAACAAGAGTTTCAAATTAGCTCAGATACCGTTCCATAAACCCAATATGGAATAGACAAGACCTACTCCTTGCTCAGAGAACTGGACTCAACACGCCCGATTCACCGCACAAGAATATATCTGACTAGTAATAATCTTAAAACCTATGTATTGATATCTCTCTGTTAGTGTGTCAAGTGGGTGTAAAGCGGCCTAAACACAGCCGTGAAAAGCAGCTAAACCCCATTATAAAAATAAATTACTTTTAAAAACCCATGAAACAAAGACAGGGAAAGAGAGAGAAATTCTTACACAATTCGTTCAGGGGCTGTGATGCAACCTGGATTGACCATATCTAGACCCACTGCTGGATGAGACATAAGGGTGGACACTCTTGGGGCTGAGAGGTTTGGTGAGGTTGGGTGAGCAAACGCACACCCTTTAAAGTAATACTGCGTGCTACCCATCGCATGGGTCCCAAATCTCCAGGTTCAAGGGCATCTTCCTACATCGAAAACATGCATGAGAAACCCAGAAGATGGTACACCGTGTGATGGGGAAAGGTTTCTAAAACGCACCTCATTTCTCATCTCCTTGTGCTCGGGTTCACCATTCCAGCCACTTTACTAGCAATCTCCCTACTTGGAGCATCAGCACCTTTAACCTCCTGTTCCGAACAGGTTGCAATTTGTCCTGAGGATGAACGGGAAGACGGGGAACCAATGAGAGACTAGCTCTTGGTGTTGGGACAGGCACAGGTCACTCTATTTTCCCATCAGGAAGAAGAATTAACCACAGGCTCAGCCTGCCCCCCGGAACCAGAACAGGGCCTGAAGCCATCCGGCGCTTTTGCGGCCGGCTCCCAAAAAAGCGACTTGTAAAATGGAGCTTCAGCGCACTGCAATTCACAAACCTGCAGAGTTATAAATGATAACTCTCGTCCACAAATATATTGAGGGAAGGCAAAGAAGAGGATTTGAAATCAAGGCAGAATTGCAGGAAACAGATTTCAGGAGGTAGATTCGAATCGCCTTTAAAGCACATGAAAAGCGGCAAAACGTTGACAATGATGCCCTTGGCCAAAAAGGGCGTATGCGTTTTTTCCTGAATATATTCAGGAAAAAACGCATACGCCCTTTTTGGCCAACCAAGCAACCTGGAAAGGCAAATCAGCGCTACAAAGAAGTCTCGCTTCCCATCGGTCAAAAGGGCCATGCTGAAAAAAGTGTCAAAACCAGAAATGCAGGACAGGCCATGGAGAAATGGGAGCCTTGCTACACTGATGGGCGGGATGTACATTGCCAACAGCCACTCTGGAGAAGTGTACGGTGTGTCCTGAAACATCTAAAAAACACAGCTTAGAGAGCATAGGGCACTTCCACGCATGGGGGGATAAAGCGGGAAAATTGAAAATCAGCAAGACACAAGCACCCCAAAGTTTAGGGCTGCTCTGTTGACAAGGACCTCCACTTCCTTCCACCTTAAATATCCCAGGAAAGCGAAAAATGGATACAAAAGTTGTGGTCCTTATGTACAATGGAATATCACTCAGCCATGAAATCAATGTCATAAGGCTAGTAGCAGCATGATGAGTGGATTTAGGTAAGACGATTCTAAGTGAAATAAGTCACACAGAAAAGGACACTTCTCATAAGGTGTCACTTATAGAGGGAATGTAAAAACCGTTACACTTGAACTGAATTACAAAACAGAACAGAGTCACACATGCAGAAAACACACTATGGCTGCTTAACGGGAAAGGTGAGGTGGGGTGATACATAAAACAAGAGTTTCAAATTAGCTCAGATACCGTTCCATAAACCCAATATGGAATAGACAAGACCTACTCCTTGCTCAGAGAACTGGACTCAACACGCCCGATTCACCGCACAAGAATATATCTGACTAGTAATAATCTTAAAACCTATGTATTGATATCTCTCTGTTAGTGTGTCAAGTGGGTGTAAAGCGGCCTAAACACAGCCGTGAAAAGCAGCTAAACCCCATTATAAAAATAAATTACTTTTAAAAACCCATGAAACAAAGACAGGGAAAGAGAGAGAAATTCTTACACAATTCTTTCAGGGGCTGTGATGCAACCTGGATTGACCATATCTAGACCCACAGCTGGATGAGACATAAGGGTGGACACTCTTGGGGCTGAGAGGTTTGGTGAGGTTGGGTGAGCAAACGCAGACCCTTTAAAGTAATACTGCGTGCTACCCATCGCATGGGTCCCAAATCTCCAGGTTCAAGGGCATCTTCCTACATCGAAAACATGCATGAGAAACCCAGAAGATGGTACACCGTGTGATGGGGAAAGGTTTCTAAAACGCACCTCATTTCTCATCTCCTTGTGCTCGGGTTCGCCATTCCAGCCACTTTACTAGCAATCTCCCTACTTGGAGCATCAGCACCTTTAACCTCCTGTTCCGTACAGGTTGCAATTTGTCCTGAGGATGAACGGGAAGACGGGGAACCAATGAGAGACTAGCTCTTGGTGTTGGGACAGGCACAGGTCACTCTATTTTCCCATCAGGAAGAAGAATTAACCACAGGCTCAGCCTGCCCCCCGGAACCAGAACAGGGCCTGAAGCCATCCGGCGCTTTTGCGGCCGGCTCCCAAAAAAGCGACTTGTAAAATGGAGCTTCAGCGCACTGCAATTCACAAACCTGCAGAGTTATAAATGATAACTCTCGTCCACAAATATATTGAGGGAAGGCAAAGAAGAGGATTTGAAATCAAGGCAGAATTGCAGGAAACAGATTTCAGGAGGTAGATTCGAATCGCCTTTAAAGCACATGAAAAGCGGCAAAACGTTGACAATGATGCCCTTGGCCAAAAAGGGCGTATGCGTTTTTTCCTGAATATATTCAGGAAAAAACGCATACGCCCTTTTTGGCCAACCAAGCAACCTGGAAAGGCAAATCAGCGCTACAAAGAAGTCTCGCTTCCCATCGGTCAAAAGGGCCATGCTGAAAAAAGTGTCAAAACCAGAAATGCAGGACAGGCCATGGAGAAATGGGAGCCTTGCTACACTGATGGGCGGGATGTACATTGCCAACAGCCACTCTGGAGAAGTGTACGGTGTGTCCTGAAACATCTAAAAAACACAGCTTAGAGAGCATAGGGCACTTCCACGCATGGGGGGATAAAGCGGGAAAATTGAAAATCAGCAAGACACAAGCACCCCAAAGTTTAGGGCTGCTCTGTTGACAAGGACCTCCACTTCCTTCCACCTTAAATATCCCAGGAAAGCGAAAAATGGATACAAAAGTTGTGGTCCTTATGTACAATGGAATATCACTCAGCCATGAAATCAATGTCATAAGGCTAGTAGCAGCATGATGAGTGGATTTAGGTAAGACGATTCTAAGTGAAATAAGTCACACAGAAAAGGACACTTCTCATAAGGTGTCACTTATAGAGGGAATGTAAAAACCGTTACACTTGAACTGAATTACAAAACAGAACAGAGTCACACATGCAGAAAACACACTATGGCTGCTTAACGGGAAAGGTGAGGTGGGGTGATACATAAAACAAGAGTTTCAAATTAGCTCAGATACCGTTCCATAAACCCAATATGGAATAGACAAGACCTACTCCTTGCTCAGAGAACTGGACTCAACACGCCCGATTCACCGCACAAGAATATATCTGACTAGTAATAATCTTAAAACCTATGTATTGATATCTCTCTGTTAGTGTGTCAAGTGGGTGTAAAGCGGCCTAAACACAGCCGTGAAAAGCAGCTAAACCCCATTATAAAAATAAATTACTTTTAAAAACCCATGAAACAAAGACAGGGAAAGAGAGAGAAATTCTTACACAATTCGTTCAGGGGCTGTGATGCAACCTGGATTGACCATATCTAGACCCACAGCTGGATGAGACATAAGGGTGGACACTCTTGGGGCTGAGAGGTTTGGTGAGGTTGGGTGAGCAAACGCAGACCCTTTAAAGTAATACTGCGTGCTACCCATCGCATGGGTCCCAAATCTCCAGGTTCAAGGGCATCTTCCTACATCGAAAACATGCATGAGAAACCCAGAAGATGGTACACCGTGTGATGGGGAAAGGTTTCTAAAACGCACCTCATTTCTCATCTCCTTGTGCTCGGGTTCGCCATTCCAGCCACTTTACTAGCAATCTCCCTACTTGGAGCATCAGCACCTTTAACCTCCTGTTCCGTACAGGTTGCAATTTGTCCTGAGGATGAACGGGAAGACGGGGAACCAATGAGAGACTAGCTCTTGGTGTTGGGACAGGCACAGGTCACTCTATTTTCCCATCAGGAAGAAGAATGAACCACAGGCTCAGCCTGCCCCCCGGAACCAGAACAGGGCCTGAAGCCATCCGGCGCTTTTGCGGCCGGCTCCCAAAAAAGCGACTTGTAAAATGGAGCTTCAGGGCCCTGCAATTCACAAACCTGCAGAGTTATAAATGATAACTCTCGTCCACAAATATATTGAGGGAAGGCAAAGAAGAGGATTTGAAATCAAGGCAGAATTGCAGGAAACAGATTTCAGGAGGTAGATTCGAATCGCCTTTAAAGCACATGAAAAGCGGCAAAACGTTGACAATGATGCCCTTGGCCAAAAAGGGCGTATGCGTTTTTTCCTGAATATATTCAGGAAAAAACGCATACGCCCTTTTTGGCCAACCAAGCAACCTGGAAAGGCAAATCAGCGCTACAAAGAAGTCTCGCTTCCCATCGGTCAAAAGGGCCATGCTGAAAAAAGTGTCAAAACCAGAAATGCAGGACAGGCCATGGAGAAATGGGAGCCTTGCTACACTGATGGGCGGGATGTACATTGCCAACAGCCACTCTGGAGAAGTGTACGGTGTGTCCTGAAACATCTAAAAAACACAGCTTAGAGAGCATAGGGCACTTCCACGCATGGGGAGATAAAGCGGGAAAATTGAAAATCAGCAAGACACAAGCACCCCAAAGTTTAGGGCTGCTCTGTTGACAAGGACCTCCACTTCCTTCCACCTTAAATATCCCAGGAAAGCGAAAAATGGATACAAAAGTTGTGGTCCTTATGTACAATGGAATATCACTCAGCCATGAAATCAATGTCATAAGGCTAGTAGCAGCATGATGAGTGGATTTAGGTAAGACGATTCTAAGTGAAATAAGTCACACAGAAAAGGACACTTCTCATAAGGTGTCACTTATAGAGGGAATGTAAAAACCGTTACACTTGAACTGAATTACAAAACAGAACAGAGTCACACATGCAGAAAACACACTATGGCTGCTTAACGGGAAAGGTGAGGTGGGGTGATACATAAAACAAGAGTTTCAAATTAGCTCAGATACCGTTCCATAAACCCAATATGGAATAGACAAGACCTACTCCTTGCTCAGAGAACTGGACTCAACACGCCCGATTCACCGCACAAGAATATATCTGACTAGTAATAATCTTAAAACCTATGTATTGATATCTCTCTGTTAGTGTGTCAAGTGGGTGTAAAGCGGCCTAAACACAGCCGTGAAAAGCAGCTAAACCCCATTATAAAAATAAATTACTTTTAAAAACCCATGAAACAAAGACAGGGAAAGAGAGAGAAATTCTTACACAATTCGTTCAGGGGCTGTGATGCAACCTGGATTGACCATATCTAGACCCACTGCTGGATGAGACATAAGGGTGGACACTCTTGGGGCTGAGAGGTTTGGTGAGGTTGGGTGAGCAAACGCACACCCTTTAAAGTAATACTGCGTGCTACCCATCGCATGGGTCCCAAATCTCCAGGTTCAAGGGCATCTTCCTACATCGAAAACATGCATGAGAAACCCAGAAGATGGTACACCGTGTGATGGGGAAAGGTTTCTAAAACGCACCTCATTTCTCATCTCCTTGTGCTCGGGTTCACCATTCCAGCCACTTTACTAGCAATCTCCCTACTTGGAGCATCAGCACCTTTAACCTCCTGTTCCGAACAGGTTGCAATTTGTCCTGAGGATGAACGGGAAGACGGGGAACCAATGAGAGACTAGCTCTTGGTGTTGGGACAGGCACAGGTCACTCTATTTTCCCATCAGGAAGAAGAATTAACCACAGGCTCAGCCTGCCCCCCGGAACCAGAACAGGGCCTGAAGCCATCCGGCGCTTTTGCGGCCGGCTCCCAAAAAATCGACTTGTAAAATGGAGCTTCAGGGCACTGCAATTCACAAACCTGCAGAGTTATAAATGATAACTCTCGTCCACAAATATATTGAGGGAAGGCAAAGAAGAGGATTTGAAATCAAGGTAGAATTGCAGGAAACAGATTTCAGGAGGTAGATTCGAATCGCCTTTAAAGCACATGAAAAGCGGCAAAACGTTGACAATGATGCCCTTGGCCAAAAAGGGCGTATGCGTTTTTTCCTGAATATATTCAGGAAAAAACGCATACGCCCTTTTTGGCCAACCAAGCAACCTGGAAAGGCAAATCAGCGCGACAAAGAAGTCTCGTTTCCCATCGGTCAAAAGGGCCATGCTGAAAAAAGTGTCAAAACCAGAAATGCAGGACAGGCCATGGAGAAATGGGAGCCTTGCTACACTGATGGGCGGGATGTACATTGCCAACAGCCACTCTGGAGAAGTGTACGGTGTGTCCTGAAACATCTAAAAAACACAGCTTAGAGAGCATAGGGCACTTCCACGCATGGGGGGATAAAGCGGGAAAATTGAAAATCAGCAAGACACAAGCACCCCAAAGTTTAGGGCTGCTCTGTTGACAAGGACCTCCACTTCCTTCCACCTTAAATATCCCAGGAAAGCGAAAAATGGATACAAAAGTTGTGGTCCTTATGTACAATGGAATATCACTCAGCCATGAAATCAATGTCATAAGGCTAGTAGCAGCATGATGAGTGGATTTAGGTAAGACGATTCTAAGTGAAATAAGTCACACAGAAAAGGACACTTCTCATAACGTGTCACTTATAGAGGGAATGTAAAAACCGTTACACTTGAACTGAATTACAAAACAGAACAGAGTCACACATGCAGAAAACACACTATGGCTGCTTAACGGGAAAGGTGAGGTGGGGTGATACATAAAACAAGAGTTTCAAATTAGCTCAGATACCGTTCCATAAACCCAATATGGAATAGACAAGACCTACTCCTTGCTCAGAGAACTGGACTCAACACGCCCGATTCACCGCACAAGAATATATCTGACTAGTAATAATCTTAAAACCTATGTATTGATATCTCTCTGTTAGTGTGTCAAGTGGGTGTAAAGCGGCCTAAATACAGCCGTGAAAAGCAGCTAAACCCCATTATAAAAATAAATTACTTTTAAAAACCCATGAAACAAAGACAGGGAAAGAGAGAGAAATTCTTACACAATTCTTTCAGGGGCTGTGATGCAACCTGGATTGACCATATCTAGACCCACAGCTGGATGAGACATAAGGGTGGACACTCTTGGGGCTGAGAGGTTTGGTGAGGTTGGGTGAGCAAACGCAGACCCTTTAAAGTAATACTGCGTGCTACCCATCGCATGGGTCCCAAATCTCCAGGTTCAAGGGCATCTTCCTACATCGAAAACATGCATGAGAAACCCAGAAGATGGTACACCGTGTGATGGGGAAAGGTTTCTAAAACGCACCTCATTTCTCATCTCCTTGTGCTCGGGTTCGCCATTCCAGCCACTTTACTAGCAATCTCCCTACTTGGAGCATCAGCACCTTTAACCTCCTGTTCCGTACAGGTTGCAATTTGTCCTGAGGATGAACGGGAAGACGGGGAACCAATGAGAGACTAGCTCTTGGTGTTGGGACAGGCACAGGTCACTCTATTTTCCCATCAGGAAGAAGAATTAACCACAGGCTCAGCCTGCCCCCCGGAACCAGAACAGGGCCTGAAGCCATCCGGCGCTTTTGCGGCCGGCTCCCAAAAAAGCGACTTGTAAAATGGAGCTTCAGCGCACTGCAATTCACAAACCTGCAGAGTTATAAATGATAACTCTCGTCCACAAATATATTGAGGGAAGGCAAAGAAGAGGATTTGAAATCAAGGCAGAATTGCAGGAAACAGATTTCAGGAGGTAGATTCGAATCGCCTTTAAAGCACATGAAAAGCGGCAAAACGTTGACAATGATGCCCTTGGCCAAAAAGGGCGTATGCGTTTTTTCCTGAATATATTCAGGAAAAAACGCATACGCCCTTTTTGGCCAACCAAGCAACCTGGAAAGGCAAATCAGCGCTACAAAGAAGTCTCGCTTCCCATCGGTCAAAAGGGCCATGCTGAAAAAAGTGTCAAAACCAGAAATGCAGGACAGGCCATGGAGAAATGGGAGCCTTGCTACACTGATGGGCGGGATGTACATTGCCAACAGCCACTCTGGAGAAGTGTACGGTGTGTCCTGAAACATCTAAAAAACACAGCTTAGAGAGCATAGGGCACTTCCACGCATGGGGGGATAAAGCGGGAAAATTGAAAATCAGCAAGACACAAGCACCCCAAAGTTTAGGGCTGCTCTGTTGACAAGGACCTCCACTTCCTTCCACCTTAAATATCCCAGGAAAGCGAAAAATGGATACAAAAGTTGTGGTCCTTATGTACAATGGAATATCACTCAGCCATGAAATCAATGTCATAAGGCTAGTAGCAGCATGATGAGTGGATTTAGGTAAGACGATTCTAAGTGAAATAAGTCACACAGAAAAGGACACTTCTCATAAGGTGTCACTTATAGAGGGAATGTAAAAACCGTTACACTTGAACTGAATTACAAAACAGAACAGAGTCACACATGCAGAAAACACACTATGGCTGCTTAACGGGAAAGGTGAGGTGGGGTGATACATAAAACAAGAGTTTCAAATTAGCTCAGATACCGTTCCATAAACCCAATATGGAATAGACAAGACCTACTCCTTGCTCAGAGAACTGGACTCAACACGCCCGATTCACCGCACAAGAATATATCTGACTAGTAATAATCTTAAAACCTATGTATTGATATCTCTCTGTTAGTGTGTCAAGTGGGTGTAAAGCGGCCTAAACACAGCCGTGAAAAGCAGCTAAACCCCATTATAAAAATAAATTACTTTTAAAAACCCATGAAACAAAGACAGGGAAAGAGAGAGAAATTCTTACACAATTCGTTCAGGGGCTGTGATGCAACCTGGATTGACCATATCTAGACCCACAGCTGGATGAGACATAAGGGTGGACACTCTTGGGGCTGAGAGGTTTGGTGAGGTTGGGTGAGCAAACGCAGACCCTTTAAAGTAATACTGCGTGCTACCCATCGCATGGGTCCCAAATCTCCAGGTTCAAGGGCATCTTCCTACATCGAAAACATGCATGAGAAACCCAGAAGATGGTACACCGTGTGATGGGGAAAGGTTTCTAAAACGCACCTCATTTCTCATCTCCTTGTGCTCGGGTTCGCCATTCCAGCCACTTTACTAGCAATCTCCCTACTTGGAGCATCAGAACCTTTAACCTCCTGTTCCGTACAGGTTGCAATTTGTCCTGAGGATGAACGGGAAGACGGGGAACCAATGAGAGACTAGCTCTTGGTGTTGGGACAGGCACAGGTCACTCTATTTTCCCATCAGGAAGAAGAATGAACCACAGGCTCAGCCTGCCCCCCGGAACCAGAACAGGGCCTGAAGCCATCCGGCGCTTTTGCGGCCGGCTCCCAAAAAGCGACTTGTAAAATGGAGCTTCAGGGCACTGCAATTCACAAACCTGCAGAGTTATAAATGATAACTCTCGTCCACAAATATATTGAGGGAAGGCAAAGAAGAGGATTTGAAATCAAGGCAGAATTGCAGGAAACAGATTTCAGGAGGTAGATTCGAATCGCCTTTAAAGCACATGAAAAGCGGCAAAACGTTGACAATGATGCCCTTGGCCAAAAAGGGCGTATGCGTTTTTTCCTGAATATATTCAGGAAAAAACGCATACGCCCTTTTTGGCCAACCAAGCAACCTGGAAAGGCAAATCAGCGCTACAAAGAAGTCTCGCTTCCCATCGGTCAAAAGGGCCATGCTGAAAAAAGTGTCAAAACCAGAAATGCAGGACAGGCCATGGAGAAATGGGAGCCTTGCTACACTGATGGGAGGGATGTACATTGCCAACAGCCACTCTGGAGAAGTGTACGGTGTGTCCTGAAACATCTAAAAAACACAGCTTAGAGAGCATAGGGCACTTCCACGCATGGGGGGATAAAGCGGGAAAATTGAAAATCAGCAAGACACAAGCACCCCAAAGTTTAGGTCTGCTCTGTTGACAAGGACCTCCACTTCCTTCCACCTTAAATATCCCAGGAAAGCGAAAAATGGATACAAAAGTTGTGGTCCTTATGTACAATGGAATATCACTCAGCCATGAAATCAATGTCATAAGGCTAGTAGCAGCATGATGAGTGGATTTAGGTAAGACGATTCTAAGTGAAATAAGTCACACAGAAAAGGACACTTCTCATAAGGTGTCACTTATAGAGGGAATGTAAAAACCGTTACACTTGAACTGAATTACAAAACAGAACAGAGTCACACATGCAGAAAACACACTATGGCTGCTTAACGGGAAAGGTGAGGTGGGGTGATACATAAAACAAGAGTTTCAAATTAGCTCAGATACCGTTCCATAAACCCAATATGGAATAGACAAGACCTACTCCTTGCTCAGAGAACTGGACTCAACACGCCCGATTCACCGCACAAGAATATATCTGACTAGTAATAATCTTAAAACCTATGTATTGATATCTCTCTGTTAGTGTGTCAAGTGGGTGTAAAGCGGCCTAAACACAGCCGTGAAAAGCAGCTAAACCCCATTATAAAAATAAATTACTTTTAAAAACCCATGAAACAAAGACAGGGAAAGAGAGAGAAATTCTTACACAATTCGTTCAGGGGCTGTGATGCAACCTGGATTGACCATATCTAGACCCACAGCTGGATGAGACATAAGGGTGGACACTCTTGGGGCTGAGAGGTTTGGTGAGGTTGGGTGAGCAAACGCAGACCCTTTAAAGTAATACTGCGTGCTACCCATCGCATGGGTCCCAAATCTCCAGGTTCAAGGGCATCTTCCTACATCGAAAACATGCATGAGAAACCCAGAAGATGGTACACCGTGTGATGGGGAAAGGTTTCTAAAACGCACCTCATTTCTCATCTCCTTGTGCTCGGGTTCGCCATTCCAGCCACTTTACTAGCAATCTCCCTACTTGGAGCATCAGAACCTTTAACCTCCTGTTCCGTACAGGTTGCAATTTGTCCTGAGGATGAACGGGAAGACGGGGAACCAATGAGAGACTAGCTCTTGGTGTTGGGACAGGCACAGGTCACTCTATTTTCCCATCAGGAAGAAGAATGAACCACAGGCTCAGCCTGCCCCCCGGAACCAGAACAGGGCCTGAAGCCATCCGGCGCTTTTGCGGCCGGCTCCCAAAAAGCGACTTGTAAAATGGAGCTTCAGGGCACTGCAATTCACAAACCTGCAGAGTTATAAATGATAACTCTCGTCCACAAATATATTGAGGGAAGGCAAAGAAGAGGATTTGAAATCAAGGCAGAATTGCAGGAAACAGATTTCAGGAGGTAGATTCGAATCGCCTTTAAAGCACATGAAAAGCGGCAAAACGTTGACAATGATGCCCTTGGCCAAAAAGGGCGTATGCGTTTTTTCCTGAATATATTCAGGAAAAAACGCATACGCCCTTTTTGGCCAACCAAGCAACCTGGAAAGGCAAATCAGCGCTACAAAGAAGTCTCGCTTCCCATCGGTCAAAAGGGCCATGCTGAAAAAAGTGTCAAAACCAGAAATGCAGGACAGGCCATGGAGAAATGGGAGCCTTGCTACACTGATGGGAGGGATGTACATTGCCAACAGCCACTCTGGAGAAGTGTACGGTGTGTCCTGAAACATCTAAAAAACACAGCTTAGAGAGCATAGGGCACTTCCACGCATGGGGGGATAAAGCGGGAAAATTGAAAATCAGCAAGACACAAGCACCCCAAAGTTTAGGTCTGCTCTGTTGACAAGGACCTCCACTTCCTTCCACCTTAAATATCCCAGGAAAGCGAAAAATGGATACAAAAGTTGTGGTCCTTATGTACAATGGAATATCACTCAGCCATGAAATCAATGTCATAAGGCTAGTAGCAGCATGATGAGTGGATTTAGGTAAGACGATTCTAAGTGAAATAAGTCACACAGAAAAGGACACTTCTCATAAGGTGTCACTTATAGAGGGAATGTAAAAACCGTTACACTTGAACTGAATTACAAAACAGAACAGAGTCACACATGCAGAAAACACACTATGGCTGCTTAACGGGAAAGGTGAGGTGGGGTGATACATAAAACAAGAGTTTCAAATTAGCTCAGATACCGTTCCATAAACCCAATATGGAATAGACAAGACCTACTCCTTGCTCAGAGAACTGGACTCAACACGCCCGATTCACCGCACAAGAATATATCTGACTAGTAATAATCTTAAAACCTATGTATTGATATCTCTCTGTTAGTGTGTCAAGTGGGTGTAAAGCGGCCTAAACACAGCCGTGAAAAGCAGCTAAACCCCATTATAAAAATAAATTACTTTTAAAAACCCATGAAACAAAGACAGGGAAAGAGAGAGAAATTCTTAAACAATTCGTTCAGGGGCTGTGATGCAACCTGGATTGACCATATCTAGACCCACAGCTGGATGAGACATAAGGGTGGACACTCTTGGGGCTGAGAGGTTTGGTGAGGTTGGGTGAGCAAACGCAGACCCTTTAAAGTAATACTGCGTGCTACCCATCGCATGGGTCCCAAATCTCCAGGTTCAAGGGCATCTTCCTACATCGAAAACATGCATGAGAAACCCAGAAGATGGTACACCGTGTGATGGGGAAAGGTTTCTAAAACGCACCTCATTTCTCATCTCCTTGTGCTCGGGTTCGCCATTCCAGCCACTTTACTAGCAATCTCCCTACTTGGAGCATCAGCACCTTTAACCTCCTGTTCCGTACAGGTTGCAATTTGTCCTGAGGATGAACGGGAAGACGGGGAACCAATGAGAGACTAGCTCTTGGTGTTGGGACAGGCACAGGTCACTCTATTTTCCCATCAGGAAGAAGAATTAACCACAGGCTCAGCCTGCCCCCCGGAACCAGAAC
Source organism: Balaenoptera physalus (assembly GCF_965194825.1). NCBI lineage: Eukaryota > Metazoa > Chordata > Mammalia > Artiodactyla > Balaenopteridae > Balaenoptera > Balaenoptera physalus. The sequence continues at coordinate 690,010 of NW_028126474.1, forward strand.
AGGGCCTGAAGCCATCCGGCGCTTTTGCGGCCGGCTCCCGAAAAAGCGACTTGTAAAATGGAGCTTCAGGGCACTGCAATTCACTAACCTGCAGAGTTATAAATGACAACTCTCGTCCACAAATATATTGAGGGAAGGCAAAGAAGAGGATTAGAAATCAAGGCAGAATTGCAGGAAACAGATTTCAGGAGGTAGATTCGAATCGCCTTTAAAGCACATGAAAAGCGGCAAAACGTTGACAATGATGCCCTTGGCCAAAAAGGGCGTATGCGTTTTTTCCTGAATATATTCAGGAAAAAACGCATACGCCCTTTTTGGCCAACCAAGCCACCTGGAAAGGCAAATCAGCGCTACAAAGAAGTCTCGCTTCCCATCGGTCAAAAGGGCCATGCTGAAAAAAGTGTCAAAACCAGAAATGCAGGACAGGCCATGGAGAAATGGGAGCCTTGCTACACTGATGGGCGGGATGTACATTGCCAACAGCCACTCTGGAGAAGTGTACGGTGTGTCCTGAAACATCTAAAAAACACAGCTTAGAGAGCATAGGGCACTTCCACGCATGGGGAGATAAAGCGGGAAAATTGAAAATCAGCAAGACACAAGCACCCCAAAGTTTAGGGCTGCTCTGTTGACAAGGACCTCCACTTCCTTCCACCTTAAATATCCCAGGAAAGCGAAAAATGGATACAAAAGTTGTGGTCCTTATGTACAATGGAATATCACTCAGCCATGAAATCAATGTCATAAGGCTAGTAGCAGCATGATGAGTGGATTTAGGTAAGACGATTCTAAGTGAAATAAGTCACACAGAAAAGGACACTTCTCATAAGGTGTCACTTATAGAGGGAATGTAAAAACCGTTACACTTGAACTGAATTACAAAACAGAACAGAGTCACACATGCAGAAAACACACTATGGCTGCTTAACGGGAAAGGTGAGGTGGGGTGATACATAAAACAAGAGTTTCAAATTAGCTCAGATACCGTTCCATAAACCCAATATGGAATAGACAAGACCTACTCCTTGCTCAGAGAACTGGACTCAACACGCCCGATTCACCGCACAAGAATATATCTGACTAGTAATAATCTTAAAACCTATGTATTGATATCTCTCTGTTAGTGTGTCAAGTGGGTGTAAAGCGGCCTAAACACAGCCGTGAAAAGCAGCTAAACCCCATTATAAAAATAAATTACTTTTAAAAACCCATGAAACAAAGACAGGGAAAGAGAGAGAAATTCTTACACAATTCGTTCAGGGGCTGTGATGCAACCTGGATTGACCATATCTAGACCCACAGCTGGATGAGACATAAGGGTGGACACTCTTGGGGCTGAGAGGTTTGGTGAGGTTGGGTGAGCAAACGCACACCCTTTATAGTAATACTGCGTGCTACCCATCGCATGGGTCCCAAATCTCCAGGTTCAAGGGCATCTTCCTACATCGAAAACATGCATGAGAAACCCAGAAGATGGTACACCGTGTGATGGGGAAAGGTTTCTAAAACGCACCTCATTTCTCATCTCCTTGTGCTCGGGTTCGCCATTCCAGCCACTTTACTAGCAATCTCCCTACTTGGAGCATCAGCACCTTTAACCTCCTGTTCCGTACAGGTTGCAATTTGTCCTGAGGATGAACGGGAAGACGGGGAACCAATGAGAGACTAGCTCTTGGTGTTGGGACAGGCACAGGTCACTCTATTTTCCCATCAGGAAGAAGAATGAACCACAGGCTCAGCCTGCCCCCCGGAACCAGAACAGGGCCTGAAGCCATCCGGCGCTTTTGCGGCCGGCTCCCGAAAAAGCGACTTGTAAAATGGAGCTTCAGGGCACTGCAATTCACAAACCTGCAGAGTTATAAATGACAACTCTCGTCCACAAATATATTGAGGGAAGGCAAAGAAGAGGATTTGAAATCAAGGCAGAATTGCAGGAAACAGATTTCAGGAGGTAGATTCGAATCGCCTTTAAAGCACATGAAAAGCGGCAAAACGTTGACAATGATGCCCTTGGCCAAAAAGGGCGTATGCGTTTTTTCCTGAATATATTCAGGAAAAAACGCATACGCCCTTTTTGGCCAACCAAGCCACCTGGAAAGGCAAATCAGCGCTACAAAGAAGTCTCGCTTCCCATCGGTCAAAAGGGCCATGCTGAAAAAAGTGTCAAAACCAGAAATGCAGGACAGGCCATGGAGAAATGGGAGCCTTGCTACACTGATGGGCGGGATGTACATTGCCAACAGCCACTCTGGAGAAGTGTACGGTGTGTCCTGAAACATCTAAAAAACACAGCTTAGAGAGCATAGGGCACTTCCACGCATGGGGGGATAAAGCGGGAAAATTGAAAATCAGCAAGACACAAGCACCCCAAAGTTTAGGGCTGCTCTGTTGACAAGGACCTCCATTTCCTTCCACCTTAAATATCCCAGGAAAGCGAAAAATGGATAAAAAAGTTGTGGTCCTTATGTACAATGGAATATCACTCAGCCATGAAATCAATGTCATAAGGCTAGTAGCAGCATGATGAGTGGATTTAGGTAAGACGATTCTAAGTGAAATAAGTCACACAGAAAAGGACACTTCTCATAAGGTGTCACTTATAGAGGGAATGTAAAAACCGTTACACTTGAACTGAATTACAAAACAGAACAGAGTCACACATGCAGAAAACACACTATGGCTGCTTAACGGGAAAGGTGAGGTGGGGTGATACATAAAACAAGAGTTTCAAATTAGCTCAGATACCGTTCCATAAACCCAATATGGAATAGACAAGACCTACTCCTTGCTCAGAGAACTGGACTCAACACGCCCGATTCACCGCACAAGAATATATCTGACTAGTAATAATCTTAAAACCTATGTATTGATATCTCTCTGTTAGTGTGTCAAGTGGGTGTAAAGCGGCCTAAACACAGCCGTGAAAAGCAGCTAAACCCCATTATAAAAATAAATTACTTTTAAAAACCCATGAAACAAAGACAGGGAAAGAGAGAGAAATTCTTACACAATTCGTTCAGGGGCTGTGATGCAACCTGGATTGACCATATCTAGACCCACAGCTGGATGAGACATAAGGGTGGACACTCTTGGGGCTGAGAGGTTTGGTGAGGTTGGGTGAGCAAACGCAGACCCTTTAAAGTAATACTGCGTGCTACCCATCGCATGGGTCCCAAATCTCCAGGTTCAAGGGCATCTTCCTACATCGAAAACATGCATGAGAAACCCAGAAGATGGTACACCGTGTGATGGGGAAAGGTTTCTAAAACGCACCTCATTTCTCATCTCCTTGTGCTCGGGTTCGCCATTCCAGCCACTTTACTAGCAATCTCCCTACTTGGAGCATCAGCACCTTTAACCTCCTGTTCCGTACAGGTTGCAATTTGTCCTGAGGATGAACGGGAAGACGGGGAACCAATGAGAGACTAGCTCTTGGTGTTGGGACAGGCACAGGTCACTCTATTTTCCCATCAGGAAGAAGAATTAACCACAGGCTCAGCCTGCCCCCCGGAACCAGAACAGGGCCTGAAGCCATCCGGCGCTTTTGCGGCCGGCTCCCGAAAAAGCGACTTGTAAAATGGAGCTTCAGGGCACTGCAATTCACTAACCTGCAGAGTTATAAATGACAACTCTCGTCCACAAATATATTGAGGGAAGGCAAAGAAGAGGATTAGAAATCAAGGCAGAATTGCAGGAAACAGATTTCAGGAGGTAGATTCGAATCGCCTTTAAAGCACATGAAAAGCGGCAAAACGTTGACAATGATGCCCTTGGCCAAAAAGGGCGTATGCGTTTTTTCCTGAATATATTCAGGAAAAAACGCATACGCCCTTTTTGGCCAACCAAGCCACCTGGAAAGGCAAATCAGCGCTACAAAGAAGTCTCGCTTCCCATCGGTCAAAAGGGCCATGCTGAAAAAAGTGTCAAAACCAGAAATGCAGGACAGGCCATGGAGAAATGGGAGCCTTGCTACACTGATGGGCGGGATGTACATTGCCAACAGCCACTCTGGAGAAGTGTACGGTGTGTCCTGAAACATCTAAAAAACACAGCTTAGAGAGCATAGGGCACTTCCACGCATGGGGAGATAAAGCGGGAAAATTGAAAATCAGCAAGACACAAGCACCCCAAAGTTTAGGGCTGCTCTGTTGACAAGGACCTCCACTTCCTTCCACCTTAAATATCCCAGGAAAGCGAAAAATGGATACAAAAGTTGTGGTCCTTATGTACAATGGAATATCACTCAGCCATGAAATCAATGTCATAAGGCTAGTAGCAGCATGATGAGTGGATTTAGGTAAGACGATTCTAAGTGAAATAAGTCACACAGAAAAGGACACTTCTCATAAGGTGTCACTTATAGAGGGAATGTAAAAACCGTTACACTTGAACTGAATTACAAAACAGAACAGAGTCACACATGCAGAAAACACACTATGGCTGCTTAACGGGAAAGGTGAGGTGGGGTGATACATAAAACAAGAGTTTCAAATTAGCTCAGATACCGTTCCATAAACCCAATATGGAATAGACAAGACCTACTCCTTGCTCAGAGAACTGGACTCAACACGCCCGATTCACCGCACAAGAATATATCTGACTAGTAATAATCTTAAAACCTATGTATTGATATCTCTCTGTTAGTGTGTCAAGTGGGTGTAAAGCGGCCTAAACACAGCCGTGAAAAGCAGCTAAACCCCATTATAAAAATAAATTACTTTTAAAAACCCATGAAACAAAGACAGGGAAAGAGAGAGAAATTCTTACACAATTCGTTCAGGGGCTGTGATGCAACCTGGATTGACCATATCTAGACCCACAGCTGGATGAGACATAAGGGTGGACACTCTTGGGGCTGAGAGGTTTGGTGAGGTTGGGTGAGCAAACGCACACCCTTTATAGTAATACTGCGTGCTACCCATCGCATGGGTCCCAAATCTCCAGGTTCAAGGGCATCTTCCTACATCGAAAACATGCATGAGAAACCCAGAAGATGGTACACCGTGTGATGGGGAAAGGTTTCTAAAACGCACCTCATTTCTCATCTCCTTGTGCTCGGGTTCGCCATTCCAGCCACTTTACTAGCAATCTCCCTACTTGGAGCATCAGCACCTTTAACCTCCTGTTCCGTACAGGTTGCAATTTGTCCTGAGGATGAACGGGAAGACGGGGAACCAATGAGAGACTAGCTCTTGGTGTTGGGACAGGCACAGGTCACTCTATTTTCCCATCAGGAAGAAGAATGAACCACAGGCTCAGCCTGCCCCCCGGAACCAGAACAGGGCCTGAAGCCATCCGGCGCTTTTGCGGCCGGCTCCCGAAAAAGCGACTTGTAAAATGGAGCTTCAGGGCACTGCAATTCACAAACCTGCAGAGTTATAAATGACAACTCTCGTCCACAAATATATTGAGGGAAGGCAAAGAAGAGGATTTGAAATCAAGGCAGAATTGCAGGAAACAGATTTCAGGAGGTAGATTCGAATCGCCTTTAAAGCACATGAAAAGCGGCAAAACGTTGACAATGATGCCCTTGGCCAAAAAGGGCGTATGCGTTTTTTCCTGAATATATTCAGGAAAAAACGCATACGCCCTTTTTGGCCAACCAAGCCACCTGGAAAGGCAAATCAGCGCTACAAAGAAGTCTCGCTTCCCATCGGTCAAAAGGGCCATGCTGAAAAAAGTGTCAAAACCAGAAATGCAGGACAGGCCATGGAGAAATGGGAGCCTTGCTACACTGATGGGAGGGATGTACATTGCCAACAGCCACTCTGGAGAAGTGTACGGTGTGTCCTGAAACATCTAAAAAACACAGCTTAGAGAGCATAGGGCACTTCCACGCATGGGGGGATAAAGCGGGAAAATTGAAAATCAGCAAGACACAAGCACCCCAAAGTTTAGGTCTGCTCTGTTGACAAGGACCTCCACTTCCTTCCACCTTAAATATCCCAGGAAAGCGAAAAATGGATACAAAAGTTGTGGTCCTTATGTACAATGGAATATCACTCAGCCATGAAATCAATGTCATAAGGCTAGTAGCAGCATGATGAGTGGATTTAGGTAAGACGATTCTAAGTGAAATAAGTCACACAGAAAAGGACACTTCTCATAAGGTGTCACTTATAGAGGGAATGTAAAAACCATTACACTTGAACTGAATTACAAAACAGAACAGAGTCACACATGCAGAAAACACACTATGGCTGCTTAACGGGAAAGGTGAGGTGGGGTGATACATAAAACAAGAGTTTCAAATTAGCTCAGATACCGTTCCATAAACCCAATATGGAATAGACAAGACCTACTCCTTGCTCAGAGAACTGGACTCAACACGCCCGATTCACCGCACAAGAATATATCTGACTAGTAATAATCTTAAAACCTATGTATTGATATCTCTCTGTTAGTGTGTCAAGTGGGTGTAAAGCGGCCTAAACACAGCCGTGAAAAGCAGCTAAACCCCATTATAAAAATAAATTACTTTTAAAAACCCATGAAACAAAGACAGGGAAAGAGAGAGAAATTCTTACACAATTCGTTCAGGGGCTGTGATGCAACCTGGATTGACCATATCTAGACCCACAGCTGGATGAGACATAAGGGTGGACACTCTTGGGGCTGAGAGGTTTGGTGAGGTTGGGTGAGCAAACGCAGACCCTTTAAAGTAATACTGCGTGCTACCCATCGCATGGGTCCCAAATCTCCAGGTTCAAGGGCATCTTCCTACATCGAAAACATGCATGAGAAACCCAGAAGATGGTACACCGTGTGATGGGGAAAGGTTTCTAAAACGCACCTCATTTCTCATCTCCTTGTGCTCGGGTTCGCCATTCCAGCCACTTTACTAGCAATCTCCCTACTTGGAGCATCAGCACCTTTAACCTCCTGTTCCGTACAGGTTGCAATTTGTCCTGAGGATGAACGGGAAGACGGGGAACCAATGAGAGACTAGCTCTTGGTGTTGGGACAGGCACAGGTCACTCTATTTTCCCATCAGGAAGAAGAATGAACCACAGGCTCAGCCTGCCCCCCGGAACCAGAACAGGGCCTGAAGCCATCCGGCGCTTTTGCGGCCGGCTCCCGAAAAATCGACTTGTAAAATGGAGCTTCAGGGCACTGCAATTCACAAACCTGCAGAGTTATAAATGATAACTGTCGTCCACAAATATATTGAGGGAAGGCAAAGAAGAGGATTTGAAATCAAGGCAGAATTGCAGGAAACAGATTTCAGGAGGTAGATTCGAATCGCCTTTAAAGCACATGAAAAGCGGCAAAACGTTGACAATGATGCCCTTGGCCAAAAAGGGCGTATGCGTTTTTTCCTGAATATATTCAGGAAAAAACGCATACGCCCTTTTTGGCCAACCAAGCCACCTGGAAAGGCAAATCAGCGCTACAAAGAAGTCTCGCTTCCCATCGGTCAAAAGGGCCATGCTGAAAAAAGTGTCAAAACCAGAAATGCAGGACAGGCCATGGAGAAATGGGAGCCTTGCTACACTGATGGGCGGGATGTACATTGCCAACAGCCACTCTGGAGAAGTGTACGGTGTGTCCTGAAACATCTAAAAAACACAGCTTAGAGAGCATAGGGCACTTCCACGCATGGGGGGATAAAGCGGGAAAATTGAAAATCAGCAAGACACAAGCACCCCAAAGTTTAGGGCTGCTCTGTTGACAAGGACCTCCACTTCCTTCCACCTTAAATATCCCAGGAAAGCGAAAAATGGATACAAAAGTTGTGGTCCTTATGTACAATGGAATATCACTCAGCCATGAAATCAATGTCATAAGGCTAGTAGCAGCATGATGAGTGGATTTAGGTAAGACGATTCTAAGTGAAATAAGTCACACAGAAAAGGACACTTCTCATAAGGTGTCACTTATAGAGGGAATGTAAAAACCGTTACACTTGAACTGAATTACAAAACAGAACAGAGTCACACATGCAGAAAACACACTATGGCTGCTTAACGGGAAAGGTGAGGTGGGGTGATACATAAAACAAGAGTTTCAAATTAGCTCAGATACCGTTCCATAAACCCAATATGGAATAGACAAGACCTACTCCTTGCTCAGAGAACTGGACTCAACACGCCCGATTCACCGCACAAGAATATATCTGACTAGTAATAATCTTAAAACCTATGTATTGATATCTCTCTGTTAGTGTGTCAAGTGGGTGTAAAGCGGCCTAAACACAGCCGTGAAAAGCAGCTAAACCCCATTATAAAAATAAATTACTTTTAAAAACCCATGAAACAAAGACAGGGAAAGAGAGAGAAATTCTTACACAATTCGTTCAGGGGCTGTGATGCAACCTGGATTGACCATATCTAGACCCACAGCTGGATGAGACATAAGGGTGGACACTCTTGGGGCTGAGAGGTTTGGTGAGGTTGGGTGAGCAAACGCACACCCTTTATAGTAATACTGCGTGCTACCCATCGCATGGGTCCCAAATCTCCAGGTTCAAGGGCATCTTCCTACATCGAAAACATGCATGAGAAACCCAGAAGATGGTACACCGTGTGATGGGGAAAGGTTTCTAAAACGCACCTCATTTCTCATCTCCTTGTGCTCGGGTTCGCCATTCCAGCCACTTTACTAGCAATCTCCCTACTTGGAGCATCAGCACCTTTAACCTCCTGTTCCGTACAGGTTGCAATTTGTCCTGAGGATGAACGGGAAGACGGGGAACCAATGAGAGACTAGCTCTTGGTGTTGGGACAGGCACAGGTCACTCTATTTTCCCATCAGGAAGAAGAATGAACCACAGGCTCAGCCTGCCCCCCGGAACCAGAACAGGGCCTGAAGCCATCCGGCGCTTTTGCGGCCGGCTCCCGAAAAAGCGACTTGTAAAATGGAGCTTCAGGGCACTGCAATTCACAAACCTGCAGAGTTATAAATGACAACTCTCGTCCACAAATATATTGAGGGAAGGCAAAGAAGAGGATTTGAAATCAAGGCAGAATTGCAGGAAACAGATTTCAGGAGGTAGATTCGAATCGCCTTTAAAGCACATGAAAAGCGGCAAAACGTTGACAATGATGCCCTTGGCCAAAAAGGGCGTATGCGTTTTTTCCTGAATATATTCAGGAAAAAACGCATACGCCCTTTTTGGCCAACCAAGCCACCTGGAAAGGCAAATCAGCGCTACAAAGAAGTCTCGCTTCCCATCGGTCAAAAGGGCCATGCTGAAAAAAGTGTCAAAACCAGAAATGCAGGACAGGCCATGGAGAAATGGGAGCCTTGCTACACTGATGGGCGGGATGTACATTGCCAACAGCCACTCTGGAGAAGTGTACGGTGTGTCCTGAAACATCTAAAAAACACAGCTTAGAGAGCATAGGGCACTTCCACGCATGGGGGGATAAAGCGGGAAAATTGAAAATCAGCAAGACACAAGCACCCCAAAGTTTAGGGCTGCTCTGTTGACAAGGACCTCCATTTCCTTCCACCTTAAATATCCCAGGAAAGCGAAAAATGGATAAAAAAGTTGTGGTCCTTATGTACAATGGAATATCACTCAGCCATGAAATCAATGTCATAAGGCTAGTAGCAGCATGATGAGTGGATTTAGGTAAGACGATTCTAAGTGAAATAAGTCACACAGAAAAGGACACTTCTCATAAGGTGTCACTTATAGAGGGAATGTAAAAACCATTACACTTGAACTGAATTACAAAACAGAACAGAGTCACACATGCAGAAAACACACTATGGCTGCTTAACGGGAAAGGTGAGGTGGGGTGATACATAAAACAAGAGTTTCAAATTAGCTCAGATACCGTTCCATAAACCCAATATGTAATAGACAAGACCTACTCCTTGCTCAGAGAACTGGACTCAACACGCCCGATTCACCGCACAAGAATATATCTGACTAGTAATAATCTTAAAACCTATGTATTGATATCTCTCTGTTAGTGTGTCAAGTGGGTGTAAAGCGGCCTAAACACAGCCGTGAAAAGCAGCTAAACCCCATTATAAAAATAAATTACTTTTAAAAACCCATGAAACAAAGACAGGGAAAGAGAGAGAAATTCTTACACAATTCGTTCAGGGGCTGTGATGCAACCTGGATTGACCATATCTAGACCCACAGCTGGATGAGACATAAGGGTGGACACTCTTGGGGCTGAGAGGTTTGGTGAGGTTGGGTGAGCAAACGCAGACCCTTTAAAGTAATACTGCGTGCTACCCATCGCATGGGTCCCAAATCTCCAGGTTCAAGGGCATCTTCCTACATCGAAAACATGCATGAGAAACCCAGAAGATGGTACACCGTGTGATGGGGAAAGGTTTCTAAAACGCACCTCATTTCTCATCTCCTTGTGCTCGGGTTCGCCATTCCAGCCACTTTACTAGCAATCTCCCTACTTGGAGCATCAGCACCTTTAACCTCCTGTTCCGTACAGGTTGCAATTTGTCCTGAGGATGAACGGGAAGACGGGGAACCAATGAGAGACTAGCTCTTGGTGTTGGGACAGGCACAGGTCACTCTATTTTCCCATCAGGAAGAAGAATGAACCACAGGCTCAGCCTGCCCCCCGGAACCAGAACAGGGCCTGAAGCCATCCGGCGCTTTTGCGGCCGGCTCCCGAAAAATCGACTTGTAAAATGGAGCTTCAGGGCACTGCAATTCACAAACCTGCAGAGTTATAAATGATAACTGTCGTCCACAAATATATTGAGGGAAGGCAAAGAAGAGGATTTGAAATCAAGGCAGAATTGCAGGAAACAGATTTCAGGAGGTAGATTCGAATCGCCTTTAAAGCACATGAAAAGCGGCAAAACGTTGACAATGATGCCCTTGGCCAAAAAGGGCGTATGCGTTTTTTCCTGAATATATTCAGGAAAAAACGCATACGCCCTTTTTGGCCAACCAAGCCACCTGGAAAGGCAAATCAGCGCTACAAAGAAGTCTCGCTTCCCATCGGTCAAAAGGGCCATGCTGAAAAAAGTGTCAAAACCAGAAATGCAGGACAGGCCATGGAGAAATGGGAGCCTTGCTACACTGATGGGCGGGATGTACATTGCCAACAGCCACTCTGGAGAAGTGTACGGTGTGTCCTGAAACATCTAAAAAACACAGCTTAGAGAGCATAGGGCACTTCCACGCATGGGGGGATAAAGCGGGAAAATTGAAAATCAGCAAGACACAAGCACCCCAAAGTTTAGGGCTGCTCTGTTGACAAGGACCTCCACTTCCTTCCACCTTAAATATCCCAGGAAAGCGAAAAATGGATACAAAAGTTGTGGTCCTTATGTACAATGGAATATCACTCAGCCATGAAATCAATGTCATAAGGCTAGTAGCAGCATGATGAGTGGATTTAGGTAAGACGATTCTAAGTGAAATAAGTCACACAGAAAAGGACACTTCTCATAAGGTGTCACTTATAGAGGGAATGTAAAAACCGTTACACTTGAACTGAATTACAAAACAGAACAGAGTCACACATGCAGAAAACACACTATGGCTGCTTAACGGGAAAGGTGAGGTGGGGTGATACATAAAACAAGAGTTTCAAATTAGCTCAGATACCGTTCCATAAACCCAATATGGAATAGACAAGACCTACTCCTTGCTCAGAGAACTGGACTCAACACGCCCGATTCACCGCACAAGAATATATCTGACTAGTAATAATCTTAAAACCTATGTATTGATATCTCTCTGTTAGTGTGTCAAGTGGGTGTAAAGCGGCCTAAACACAGCCGTGAAAAGCAGCTAAACCCCATTATAAAAATAAATTACTTTTAAAAACCCATGAAACAAAGACAGGGAAAGAGAGAGAAATTCTTACACAATTCGTTCAGGGGCTGTGATGCAACCTGGATTGACCATATCTAGACCCACAGCTGGATGAGACATAAGGGTGGACACTCTTGGGGCTGAGAGGTTTGGTGAGGTTGGGTGAGCAAACGCACACCCTTTATAGTAATACTGCGTGCTACCCATCGCATGGGTCCCAAATCTCCAGGTTCAAGGGCATCTTCCTACATCGAAAACATGCATGAGAAACCCAGAAGATGGTACACCGTGTGATGGGGAAAGGTTTCTAAAACGCACCTCATTTCTCATCTCCTTGTGCTCGGGTTCGCCATTCCAGCCACTTTACTAGCAATCTCCCTACTTGGAGCATCAGCACCTTTAACCTCCTGTTCCGTACAGGTTGCAATTTGTCCTGAGGATGAACGGGAAGACGGGGAACCAATGAGAGACTAGCTCTTGGTGTTGGGACAGGCACAGGTCACTCTATTTTCCCATCAGGAAGAAGAATGAACCACAGGCTCAGCCTGCCCCCCGGAACCAGAACAGGGCCTGAAGCCATCCGGCGCTTTTGCGGCCGGCTCCCGAAAAAGCGACTTGTAAAATGGAGCTTCAGGGCACTGCAATTCACAAACCTGCAGAGTTATAAATGACAACTCTCGTCCACAAATATATTGAGGGAAGGCAAAGAAGAGGATTTGAAATCAAGGCAGAATTGCAGGAAACAGATTTCAGGAGGTAGATTCGAATCGCCTTTAAAGCACATGAAAAGCGGCAAAACGTTGACAATGATGCCCTTGGCCAAAAAGGGCGTATGCGTTTTTTCCTGAATATATTCAGGAAAAAACGCATACGCCCTTTTTGGCCAACCAAGCCACCTGGAAAGGCAAATCAGCGCTACAAAGAAGTCTCGCTTCCCATCGGTCAAAAGGGCCATGCTGAAAAAAGTGTCAAAACCAGAAATGCAGGACAGGCCATGGAGAAATGGGAGCCTTGCTACACTGATGGGCGGGATGTACATTGCCAACAGCCACTCTGGAGAAGTGTACGGTGTGTCCTGAAACATCTAAAAAACACAGCTTAGAGAGCATAGGGCACTTCCACGCATGGGGGGATAAAGCGGGAAAATTGAAAATCAGCAAGACACAAGCACCCCAAAGTTTAGGGCTGCTCTGTTGACAAGGACCTCCACTTCCTTCCACCTTAAATATCCCAGGAAAGCGAAAAATGGATACAAAAGTTGTGGTCCTTATGTACAATGGAATATCACTCAGCCATGAAATCAATGTCATAAGGCTAGTAGCAGCATGATGAGTGGATTTAGGTAAGACGATTCTAAGTGAAATAAGTCACACAGAAAAGGACACTTCTCATAAGGTGTCACTTATAGAGGGAATGTAAAAACCGTTACACTTGAACTGAATTACAAAACAGAACAGAGTCACACATGCAGAAAACACACTATGGCTGCTTAACGGGAAAGGTGAGGTGGGGTGATACATAAAACAAGAGTTTCAAATTAGCTCAGATACCGTTCCATAAACCCAATATGGAATAGACAAGACCTACTCCTTGCTCAGAGAACTGGACTCAACACGCCCGATTCACCGCACAAGAATATATCTGACTAGTAATAATCTTAAAACCTATGTATTGATATCTCTCTGTTAGTGTGTCAAGTGGGTGTAAAGCGGCCTAAACACAGCCGTGAAAAGCAGCTAAACCCCATTATAAAAATAAATTACTTTTAAAAACCCATGAAACAAAGACAGGGAAAGAGAGAGAAATTCTTACACAATTCGTTCAGGGGCTGTGATGCAACCTGGATTGACCATATCTAGACCCACAGCTGGATGAGACATAAGGGTGGACACTCTTGGGGCTGAGAGGTTTGGTGAGGTTGGGTGAGCAAACGCAGACCCTTTAAAGTAATACTGCGTGCTACCCATCGCATGGGTCCCAAATCTCCAGGTTCAAGGGCATCTTCCTACATCGAAAACATGCATGAGAAACCCAGAAGATGGTACACCGTGTGATGGGGAAAGGTTTCTAAAACGCACCTCATTTCTCATCTCCTTGTGCTCGGGTTCGCCATTCCAGCCACTTTACTAGCAATCTCCCTACTTGGAGCATCAGCACCTTTAACCTCCTGTTCCGTACAGGTTGCAATTTGTCCTGAGGATGAACGGGAAGACGGGGAACCAATGAGAGACTAGCTCTTGGTGTTGGGACAGGCACAGGTCACTCTATTTTCCCATCAGGAAGAAGAATGAACCACAGGCTCAGCCTGCCCCCCGGAACCAGAACAGGGCCTGAAGCCATCCGGCGCTTTTGCGGCCGGCTCCCGAAAAAGCGACTTGTAAAATGGAGCTTCAGGGCACTGCAATTCACTAACCTGCAGAGTTATAAATGACAACTCTCGTCCACAAATATATTGAGGGAAGGCAAAGAAGAGGATTAGAAATCAAGGCAGAATTGCAGGAAACAGATTTCAGGAGGTAGATTCGAATCGCCTTTAAAGCACATGAAAAGCGGCAAAACGTTGACAATGATGCCCTTGGCCAAAAAGGGCGTATGCGTTTTTTCCTGAATATATTCAGGAAAAAACGCATACGCCCTTTTTGGCCAACCAAGCAACCTGGAAAGGCAAATCAGCGCTACAAAGAAGTCTCGCTTCCCATCGGTCAAAAGGGCCATGCTGAAAAAAGTGTCAAAACCAGAAATGCAGGACAGGCCATGGAGAAATGGGAGCCTTGCTACACTGATGGGCGGGATGTACATTGCCAACAGCCACTCTGGAGAAGTGTACGGTGTGTCCTGAAACATCTAAAAAACACAGCTTAGAGAGCATAGGGCACTTCCACGCATGGGGAGATAAAGCGGGAAAATTGAAAATCAGCAAGACACAAGCACCCCAAAGTTTAGGGCTGCTCTGTTGACAAGGACCTCCACTTCCTTCCACCTTAAATATCCCAGGAAAGCGAAAAATGGATACAAAAGTTGTGGTCCTTATGTACAATGGAATATCACTCAGCCATGAAATCAATGTCATAAGGCTAGTAGCAGCATGATGAGTGGATTTAGGTAAGACGATTCTAAGTGAAATAAGTCACACAGAAAAGGACACTTCTCATAAGGTGTCACTTATAGAGGGAATGTAAAAACCGTTACACTTGAACTGAATTACAAAACAGAACAGAGTCACACATGCAGAAAACACACTATGGCTGCTTAACGGGAAAGGTGAGGTGGGGTGATACATAAAACAAGAGTTTCAAATTAGCTCAGATACCGTTCCATAAACCCAATATGGAATAGACAAGACCTACTCCTTGCTCAGAGAACTGGACTCAACACGCCCGATTCACCGCACAAGAATATATCTGACTAGTAATAATCTTAAAACCTATGTATTGATATCTCTCTGTTAGTGTGTAAAGTGGGTGTAAAGCGGCCTAAACACAGCCGTGAAAAGCAGCTAAACCCCATTATAAAAATAAATTACTTTTAAAAACCCATGAAACAAAGACAGGGAAAGAGAGAGAAATTCTTACACAATTCGTTCAGGGGCTGTGATGCAACCTGGATTGACCATATCTAGACCCACAGCTGGATGAGACATAAGGGTGTACACTCTTGGGGCTGAGAGGTTTGGTGAGGTTGGGTGAGCAAACGCAGACCCTTTAAAGTAATACTGCGTGCTACCCATCGCATGGGTCCCAAATCTCCAGGTTCAAGGGCATCTTCCTACATCGAAAACATGCATGAGAAACCCAGAAGATGGTACACCGTGTGATGGGGAAAGGTTTCTAAAACGCACCTCATTTCTCATCTCCTTGTGCTCGGGTTCGCCATTCCAGCCACTTTACTAGCAATCTCCCTACTTGGAGCATCAGCACCTTTAACCTCCTGTTCCGTACAGGTTGCAATTTGTCCTGAGGATGAACGGGAAGACGGGGAACCAATGAGAGACTAGCTCTGGGTGTTGGGACAGGCACAGGTCACTCTATTTTCCCATCAGGAAGAAGAATGAACCACAGGCTCAGCCTGCCCCCCGGAACCAGAACAGGGCCTGAAGCCATCCGGCGCTTTTGCGGCCGGCTCCCGAAAAATCGACTTGTAAAATGGAGCTTCAGGGCACTGCAATTCACAAACCTGCAGAGTGATAAATGATAACTCTCGTCCACAAATATATTGAGGGAAGGCAAAGAAGAGGATTTGAAATCAAGGCAGAATTGCAGGAAACAGATTTCAGGAGGTAGATTCGAATCGCCTTTAAAGCACATGAAAAGCGGCAAAACGTTGACAATGATGCCCTTGGCCAAAAAGGGCGTATGCGTTTTTTCCTGAATATATTCAGGAAAAAACGCATACGCCCTTTTTGGCCAACCAAGCAACCTGGAAAGGCAAATCAGCGCTACAAAGAAGTCTCGCTTCCCATCGGTCAAAAGGGCCATGCTGAAAAAAGTGTCAAAACCAGAAATGCAGGACAGGCCATGGAGAAATGGGAGCCTTGCTACACTGATGGGCGGGATGTACATTGCCAACAGCCACTCTGGAGAAGTGTACGGTGTGTCCTGAAACATCTAAAAAACACAGCTTAGAGAGCATAGGGCACTTCCACGCATGGGGGGACAAAGCGGGAAAATTGAAAATCAGCAAGACACAAGCACCCCAAAGTTTAGGGCAGCTCTGTTGACAAGGACCTCCACTTCCTTCCACCTTAAATATCCCAGGAAAGCGAAAAATGGATACAAAAGTTGTGGTCCTTATGTACAATGGAATATCACTCAGCCATGAAATCAATGTCATAAGGCTAGTAGCAGCATGATGAGTGGATTTAGGTAAGACGATTCTAAGTGAAATAAGTCACACAGAAAAGGACACTTCTCATAAGGTGTCACTTATAGAGGGAATGTAAAAACCGTTACACTTGAACTGAATTACAAAACAGAACAGAGTCACACATGCAGAAAACACACTATGGCTGCTTAACGGGAAAGGTGAGGTGGGGTGATACATAAAACAAGAGTTTCAAATTAGCTCAGATACCGTTCCATAAACCCAATATGGAATAGACAAGACCTACTCCTTGCTCAGAGAACTGGACTCAACACGCCCGATTCACCGCACAAGAATATATCTGACTAGTAATAATCTTAAAACCTATGTATTGATATCTCTCTGTTAGTGTGTCAAGTGGGTGTAAAGCGGCCTAAACACAGCCGTGAAAAGCAGCTAAACCCCATTATAAAAATAAATTACTTTTAAAAACCCATGAAACAAAGACAGGGAAAGAGAGAGAAATTCTTACACAATTCGTTCAGGGGCTGTGATGCAACCTGGATTGACCATATCTAGACCCACAGCTGGATGAGACATAAGGGTGGACACTCTTGGGGCTGAGAGGTTTGGTGAGGTTGGGTGAGCAAACGCAGACCCTTTAAAGTAATACTGCGTGCTACCCATCGCATGGGTCCCAAATCTCCAGGTTCAAGGGCATCTTCCTACATCGAAAACATGCATGAGAAACCCAGAAGATGGTACACCGTGTGATGGGGAAAGGTTTCTAAAACGCACCTCATTTCTCATCTCCTTGTGCTCGGGTTCGCCATTCCAGCCACTTTACTAGCAATCTCCCTACTTGGAGCATCAGCACCTTTAACCTCCTGTTCCGTACAGGTTGCAATTTGTCCTGAGGATGAACGGGAAGACGGGGAACCAATGAGAGACTAGCTCTTGGTGTTGGGACAGGCACAGGTCACTCTATTTTCCCATCAGGAAGAAGAATGAACCACAGGCTCAGCCTGCCCCCCGGAACCAGAACAGGGCCTGAAGCCATCCGGCGCTTTTGCGGCCGGCTCCCGAAAAAGCGACTTGTAAAATGGAGCTTCAGGGCACTGCAATTCACTAACCTGCAGAGTTATAAATGACAACTCTCGTCCACAAATATATTGAGGGAAGGCAAAGAAGAGGATTAGAAATCAAGGCAGAATTGCAGGAAACAGATTTCAGGAGGTAGATTCGAATCGCCTTTAAAGCACATGAAAAGCGGCAAAACGTTGACAATGATGCCCTTGGCCAAAAAGGGCGTATGCGTTTTTTCCTGAATATATTCAGGAAAAAACGCATACGCCCTTTTTGGCCAACCAAGCAACCTGGAAAGGCAAATCAGCGCTACAAAGAAGTCTCGCTTCCCATCGGTCAAAAGGGCCATGCTGAAAAAAGTGTCAAAACCAGAAATGCAGGACAGGCCATGGAGAAATGGGAGCCTTGCTACACTGATGGGCGGGATGTACATTGCCAACAGCCACTCTGGAGAAGTGTACGGTGTGTCCTGAAACATCTAAAAAACACAGCTTAGAGAGCATAGGGCACTTCCACGCATGGGGAGATAAAGCGGGAAAATTGAAAATCAGCAAGACACAAGCACCCCAAAGTTTAGGGCTGCTCTGTTGACAAGGACCTCCACTTCCTTCCACCTTAAATATCCCAGGAAAGCGAAAAATGGATACAAAAGTTGTGGTCCTTATGTACAATGGAATATCACTCAGCCATGAAATCAATGTCATAAGGCTAGTAGCAGCATGATGAGTGGATTTAGGTAAGACGATTCTAAGTGAAATAAGTCACACAGAAAAGGACACTTCTCATAAGGTGTCACTTATAGAGGGAATGTAAAAACCGTTACACTTGAACTGAATTACAAAACAGAACAGAGTCACACATGCAGAAAACACACTATGGCTGCTTAACGGGAAAGGTGAGGTGGGGTGATACATAAAACAAGAGTTTCAAATTAGCTCAGATACCGTTCCATAAACCCAATATGGAATAGACAAGACCTACTCCTTGCTCAGAGAACTGGACTCAACACGCCCGATTCACCGCACAAGAATATATCTGACTAGTAATAATCTTAAAACCTATGTATTGATATCTCTCTGTTAGTGTGTCAAGTGGGTGTAAAGCGGCCTAAACACAGCCGTGAAAAGCAGCTAAACCCCATTATAAAAATAAATTACTTTTAAAAACCCATGAAACAAAGACAGGGAAAGAGAGAGAAATTCTTACACAATTCGTTCAGGGGCTGTGATGCAACCTGGATTGACCATATCTAGACCCACAGCTGGATGAGACATAAGGGTGTACACTCTTGGGGCTGAGAGGTTTGGTGAGGTTGGGTGAGCAAACGCAGACCCTTTAAAGTAATACTGCGTGCTACCCATCGCATGGGTCCCAAATCTCCAGGTTCAAGGGCATCTTCCTACATCGAAAACATGCATGAGAAACCCAGAAGATGGTACACCGTGTGATGGGGAAAGGTTTCTAAAACGCACCTCATTTCTCATCTCCTTGTGCTCGGGTTCGCCATTCCAGCCACTTTACTAGCAATCTCCCTACTTGGAGCATCAGCACCTTTAACCTCCTGTTCCGTACAGGTTGCAATTTGTCCTGAGGATGAACGGGAAGACGGGGAACCAATGAGAGACTAGCTCTGGGTGTTGGGACAGGCACAGGTCACTCTATTTTCCCATCAGGAAGAAGAATGAACCACAGGCTCAGCCTGCCCCCCGGAACCAGAACAGGGCCTGAAGCCATCCGGCGCTTTTGCGGCCGG
The DNA here is from genome assembly GCF_965194825.1 of Balaenoptera physalus. Classification (NCBI taxonomy): domain Eukaryota; kingdom Metazoa; phylum Chordata; class Mammalia; order Artiodactyla; family Balaenopteridae; genus Balaenoptera; species Balaenoptera physalus. The sequence continues at coordinate 709,404 of NW_028126474.1, forward strand.
CTCCCGAAAAATCGACTTGTAAAATGGAGCTTCAGGGCACTGCAATTCACAAACCTGCAGAGTTATAAATGATAACTCTCGTCCACAAATATATTGAGGGAAGGCAAAGAAGAGGATTTGAAATCAAGGCAGAATTGCAGGAAACAGATTTCAGGAGGTAGATTCGAATCGCCTTTAAAGCACATGAAAAGCGGCAAAACGTTGACAATGATGCCCTTGGCCAAAAAGGGCGTATGCGTTTTTTCCTGAATATATTCAGGAAAAAACGCATACGCCCTTTTTGGCCAACCAAGCAACCTGGAAAGGCAAATCAGCGCTACAAAGAAGTCTCGCTTCCCATCGGTCAAAAGGGCCATGCTGAAAAAAGTGTCAAAACCAGAAATGCAGGACAGGCCATGGAGAAATGGGAGCCTTGCTACACTGATGGGCGGGATGTACATTGCCAACAGCCACTCTGGAGAAGTGTACGGTGTGTCCTGAAACATCTAAAAAACACAGCTTAGAGAGCATAGGGCACTTCCACGCATGGGGGGACAAAGCGGGAAAATTGAAAATCAGCAAGACACAAGCACCCCAAAGTTTAGGGCAGCTCTGTTGACAAGGACCTCCACTTCCTTCCACCTTAAATATCCCAGGAAAGCGAAAAATGGATACAAAAGTTGTGGTCCTTATGTACAATGGAATATCACTCAGCCATGAAATCAATGTCATAAGGCTAGTAGCAGCATGATGAGTGGATTTAGGTAAGACGATTCTAAGTGAAATAAGTCACACAGAAAAGGACACTTCTCATAAGGTGTCACTTATAGAGGGAATGTAAAAACCGTTACACTTGAACTGAATTACAAAACAGAACAGAGTCACACATGCAGAAAACACACTATGGCTGCTTAACGGGAAAGGTGAGGTGGGGTGATACATAAAACAAGAGTTTCAAATTAGCTCAGATACCGTTCCATAAACCCAATATGGAATAGACAAGACCTACTCCTTGCTCAGAGAACTGGACTCAACACGCCCGATTCACCGCACAAGAATATATCTGACTAGTAATAATCTTAAAACCTATGTATTGATATCTCTCTGTTAGTGTGTCAAGTGGGTGTAAAGCGGCCTAAACACAGCCGTGAAAAGCAGCTAAACCCCATTATAAAAATAAATTACTTTTAAAAACCCATGAAACAAAGACAGGGAAAGAGAGAGAAATTCTTACACAATTCGTTCAGGGGCTGTGATGCAACCTGGATTGACCATATCTAGACCCACAGCTGGATGAGACATAAGGGTGGACACTCTTGGGGCTGAGAGGTTTGGTGAGGTTGGGTGAGCAAACGCAGACCCTTTAAAGTAATACTGCGTGCTACCCATCGCATGGGTCCCAAATCTCCAGGTTCAAGGGCATCTTCCTACATCGAAAACATGCATGAGAAACCCAGAAGATGGTACACCGTGTGATGGGGAAAGGTTTCTAAAACGCACCTCATTTCTCATCTCCTTGTGCTCGGGTTCGCCATTCCAGCCACTTTACTAGCAATCTCCCTACTTGGAGCATCAGCACCTTTAACCTCCTGTTCCGTACAGGTTGCAATTTGTCCTGAGGATGAACGGGAAGACGGGGAACCAATGAGAGACTAGCTCTTGGTGTTGGGACAGGCACAGGTCACTCTATTTTCCCATCAGGAAGAAGAATGAACCACAGGCTCAGCCTGCCCCCCGGAACCAGAACAGGGCCTGAAGCCATCCGGCGCTTTTGCGGCCGGCTCCCAAAAAATCGACTTGTAAAATGGAGCTTCAGGGCACTGCAATTCACAAACCTGCAGAGTTATAAATGATAACTGTCGTCCACAAATATATTGAGGGAAGGCAAAGAAGAGGATTTGAAATCAAGGCAGAATTGCAGGAAACAGATTTCAGGAGGTAGATTCGAATCGCCTTTAAAGCACATGAAAAGCGGCAAAACGTTGACAATGATGCCCTTGGCCAAAAAGGGCGTATGCGTTTTTTCCTGAATATATTCAGGAAAAAACGCATACGCCCTTTTTGGCCAACCAAGCCACCTGGAAAGGCAAATCAGCGCTACAAAGAAGTCTCGCTTCCCATCGGTCAAAAGGGCCATGCTGAAAAAAGTGTCAAAACCAGAAATGCAGGACAGGCCATGGAGAAATGGGAGCCTTGCTACACTGATGGGCGGGATGTACATTGCCAACAGCCACTCTGGAGAAGTGTACGGTGTGTCCTGAAACATCTAAAAAACACAGCTTAGAGAGCATAGGGCACTTCCACGCATGGGGAGATAAAGCGGGAAAATTGAAAATCAGCAAGACACAAGCACCCCAAAGTTTAGGGCTGCTCTGTTGACAAGGACCTCCACTTCCTTCCACCTTAAATATCCCAGGAAAGCGAAAAATGGATACAAAAGTTGTGGTCCTTATGTACAATGGAATATCACTCAGCCATGAAATCAATGTCATAAGGCTAGTAGCAGCATGATGAGTGGATTTAGGTAAGACGATTCTAAGTGAAATAAGTCACACAGAAAAGGACACTTCTCATAAGGTGTCACTTATAGAGGGAATGTAAAAACCGTTACACTTGAACTGAATTACAAAACAGAACAGAGTCACACATGCAGAAAACACACTATGGCTGCTTAACGGGAAAGGTGAGGTGGGGTGATACATAAAACAAGAGTTTCAAATTAGCTCAGATACCGTTCCATAAACCCAATATGGAATAGACAAGACCTACTCCTTGCTCAGAGAACTGGACTCAACACGCCCGATTCACCGCACAAGAATATATCTGACTAGTAATAATCTTAAAACCTATGTATTGATATCTCTCTGTTAGTGTGTCAAGTGGGTGTAAAGCGGCCTAAACACAGCCGTGAAAAGCAGCTAAACCCCATTATAAAAATAAATTACTTTTAAAAACCCATGAAACAAAGACAGGGAAAGAGAGAGAAATTCTTACACAATTCGTTCAGGGGCTGTGATGCAACCTGGATTGACCATATCTAGACCCACAGCTGGATGAGACATAAGGGTGGACACTCTTGGGGCTGAGAGGTTTGGTGAGGTTGGGTGAGCAAACGCACACCCTTTATAGTAATACTGCGTGCTACCCATCGCATGGGTCCCAAATCTCCAGGTTCAAGGGCATCTTCCTACATCGAAAACATGCATGAGAAACCCAGAAGATGGTACACCGTGTGATGGGGAAAGGTTTCTAAAACGCACCTCATTTCTCATCTCCTTGTGCTCGGGTTCGCCATTCCAGCCACTTTACTAGCAATCTCCCTACTTGGAGCATCAGCACCTTTAACCTCCTGTTCCGTACAGGTTGCAATTTGTCCTGAGGATGAACGGGAAGACGGGGAACCAATGAGAGACTAGCTCTTGGTGTTGGGACAGGCACAGGTCACTCTATTTTCCCATCAGGAAGAAGAATTAACCACAGTCTCAGCCTGCCCCCCGGAACCAGAACAGGGCCTGAAGCCATCCGGCGCTTTTGCGGCCGGCTCCCGAAAAAGCGACTTGTAAAATGGAGCTTCAGGGCACTGCAATTCACAAACCTGCAGAGTTATAAATGACAACTCTCGTCCACAAATATATTGAGGGAAGGCAAAGAAGAGGATTAGAAATCAAGGCAGAATTGCAGGAAACAGATTTCAGGAGGTAGATTCGAATCGCCTTTAAAGCACATGAAAAGCGGCAAAACGTTGACAATGATGCCCTTGGCCAAAAAGGGCGTATGCGTTTTTTCCTGAATATATTCAGGAAAAAACGCATACGCCCTTTTTGGCCAACCAAGCCACCTGGAAAGGCAAATCAGCGCTACAAAGAAGTCTCGCTTCCCATCGGTCAAAAGGGCCATGCTGAAAAAAGTGTCAAAACCAGAAATGCAGGACAGGCCATGGAGAAATGGGAGCCTTGCTACACTGATGGGCGGGATGTACATTGCCAACAGCCACTCTGGAGAAGTGTACGGTGTGTCCTGAAACATCTAAAAAACACAGCTTAGAGAGCATAAGGCACTTCCACGCATGGGGGGATAAAGCGGGAAAATTGAAAATCAGCAAGACACAAGCACCCCAAAGTTTAGGTCTGCTCTGTTGACAAGGACCTCCACTTCCTTCCACCTTAAATATCCCAGGAAAGCGAAAAATGGATACAAAAGTTGTGGTCCTTATGTACAATGGAATATCACTCAGCCATGAAATCAATGTCATAAGGCTAGTAGCAGCATGATGAGTGGATTTAGGTAAGACGATTCTAAGTGAAATAAGTCACACAGAAAAGGACACTTCTCATAAGGTGTCACTTATAGAGGGAATGTAAAAACCGTTACACTTGAACTGAATTACAAAACAGAACAGAGTCACACATGCAGAAAACACACTATGGCTGCTTAACGGGAAAGGTGAGGTGGGGTGATACATAAAACAAGAGTTTCAAATTAGCTCAGATACCGTTCCATAAACCCAATATGGAATAGACAAGACCTACTCCTTGCTCAGAGAACTGGACTCAACACGCCCGATTCACCGCACAAGAATATATCTGACTAGTAATAATCTTAAAACCTATGTATTGATATCTCTCTGTTAGTGTGTCAAGTGGGTGTAAAGCGGCCTAAACACAGCCGTGAAAAGCAGCTAAACCCCATTATAAAAATAAATTACTTTTAAAAACCCATGAAACAAAGACAGGGAAAGAGAGAGAAATTCTTACACAATTCGTTCAGGGGCTGTGATGCAACCTGGATTGACCATATCTAGACGCACAGCTGGATGAGACATAAGGGTGGACACTCTTGGGGCTGAGAGGTTTGGTGAGGTTGGGTGAGCAAACGCAGACCCTTTAAAGTAATACTGCGTGCTACCCATCGCATGGGTCCCAAATCTCCAGGTTCAAGGGCATCTTCCTACATCGAAAACATGCATGAGAAACCCAGAAGATGGTACACCGTGTGATGGGGAAAGGTTTCTAAAACGCACCTCATTTCTCATCTCCTTGTGCTCGGGTTCGCCATTCCAGCCACTTTACTAGCAATCTCCCTACTTGGAGCATCAGCACCTTTAACCTCCTGTTCCGTACAGGTTGCAATTTGTCCTGAGGATGAACGGGAAGACGGGGAACCAATGAGAGACTAGCTCTTGGTGTTGGGACAGGCACAGGTCACTCTATTTTCCCATCAGGAAGAAGAATGAACCACAGGCTCAGCCTGCCCCCCGGAACCAGAACAGGGCCTGAAGCCATCCGGCGCTTTTGCGGCCGGCTCCCGAAAAATCGACTTGTAAAATGGAGCTTCAGGGCACTGCAATTCACAAACCTGCAGAGTTATAAATGATAACTCTCGTCCACAAATATATTGAGGGAAGGCAAAGAAGAGGATTTGAAATCAAGGCAGAATTGCAGGAAACAGATTTCAGGAGGTAGATTCGAATCGCCTTTAAAGCACATGAAAAGCGGCAAAACGTTGACAATGATGCCCTTCGCCAAAAAGGGCGTATGCGTTTTTTCCTGAATATATTCAGGAAAAAACGCATACGCCCTTTTTGGCCAACCAAGCAACCTGGAAAGGCAAATCAGCGCTACAAAGAAGTCTCGCTTCCCATCGGTCAAAAGGGCCATGCTGAAAAAAGTGTCAAAACCAGAAATGCAGGACAGGCCATGGAGAAATGGGAGCCTTGCTACACTGATGGGCGGGATGTACATTGCCAACAGCCACTCTGGAGAAGTGTACGGTGTGTCCTGAAACATCTAAAAAACACAGCTTAGAGAGCATAGGGCACTTCCACGCATGGGGGGATAAAGCGGGAAAATTGAAAATCAGCAAGACACAAGCACCCCAAAGTTTAGGGCTGCTCTGTTGACAAGGACCTCCACTTCCTTCCACCTTAAATATCCCAGGAAAGCGAAAAATGGATACAAAAGTTGTGGTCCTTATGTACAATGGAATATCACTCAGCCATGAAATCAATGTCATAAGGCTAGTAGCAGCATGATGAGTGGATTTAGGTAAGACGATTCTAAGTGAAATAAGTCACACAGAAAAGGACACTTCTCATAAGGTGTCACTTATAGAGGGAATGTAAAAACCGTTACACTTGAACTGAATTACAAAACAGAACAGAGTCACACATGCAGAAAACACACTATGGCTGCTTAACGGGAAAGGTGAGGTGGGGTGATACATAAAACAAGAGTTTCAAATTAGCTCAGATACCGTTCCATAAACCCAATATGGAATAGACAAGACCTACTCCTTGCTCAGAGAACTGGACTCAACACGCCCGATTCACCGCACAAGAATATATCTGACTAGTAATAATCTTAAAACCTATGTATTGATATCTCTCTGTTAGTGTGTCAAGTGGGTGTAAAGCGGCCTAAACACAGCCGTGAAAAGCAGCTAAACCCCATTATAAAAATAAATTACTTTTAAAAACCCATGAAACAAAGACAGGGAAAGAGAGAGAAATTCTTACACAATTCGTTCAGGGGCTGTGATGCAACCTGGATTGACCATATCTAGACCCACAGCTGGATGAGACATAAGGGTGGACACTCTTGGGGCTGAGAGGTTTGGTGAGGTTGGGTGAGCAAACGCAGACCCTTTAAAGTAATACTGCGTGCTACCCATCGCATGGGTCCCAAATCTCCAGGTTCAAGGGCATCTTCCTACATCGAAAACATGCATGAGAAACCCAGAAGATGGTACACCGTGTGATGGGGAAAGGTTTCTAAAACGCACCTCATTTCTCATCTCCTTGTGCTCGGGTTCGCCATTCCAGCCACTTTACTAGCAATCTCCCTACTTGGAGCATCAGCACCTTTAACCTCCTGTTCCGTACAGGTTGCAATTTGTCCTGAGGATGAACGGGAAGACGGGGAACCAATGAGAGACTAGCTCTTGGTGTTGGGACAGGCACAGGTCACTCTATTTTCCCATCAGGAAGAAGAATGAACCACAGGCTCAGCCTGCCCCCCGGAACCAGAACAGGGCCTGAAGCCATCCGGCGCTTTTGCGGCCGGCTCCCGAAAAAGCGACTTGTAAAATGGAGCTTCAGGGCACTGCAATTCACAAACATGCAGAGTTATAAATGATAACTCTCGTCCACAAATATATTGAGGGAAGGCAAAGAAGAGGATTTGAAATCAAGGCAGAATTGCAGGAAACAGATTTCAGGAGGTAGATTCGAATCGCCTTTAAAGCACATGAAAAGCGGCAAAACGTTGACAATGATGCCCTTGGCCAAAAAGGGCGTATGCCTTTTTTCCTGAATATATTCAGGAAAAAACGCATACGCCCTTTTTGGCCAACCAAGCAACCTGGAAAGGCAAATCAGCGCTACAAAGAAGTCTCGCTTCCCATCGGTCAAAAGGGCCATGCTGAAAAAAGTGTCAAAACCAGAAATGCTGGACAGGCCATGGAGAAATGGGAGCCTTGCTACACTGATGGGCGGGATGTACATTGCCAACAGCCACTCTGGAGAAGTGTACGGTGTGTCCTGAAACATCTAAAAAACACAGCTTAGAGAGCATAGGGCACTTCCACGCATGGGGGGATAAAGCGGGAAAATTGAAAATCAGCAAGACACAAGCACCCCAAAGTTTAGGGCTGCTCTGTTGACAAGGACCTCCACTTCCTTCCACCTTAAATATCCCAGGAAAGCGAAAAATGGATACAAAAGTTGTGGTCCTTATGTACAATGGAATATCACTCAGCCATGAAATCAATGTCATAAGGCTAGTAGCAGCATGATGAGTGGATTTAGGTAAGACGATTCTAAGTGAAATAAGTCACACAGAAAAGGACACTTCTCATAAGGTGTCACTTATAGAGGGAATGTAAAAACCGTTACACTTGAACTGAATTACAAAACAGAACAGAGTCACACATGCAGAAAACACACTATGGCTGCTTAACGGGAAAGGTGAGGTGGGGTGATACATAAAACAAGAGTTTCAAATTAGCTCAGATACCGTTCCATAAACCCAATATGGAATAGACAAGACCTACTCCTTGCTCAGAGAACTGGACTCAACACGCCCGATTCACCGCACAAGAATATATCTGACTAGTAATAATCTTAAAACCTATGTATTGATATCTCTCTGTTAGTGTGTCAAGTGGGTGTAAAGCGGCCTAAACACAGCCGTGAAAAGCAGCTAAACCCCATTATAAAAATAAATTACTTTTAAAAACCCATGAAACAAAGACAGGGAAAGAGAGAGAAATTCTTACACAATTCGTTCAGGGGCTGTGATGCAACCTGGATTGACCATATCTAGACCCACAGCTGGATGAGACATAAGGGTGGACACTCTTGGGGCTGAGAGGTTTGGTGAGGTTGGGTGAGCAAACGCAGACCCTTTAAAGTAATACTGCGTGCTACCCATCGCATGGGTCCCAAATCTCCAGGTTCAAGGGCATCTTCCTACATCGAAAACATGCATGAGAAACCCAGAAGATGGTACACCGTGTGATGGGGAAAGGTATCTAAAACGCACCTCATTTCTCATCTCCTTGTGCTCGGGTTCGCCATTCCAGCCACTTTACTAGCAATCTCCCTACTTGGAGCATCAGCACCTTTAACCTCCTGTTCCGTACAGGTTGCAATTTGTCCTGAGGATGAACGGGAAGACGGGGAACCAATGAGAGACTAGCTCTTGGTGTTGGGACAGGCACAGGTCACTCTATTTTCCCATCAGGAAGAAGAATGAACCACAGGCTCAGCCTGCCACCCGGAACCAGAACAGGGCCTGAAGCCATCCGGCGCTTTTGCGGCCGGCTCCCGAAAAATCGACTTGTAAAATGGAGCTTCAGGGCACTGCAATTCACAAACCTGCAGAGTTATAAATGATAACTCTCGTCCACAAATATATTGAGGGAAGGCAAAGAAGAGGATTTGAAATCAAGGCAGAATTGCAGGAAACAGATTTCAGGAGGTAGATTCGAATCGCCTTTAAAGCACATGAAAAGCGGCAAAACGTTGACAATGATGCCCTTGGCCAAAAAGGGCGTATGCGTTTTTTCCTGAATATATTCAGGAAAAAACGCATACGCCCTTTTTGGCCAACCAAGCAACCTGGAAAGGCAAATCAGCGCTACAAAGAAGTCTCGCTTCCCATCGGTCAAAAGGGCCATGCTGAAAAAAGTGTCAAAACCAGAAATGCAGGACAGGCCATGGAGAAATGGGAGCCTTGCTACACTGATGGGCGGGATGTACATTGCCAACAGCCACTCTGGAGAAGTGTACGGTGTGTCCTGAAACATCTAAAAAACACAGCTTAGAGAGCATAGGGCACTTCCACGCATGGGGGGATAAAGCGGGAAAATTGAAAATCAGCAAGACACAAGCACCCCAAAGTTTAGGGCTGCTCTGTTGACAAGGACCTCCACTTCCTTCCACCTTAAATATCCCAGGAAAGCGAAAAATGGATACAAAAGTTGTGGTCCTTATGTACAATGGAATATCACTCAGCCATGAAATCAATGTCATAAGGCTAGTAGCAGCATGATGAGTGGATTTAGGTAAGACGATTCTAAGTGAAATAAGTCACACAGAAAAGGACACTTCTCATAAGGTGTCACTTATAGAGGGAATGTAAAAACCGTTACACTTGAACTGAATTACAAAACAGAACAGAGTCACACATGCAGAAAACACACTATGGCTGCTTAACGGGAAAGGTGAGGTGGGGTGATACATAAAACAAGAGTTTCAAATTAGCTCAGATACCGTTCCATAAACCCAATATGGAATAGACAAGACCTACTCCTTGCTCAGAGAACTGGACTCAACACGCCCGATTCACCGCACAAGAATATATCTGACTAGTAATAATCTTAAAACCTATGTATTGATATCTCTCTGTTAGTGTGTCAAGTGGGTGTAAAGCGGCCTAAACACAGCCGTGAAAAGCAGCTAAACCCCATTATAAAAATAAATTACTTTTAAAAACCCATGAAACAAAGACAGGGAAAGAGAGAGAAATTCTTACACAATTCGTTCAGGGGCTGTGATGCAACCTGGATTGACCATATCTAGACCCACAGCTGGATGAGACATAAGGGTGGACACTCTTGGGGCTGAGAGGTTTGGTGAGGTTGGGTGAGCAAACGCAGACCCTTTAAAGTAATACTGCGTGCTACCCATCGCATGGGTCCCAAATCTCCAGGTTCAAGGGCATCTTCCTACATCGAAAACATGCATGAGAAACCCAGAAGATGGTACACCGTGTGATGGGGAAAGGTATCTAAAACGCACCTCATTTCTCATCTCCTTGTGCTCGGGTTCGCCATTCCAGCCACTTTACTAGCAATCTCCCTACTTGGAGCATCAGCACCTTTAACCTCCTGTTCCGTACAGGTTGCAATTTGTCCTGAGGATGAACGGGAAGACGGGGAACCAATGAGAGACTAGCTCTTGGTGTTGGGACAGGCACAGGTCACTCTATTTTCCCATCAGGAAGAAGAATGAACCACAGGCTCAGCCTGCCCCCCGGAACCAGAACAGGGCCTGAAGCCATCCGGCGCTTTTGCGGCCGGCTCCCGAAAAATCGACTTGTAAAATGGAGCTTCAGGGCACTGCAATTCACAAACCTGCAGAGTTATAAATGATAACTCTCGTCCACAAATATATTGAGGGAAGGCAAAGAAGAGGATTTGAAATCAAGGCAGAATTGCAGGAAACAGATTTCAGGAGGTAGATTCGAATCGCCTTTAAAGCACATGAAAAGCAGCAAAACGTTGACAATGATGCCCTTGGCCAAAAAGGGCGTATGCGTTTTTTCCTGAATATATTCAGGAAAAAACGCATACGCCCTTTTTGGCCAACCAAGCAACCTGGAAAGGCAAATCAGCGCTACAAAGAAGTCTCGCTTCCCATCGGTCAAAAGGGCCATGCTGAAAAAAGTGTCAAAACCAGAAATGCAGGACAGGCCATGGAGAAATGGGAGCCTTGCTACACTGATGGGCGGGATGTACATTGCCAACAGCCACTCTGGAGAAGTGTACGGTGTGTCCTGAAACATCTAAAAAACACAGCTTAGAGAGCATAGGGCACTTCCACGCATGGGGGGATAAAGCGGGAAAATTGAAAATCAGCAAGACACAAGCACCCCAAAGTTTAGGGCTGCTCTGTTGACAAGGACCTCCACTTCCTTCCACCTTAAATATCCCAGGAAAGCGAAAAATGGATAAAAAAGTTGTGGTCCTTATGTACAATGGAATATCACTCAGCCATGAAATCAATGTCATAAGTCTAGGAGCAGCATGATGAGTGGATTTAGGTAAGACGATTCTAAGTGAAATAAGTCACACAGAAAAGGACACTTCTCATAAGGTGTCACTTATAGAGGGAATGTAAAAACCGTTACACTTGAACTGAATTACAAAACAGAACAGAGTCACACATGCAGAAAACACACTATGGCTGCTTAACGGGAAAGGTGAGGTGGGGTGATACATAAAACAAGAGTTTCAAATTAGCTCAGATACCGTTCCATAAACCCAATATGGAATAGACAAGACCTACTCCTTGCTCAGAGAACTGGACTCAACACGCCCGATTCACCGCACAAGAATATATCTGACTAGTAATAATCTTAAAACCTATGTATTGATATCTCTCTGTTAGTGTGTCAAGTGGGTGTAAAGCGGCCTAAACACAGCCGTGAAAAGCAGCTAAACCCCATTATAAAAATAAATTACTTTTAAAAACCCATGAAACAAAGACAGGGAAAGAGAGAGAAATTCTTACACAATTCGTTCAGGGGCTGTGATGCAACCTGGATTGACCATATCTAGACCCACAGCTGGATGAGACATAAGGGTGGACACTCTTGGGGCTGAGAGGTTTGGTGAGGTTGGGTGAGCAAACGCAGACCCTTTAAAGTAATACTGCGTGCTACCCATCGCATGGGTCCCAAATCTCCAGGTTCAAGGGCATCTTCCTACATCGAAAACATGCATGAGAAACCCAGAAGATGGTACACCGTGTGATGGGGAAAGGTTTCTAAAACGCACCTCATTTCTCATCTCCTTGTGCTCGGGTTCGCCATTCCAGCCACTTTACTAGCAATCTCCCTACTTGGAGCATCAGCACCTTTAACCTCCTGTTCCGTACAGGTTGCAATTTGTCCTGAGGATGAACGGGAAGACGGGGAACCAATGAGAGACTAGCTCTTGGTGTTGGGACAGGCACAGGTCACTCTATTTTCCCATCAGGAAGAAGAATTAACCACAGGCTCAGCCTGCCCCCCGGAACCAGAACAGGGCCTGAAGCCATCCGGCGCTTTTGCGGCCGGCTCCCAAAAAAGCGACTTGTAAAATGGAGCTTCAGGGCACTGCAATTCACAAACCTGCAGAGTTATAAATGATAACTCTCGTCCACAAATATATTGAGGGAAGGCAAAGAACAGGATTTGAAATCAAGGCAGAATTTCAGGAAACAGATTTCAGGAGGTAGATTCGAATCGCCTTTAAAGCACATGAAAAGCGGCAAAACGTTGACAATGATGCCCTTGGCCAAAAAGGGCGTATGCGTTTTTTCCTGAATATATTCAGGAAAAAACGCATACGCCCTTTTTGGCCAACCAAGCAACCTGGAAAGGCAAATCAGCGCTACAAAGAAGTCTCGCTTCCCATCGGTCAAAAGGGCCATGCTGAAAAAAGTGTCAAAACCAGAAATGCAGGACAGGCCATGGAGAAATGGGAGCCTTGCTACACTGATGGGCGGGATGTACTTTGCCAACAGCCACTCTGGAGAAGTGTACGGTGTGTCCTGAAACATCTAAAAAACACAGCTTAGAGAGCATAGGGCACTTCCACGCATGGGGGGATAAAGCGGGAAAATTGAAAATCAGCAAGACACAAGCACCCCAAAGTTTAGGGCTGCTCTGTTGACAAGGACCTCCATTTCCTTCCACCTTAAATATCCCAGGAAAGCGAAAAATGGATAAAAAAGTTGTGGTCCTTATGTACAATGGAATATCACTCAGCCATGAAATCAATGTCATAAGGCTAGTAGCAGCATGATGAGTGGATTTAGGTAAGACGATTCTAAGTGAAATAAGTCACACAGAAAAGGACACTTCTCATAAGGTGTCACTTATAGAGGGAATGTAAAAACCGTTACACTTGAACTGAATTACAAAACAGAACAGAGTCACACATGCAGAAAACACACTATGGCTGCTTAACGGGAAAGGTGAGGTGGGGTGATACATAAAACAAGAGTTTCAAATTAGCTCAGATACCGTTCCATAAACCCAATATGTAATAGACAAGACCTACTCCTTGCTCAGAGAACTGGACTCAACACGCCCAATTCACCGCACAAGAATATATCTGACTAGTAATAATCTTAAAACCTATGTATTGATATCTCTCTGTTAGTGTGTCAAGTGGGTGTAAAGCGGCCTAAACACAGCCGTGAAAAGCAGCTAAACCCCATTATAAAAATAAATTACTTTTAAAAACCCATGAAACAAAGACAGGGAAAGAGAGAGAAATTCTTACACAATTCGTTCAGGGGCTGTGATGCAACCTGGATTGACCATATCTAGACCCACAGCTGGATGAGACATAAGGGTGGACACTCTTGGGGCTGAGAGGTTTGGTGAGGTTGGGTGAGCAAACGCAGACCCTTTAAAGTAATACTGCGTGCTACCCATCGCATGGGTCCCAAATCTCCAGGTTCAAGGGCATCTTCCTACATCGAAAACATGCATGAGAAACCCAGAAGATGGTACACCGTGTGATGGGGAAAGGTTTCTAAAACGCACCTCATTTCTCATCTCCTTGTGCTCGGGTTCGCCATTCCAGCCACTTTACTAGCAATCTCCCTACTTGGAGCATCAGCACCTTTAACCTCCTGTTCCGTACAGGTTGCAATTTGTCCTGAGGATGAACGGGAAGACGGGGAACCAATGAGAGACTAGCTCTTGGTGTTGGGACAGGCACAGGTCACTCTATTTTCCCATCAGGAAGAAGAATTAACCACAGGCTCAGCCTGCCCCCCGGAACCAGAACAGGGCCTGAAGCCATCCGGCGCTTTTGCGGCCGGCTCCCAAAAAAGCGACTTGTAAAATGGAGCTTCAGGGCACTGCAATTCACAAACCTGCAGAGTTATAAATGATAACTCTCGTCCACAAATATATTGAGGGAAGGCAAAGAAGAGGATTTGAAATCAAGGCAGAATTGCAGGAAACAGATTTCAGGAGGTAGATTCGAATCGCCTTTAAAGCACATGAAAAGCGGCAAAACGTTGACAATGATGCCCTTGGCCAAAAAGGGCGTATGCGTTTTTTCCTGAATATATTCAGGAAAAAACGCATACGCCCTTTTTGGCCAACCAAGCCACCTGGAAAGGCAAATCAGCGCTACAAAGAAGTCTCGCTTCCCATCGGTCAAAAGGGCCATGCTGAAAAAAGTGTCAAAACCAGAAATGCAGGACAGGCCATGGAGAAATGGGAGCCTTGCTACACTGATGGGCGGGATGTACATTGCCAACAGCCACTCTGGAGAACTGTACGGTGTGTCCTGAAACATCTAAAAAACACAGCTTAGAGAGCATAGGGCACTTCCACGCATGGGGAGATAAAGCGGGAAAATTGAAAATCAGCAAGACACAAGCACCCCAAAGTTTAGGGCTGCTCTGTTGACAAGGACCTCCACTTCCTTCCACCTTAAATATCCCAGGAAAGCGAAAAATGGATACAAAAGTTGTGGTCCTTATGTACAATGGAATATCACTCAGCCATGAAATCAATGTCATAAGGCTAGTAGCAGCATGATGAGTGGATTTAGGTAAGACGATTCTAAGTGAAATAAGTCACACAGAAAAGGACACTTCTCATAAGGTGTCACTTATAGAGGGAATGTAAAAACCGTTACACTTGAACTGAATTACAAAACAGAACAGAGTCACACATGCAGAAAACACACTATGGCTGCTTAACGGGAAAGGTGAGGTGGGGTGATACATAAAACAAGAGTTTCAAATTAGCTCAGATACCGTTCCATAAACCCAATATGGAATAGACAAGACCTACTCCTTGCTCAGAGAACTGGACTCAACACGCCCGATTCACCGCACAAGAATATATCTGACTAGTAATAATCTTAAAACCTATGTATTGATATCTCTCTGTTAGTGTGTCAAGTGGGTGTAAAGCGGCCTAAACACAGCCGTGAAAAGCAGCTAAACCCCATTATAAAAATAAATTACTTTTAAAAACCCATGAAACAAAGACAGGGAAAGAGAGAGAAATTCTTACACAATTCGTTCAGGGGCTGTGATGCAACCTGGATTGACCATATCTAGACCCACAGCTGGATGAGACATAAGGGTGGACACTCTTGGGGCTGAGAGGTTTGGTGAGGTTGGGTGAGCAAACGCACACCCTTTATATTAATACTGCGTGCTACCCATCGCATGGGTCCCAAATCTCCAGGTTCAAGGGCATCTTCCTACATCGAAAACATGCATGAGAAACCCAGAAGATGGTACACCGTGTGATGGGGAAAGGTTTCTAAAACGCACCTCATTTCTCATCTCCTTGTGCTCGGGTTCGCCATTCCAGCCACTTTACTAGCAATCTCCCTACTTGGAGCATCAGCACCTTTAACCTCCTGTTCCGTACAGGTTGCAATTTGTCCTGAGGATGAACGGGAAGACGGGGAACCAATGAGAGACTAGCTCTTGGTGTTGGGACAGGCACAGGTCACTCTATTTTCCCATCAGGAAGAAGAATTAACCACAGGCTCAGCCTGCCCCCCGGAACCAGAACAGGGCCTGAAGCCATCCGGCGCTTTTGCGGCCGGCTCCCGAAAAAGCGACTTGTAAAATGGAGCTTCAGGGCACTGCAATTCACAAACCTGCAGAGTTATAAATGACAACTCTCGTCCACAAATATATTGAGGGAAGGCAAAGAAGAGGATTTGAAATCAAGGCAGAATTGCAGGAAACAGATTTCAGGAGGTAGATTCGAATCGCCTTTAAAGCACATGAAAAGCGGCAAAACGTTGACAATGATGCCCTTGGCCAAAAAGGGCGTATGCGTTTTTTCCTGAATATATTCAGGAAAAAACGCATACGCCCTTTTTGGCCAACCAAGCCACCTGGAAAGGCAAATCAGCGCTACAAAGAAGTCTCGCTTCCCATCGGTCAAAAGGGCCATGCTGAAAAAAGTGTCAAAACCAGAAATGCAGGACAGGCCATGGAGAAATGGGAGCCTTGCTACACTGATGGGCGGGATGTACATTGCCAACAGCCACTCTGGAGAAGTGTACGGTGTGTCCTGAAACATCTAAAAAACACAGCTTAGAGAGCATAGGGCACTTCCACGCATGGGGGGATAAAGCGGGAAAATTGAAAATCAGCAAGACACAAGCACCCCAAAGTTTAGGTCTGCTCTGTTGACAAGGACCTCCACTTCCTTCCACCTTAAATATCCCAGGAAAGCGAAAAATGGATACAAAAGTTGTGGTCCTTATGTACAATGGAATATCACTCAGCCATGAAATCAATGTCATAAGGCTAGTAGCAGCATGATGAGTGGATTTAGGTAAGACGATTCTAAGTGAAATAAGTCACACAGAAAAGGACACTTCTCATAAGGTGTCACTTATAGAGGGAATGTAAAAACCGTTACACTTGAACTGAATTACAAAACAGAACAGAGTCACACATGCAGAAAACACACTATGGCTGCTTAACGGGAAAGGTGAGGTGGGGTGATACATAAAACAAGAGTTTCAAATTAGCTCAGATACCGTTCCATAAACCCAATATGGAATAGACAAGACCTACTCCTTGCTCAGAGAACTGGACTCAACACGCCCGATTCACCGCACAAGAATATATCTGACTAGTAATAATCTTAAAACCTATGTATTGATATCTCTCTGTTAGTGTGTCAAGTGGGTGTAAAGCGGCCTAAACACAGCCGTGAAAAGCAGCTAAACCCCATTATAAAAATAAATTACTTTTAAAAACCCATGAAACAAAGACAGGGAAAGAGAGAGAAATTCTTACACAATTCGTTCAGGGGCTGTGATGCAACCTGGATTGACCATATCTAGACCCACAGCTGGATGAGACATAAGGGTGGACACTCTTGGGGCTGAGAGGTTTGGTGAGGTTGGGTGAGCAAACGCAGACCCTTTAAAGTAATACTGCGTGCTACCCATCGCATGGGTCCCAAATCTCCAGGTTCAAGGGCATCTTCCTACATCGAAAACATGCATGAGAAACCCAGAAGATGGTACACCGTGTGATGGGGAAAGGTTTCTAAAACGCACCTCATTTCTCATCTCCTTGTGCTCGGGTTCGCCATTCCAGCCACTTTACTAGCAATCTCCCTACTTGGAGCATCAGCACCTTTAACCTCCTGTTCCGTACAGGTTGCAATTTGTCCTGAGGATGAACGGGAAGACGGGGAACCAATGAGAGACTAGCTCTTGGTGTTGGGACAGGCACAGGTCACTCTATTTTCCCATCAGGAAGAAGAATTAACCACAGGCTCAGCCTGCCCCCCGGAACCAGAACAGGGCCTGAAGCCATCCGGCGCTTTTGCGGCCGGCTCCCGAAATAGTGACTTGTAAAATGGAGCTTCAGGGCACTGCAATTCACTAACCTGCAGAGTTATAAATGACAACTCTCGTACACAAATATATTGAGGGAAGGCAAAGAAGAGGATTAGAAATCAAGGCAGAATTGCAGGAAACAGATTTCAGGAGGTAGATTCGAATCGCCTTTAAAGCACATGAAAAGCGGCAAAACGTTGACAATGATGCCCTTGGCCAAAAAGGGCGTATGCGTTTTTTCCTGAATATATTCAGGAAAAAACGCATACGCCCTTTTTGGCCAACCAAGCAACCTGGAAAGGCAAATCAGCGCTACAAAGAAGTCTCGCTTCCCATCGGTCAAAAGGGCCATGCTGAAAAAAGTGTCAAAACCAGAAATGCAGGACAGGCCATGGAGAAATGGGAGCCTTGCTACACTGATGGGCGGGATGTACATTGCCAACAGCCACTCTGGAGAAGTGTACGGTGTGTCCTGAAACATCTAAAAAACACAGCTTAGAGAGCATAGGGCACTTCCACGCATGGGGAGATAAAGCGGGAAAATTGAAAATCAGCAAGACACAAGCACCCCAAAGTTTAGGGCTGCTCTGTTGACAAGGACCTCCACTTCCTTCCACCTTAAATATCCCAGGAAAGCGAAAAATGGATACAAAAGTTGTGGTCCTTATGTACAATGGAATATCACTCAGCCATGAAATCAATGTCATAAGGCTAGTAGCAGCATGATGAGTGGATTTAGGTAAGACGATTCTAAGTGAAATAAGTCACACAGAAAAGGACACTTCTCATAAGGTGTCACTTATAGAGGGAATGTAAAAACCGTTACACTTGAACTGAATTACAAAACAGAACAGAGTCACACATGCAGAAAACACACTATGGCTGCTTAACGGGAAAGGTGAGGTGGGGTGATACATAAAACAAGAGTTTCAAATTAGCTCAGATACCGTTCCATAAACCCAATATGGAATAGACAAGACCTACTCCTTGCTCAGAGAACTGGACTCAACACGCCCGATTCACCGCACAAGAATATATCTGACTAGTAATAATCTTAAAACCTATGTATTGATATCTCTCTGTTAGTGTGTCAAGTGGGTGTAAAGCGGCCTAAACACAGCCGTGAAAAGCAGCTAAACCCCATTATAAAAATAAATTACTTTTAAAAACCCATGAAACAAAGACAGGGAAAGAGAGAGAAATTCTTACACAATTCGTTCAGGGGCTGTGATGCAACCTGGATTGACCATATCTAGACCCACAGCTGGATGAGACATAAGGGTGGACACTCTTGGGGCTGAGAGGTTTAGTGAGGTTGGGTGAGCAAACGCAGACCCTTTAAAGTAATACTGCGTGCTACCCATCGCATGGGTCCCAAATCTCCAGGTTCAAGGGCATCTTCCTACATCGAAAACATGCATGAGAAACCCAGAAGATGGTACACCGTGTGATGGGGAAAGGTTTCTAAAACGCACCTCATTTCTCATCTCCTTGTGCTCGGGTTCGCCATTCCAGCCACTTTACTAGCAATCTCCCTACTTGGAGCATCAGCACCTTTAACCTCCTGTTCCGTACAGGTTGCAATTTGTCCTGAGGATGAACGGGAAGACGGGGAACCAATGAGAGACTAGCTCTTGGTGTTGGGACAGGCACAGGTCACTCTATTTTCCCATCAGGAAGAAGAATGAACCACAGGCTCAGCCTGCCCCCCGGAACAAGAACAGGGCCTGAAGCCATCCGGCGCTTTTGCGGCCGGCTCCCGAAAAATCGACTTGTAAAATGGAGCTTCAGGGCACTGCAATTCACAAACCTGCAGAGTTATAAATGATAACTCTCGTCCACAAATATATTGAGGGAAGGCAAAGAAGAGGATTTGAAATCAAGGCAGAATTGCAGGAAACAGATTTCAGGAGGTAGATTCGAATCGCCTTTAAAGCACATGAAAAGCGGCAAAACGTTGACAATGATGCCCTTGGCCAAAAAGGGCGTATGCGTTTTTTCCTGAATATATTCAGGAAAAAACGCATACGCCCTTTTTGGCCAACCAAGCAACCTGGAAAGGCAAATCAGCGCTACAAAGAAGTCTCGCTTCCCATCGGTCAAAAGGGCCATGCTGAAAAAAGTGTCAAAACCAGAAATGCAGGACAGGCCATGGAGAAATGGAAGCCTTGCTACACTGATGGGCGGGATGTACATTGCCAACAGCCACTCTGGAGAAGTGTACGGTGTGTCCTGAAACATCTAAAAAACACAGCTTAGAGAGCATAGGGCACTTCCACGCATGGGGGGATAAAGCGGGAAAATTGAAAATCAGCAAGACACAAGCACCCCAACGTTTAGGGCTGCTCTGTTGACAAGGACCTCCACCTCCTTCCACCTTAAATATCCCAGGAAAGCGAAAAATGGATACAAAAGTTGTGGTCCTTATGTACAATGGAATATCACTCAGCCATGAAATCAATGTCATAAGGCTAGTAGCAGCATGATGAGTGGATTTAGGTAAGACGATTCTAAGTGAAATAAGTCACACAGAAAAGGACACTTCTCATAAGGTGTCACTTATAGAGGGAATGTAAAAACCGTTACACTTGAACTGAATTACAAAACAGAACAGAGTCACACATGCAGAAAACACACTATGGCTGCTTAACGGGAAAGGTGAGGTGGGGTGATACATAAAACAAGAGTTTCAAATTAGCTCAGATACCGTTCCATAAACCCAATATGGAATAGACAAGACCTACTCCTTGCTCAGAGAACTGGACTCAACACGCCCGATTCACCGCACAAGAATATATCTGACTAGTAATAATCTTAAAACCTATGTATTGATATCTCTCTGTTAGTGTGTCAAGTGGGTGTAAAGCGGCCTAAACACAGCCGTGAAAAGCAGCTAAACCCCATTATAAAAATAAATTACTTTTAAAAACCCATGAAACAAAGACAGGGAAAGAGAGAGAAATTCTTACACAATTCGTTCAGGGGCTGTGATGCAACCTGGATTGACCATATCTAGACCCACAGCTGGATGAGACATAAGGGTGGACACTCTTGGGGCTGAGAGGTTTGGTGAGGTTGGGTGAGCAAACGCAGACCCTTTAAAGTAATACTGCGTGCTACCCATCGCATGGGTCCCAAATCTCCAGGTTCAAGGGCATCTTCCTACATCGAAAACATGCATGAGAAACCCAGAAGATGGTACACCGTGTGATGGGGAAAGGTTTCTAAAACGCACCTCATTTCTCATCTCCTTGTGCTCGGGTTCGCCATTCCAGCCACTTTACTAGCAATCTCCCTACTTGGAGCATCAGCACCTTTAACCTCCTGTTCCGTACAGGTTGCAATTTGTCCTGAGGATGAACGGGAAGACGGGGAACCAATGAGAGACTAGCTCTTGGTGTTGGGACAGGCACAGGTCACTCTATTTTCCCATCAGGAAGAAGAATGAACCACAGGCTCAGCCTGCCCCCCGGAACCAGAACAGGGCCTGAAGCCATCCGGCGCTTTTGCGGCCGGCTCCCGAAAAATCGACTTGTAAAATGGAGCTTCAGGGCACTGCAATTCACAAACCTGCAGAGTTATAAATGACAACTCTCGTCCACAAATATATTGAGGGAAGGCAAAGAAGAGGATTTGAAATCAAGGCAGAATTGCAGGAAACAGATTTCAGGAGGTAGATTCGAATCGCCTTTAAAGCACATGAAAAGCGGCAAAACGTTGACAATGATGCCCTTGGCCAAAAAGGGCGTATGCGTTTTTTCCTGAATATATTCAGGAAAAAACGCATACGCCCTTTTTGGCCAACCAAGCAACCTGGAAAGGCAAATCAGCGCTACAAAGAAGTCTCGCTTCCCATCGGTCAAAAGGGCCATGCTGAAAAAAGTGTCAAAACCAGAAATGCAGGACAGGCCATGGAGAAATGGGAGCCTTGCTACACTGATGGGCGGGATGTACATTGCCAACAGCCACTCTGGAGAAGTGTACGGTGTGTCCTGAAACATCTAAAAAACACAGCTTAGAGAGCATAGGGCACTTCCACGCATGGGGGGATAAAGCGGGAAAATTGAAAATCAGCAAGACACAAGCACCCCAAAGTTTAGGTCTGCTCTGTTGACAAGGACCTCCACTTCCTTCCACCTTAAATATCCCAGGAAAGCGAAAAATGGATACAAAAGTTGTGGTCCTTATGTACAATGGAATATCACTCAGCCATGAAATCAATGTCATAAGGCTAGTAGCAGCATGATGAGTGGATTTAGGTAAGACGATTCTAAGTGAAATAAGTCACACAGAAAAGGACACTTCTCATAAGGTGTCACTTATAGAGGGAATGTAAAAACCGTTACACTTGAACTGAATTACAAAACAGAACAGAGTCACACATGCAGAAAACACACTATGGCTGCTTAACGGGAAAGGTGAGGTGGGGTGATACATAAAACAAGAGTTTCAAATTAGCTCAGATACCGTTCCATAAACCCAATATGGAATAGACAAGACCTACTCCTTGCTCAGAGAACTGGACTCAACACGCCCGATTCACCGCACAAGAATATATCTGACCAGTAATAATCTTAAAACCTATGTATTGATATCTCTCTGTTAGTGTGTCAAGTGGGTGTAAAGCGGCCTAAACACAGCCGTGAAAAGCAGCTAAACCCCATTATAAAAATAAATTACTTTTAAAAACCCATGAAACAAAGACAGGGAAAGAGAGAGAAATTCTTACACAATTCGTTCAGGGGCTGTGATGCAACCTGGATTGACCATATCTAGACCCACAGCTGGATGAGACATAAGGGTGGACACTCTTGGGGCTGAGAAGTTTGGTGAGGTTGGGTGAGCAAACGCAGACCCTTTAAAGTAATACTGCGTGCTACCCATCGCATGGGTCCCAAATCTCCAGGTTCAAGGGCATCTTCCTACATCGAAAACATGCATGAGAAACCCAGAAGATGGTACACCGTGTGATGGGGAAAGGTTTCTAAAACGCACCTCATTTCTCATCTCCTTGTGCTCGGGTTCGCCATTCCAGCCACTTTACTAGCAATCTCCCTACTTGGAGCATCAGCACCTTTAACCTCCTGTTCCGTACAGGTTGCAATTTGTCCTGAGGATGAACGGGAAGACGGGGAACCAATGAGAGACTAGCTCTTGGTGTTGGGACAGGCACAGGTCACTCTATTTTCCCATCAGGAAGAAGAATGAACCACAGGCTCAGCCTGCCCCCCGGAACCAGAACAGGGCCTGAAGCCATCCGGCGCTTTTGCGGCCGGCTCCCGAAAAAGCGACTTGTAAAATGGAGCTTCAGGGCACTGCAATTCACTAACCTGCAGAGTTATAAATGACAACTCTCGTCCACAAATATATTGAGGGAAGGCAAAGAAGAGGATTAGAAATCAAGGCAGAATTGCAGGAAACAGATTTCAGGAGGTAGATTCGAATCGCCTTTAAAGCACATGAAAAGCGGCAAAACGTTGACAATGATGCCCTTGGCCAAAAAGGGCGTATGCGTTTTTTCCTGAATATATTCAGGAAAAAACGCATACGCCCTTTTTGGCCAACCAAGCAACCTGGAAAGGCAAATCAGCGCTACAAAGAAGTCTCGCTTCCCATCGGTCAAAAGGGCCATGCTGAAAAAAGTGTCAAAACCAGAAATGCAGGACAGGCCATGGAGAAATGGGAGCCTTGCTACACTGATGGGCGGGATGTACATTGCCAACAGCCACTCTGGAGAAGTGTACGGTGTGTCCTGAAACATCTAAAAAACACAGCTTAGAGAGCATAGGGCACTTCCACGCATGGGGAGATAAAGCGGGAAAATTGAAAATCAGCAAGACACAAGCACCCCAAAGTTTAGGGCTGCTCTGTTGACAAGGACCTCCACTTCCTTCCACCTTAAATATCCCAGGAAAGCGAAAAATGGATACAAAAGTTGTGGTCCTTATGTACAATGGAATATCACTCAGCCATGAAATCAATGTCATAAGGCTAGTAGCAGCATGATGAGTGGATTTAGGTAAGACGATTCTAAGTGAAATAAGTCACACAGAAAAGGACACTTCTCATAAGGTGTCACTTATAGAGGGAATGTAAAAACCGTTACACTTGAACTGAATTACAAAACAGAACAGAGTCACACATGCAGAAAACACACTATGGCTGCTTAACGGGAAAGGTGAGGTGGGGTGATACATAAAACAAGAGTTTCAAATTAGCTCAGATACCGTTCCATAAACCCAATATGGAATAGACAAGACCTACTCCTTGCTCAGAGAACTGGACTCAACACGCCCGATTCACCGCACAAGAATATATCTGACTAGTAATAATCTTAAAACCTATGTATTGATATCTCTCTGTTAGTGTGTCAAGTGGGTGTAAAGTGGCCTAAACACAGCCGTGAAAAGCAGCTAAACCCCATTATAAAAATAAATTACTTTTAAAAACCCATGAAACAAAGACAGGGAAAGAGAGAGAAATTCTTACACAATTCGTTCAGGGGCTGTGATGCAACCTGGATTGACCATATCTAGACCCACAGCTGGATGAGACATAAGGGTGGACACTCTTGGGGCTGAGAGGTTTGGTGAGGTTGGGTGAGCAAACGCAGACCCTTTAAAGTAATACTGCGTGCTACCCATCGCATGGGTCCCAAATCTCCAGGTTCAAGGGCATCTTCCTACATCGAAAACATGCATGAGAAACCCAGAAGATGGTACACCGTGTGATGGGGAAAGGTTTCTAAAACGCACCTCATTTCTCATCTCCTTGTGCTCGGGTTCGCCATTCCAGCCACTTTACTAGCAATCTCCCTACTTGGAGCATCAGCACCTTTAACCTCCTGTTCCGTACAGGTTGCAATTTGTCCTGAGGATGAACGGGAAGACGGGGAACCAATGAGAGACTAGCTCTTGGTGTTGGGACAGGCACAGGTCACTCTATTTTCCCATCAGGAAGAAGAATGAACCACAGGCTCAGCCTGCCCCCCGGAACCAGAACAGGGCCTGAAGCCATCCGGCGCTTTTGCGGCCGGCTCCCGAAAAATCGACTTGTAAAATGGAGCTTCAGGGCACTGCAATTCACAAACCTGCAGAGTTATAAATGATAACTCTCGTCCACAAATATATTGAGGGAAGGCAAAGAAGAGGATTTGAAATCAAGGCAGAATTGCAGGAAACAGATTTCAGGAGGTAGATTCGAATCGCCTTTAAAGCACATGAAAAGCGGCAAAACGTTGACAATGATGCCCTTGGCCAAAAAGGGCGTATGCGTTTTTTCCTGAATATATTCAGGAAAAAACGCATACGCCCTTTTTGGCCAACCAAGCAACCTGGAAAGGCAAATCAGCGCTACAAAGAAGTCTCGCTTCCCATCGGTCAAAAGGGCCATGCTGAAAAAAGTGTCAAAACCAGAAATGCAGGACAGGCCATGGAGAAATGGGAGCCTTGCTACACTGATGGGCGGGATGTACATTGCCAACAGCCACTCTGGAGAAGTGTACGGTGTGTCCTGAAACATCTAAAAAACACAGCTTAGAGAGCATAGGGCACTTCCACGCATGGGGGGATAAAGCGGGAAAATTGAAAATCAGCAAGACACAAGCACCCCAAAGTTTAGGGCTGCTCTGTTGACAAGGACCTCCACCTCCTTCCACCTTAAATATCCCAGGAAAGCGAAAAATGGATACAAAAGTTGTGGTCCTTATGTACAATGGAATATCACTCAGCCATGAAATCAATGTCATAAGGCTAGTAGCAGCATGATGAGTGGATTTAGGTAAGACGATTCTAAGTGAAATAAGTCACACAGAAAAGGACACTTCTCATAAGGTGTCACTTATAGAGGGAATGTAAAAACCGTTACACTTGAACTGAATTACAAAACAGAACAGAGTCACACATGCAGAAAACACACTATGGCTGCTTAACGGGAAAGGTGAGGTGGGGTGATACATAAAACAAGAGTTTCAAATTAGCTCAGATACCGTTCCATAAACCCAATATGGAATAGACAAGACCTACTCCTTGCTCAGAGAACTGGACTCAACACGCCCGATTCACCGCACAAGAATATATCTGACTAGTAATAATCTTAAAACCTATGTATTGATATCTCTCTGTTAGTGTGTCAAGTGGGTGTAAAGCGGCCTAAACACAGCCGTGAAAAGCAGCTAAACCCCATTATAAAAATAAATTACTTTTAAAAACCCATGAAACAAAGACAGGGAAAGAGAGAGAAATTCTTACACAATTCGTTCAGGGGCTGTGATGCAACCTGGATTGACCATATCTAGACCCACAGCTGGATGAGACATAAGGGTGGACACTCTTGGGGCTGAGAGGTTTGGTGAGGTTGGGTGAGCAAACGCAGACCCTTTAAAGTAATACTGCGTGCTACCCATCGCATGGGTCCCAAATCTCCAGGTTCAAGGGCATCTTCCTACATCGAAAACATGCATGAGAAACCCAGAAGATGGTACACCGTGTGATGGGGAAAGGTTTCTAAAACGCACCTCATTTCTCATCTCCTTGTGCTCGGGTTCGCCATTCCAGCCACTTTACTAGCAATCTCCCTACTTGGAGCATCAGCACCTTTAACCTCCTGTTCCGTACAG
Source organism: Balaenoptera physalus (assembly GCF_965194825.1). Classification (NCBI taxonomy): domain Eukaryota; kingdom Metazoa; phylum Chordata; class Mammalia; order Artiodactyla; family Balaenopteridae; genus Balaenoptera; species Balaenoptera physalus. The sequence goes on from NW_028126474.1 coordinate 735,625, forward strand.
GTTGCAATTTGTCCTGAGGATGAACGGGAAGACGGGGAACCAATGAGAGACTAGCTCTTGGTGTTGGGACAGGCACAGGTCACTCTATTTTCCCATCAGGAAGAAGAATGAACCACAGGCTCAGCCTGCCCCCCGGAACCAGAACAGGGCCTGAAGCCATCCGGCGCTTTTGCGGCCGGCTCCCGAAAAATCGACTTGTAAAATGGAGCTTCAGGGCACTGCAATTCACAAACCTGCAGAGTTATAAATGATAACTCTCGTCCACAAATATATTGAGGGAAGGCAAAGAAGAGGATTTGAAATCAAGGCAGAATTGCAGGAAACAGATTTCAGGAGGTAGATTCGAATCGCCTTTAAAGCACATGAAAAGCGGCAAAACGTTGACAATGATGCCCTTGGCCAAAAAGGGCGTATGCGTTTTTTCCTGAATATATTCAGGAAAAAACGCATACGCCCTTTTTGGCCAACCAAGCAACCTGGAAAGGCAAATCAGCGCTACAAAGAAGTCTCGCTTCCCATCGGTCAAAAGGGCCATGCTGAAAAAAGTGTCAAAACCAGAAATGCAGGACAGGCCATGGAGAAATGGGAGCCTTGCTACACTGATGGGCGGGATGTACATTGCCAACAGCCACTCTGGAGAAGTGTACGGTGTGTCCTGAAACATCTAAAAAACACAGCTTAGAGAGCATAGGGCACTTCCACGCATGGGGGGATAAAGCGGGAAAATTGAAAATCAGCAAGACACAAGCACCCCAAAGTTTAGGGCTGCTCTGTTGACAAGGACCTCCACTTCCTTCCACCTTAAATATCCCAGGAAAGCGAAAAATGGATACAAAAGTTGTGGTCCTTATGTACAATGGAATATCACTCAGCCATGAAATCAATGTCATAAGGCTAGTAGCAGCATGATGAGTGGATTTAGGTAAGACGATTCTAAGTGAAATAAGTCACACAGAAAAGGACACTTCTCATAAGGTGTCACTTATAGAGGGAATGTAAAAACCGTTACACTTGAACTGAATTACAAAACAGAACAGAGTCACACATGCAGAAAACACACTATGGCTGCTTAACGGGAAAGGTGAGGTGGGGTGATACATAAAACAAGAGTTTCAAATTAGCTCAGATACCGTTCCATAAACCCAATATGGAATAGACAAGACCTACTCCTTGCTCAGAGAACTGGACTCAACACGCCCGATTCACCGCACAAGAATATATCTGACTAGTAATAATCTTAAAACCTATGTATTGATATCTCTCTGTTAGTGTGTCAAGTGGGTGTAAAGCGGCCTAAACACAGCCGTGAAAAGCAGCTAAACCCCATTATAAAAATAAATTACTTTTAAAAACCCATGAAACAAAGACAGGGAAAGAGAGAGAAATTCTTACACAATTCGTTCAGGGGCTGTGATGCAACCTGGATTGACCATATCTAGACCCACAGCTGGATGAGACATAAGGGTGGACACTCTTGGGGCTGAGAGGTTTGGTGAGGTTGGGTGAGCAAACGCAGACCCTTTAAAGTAATACTGCGTGCTACCCATCGCATGGGTCCCAAATCTCCAGGTTCAAGGGCATCTTCCTACATCGAAAACATGCATGAGAAACCCAGAAGATGGTACACCGTGTGATGGGGAAAGGTTTCTAAAACGCACCTCATTTCTCATCTCCTTGTGCTCGGGTTCGCCATTCCAGCCACTTTACTAGCAATCTCCCTACTTGGAGCATCAGCACCTTTAACCTCCTGTTCCGTACAGGTTGCAATTTGTCCTGAGGATGAACGGGAAGACGGGGAACCAATGAGAGACTAGCTCTTGGTGTTGGGACAGGCACAGGTCACTCTATTTTCCCATCAGGAAGAAGAATTAACCACAGGCTCAGCCTGCCCCCCGGAACCAGAACAGGGCCTGAAGCCATCCGGCGCTTTTGCGGCCGGCTCCCGAAAAAGCGACTTGTAAAATGGAGCTTCAGGGCACTGCAATTCACTAACCTGCAGAGTTATAAATGACAACTCTCGTCCACAAATATATTGAGGGAAGGCAAAGAAGAGGATTAGAAATCAAGGCAGAATTGCAGGAAACAGATTTCAGGAGGTAGATTCGAATCGCCTTTAAAGCACATGAAAAGCGGCAAAACGTTGACAATGATGCCCTTGGCCAAAAAGGGCGTATGCGTTTTTTCCTGAATATATTCAGGAAAAAACGCATACGCCCTTTTTGGCCAACCAAGCAACCTGGAAAGGCAAATCAGCGCTACAAAGAAGTCTCGCTTCCCATCGGTCAAAAGGGCCATGCTGAAAAAAGTGTCAAAACCAGAAATGCAGGACAGGCCATGGAGAAATGGGAGCCTTGCTACACTGATGGGCGGGATGTACATTGCCAACAGCCACTCTGGAGAAGTGTACGGTGTGTCCTGAAACATCTAAAAAACACAGCTTAGAGAGCATAGGGCACTTCCACGCATGGGGAGATAAAGCGGGAAAATTGAAAATCAGCAAGACACAAGCACCCCAAAGTTTAGGGCTGCTCTGTTGACAAGGACCTCCACTTCCTTCCACCTTAAATATCCCAGGAAAGCGAAAAATGGATACAAAAGTTGTGGTCCTTATGTACAATGGAATATCACTCAGCCATGAAATCAATGTCATAAGGCTAGTAGCAGCATGATGAGTGGATTTAGGTAAGACGATTCTAAGTGAAATAAGTCACACAGAAAAGGACACTTCTCATAAGGTGTCACTTATAGAGGGAATGTAAAAACCGTTACACTTGAACTGAATTACAAAACAGAACAGAGTCACACATGCAGAAAACACACTATGGCTGCTTAACGGGAAAGGTGAGGTGTGGTGATACATAAAACAAGACTTTCAAATTAGCTCAGATACCGTTCCATAAACCCAATATGGAATAGACAAGACCTACTCCTTGCTCAGAGAACTGGACTCAACACGCCCGATTCACCGCACAAGAATATATCTGACTAGTAATAATCTTAAAACCTATGTATTGATATCTCTCTGTTAGTGTGTCAAGTGGGTGTAAAGCGGCCTAAACACAGCCGTGAAAAGCAGCTAAACCCCATTATAAAAATAAATTACTTTTAAAAACCCATGAAACAAAGACAGGGAAAGAGAGAGAAATTCTTACACAATTCGTTCAGGGGCTGTGATGCAACCTGGATTGACCATATCTAGACCCACAGCTGGATGAGACATAAGGGTGGACACTCTTGGGGCTGAGAGGTTTGGTGAGGTTGGGTGAGCAAACGCAGACCCTTTAAAGTAATACTGCGTGCTACCCATCGCATGGGTCCCAAATCTCCAGGTTCAAGGGCATCTTCCTACATCGAAAACATGCATGAGAAACCCAGAAGATGGTACACCGTGTGATGGGGAAAGGTTTCTAAAACGCACCTCATTTCTCATCTCCTTGTGCTCGGGTTCGCCATTCCAGCCACTTTACTAGCAATCTCCCTACTTGGAGCATCAGCACCTTTAACCTCCTGTTCCGTACAGGTTGCAATTTGTCCTGAGGATGAACGGGAAGACGGGGAACCAATGAGAGACTAGCTCTTGGTGTTGGGACAGGCACAGGTCACTCTATTTTCCCATCAGGAAGAAGAATGAACCACAGGCTCAGCCTGCCCCCCGGAACCAGAACAGGGCCTGAAGCCATCCGGCGCTTTTGCGGCCGGCTCCCGAAAAATCGACTTGTAAAATGGAGCTTCAGGGCACTGCAATTCACAAACCTGCAGAGTTATAAATGATAACTCTCGTCCACAAATATATTGAGGGAAGGCAAAGAAGAGGATTTGAAATCAAGGCAGAATTGCAGGAAACAGATTTCAGGAGGTAGATTCGAATCGCCTTTAAAGCACATGAAAAGCGGCAAAACGTTGACAATGATGCCCTTGGCCAAAAAGGGCGTATGCGTTTTTTCCTGAATATATTCAGGAAAAAACGCATACGCCCTTTTTGGCCAACCAAGCAACCTGGAAAGGCAAATCAGCGCTACAAAGAAGTCTCGCTTCCCATCGGTCAAAAGGGCCATGCTGAAAAAAGTGTCAAAACCAGAAATGCAGGACAGGCCATGGAGAAATGGGAGCCTTGCTACACTGATGGGCGGGATGTACATTGCCAACAGCCACTCTGGAGAAGTGTACGGTGTGTCCTGAAACATCTAAAAAACACAGCTTAGAGAGCATAGGGCACTTCCACGCATGGGGGGATAAAGCGGGAAAATTGAAAATCAGCAAGACACAAGCACCCCAAAGTTTAGGGCTGCTCTGTTGACAAGGACCTCCACCTCCTTCCACCTTAAATATCCCAGGAAAGCGAAAAATGGATACAAAAGTTGTGGTCCTTATGTACAATGGAATATCACTCAGCCATGAAATCAATGTCATAAGGCTAGTAGCAGCATGATGAGTGGATTTAGGTAAGACGATTCTAAGTGAAATAAGTCACACAGAAAAGGACACTTCTCATAAGGTGTCACTTATAGAGGGAATGTAAAAACCGTTACACTTGAACTGAATTACAAAACAGAACAGAGTCACACATGCAGAAAACACACTATGGCTGCTTAACGGGAAAGGTGAGGTGGGGTGATACATAAAACAAGAGTTTCAAATTAGCTCAGATACCGTTCCATAAACCCAATATGGAATAGACAAGACCTACTCCTTGCTCAGAGAACTGGACTCAACACGCCCGATTCACCACACAAGAATATATCTGACTAGTAATAATCTTAAAACCTATGTATTGATATCTCTCTGTTAGTGTGTCAAGTGGGTGTAAAGTGGCCTAAACACAGCCGTGAAAAGCAGCTAAACCCCATTATAAAAATAAATTACTTTTAAAAACCCATGAAACAAAGACAGGGAAAGAGAGAGAAATTCTTACACAATTCGTTCAGGGGCTGTGATGCAACCTGGATTGACCATATCTAGACCCACAGCTGGATGAGACATAAGGGTGGACACTCTTGGGGCTGAGAGGTTTGGTGAGGTTGGGTGAGCAAACGCAGACCCTTTAAAGTAATACTGCGTGCTACCCATCGCATGGGTCCCAAATCTCCAGGTTCAAGGGCATCTTCCTACATCGAAAACATGCATGAGAAACCCAGAAGATGGTACACCGTGTGATGGGGAAAGGTTTCTAAAACGCACCTCATTTCTCATCTCCTTGTGCTCGGGTTCGCCATTCCAGCCACTTTACTAGCAATCTCCCTACTTGGAGCATCAGCACCTTTAACCTCCTGTTCCGTACAGGTTGCAATTTGTCCTGAGGATGAACGGGAAGACGGGGAACCAATGAGAGACTAGCTCTTGGTGTTGGGACAGGCACAGGTCACTCTATTTTCCCATCAGGAAGAAGAATGAACCACAGGCTCAGCCTGCCCCCCGGAACCAGAACAGGGCCTGAAGCCATCCGGCGCTTTTGCGGCCGGCTCCCGAAAAATCGACTTGTAAAATGGAGCTTCAGGGCACTGCAATTCACAAACCTGCAGAGTTATAAATGATAACTCTCGTCCACAAATATATTGACGGAAGGCAAAGAAGAGGATTTGAAATCAAGGCAGAATTGCAGGAAACAGATTTCAGGAGGTAGATTCGAATCGCCTTTAAAGCACATGAAAAGCGGCAAAACGTTGACAATGATGCCCTTGGCCAAAAAGGGCGTATGCGTTTTTTCCTGAATATATTCAGGAAAAAACGCATACGCCCTTTTTGGCCAACCAAGCAACCTGGAAAGGCAAATCAGCGCTACAAAGAAGTCTCGCTTCCCATCGGTCAAAAGGGCCATGCTGAAAAAAGTGTCAAAACCAGAAATGCAGGACAGGCCATGGAGAAATGGGAGCCTTGCTACACTGATGGGCGGGATGTACATTGCCAACAGCCACTCTGGAGAAGTGTACGGTGTGTCCTGAAACATCTAAAAAACACAGCTTAGAGAGCATAGGGCACTTCCACGCATGGGGGGATAAAGCGGGAAAATTGAAAATCAGCAAGACACAAGCACCCCAAAGTTTAGGGCTGCTCTGTTGACAAGGACCTCCACTTCCTTCCACCTTAAATATCCCAGGAAAGCGAAAAATGGATACAAAAGTTGTGGTCCTTATGTACAATGGAATATCACTCAGCCATGAAATCAATGTCATAAGGCTAGTAGCAGCATGATGAGTGGATTTAGGTAAGACGATTCTAAGTGAAATAAGTCACACAGAAAAGGACACTTCTCATAAGGTGTCACTTATAGAGGGAATGTAAAAACCGTTACACTTGAACTGAATTACAAAACAGAACAGAGTCACACATGCAGAAAACACACTATGGCTGCTTAACGGGAAAGGTGAGGTGGGGTGATACATAAAACAAGAGTTTCAAATTAGCTCAGATACCGTTCCATAAACCCAATATGGAATAGACAAGACCTACTCCTTGCTCAGAGAACTGGACTCAACACGCCCGATTCACCGCACAAGAATATATCTGACTAGTAATAATCTTAAAACCTATGTATTGATATCTCTCTGTTAGTGTGTCAAGTGGGTGTAAAGCGGCCTAAACACAGCCGTGAAAAGCAGCTAAACCCCATTATAAAAATAAATTACTTTTAAAAACCCATGAAACAAAGACAGGGAAAGAGAGAGAAATTCTTACACAATTCGTTCAGGGGCTGTGATGCAACCTGGATTGACCATATCTAGACCCACAGCTGGATGAGACATAAGGGTGGACACTCTTGGGGCTGAGAGGTTTGGTGAGGTTGGGTGAGCAAACGCAGACCCTTTAAAGTAATACTGCGTGCTACCCATCGCATGGGTCCCAAATCTCCAGGTTCAAGGGCATCTTCCTACATCGAAAACATGCATGAGAAACCCAGAAGATGGTACACCGTGTGATGGGGAAAGGTTTCTAAAACGCACCTCATTTCTCATCTCCTTGTGCTCGGGTTCGCCATTCCAGCCACTTTACTAGCAATCTCCCTACTTGGAGCATCAGCACCTTTAACCTCCTGTTCCGTACAGGTTGCAATTTGTCCTGAGGATGAACGGGAAGACGGGGAACCAATGAGAGACTAGCTCTTGGTGTTGGGACAGGCACAGGTCACTCTATTTTCCCATCAGGAAGAAGAATGAACCACAGGCTCAGCCTGCCCCCGGAACCAGAACAGGGCCTGAAGCCATCCGGCGCTTTTGCGGCCGGCTCCCGAAAAAGCGACTTGTAAAATGGAGCTTCAGGGCACTGCAATTCACTAACCTGCAGAGTTATAAATGACAACTCTCGTCCACAAATATATTGAGGGAAGGCAAAGAAGAGGATTAGAAATCAAGGCAGAATTGCAGGAAACAGATTTCAGGAGGAAGATTCGAATCGCCTTTAAAGCACATGAAAAGCGGCAAAACGTTGACAATGATGCCCTTGGCCAAAAAGGGCGTATGCGTTTTTTCCTGAATATATTCAGGAAAAAACGCATACGCCCTTTTTGGCCAACCAAGCAACCTGGAAAGGCAAATCAGCGCTACAAAGAAGTCTCGCTTCCCATCGGTCAAAAGGGCCATGCTGAAAAAAGTGTCAAAACCAGAAATGCAGGACAGGCCATGGAGAAATGGGAGCCTTGCTACACTGATGGGCGGGATGTACATTGCCAACAGCCACTCTGGAGAAGTGTACGGTGTGTCCTGAAACATCTAAAAAACACAGCTTAGAGAGCATAGGGCACTTCCACGCATGGGGAGATAAAGCGGGAAAATTGAAAATCAGCAAGACACAAGCACCCCAAAGTTTAGGGCTGCTCTGTTGACAAGGACCTCCACTTCCTTCCACCTTAAATATCCCAGGAAAGCGAAAAATGGATACAAAAGTTGTGGTCCTTATGTACAATGGAATATCACTCAGCCATGAAATCAATGTCATAAGGCTAGTAGCAGCATGATGAGTGGATTTAGGTAAGACGATTCTAAGTGAAATAAGTCACACAGAAAAGGACACTTCTCATAAGGTGTCACTTATAGAGGGAATGTAAAAACCGTTACACTTGAACTGAATTACAAAACAGAACAGAGTCACACATGCAGAAAACACACTATGGCTGCTTAACGGGAAAGGTGAGGTGGGGTGATACATAAAACAAGAGTTTCAAATTAGCTCAGATACCGTTCCATAAACCCAATATGGAATAGACAAGACCTACTCCTTGCTCAGAGAACTGGACTCAACACGCCCGATTCACCGCACAAGAATATATCTGACTAGTAATAATCTTAAAACCTATGTATTGATATCTCTCTGTTAGTGTGTCAAGTGGGTGTAAAGCGGCCTAAACACAGCCGTGAAAAGCAGCTAAACCCCATTATAAAAATAAATTACTTTTAAAAACCCATGAAACAAAGACAGGGAAAGAGAGAGAAATTCTTACACAATTCGTTCAGGGGCTGTGATGCAACCTGGATTGACCATATCTAGACCCACAGCTGGATGAGACATAAGGGTGGACACTCTTGGGGCTGAGAGGTTTGGTGAGGTTGGGTGAGCAAACGCAGACCCTTTAAAGTAATACTGCGTGCTACCCATCGCATGGGTCCCAAATCTCCAGGTTCAAGGGCATCTTCCTACATCGAAAACATGCATGAGAAACCCAGAAGATGGTACACCGTGTGATGGGGAAAGGTTTCTAAAACGCACCTCATTTCTCATCTCCTTGTGCTCGGGTTCGCCATTCCAGCCACTTTACTAGCAATCTCCCTACTTGGAGCATCAGCACCTTTAACCTCCTGTTCCGTACAGGTTGCAATTTGTCCTGAGGATGAACGGGAAGACGGGGAACCAATGAGAGACTAGCTCTTGGTGTTGGGACAGGCACAGGTCACTCTATTTTCCCATCAGGAAGAAGAATTAACCACAGGCTCAGCCTGCCCCCCGGAACCAGAACAGGGCCTGAAGCCATCCGGCGCTTTTGCGGCCGGCTCCCAAAAAAGCGACTTGTAAAATGGAGCTTCAGGGCACTGCAATTCACAAACCTGCAGAGTGATAAATGATAACTCTCGTCCACAAATATATTGAGGGAAGGCAAAGAACAGGATTTGAAATCAAGGCAGAATTGCAGGAAACAGATTTCAGGAGGTAGATTCGAATCGCCTTTAAAGCACATGAAAAGCGGCAAAACGTTGACAATGATGCCCTTGGCCAAAAAGGGCGTATGCGTTTTTTCCTGAATATATTCAGGAAAAAACGCATACGCCCTTTTTGGCCAACCAAGCAACCTGGAAAGGCAAATCAGCGCTACAAAGAAGTCTCGCTTCCCATCGGTCAAAAGGGCCATGCTGAAAAAAGTGTCAAAACCAGAAATGCAGGACAGGCCATGGAGAAATGGGAGCCTTGCTACACTGATGGGCGGGATGTACATTGCCAACAGCCACTCTGGAGAAGTGTACGGTGTGTCCTGAAACATCTAAAAAACACAGCTTAGAGAGCATAGGGCACTTCCACGCATGGGGGGATAAAGCGGGAAAATTGAAAATCAGCAAGACACAAGCACCCCAAAGTTTAGGGCTGCTCTGTTGACAAGGACCTCCATTTCCTTCCACCTTAAATATCCCAGGAAAGCGAAAAATGGATAAAAAAGTTGTGGTCCTTATGTACAATGGAATATCACTCAGCCATGAAATCAATGTCATAAGGCTAGTAGCAGCATGATGAGTGGATTTAGGTAAGACGATTCTAAGTGAAATAAGTCACACAGAAAAGGACACTTCTCATAAGGTGTCACTTATAGAGGGAATGTAAAAACCGTTACACTTGAACTGAATTACAAAACAGAACAGAGTCACACATGCAGAAAACACACTATGGCTGCTTAACGGGAAAGGTGAGGTGGGGTGATACATAAAACAAGAGTTTCAAATTAGCTCAGATACCGTTCCATAAACCCAATATGTAATAGACAAGACCTACTCCTTGCTCAGAGAACTGGACTCAACACGCCCGATTCACCGCACAAGAATATATCTGACTAGTAATAATCTTAAAACCTATGTATTGATATCTCTCTGTTAGTGTGTCAAGTGGGTGTAAAGCGGCCTAAACACAGCCGTGAAAAGCAGCTAAACCCCATTATAAAAATAAATTACTTTTAAAAACCCATGAAACAAAGACAGGGAAAGAGAGAGAAATTCTTACACAATTCGTTCAGGGGCTGTGATGCAACCTGGATTGACCATATCTAGACCCACAGCTGGATGAGACATAAGGGTGGACACTCTTGGGGCTGAGAGGTTTGGTGAGGTTGGGTGAGCAAACGCAGACCCTTTAAAGTAATACTGCGTGCTACCCATCGCATGGGTCCCAAATCTCCAGGTTCAAGGGCATCTTCCTACATCGAAAACATGCATGAGAAACCCAGAAGATGGTACACCGTGTGATGGGGAAAGGTTTCTAAAACGCACCTCATTTCTCATCTCCTTGTGCTCGGGTTCGCCATTCCAGCCACTTTACTAGCAATCTCCCTACTTGGAGCATCAGCACCTTTAACCTCCTGTTCCGTACAGGTTGCAATTTGTCCTGAGGATGAACGGGAAGACGGGGAACCAATGAGAGACTAGCTCTTGGTGTTGGGACAGGCACAGGTCACTCTATTTTCCCATCAGGAAGAAGAATTAACCACAGGCTCAGCCTGCCCCCCGGAACCAGAACAGGGCCTGAAGCCATCCGGCGCTTTTGCGGCCGGCTCCCAAAAAAGCGACTTGTAAAATGGAGCTTCAGGGCACTGCAATTCACAAACCTGCAGAGTTATAAATGATAACTCTCGTCCACAAATATATTGAGGGAAGGCAAAGAAGAGGATTTGAAATCAAGGCAGAATTGCAGGAAACAGATTTCAGGAGGTAGATTCGAATCGCCTTTAAAGCACATGAAAAGCGGCAAAACGTTGACAATGATGCCCTTGGCCAAAAAGGGCGTATGCGTTTTTTCCTGAATATATTCAGGAAAAAACGCATACGCCCTTTTTGGCCAACCAAGCAACCTGGAAAGGCAAATCAGCGCTACAAAGAAGTCTCGCTTCCCATCGGTCAAAAGGGCCATGCTGAAAAAAGTGTCAAAACCAGAAATGCAGGACAGGCCATGGAGAAATGGGAGCCTTGCTACACTGATGGGCGGGATGTACATTGCCAACAGCCACTCTGGAGAAGTGTACGGTGTGTCCTGAAACATTTAAAAAACACAGCTTAGAGAGCATAGGGCACTTCCACGCATGGGGGGATAAAGCGGGAAAATTGAAAATCAGCAAGACACAAGCACCCCAAAGTTTAGGGCTGCTCTGTTGACAAGGACCTCCACTTCCTTCCACCTTAAATATCCCAGGAAAGCGAAAAATGGATACAAAAGTTGTGGTCCTTATGTACAATGGAATATCACTCAGCCATGAAATCAATGTCATAAGGCTAGTAGCAGCATGATGAGTGGATTTAGGTACGACGATTCTAAGTGAAATAGGTCACACAGAAAAGGACACTTCTCATAAGGTGTCACTTATAGAGGGAATGTAAAAACCGTTACACTTGAACTGAATTACAAAACAGAACAGAGTCACACATGCAGAAAACACACTATGGCTGCTTAACGGGAAAGGTGAGGTGGGGTGATACATAAAACAAGAGTTTCAAATTAGCTCAGATACCGTTCCATAAACCCAATATGGAATAGACAAGACCTACTCCTTGCTCAGAGAACTGGACTCAACACGCCCGATTCACCGCACAAGAATATATCTGACTAGTAATAATCTTAAAACCTATGTATTGATATCTCTCTGTTAGTGTGTCAAGTGGGTGTAAAGCGGCCTAAACACAGCCGTGAAAAGCAGCTAAACACCATTATAAAAATAAATTACTTTTAAAAACCCATGAAACAAAGACAGGGAAAGAGAGAGAAATTCTTACACAATTCGTTCAGGGGCTGTGATGCAACCTGGATTGACCATATCTAGACCCACAGCTGGATGAGACATAAGGGTGGACACTCTTGGGGCTGAGAGGTTTGGTGAGGTTGGGTGAGCAAACGCAGACCCTTTAAAGTAATACTGCGTGCTACCCATCGCATGGGTCCCAAATCTCCAGGTTCAAGGGCATCTTCCTACATCGAAAACATGCATGAGAAACCCAGAAGATGGTACACCGTGTGATGGGGAAAGGTTTCTAAAACGCACCTCATTTCTCATCTCCTTGTGCTCGGGTTCGCCATTCCAGCCACTTTACTAGCAATCTCCCTACTTGGAGCATCAGCACCTTTAACCTCCTGTTCCGTACAGGTTGCAATTTGTCCTGAGGATGAACGGGAAGACGGGGAACCAATGAGAGACTAGCTCTTGGTGTTGGGACAGGCACAGGTCACTCTATTTTCCCATCAGGAAGAAGAATTAACCACAGGCTCAGCCTGCCCCCCGGAACCAGAACAGGGCCTGAAGCCATCCGGCGCTTTTGCGGCCGGCTCCCAAAAAAGCGACTTGTAAAATGGAGCTTCAGGGCACTGCAATTCACAAACCTGCAGAGTGATAAATGATAACTCTCGTCCACAAATATATTGAGGGAAGGCAAAGAAGAGGATTTGAAATCAAGGCAGAATTGCAGGAAACAGATTTCAGGAGGTAGATTCGAATCGCCTTTAAAGCACATGAAAAGCGGCAAAACGTTGACAATGATGCCCTTGGCCAAAAAGGGCGTATGCGTTTTTTCCTGAATATATTCAGGAAAAAACGCATACGCCCTTTTTGGCCAACCAAGCCACCTGGAAAGGCAAATCAGCGCTACAAAGAAGTCTCGCTTCCCATCGGTCAAAAGGGCCATGCTGAAAAAAGTGTCAAAACCAGAAATGCAGGACAGGCCATGGAGAAATGGGAGCCTTGCTACACTGATGGGCGGGATGTACATTGCCAACAGCCACTCTGGAGAAGTGTACGGTGTGTCCTGAAACATCTAAAAAACACAGCTTAGAGAGCATAGGGCACTTCCACGCATGGGGGGATAAAGCGGGAAAATTGAAAATCAGCAAGACACAAACACCCCAAAGTTTAGGGCTGCTCTGTTGACAAGGACCTCCACTTCCTTCCACCTTAAATATCCCAGGAAAGCGAAAAATGGATACAAAAGTTGTGGTCCTTATGTACAATGGAATATCACTCAGCCATGAAATCAATGTCATAAGGCTAGGAGCAGCATGATGAGTGGATTTAGGTAAGACGATTCTAAGTGAAATAAGTCACACAGAAAAGGACACTTCTCATAAGGTGTCACTTATAGAGGGAATGTAAAAACCGTTACACTTGAACTGAATTACAAAACAGAACAGAGTCACACATGCAGAAAACACACTATGGCTGCTTAACGGGAAAGGTGAGGTGGGGTGATACATAAAACAAGAGTTTCAAATTAGCTCAGATACCGTTCCATAAACCCAATATGGAATAGACAAGACATACTCCTTGCTCAGAGAACTGGACTCAACACGCCCGATTCACCGCACAAGAATATATCTGACTAGTAATAATCTTAAAACCTATGTATTGATATCTCTCTGTTAGTGTGTCAAGTGGGTGTAAAGCGGCCTAAACACAGCCGTGAAAAGCAGCTAAACCCCATTATAAAAATAAATTACTTTTAAAAACCCATGAAACAAAGACAGGGAAAGAGAGAGAAATTCTTACACAATTCGTTCAGGGGCTGTGATGCAACCTGGATTGACCATATCTAGACCCACAGCTGGATGAGACATAAGGGTGGACACTCTTGGGGCTGAGAGGTTTGGTGAGGTTGGGTGAGCAAACGCAGACCCTTTAAAGTAATACTGCGTGCTACCCATCGCATGGGTCCCAAATCTCCAGGTTCAAGGGCATCTTCCTACATCGAAAACATGCATGAGAAACCCAGAAGATGGTACACCGTGTGATGGGGAACGGTTTCTAAAACGCACCTCATTTCTCATCTCCTTGTGCTCGGGTTCGCCATTCCAGCCACTTTACTAGCAATCTCCCTACTTGGAGCATCAGCACCTTTAACCTCCTGTTCCGTACAGGTTGCAATTTGTCCTGAGGATGAACGGGAAGACGGGGAACCAATGAGAGACTAGCTCTTGGTGTTGGGACAGGCACAGGTCACTCTATTTTCCCATCAGGAAGAAGAATTTACCACAGGCTCAGCCTGCCCCCCGGAACCAGAACAGGGCCTGAAGCCATCCGGCGCTTTTGCGGCCGGCTCCCAAAAAAGCGACTTGTAAAATGGAGCTTCAGGGCACTGCAATTCACAAACCTGCAGAGTTATAAATGATAACTCTCGTCCACAAATATATTGAGGGAAGGCAAAGAAGAGGATTTGAAATCAAGGCAGAATTGCAGGAAACAGATTTCAGGAGGTAGATTCGAATCGCCTTTAAAGCACATGAAAAGCGGCAAAACGTTGACAATGATGCCCTTGGCCAAAAAGGGCGTATGCGTTTTTTCCTGAATATATTCAGGAAAAAACGCATACGCCCTTTTTGACCAACCAAGCCACCTGGAAAGGCAAATCAGCGCTACAAAGAAGTCTCGCTTCCCATCGGTCAAAAGGGCCATGCTGAAAAAAGTGTCAAAACCAGAAATGCAGGACAGGCCATGGAGAAATGGGAGCCTTGCTACACTGATGGGCGGGATGTACATTGCCAACAGCCACTTTGGAGAAGTGTACGTTGTGTCCTGAAACATCTCAAAAACACAGCTTAGAGAGCATAGGGCACTTCCACGCATGGGGGGATAAAGCGGGAAAATTGAAAATCAGCAAGACACAAGCACCCCAAAGTTTAGGGCTGCTCTGTTGACAAGGACCTCCACTTCCTTCCACCTTAAATATCCCAGGAAAGCGAAAAATGGATACAAAAGTTGTGGTCCTTATGTACAATGGAATATCACTCAGCCATGAAATCAATGTCATAAGGCTAGGAGCAGCATGATGAGTGGATTTAGGTAAGACGATTCTAAGTGAAATAAGTCACACAGAAAAGGACACTTCTCATAAGGTGTCACTTATAGAGGGAATGTAAAAACCGTTACACTTGAACTGAATTACAAAACAGAACAGAGTCACACATGCAGAAAACACACTATGGCTGCTTAACGGGAAAGGTGAGGTGGGGTGATACATAAAACAAGAGTTTCAAATTAGCTCAGATACCGTTCCATAAACCCAATATGTAATAGACAAGACCTACTCCTTGCTCAGAGAACTGGACTCAACACGCCCGATTCACCGCACAAGAATATATCTGACTAGTAATAATCTTAAAACCTATGTATTGATATCTCTCTGTTAGTGTGTCAAGTGGGTGTAAAGCGGCCTAAACACAGCCGTGAAAAGCAGCTAAACCCCATTATAAAAATGAATTACTTTTAAAAACCCATGAAACAAAGACAGGGAAAGAGAGAGAAATTCTTACACAATTCGTTCAGGGGCTGTGATGCCACCTGGATTGACCATATCTAGACCCACAGCTGGATGAGACATAAGGGTGGACACTCTTGGGGCTGAGAGGTTTGGTGAGGTTGGGTGAGCAAACGCAGACCCTTTAAAGTAATACTGCGTGCTACCCATCGCATGGGTCCCAAATCTCCAGGTTCAAGGGCATCTTCCTACATCGAAAACATGCATGAGAAACCCAGAAGATGGTACACCGTGTGATGGGGAAAGGTTTCTAAAACGCACCTCATTTCTCATCTCCTTGTGCTCGGGTTCGCCATTCCAGCCACTTTACTAGCAATCTCCCTACTTGGAGCATCAGCACCTTTAACCTCCTGTTCCGTACAGGTTGCAATTTGTCCTGAGGATGAACGGGAAGACGGGGAACCAATGAGAGACTAGCTCTTGGTGTTGGGACAGGCACAGGTCACTCTATTTTCCCATCAGGAAGAAGAATTAACCACAGGCTCAGCCTGCCCCCCGGAACCAGAACAGGGCCTGAAGCCATCCGGCGCTTTTGCGGCCGGCTCCCAAAAAAGCGACTTGTAAAATGGAGCTTCAGGGCACTGCAATTCACAAACCTGCAGAGTGATAAATGATAACTCTCGTCCACAAATATATTGAGGGAAGGCAAAAAGAGGATTTGAAATCAAGGCAGAATTGCAGGAAACAGATTTCAGGAGGTAGATTCGAATCGCCTTTAAAGCACATGAAAAGCGGCAAAACGTTGACAATGATGCCCTTGGCCAAAAAGGGCGTATGCGTTTTTTCCTGAATATATTCAGGAAAAAACGCATACGCCCTTTTTGGCCAACCAAGCCACCTGGAAAGGCAAATCAGCGCTACAAAGAAGTCTCGCTTCCCATCGGTCAAAAGGGCCATGCTGAAAAAAGTGTCAAAACCAGAAATGCAGGACAGGCCATGGAGAAATGGGAGCCTTGCTACACTGATGGGCGGGATGTACATTGCCAACAGCCACTCTGGAGAAGTGTACGGTGTGTCCTGAAACATCTAAAAAACACAGCTTAGAGAGCATAGGGCACTTCCACGCATGGGGGGATAAAGCGGGAAAATTGAAAATCAGCAAGACACAAGCACCCCAAAGTTTAGGGCTGCTCTGTTGACAAGGACCTCCACTTCCTTCCACCTTAAATATCCCAGGAAAGCGAAAAATGGATACAAAAGTTGTGGTCCTTATGTACAATGGAATATCACTCAGCCATGAAATCAATGTCATAAGGCTAGGAGCAGCATGATGAGTGGATTTAGGTAAGACGATTCTAAGTGAAATAAGTCACACAGAAAAGGACACTTCTCATAAGGTGTCACTTATAGAGGGAATGTAAAAACCGTTACACTTGAACTGAATTACAAAACAGAACAGAGTCACACATGCAGAAAACACACTATGGCTGCTTAACGGGAAAGGTGAGGTGGGGTGATACATAAAACAAGAGTTTCAAATTAGCTCAGATACCGTTCCATAAACCCAATATGGAATAGACAAGACCTACTCCTTGCTCAGAGAACTGGACTCAACACGCCCGATTCACCGCACAAGAATATATCTGACTAGTAATAATCTTAAAACCTATGTATTGATATCTCTCTGTTAGTGTGTCAAGTGGGTGTAAAGCGGCCTAAGCACAGCCGTGAAAAGCAGCTAAACCCCATTATAAAAATAAATTACTTTTAAAAACCCATGAAACAAAGACAGGGAAAGAGAGAGAAATTCTTACACAATTCGTTCAGGGGCTGTGATGCCACCTGGATTGACCATATCTAGACCCACAGCTGGATGAGACATAAGGGTGGACACTCTTGGGGCTGAGAGGTTTGGTGAGGTTGGGTGAGCAAACCCAGACCCTTTAAAGTAATACTGCGTGCTACCCATCGCATGGGTCCCAAATCTCCAGGTTCAAGGGCATCTTCCTACATCGAAAACATGCATGAGAAACCCAGAAGATGGTACACCGTGTGATGGGGAAAGGTTTCTAAAACGCACCTCATTTCTCATCTCCTTGTGCTCGGGTTCGCCATTCCAGCCACTTTACTAGCAATCTCCCTACTTGGAGCATCAGCACCTTTAACCTCCTGTTCCGTACAGGTTGCAATTTGTCCTGAGGATGAACGGGAAGACGGGGAACCAATGAGAGACTAGCTCTTGGTGTTGGGACAGGCACAGGTCACTCTATTTTCCCATCAGGAAGAAGAATTAACCACAGGCTCAGCCTGCCCCCCGGAACCAGAACAGGGCCTGAAGCCATCCGGCGCTTTTGCGGCCGGCTCCCAAAAAAGCGACTTGTAAAATGGAGCTTCAGGGCACTGCAATTCACAAACCTGCAGAGTGATAAATGATAACTCTCGTCCACAAATATATTGAGGGAAGGCAAAGAAGAGGATTTGAAATCAAGGCAGAATTACAGGAAACAGATTTCAGGAGGTAGATTCGAATCGCCTTTAAAGCACATGAAAAGCGGCAAAACGTTGACAATGATGCCCTTGGCCAAAAAGGGCGTATGCGTTTTTTCCTGAATATATTCAGGAAAAAACGCATACGCCCTTTTTGGCCAACCAAGCCACCTGGAAAGGCAAATCAGCGCTACAAAGAAGTCTCGCTTCCCATCGGTCAAAAGGGCCATGCTGAAAAAAGTGTCAAAACCAGAAATGCAGGACAGGCCATGGAGAAATGGGAGCCTTGCTACACTGATGGGCGGGATGTACATTGCCAACAGCCACTCTGGAGAAGTGTACGGTGTGTCCTGAAACATCTAAAAAACACAGCTTAGAGAGCATAGGGCACTTCCACGCATGGGGGGATAAAGCGGGAAAATTGAAAATCAGCAAGACACAAGCACCCCAAAGTTTAGGGCTGCTCTGTTGACAAGGACCTCCACTTCCTTCCACCTTAAATATCCCAGGAAAGCGAAAAATGGATACAAAAGTTGTGGTCCTTATGTACAATGGAATATCACTCAGCCATGAAATCAATGTCATAAGGCTAGGAGCAGCATGATGAGTGGATTTAGGTAAGACGATTCTAAGTGAAATAAGTCACACAGAAAAGGACACTTCTCATAAGGTGTCACTTATAGAGGGAATGTAAAAACCGTTACACTTGAACTGAATTACAAAACAGAACAGAGTCACACATGCAGAAAACACACTATGGCTGCTTAACGGGAAAGGTGAGGTGGGGTGATACATAAAACAAGAGTTTCAAATTAGCTCAGATACCGTTCCATAAACCCAATATGGAATAGACAAGACCTACTCCTTGCTCAGAGAACTGGACTCAACACGCCCGATTCACCGCACAAGAATATATCTGACTAGTAATAATCTTAAAACCTATGTATTGATATCTCTCTGTTAGTGTGTCAAGTGGGTGTAAAGCGGCCTAAACACAGCCGTGAAAAGCAGCTAAACCCCATTATAAAAATAAATTACTTTTAAAAACCCATGAAACAAAGACAGGGAAAGAGAGAGAAATTCTTACACAATTCGTTCAGGGGCTGTGATGCCACCTGGATTGACCATATCTAGACCCACAGCTGGATGAGACATAAGGGTGGACACTCTTGGGGCTGAGAGGTTTGGTGAGGTTGGGTGAGCAAACCCAGACCCTTTAAAGTAATACTGCGTGCTACCCATCGCATGGGTCCCAAATCTCCAGGTTCAAGGGCATCTTCCTACATCGAAAACATGCATGAGAAACCCAGAAGATGGTACACCGTGTGATGGGGAACGGTTTCTAAAACGCACCTCATTTCTCATCTCCTTGTGCTCGGGTTCGCCATTCCAGCCACTTTACTAGCAATCTCCCTACTTGGAGCATCAGCACCTTTAACCTCCTGTTCCGTACAGGTTGCAATTTGTCCTGAGGATGAACGGGAAGACGGGGAACCAATGAGAGACTAGCTCTTGGTGTTGGGACAGGCACAGGTCACTCTATTTTCCCATCAGGAAGAAGAATTAACCACAGGCTCAGCCTGCCCCCCGGAACCAGAACAGGGCCTGAAGCCATCCGGCGCTTTTGCGGCCGGCTCCCAAAAAAGCGACTTGTAAAATGGAGCTTCAGGGCACTGCAATTCACAAACCTGCAGAGTTATAAATGATAACTCTCGTCCACAAATATATTGAGGGAAGGCAAAGAAGAGGATTTGAAATCAAGGCAGAATTGCAGGAAACAGATTTCAGGAGGTAGATTCGAATCGCCTTTAAAGCACATGAAAAGCGGCAAAACGTTGACAATGATGCCCTTGGCCAAAAAGGGCGTATGCGTTTTTTCCTGAATATATTCAGGAAAAAACGCATACGCCCTTTTTGACCAACCAGGCCACCTGGAAAGGCAAATCAGCGCTACAAAGAAGTCTCGCTTCCCATCGGTCAAAAGGGCCATGCTGAAAAAAGTGTCAAAACCAGAAATGCAGGACAGGCCATGGAGAAATGGGAGCCTTGCTACACTGATGGGCGGGATATACATTGCCAACAGCCACTCTGGAGAAGTGTACGGTGTGTCCTGAAACATCTAAAAAACACAGCTTAGAGAGCATAGGGCACTTCCACGCATGGGGGGATAAAGCGGGAAAATTGAAAATCAGCAAGACACAAGCACCCCAAAGTTTAGGGCTGCTCTGTTGACAAGGACCTCCACTTCCTTCCACCTTAAATATCCCAGGAAAGCGAAAAATGGATACAAAAGTTGTGGTCCTTATGTACAATGGAATATCACTCAGCCATGAAATCAATGTCATAAGGCTAGGAGCAGCATGATGAGTGGATTTAGGTAAGACGATTCTAAGTGAAATAAGTCACACAGAAAAGGACACTTCTCATAAGGTGTCACTTATAGAGGGAATGTAAAAACCGTTACACTTGAACTGAATTACAAAACAGAACAGAGTCACACATGCAGAAAACACACTATGGCTGCTTAACGGGAAAGGTGAGGTGGGGTGATACATAAAACAAGAGTTTCAAATTAGCTCAGATACCGTTCCATAAACCCAATATGTAATAGACAAGACCTACTCCTTGCTCAGAGAACTGGACTCAACACGCCCGATTCACCGCACAAGAATATATCTGACTAGTAATAATCTTAAAACCTATGTATTGATATATCTCTGTTAGTGTGTCAAGTGGGTGTAAAGCGGCCTAAACACAGCCGTGAAAAGCAGCTAAACCCCATTATAAAAATAAATTACTTTTAAAAACCCATGAAACAAAGACAGGGAAAGAGAGAGAAATACTTACACAATTCGTTCAGGGGCTGTGATGCCACCTGGATTGACCATATCTAGACCCACAGCTGGATGAGACATAAGGGTGGACACTCTTGGGGCTGAGAGGTTTGGTGAGGTTGGGTGAGCAAACGCAGACCCTTTAAAGTAATACTGCGTGCTACCCATCGCATGGGTCCCAAATCTCCAGGTTCAAGGGCATCTTCCTACATCGAAAACATGCATGAGAAACCCAGAAGATGGTACACCGTGTGATGGGGAAAGGTTTCTAAAACGCACCTCATTTCTCATCTCCTTGTGCTCGGGTTCGCCATTCCAGCCACTTTACTAGCAATCTCCCTACTTGGAGCATCAGCACCTTTAACCTCCTGTTCCGTACAGGTTGCAATTTGTCCTGAAGATGAACGGGAAGACGGGGAACCAATGAGAGACTAGCTCTTGGTGTTGGGACAGGCACAGGTCACTCTATTTTCCCATCAGGAAGAAGAATTAACCACAGGCTCAGCCTGCCCCCCGGAACCAGAACAGGGCCTGAGGCCATCCGGCGCTTTTGCGGCCGGCTCCCAAAAAAGCGACTTGTAAAATGGAGCTTCAGGGCACTGCAATTCACAAACCTGCAGAGTGATAAATGATAACTCTCGTCCACAAATATATTGAGGGAAGGCAAAGAAGAGGATTTGAAATCAAGGCAGAATTGCAGGAAACAGATTTCAGGAGGTAGATTCGAATCGCCTTTAAAGCACATGAAAAGCGGCAAAACGTTGACAATGATGCCCTTGGCCAAAAAGGGCGTATGCGTTTTTTCCTGAATATATTCAGGAAAAAACGCATACGCCCTTTTTGGCCAACCAAGCAACCTGGAAAGGCAAATCAGCGCTACAAAGAAGTCTCGCTTCCCATCGGTCAAAAGGGCCATGCTGAAAAAAGTGTCAAAACCAGAAATGCAGGACAGGCCATGGAGAAATGGGAGCCTTGCTACACTGATGGGCGGGATGTACATTGCCAACAGCCACTCTGGAGAAGTGTACGGTGTGTCCTGAAACATCTCAAAAACACAGCTTAGAGAGCATAGGGCACTTCCACGCATGGGGGGATAAAGCGGGAAAATTGAAAATCAGCAAGACACAAGCAACCCAAAGTTTAGGGCTGCTCTGTTGACAAGGACCTCCACTTCCTTCCACCTTAAATATCCCAGGAAAGCGAAAAATGGATACAAAAGTTGTGGTCCTTATGTACAATGGAATATCACTCAGCCATGAAATCAATGTCATAAGGCTAGGAGCAGCATGATGAGTGGATTTAGGTAAGACGATTCTAAGTGAAATAAGTCACACAGAAAAGGACACTTCTCATAAGGTGTCACTTATAGAGGGAATGTAAAAACCGTTACACTTGAACTGAATTACAAAACAGAACAGAGTCACACATGCAGAAAACACACTATGGCTGCTTAACGGGAAAGGTGAGGTGGGGTGATACATAAAACAAGAGTTTCAAATTAGCTCAGATACCGTTCCATAAACCCAATATGTAATAGACAAGACCTACTCCTTGCTCAGAGAACTGGACTCAACACGCCCAATTCACCGCACAAGAATATATCTGACTAGTAATAATCTTAAAACCTATGTATTGATATCTCTCTGTTAGTGTGTCAAGTGGGTGTAAAGCGGCCTAAACACAGCCGTGAAAAGCAGCTAAACCCCATTATAAAAATAAATTACTTTTAAAAACCCATGAAACAAAGACAGGGAAAGAGAGAGAAATTCTTACACAATTCGTTCAGGGGCTGTGATGCAACCTGGATTGACCATATCTAGACCCACAGCTGGATGAGACATAAGGGTGGACACTCTTGGGGCTGAGAGGTTTGGTGAGGTTGGGTGAGCAAACGCAGACCCTTTAAAGTAATACTGCGTGCTACCCATCGCATGGGTCCCAAATCTCCAGGTTCAAGGGCATCTTCCTACATCGAAAACATGCATGAGAAACCCAGAAGATGGTAATCCGTGTGATGGGGAAAGGTTTCTAAAACGCACCTCATTTCTCATCTCCTTGTGCTCGGGTTCGCCATTCCAGCCACTTTACTAGCAATCTCCCTACTTGGAGCATCAGCACCTTTAACCTCCTGTTCCATACAGGTTGCAATTTGTCCTGAGGATGAACGGGAAGACGGGGAACCAATGAGAGACTAGCTCTTGGTTTTGGGACAGGCACAGGTCACTCTATTTTCCCATCAGGAAGAAGAATTAACCACAGGCTCAGCCTGCCCCCCGGAACCAGAACAGGGCCTGAAGCCATCCGGCGCTTTTGCGGCCGGCTCCCAAAAAAGCGACTTGTAAAATGGAGCTTCAGGGCACTGCAATTCACAAACCTGCAGAGTGATAAATGATAACTCTCGTCCACAAATATATTGAGGGAAGGCAAAGAAGAGGATTTGAAATCAAGGCAGAATTGCAGGAAACAGATTTCAGGAGGTAGATTCGAATCGCCTTTAAAGCACATGAAAAGCGGCAAAACGTTGACAATGATGCCCTTGGCCAAAAAGGGCGTCTGCGTTTTTTCCTGAATATATTCAGGAAAAAACGCATACGCCCTTTTTGGCCAACCAAGCAACCTGGAAAGGCAAATCAGCGCTACAAAGAAGTCTCGCTTCCCATCGGTCAAAAGGGCCATGCTGAAAAAAGTGTCAAAACCAGAAATGCAGGACAGGCCATGGAGAAATGGGAGCCTTGCTACACTGATGGGCGGGATGTACATTGCCAACAGCCACTCTGGAGAAGTGTACGGTGTGTCCTGAAACATCTAAAAAACACAGCTTAGAGAGCATAGGGCACTTCCACGCATGGGGGGATAAAGCGGGAAAATTGAAAATCAGCAAGACACAAGCACCCCAAAGTTTAGGGCTGCTCTGTTGACAAGGACCTCCACTTCCTTCCACCTTAAATATCCCAGGAAAGCGAAAAATGGATACAAAAGTTGTGGTCCTTATGTACAATGGAATATCACTCAGCCATGAAATCAATGTCATAAGGCTAGGAGCAGCATGATGAGTGGATTTAGGTAAGACGATTCTAAGTGAAATAAGTCACACAGAAAAGGACACTTCTCATAAGGTGTCACTTATAGAGGGAATGTAAAAACCGTTACACTTGAACTGAATTACAAAACAGAACAGAGTCACACATGCAGAAAACACACTATGGCTGCTTAACGGGAAAGGTGAGGTGGGATGATACATAAAACAAGAGTTTCAAATTAGCTCAGATACCGTTCCATAAACCCAATATGGAATAGACAAGACCTACTCCTTGCTCAGAGAACTGGACTCAACACGCCCGATTCACCGCACAAGAATATATCTGACTAGTAATAATCTTAAAACCTATGTATTGATATCTCTCTGTTAGTGTGTCAAGTGGGTGTAAAGCGGCCTAAACACAGCCGTGAAAAGCAGCTAAACCCCATTATAAAAATAAATTACTTTTAAAAACCCATGAAACAAAGACAGGGAAAGAGAGAGAATTTCTTACACAATTCGTTCAGGGGCTGTGATGCAACCTGGATTGACCATATCTAGACCCACAGCTGGATGAGACATAAGGGTGGACACTCTTGGGGCTGAGAGGTTTGGTGAGGTTGGGTGAGCAAACGCAGACCCTTTAAAGTAATACTGCGTGCTACCCATCGCATGGGTCCCAAATCTCCAGGTTCAAGGGCATCTTCCTACATCGAAAACATGCATGAGAAACCCAGAAGATGGTACACCGTGTGATGGGGAAAGGTTTCTAAAACGCACCTCATTTCTCATCTCCTTGTGCTCGGGTTCGCCATTCCAGCCACTTTACTAGCAATCTCCCTACTTGGAGCATCAGCACCTTTAACCTCCTGTTCCGTACAGGTTGCAATTTGTCCTGAGGATGAACGGGAAGACGGGGAACCAATGAGAGACTAGCTCTTGGTGTTGGGACAGGCACAGGTCACTCTATTTTCCCATCAGGAAGAAGAATTAACCACAGGCTCAGCCTGCCCCCCGGAACCAGAACAGGGCCTGAAGCCATCCGGCGCTTTTGCGGCCGGCTCCCAAAAAAGCGACTTGTAAAATGGAGCTTCAGGGCACTGCAATTCACAAACCTGCAGAGTTATAAATGATAACTCTCGTCCACAAATATATTGAGGGAAGGCAAAGAAGAGGATTTGAAATCAAGGCAGAATTGCAGGAAACAGATTTCAGGAGGTAGATTCGAATCGCCTTTAAAGCACATGAAAAGCGGCAAAACGTTGACAATGATGCCCTTGGCCAAAAAGGGCGTATGCGTTTTTTCCTGAATATATTCAGGAAAAAACGCATACGCCCTTTTTGACCAACCAGGCCACCTGGAAAGGCAAATCAGCGCTACAAAAAGTCTCGCTTCCCATCGGTCAAAAGGGCCATGCTGAAAAAAGTGTCAAAACCAGAAATGCAGGACAGGCCATGGAGAAATGGGAGCCTTGCTACACTGATGGGCGGGATGTACATTGCCAACAGCCACTCTGGAGAAGTGTACGGTGTGTCCTGAAACATCTAAAAAACACAGCTTAGAGAGCATAGGGCACTTCCACGCATGGGGGGATAAAGCGGGAAAATTGAAAATCAGCAAGACACAAGCACCCCAAAGTTTAGGGCTGCTGTGTTGACAAGGACCTCCACTTCCTTCCACCTTAAATATCCCAGGAAAGCGAAAAATGGATACAAAAGTTGTGGTCCTTATGTACAATGGAATATCACTCAGCCATGAAATCAATGTCATAAGGCTAGTAGCAGCATGATGAGTGGATTTAGGTAAGACGATTCTAAGTGAAATAAGTCACACAGAAAAGGACACTTCTCATAAGGTGTCACTTATAGAGGGAATGTAAAAACCGTTACACTTGAACTGAATTACAAAACAGAACAGAGTCACACATGCAGAAAACACACTATGGCTGCTTAACGGGAAAGGTGAGGTGGGGTGATACATAAAACAAGAGTTTCAAATTAGCTCAGATACCGTTCCATAAACCCAATATGTAATAGACAAGACCTACTCCTTGCTCAGAGAACTGGACTCAAAACGCCCGATTCACCGCACAAGAATATATCTGACTAGTAATAATCTTAAAACCTATGTATTGATATCTCTCTGTTAGTGTGTCAAGTGGGTGTAAAGCGGCCTAAACACAGCCGTGAAAAGCAGCTAAACCCCATTATAAAAATAAATTACTTTTAAAAACCCATGAAACAAAGACAGGGAAAGAGAGAGAAATTCTTACACAATTCGTTCAGGGGCTGTGATGCAACCTGGATTGACCATATCTAGACCCACAGCTGGATGAGACATAAGGGTGGACACTCTTGGGGCTGAGAGGTTTGGTGAGGTTGGGTGAGCGAACGCAGACCCTTTAAAGTAATACTGCGTGCTACCCATCGCATGGGTCCCAAATCTCCAGGTTCAAGGGCATCTTCCTACATCGAAAACATGCATGAGAAACCCAGAAGATGGTACACCGTGTGATGGGGAACGGTTTCTAAAACGCACCTCATTTCTCATCTCCTTGTGCTCGGGTTCGCCATTCCAGCCACTTTACTAGCAATCTCCCTACTTGGAGCATCAGCACCTTTAACCTCCTGTTCCGTACAGGTTGCAATTTGTCCTGAGGATGAACGGGAAGACGGGGAACCAATGAGAGACTAGCTCTTGGTGTTGGGACAGGCACAGGTCACTCTATTTTCCCATCAGGAAGAAGAATTAACCACAGGCTCAGCCTGCCCCCCGGAACCAGAACAGGGCCTGAGGCCATCCGGCGCTTTTGCGGCCGGCTCCCAAAAAAGCGACTTGTAAAATGGAGATTCAGGGCACTGCAATTCACAAACCTGCAGAGTGATAAATGATAACTCTCGTCCACAAATATATTGAGGGAAGGCAAAGGAGAGGATTTGAAATCAAGGCAGAATTGCAGGAAACAGATTTCAGGAGGTAGATTCGAATCGCCTTTAAAGCACATGAAAAGCGGCAAAACGTTGACAATGATGCCCTTGGCCAAAAAGGGCGTATGCGTTTTTTCCTGAATATATTCAGGAAAAAACGCATACGCCCTTTTTGGCCAACCAAGCAACCTGGAAAGGCAAATCAGCGCTACAAAGAAGTCTCGCTTCCCATCGGTCAAAAGGGCCATGCTGAAAAAAGTGTCAAAACCAGAAATGCAGGACAAGCCATGGAGAAATGGGAGCCTTGCTACACTGATGGGCGGGATGTACATTGCCAACAGCCACTCTGGAGAAGTGTACGGTGTGTCCTGAAACATCTCAAAAACACAGCTTAGAGAGCATAGGGCACTTCCACGCATGGGGTGATAAAGTGGGAAAATTGAAAATCAGCAAGACACAAGCACCCCAAAGTTTAGGGCTGCTCTGTTGACAAGGACCTCCAATTCCTTCCACCTTAAATATCCCAGGAAAGCGAAAAATGGATACAAAAGTTGTGGTCCTTATGTACAATGGAATATCACTCAGCCATGAAATCAATGTCATAAGGCTAGTAGCAGCATGATGAGTGGATTTAGGTAAGACGATTCTAAGTGAAATAAGTCACACAGAAAAGGACACTTCTCATAAGGTGTCACTTATAGAGGGAATGTAAAAACCGTTACACTTGAACTGAATTACAAAACAGAACAGAGTCACACATGCAGAAAACACACTATGGCTGCTTAACGGGAAAGGTGAGGTGGGGTGATACATAAAACAAGAGTTTCAAATTAGCTCAGATACCGTTCCATAAACCCAATATGTAATAGACAACACCTACTCCTTGCTCAGAGAACTGGACTCAACACGCCCGATTCACCGCACAAGAATATATCTGACTAGTAATAATCTTAAAACCTATGTATTGATATCTCTCTGTTAGTGTGTCAAGTGGGTGTAAAGCGGCCTAAACACAGCCGTGAAAAGCAGCTAAACCCCATTATAAAAATAAATTACTTTTAAAAACCCATGAAACAAAGACAGGGAAAGAGAGAGAAATTCTTACACAATTCGTTCAGGGGCTGTGATGCAACCTGGATTGACCATATCTAGACCCACAGCTGGATGAGACATAAGGGTGGACACTCTTGGAGCTGAGAGGTTTGGTGAGGTTGGGTGAGCAAACGCAGACCCTTTAAAGTAATACTGCGTGCTACCCATCGCATGGGTCCCAAATCTCCAGGTTCAAGGGCATCTTCCTACATCGAAAACATGCATGAGAAACCCAGAAGATGGTACACCGTGTGATGGGGAAAGGTTTCTAAAACGCACCTCATTTCTCATCTCCTTGTGCTCGGGTTCGCCATTCCAGCCACTTTACTAGCAATCTCCCTACTTGGAGCATCAGCACCTTTAACCTCCTGTTCCGTACAGGTTGCAATTTGTCCTGAGGATGAACGGGAAGACGGGGAACCAATGAGAGACTAGCTCTTGGTTTTGGGACAGGCACAGGTCACTCTATTTTCCCATCAGGAAGAAGAATTAACCACAGGCTCAGCCTGCCCCCCGGAACCAGAACAGGGCCTGAAGCCATCCGGCGCATTTGCGGCCGGCTCCCAAAAAAGCGACTTGTAAAATGGAGCTTCAGGGCACTGCAATTCACAAACCTGCAGAGTGATAAATGATAACTCTCGTCCACAAATATATTGAGGGAAGGCAAAGAAGAGGATTTGAAATCAAGGCAGAATTGCAGGAAACAGATTTCAGGAGGTAGATTCGAATCGCCTTTAAAGCACATGAAAAGCGGCAAAACGTTGACAATGATGCCCTTGGCCAAAAAGGGCGTATGCGTTTTTTCCTGAATATATTCAGGAAAAAACGCATACGCCCTTTTTGGCCAACCAAGCAACCTGGAAAGGCAAATCAGCGCTACAAAGAAGTCTCGCTTCCCATCGGTCAAAAGGGCCATGCTGAAAAAAGTGTCAAAACCAGAAATGCAGGACAGGCCATGGAGAAATGGGAGCCTTGCTACACTGATGGGCGGGATGTACATTGCCAACAGCCACTCTGGAGAAGTGTACGGTGTGTCCTGAAACATCTAAAAAACACAGCTTAGAGAGCATAGGGCACTTCCACGCATGGGGGGATAAAGCGGGAAAATTGAAAATCAGCAAGACACAAGCACCCCAAAGTTTAGGGCTGCTCTGTTGACAAGGACCTCCACTTCCTTCCACCTTAAATATCCCAGGAAAGCGAAAAATGGATAAAAAAGTTGTGGTCCTTATGTACAATGGAATATCACTCAGCCATGAAATCAATGTCATAAGGCTACGAGCAGCATGATGAGTGGATTTAGGTAAGACGATTCTAAGTGAAATAAGTCACACAGAAAAGGACACTTCTCATAAGGTGTCACTTATAGAGGGAATGTAAAAACCGTTACACTTGAACTGAATTACAAAACAGAACAGAGTCACACATGCAGAAAACACACTATGGCTGCTTAACGGGAAAGGTGAGGTGGGGTGATACATAAAACAAGAGTTTCAAATTAGCTCAGATACCGTTCCATAAACCCAATATGTAATAGACAAGACCTACTCCTTGCTCAGAGAACTGGACTCAACACGCCCGATTCACCGCACAAGAATATATCTGACTAGTAATAATCTTAAAACCTATGTATTGATATCTCTCTGTTAGTGTGTCAAGTGGGTGTAAAGCGGCCTAAACACAGCCGTGAAAAGCAGCTAAACCCCATTATAAAAATAAATTACTTTTAAAAACCCATGAAACAAAGACAGGGAAAGAGAGAGAAATTCTTACACAATTCGTTCAGGGGCTGTGATGCAACCTGGATTGACCATATCTAGACCCACAGCTGGATGAGACATAAGGGTGGACACTCTTGGGGCTGAGAGGTTTGGTGAGGTTGGGCGAGCAAACGCAGACCCTTTAAAGTAATACTGCGTGCTACCCATCGCATGGGTCCCAAATCTCCAGGTTCAAGGGCATCTTCCTACATCGAAAACATGCATGAGAAACCCAGAAGATGGTACACCGTGTGATGGGGAACGGTTTCTAAAACGCACCTCATTTCTCATCTCCTTGTGGTCGGGTTCGCCATTCCAGCCACTTTACTAGCAATCTCCCTACTTGGAGCATCAGCACCTTTAACCTCCTGTTCCGTACAGGTTGCAATTTGTCCTGAGGATGAACGGGAAGACGGGGAACCAATGAGAGACTAGCTCTTGGTGTTGGGACAGGCACAGGTCACTCTATTTTCCCATCAGGAAGAAGAATTAACCACAGGCTCAGCCTGCCCCCCGGAACCAGAACAGGGCCTGAGGCCATCCGGCGCTTTTGCGGCCGGCTCCCAAAAAAGCGACTTGTAAAATGGAGCTTCAGGGCACTGCAATTCACAAACCTGCAGAGTGATAAATGATAACTCTCGTCCACAAATATATTGAGGGAAGGCAAAGAAGAGGATTTGAAATCAAGGCAGAATTGCAGGAAACAGATTTCAGGAGGTAGATTCGAATCGCCTTTAAAGCACATGAAAAGCGGCAAAACGTTGACAATGATGCCCTTGGCCAAAAAGGGCGTATGCGTTTTTTCCTGAATATATTCAGGAAAAAACGCATACGCCCTTTTTGGCCAACCAAGCAACCTGGAAAGGCAAATCAGCGCTACAAAGAAGTCTCGCTTCCCATCGGTCAAAAGGGCCATGCTGAAAAAAGTGTCAAAACCAGAAATGCAGGACAGGCCATGGAGAAATGGGAGCCTTGCTACACTGATGGGCGGGATGTACATTGCCAACAGCCACTCTGGAGAAGTGTACGGTGTGTCCTGAAACATCTCAAAAACACAGCTTTGAAAGCATAGGGCACTTCCACGCATGGGGTGATAAAGTGGGAAAATTGAAAATCAGCAAGACACAAGCACCCCAAAGTTTAGGGCTGCTCTGTTGACAAGGACCTCCACTTCCTTCCACCTTAAATATCCCAGGAAAGCGAAAAATGGATACAAAAGTTGTGGTCCTTATGTACAATGGAATATCACTCAGCCATGAAATCAATGTCATAAGGCTAGTAGCAGCATGATGAGTGGATTTAGGTAAGACGATTCTAAGTGAAATAAGTCACACAGAAAAGGACACTTCTCATAAGGTGTCACTTATAGAGGGAATGTAAAAACCGTTACACTTGAACTGAATTACAAAACAGAACAGAGTCACACATGCAGAAAACACACTATGGCTGCTTAACGGGAAAGGTGAGGTGGGGTGATACATAAAACAAGAGTTTCAAATTAGCTCAGATACCGTTCCATAAACCCAATATGTAATAGACAAGACCTACTCCTTGCTCAGAGAACTGGACTCAACACGCCCGATTCACCGCACAAGAATATATCTGACTAGTAATAATCTTAAAACCTATGTATTGATATCTCTCTGTTAGTGTGTCAAGTGGGTGTAAAGCGGCCTAAACACAGCCGTGAAAAGCAGCTAAACCCCATTATAAAAATAAATTACTTTTAAAAACCCATGAAACAAAGACAGGGAAAGAGAGAGAAATTCTTACACAATTCGTTCAGGGGCTGTGATGCAACCTGGATTGACCATATCTAGACCCACAGCTGGATGAGACATAAGGGTGGACACTCTTGGGGCTGAGAGGTTTGGTGAGGTTGGGTGAGCGAACGCAGACCCTTTAAAGTAATACTACGTGCTACCCATCGCATGGGTCCCAAATCTCCAGGTTCAAGGGCATCTTCCTACATCGAAAACATGCATGAGAAACCCAGAAGATGGTACACCGTGTGATGGGGAACGGTTTCTAAAACGCACCTCATTTCTCATCTCCTTGTGGTCGGGTTCGCCATTCCAGCCACTTTACTAGCAATCTCCCTACTTGGAGCATCAGCACCTTTAACCTCCTGTTCCGTACAGGTTGCAATTTGTCCTGAGGATGAACGGGAAGACGGGGAACCAATGAGAGACTAGCTCTTGGTGTTGGGACAGGCACAGGTCACTCTATTTTCCCATCAGGAAGAAGAATTAACCACAGGCTCAGCCTGCCCCCCGGAACCAGAACAGGGCCTGAGGCCATCCGGCGCTTTTGCGGCCGGCTCCCAAAAAAGCGACTTGTAAAATGGAGCTTCAGGGCACTGCAATTCACAAACCTGCAGAGTGATAAATGATAACTCTCGTCCACAAATATATTGAGGGAAGGCAAAGAAGAGGATTTGAAATCAAGGCAGAATTGCAGGAAACAGATTTCAGGAGGTAGATTCGAATCGCCTTTAAAGCACATGAAAAGCGGCAAAACGTTGACAATGATGCCCTTGGCCAAAAAGGGCGTATGCGTTTTTTCCTGAATATATTCAGGAAAAAACGCATACGCCCTTTTTGGCCAACCAAGCAACCTGGAAAGGCAAATCAGCGCTACAAAGAAGTCTCGCTTCCCATCGGTCAAAAGGGCCATGCTGAAAAAAGTGTCAAAACCAGAAATGCAGGACAGGCCATGGAGAAATGGGAGCCTTGCTACACTGATGGGCGGGATGTACATTGCCAACAGCCACTCTGGAGAAGTGTATGGTGTGTCCTGAAACATCTCAAAAACACAGCTTAGAGAGCATAGGGCACTTCCACGCATGGGGGGATAAAGTGGGAAAATTGAAAATCAGCAAGACACCAGCACCCCAAAGTTTAGGGCTGCTCTGTTGACAAGGACCTCCACTTCCTTCCACCTTAAATATCCCAGGAAAGCGAAAAATGGATACAAAAGTTGTGGTCCTTATGTACAATGGAATATCACTCAGCCATGAAATCAATGTCATAAGGCTAGTAGCAGCATGATGAGTGGATTTAGGTAAGACGATTCTAAGTGAAATAAGTCACACAGAAAAGGACACTTCTCATAAGGTGTCACTTATAGAGGGAATGTAAAAACCGTTACACTTGAACTGAATTACAAAACAGAACAGAGTCACACATGCAGAAAACACACTATGGCTGCTTAACGGGAAAGGTGAGGTGGGGTGATACATAAAACAAGAGTTTCAAATTAGCTCAGATACCGTTCCATAAACCCAATATGTAATAGACAAGACCTACTCCTTGCTCAGAGAACTGGACTCAACACGCCCGATTCACCGCACAAGAATATATCTGACTAGTAATAATCTTAAAACCTATGTATTGATATCTCTCTGTTAGTGTGTCAAGTGGGTGTAAAGCGGCCTAAACACAGCCGTGAAAAGCAGCTAAACCCCATTATAAAAATAAATTACTTTTAAAAACCCATGAAACAAAGACAGGGAAAGAGAGAGAAATTCTTACACAATTCGTTCAGGGGCTGTGATGCAACCTGGATTGACCATATCTAGACCCACAGCTGGATGAGACATAAGGGTGGACACTCTTGGAGCTGAGAGGTTTGGTGAGGTTGGGTGAGCAAACGCAGACCCTTTAAAGTAATACTGCGTGCTACCCATCGCATGGGTCCCAAATCTCCAGGTTCAAGGGCATCTTCCTACATCGAAAACATGCATGAGAAACCCAGAAGATGGTACACCGTGTGATGGGGAAAGGTTTCTAAAACGCACCTCATTTCTCATCTCCTTGTGCTCGGGTTCGCCATTCCAGCCACTTTACTAGCAATCTCCCTACTTGGAGCATCAGCACCTTTAACCTCCTGTTCCATACAGGTTGCAATTTGTCCTGAGGATGAACGGGAAGACGGGGAACCAATGAGAGACTAGCTCTTGGTTTTGGGACAGGCACAGGTCACTCTATTTTCCCATCAGGAAGAAGAATTAACCACAGGCTCAGCCTGCCCCCCGGAACCAGAACAGGGCCTGAAGCCATCCGGCGCTTTTGCGGCCGGCTCCCAAAAAAGCGACTTGTAAAATGGAGCTTCAGGGCACTGCAATTCACAAACCTGCAGAGTGATAAATGATAACTCTCGTCCACAAATATATTGAGGGAAGGCAAAGAAGAGGATTTGAAATCAAGGCAGAATTGCAGGAAACAGATTTCAGGAGGTAGATTCGAATCGCCTTTAAAGCACATGAAAAGCGGCAAAACGTTGACAATGATGCCCTTGGCCAAAAAGGGCGTATGCGTTTTTTCCTGAATATATTCAGGAAAAAACGCATACGCCCTTTTTGGCCAACCAAGCAACCTGGAAAGGCAAATCAGCGCTACAAAGAAGTCTCGCTTCCCATCGGTCAAAAGGGCCATGCTGAAAAAAGTGTCAAAACCAGAAATGCAGGACAGGCCATGGAGAAATGGGAGCCTTGCTACACTGATGGGCGGGATGTACATTGCCAACAGCCACTCTGGAGAAGTGTACGGTGTGTCCTGAAACATCTAAAAAACACAGCTTAGAGAGCATAGGGCACTTCCACGCATGGGGGGATAAAGCGGGAAAATTGAAAATCAGCAAGACACAAGCACCCCAAAGTTTAGGGCTGCTCTGTTGACAAGGACCTCCACTTCCTTCCACCTTAAATATCCCAGGAAAGCGAAAAATGGATAAAAAAGTTGTGGTCCTTATGTACAATGGAATATCACTCAGCCATGAAATCAATGTCATAAGGCTAGTAGCAGCATGATGAGTGGATTTAGGTAAGACGATTCTAAGTGAAATAAGTCACACAGAAAAGGACACTTCTCATAAGGTGTCACTTATAGAGGGAATGTAAAAACCGTTACACTTGAACTGAATTACAAAACAGAACAGAGTCACACATGCAGAAAACACACTATGGCTGCTTAACGGGAAAGGTGAGGTGGGGTGATACATAAAACAAGAGTTTCAAATTAGCTCAGATACCGTTCCATAAACCCAATATGTAATAGACAAGACCTACTCCTTGCTCAGAGAACTGGACTCAACACGCCCGATTCACCGCACAAGAATATATCTGACTAGTAATAATCTTAAAACCTATGTATTGATATCTCTCTGTTAGTGTGTCAAGTGGGTGTAAAGCGGCCTAAACACAGCCGTGAAAAGCAGCTAAACCCCATTATAAAAATAAATTACTTTTAAAAACCCATGAAACAAAGACAGGGAAAGAGAGAGAAATTCTTACACAATTCGTTCAGGGGCTGTGATGCAACCTGGATTGACCATATCTAGACCCACAGCTGGATGAGACATAAGGGTGGACACTCTTGGGGCTGAGAGGTTTGGTGAGGTTGGGTGAGCGAACGCAGACCCTTTAAAGTAATACTACGTGCTACCCATCGCATGGGTCCCAAATCTCCAGGTTCAAGGGCATCTTCCTACATCGAAAACATGCATGAGAAACCCAGAAGATGGTACACCGTGTGATGGGGAACGGTTTCTAAAACGCACCTCATTTCTCATCTCCTTGTGCTCGGGTTCGCCATTCCAGCCACTTTACTAGCAATCTCCCTACTTGGAGCATCAGCACCTTTAACCTCCTGTTCCGTACAGGTTGCCATTTGTCCTGAGGATGAACGGGAAGACGGGGAACCAATGAGAGACTAGCTCTTGGTGTTGGGACAGGCACAGGTCACTCTATTTTCCCATCAGGAAGAAGAATTAACCACAGGCTCAGCCTGCCCCCCGGAACCAGAACAGGGCCTGAGGCCATCCGGCGCTTTTGCGGCCGGCTCCCAAAAAAGCGACTTGTAAAATGGAGCTTCAGGGCACTGCAATTCACAAACCTGCAGAGTGATAAATGATAACTCTCGTCCACAAATATATTGAGGGAAGGCAAAGAAGAGGATTTGAAATCAAGGCAGAATTGCAGGAAACAGATTTCAGGAGGTAGATTCGAATCGCCTTTAAAGCACATGAAAAGCGGCAAAACGTTGACAATGATGCCCTTGGCCAAAAAGGGCGTATGCGTTTTTTCCTGAATATATTCAGGAAAAAACGCATACGCCCTTTTTGGCCAACCAAGCAACCTGGAAAGGCAAATCAGCGCTACAAAGAAGTCTCGCTTCCCATCGGTCAAAAGGGCCATGCTGAAAAAAGTGTCAAAACCAGAAATGCAGGACAGGCCATGGAGAAATGGGAGCCTTGCTACACTGATGGGCGGGATGTACATTGCCAACAGCCACTCTGGAGAAGTGTACGGTGTGTCCTGAAACATCTCAAAAACACAGCTTAGAGAGCATAGGGCACTTCCACGCATGGGGGGATAAAGTGGGAAAATTGAAAATCAGCAAGACACAAGCACCCCAAAGTTTAGGGCTGCTCTGTTGACAAGGACCTCCTCTTCCTTCCACCTTAAATATCCCAGGAAAGCGAAAAATGGATACAAAAGTTGTGGTCCTTATGTACAATGGAATATCACTCAGCCATGAAATCAATGTCATAAGGCTAGTAGCAGCATGATGAGTGGATTTAGGTAAGACGATTCTAAGTGAAATAAGTCACACAGAAAAGGACACTTCTCATAAGGTGTCACTTATAGAGGGAATGTAAAAACCGTTACACTTGAACTGAATTACAAAACAGAACAGAGTCACACATGCAGAAAACACACTATGGCTGCTTAACGGGAAAGGTGAGGTGGGGTGATACATAAAACAAGAGTTTCAAATTAGCTCAGATACCGTTCCATAAACCCAATATGTAATAGACAAGACCTACTCCTTGCTCAGAGAACTGGACTCAACACGCCCGATTCACCGCACAAGAATATATCTGACTAGTAATAATCTTAAAACCTATGTATTGATATCTCTCTGTTAGTGTGTCAAGTGGGTGTAAAGCGGCCTAAACACAGCCGTGAAAAGCAGCTAAACCCCATTATAAAAATAAATTACTTTTAAAAACCCATGAAACAAAGACAGGGAAAGAGAGAGAAATTCTTACACAATTCGTTCAGGGGCTGTGATGCAACCTGGATTGACCATATCTAGACCCACAGCTGGATGAGACATAAGGGTGGACACTCTTGGAGCTGAGAGGTTTGGTGAGGTTGGGTGAGCAAACGCAGACCCTTTAAAGTAATACTGCGTGCTACCCATCGCATGGGTCCCAAATCTCCAGGTTCAAGGGCATCTTCCTACATCGAAAACATGCATGAGAAACCCAGAAGATGGTACACCGTGTGATGGGGAAAGGTTTCTAAAACGCACCTCATTTCTCATCTCCTTGTGCTCGGGTTCGCCATTCCAGCCACTTTACTAGCAATCTCCCTACTTGGAGCATCAGCACCTTTAACCTCCTGTTCCATACAGGTTGCAATTTGTCCTGAGGATGAACGGGAAGACGGGGAACCAATGAGAGACTAGCTCTTGGTTTTGGGACAGGCACAGGTCACTCTATTTTCCCATCAGGAAGAAGAATTAACCACAGGCTCAGCCTGCCCCCCGGAACCAGAACAGGGCCTGAAGCCATCCGGCGCTTTTGCGGCCGGCTCCCAAAAAAGCGACTTGTAAAATGGAGCTTCAGGGCACTGCAATTCACAAACCTGCAGAGTGATAAATGATAACTCTCGTCCACAAATATATTGAGGGAAGGCAAAGAAGAGGATTTGAAATCAAGGCAGAATTGCAGGAAACAGATTTCAGGAGGTAGATTCGAATCGCCTTTAAAGCAAATGAAAAGCGGCAAAACGTTGACAATGATGCCCTTGGCCAAAAAGGGCGTATGCGTTTTTTCCTGAATATATTCAGGAAAAAACGCATACGCCCTTTTTGGCCAACCAAGCAACCTGGAAAGGCAAATCAGCGCTACAAAGAAGTCTCGCTTCCCATCGGTCAAAAGGGCCATGCTGAAAAAAGTGTCAAAACCAGAAATGCAGGACAGGCCATGGAGAAATGGGAGCCTTGCTACACTGATGGGCGGGATGTACATTGCCAACAGCCACTCTGGAGAAGTGTACGGTGTGTCCTGAAACATCTAAAAAACACAGCTTAGAGAGCATAGGGCACTTCCACGCATGGGGGGATAAAGCGGGAAAATTGAAAATCAGCAAGACACAAGCACCCCAAAGTTTAGGGCTGCTCTGTTGACAAGGACCTCCACTTCCTTCCACCTTAAATATCCCAGGAAAGCGAAAAATGGATAAAAAAGTTGTGGTCCTTATGTACAATGGAATATCACTCAGCCATGAAATCAATGTCATAAGGCTAGTAGCAGCATGATGAGTGGATTTAGGTAAGACGATTCTAAGTGAAATAAGTCACACAGAAAAGGACACTTCTCATAAGGTGTCACTTATAGAGGGAATGTAAAAACCGTTACACTTGAACTGAATTACAAAACAGAACAGAGTCACACATGCAGAAAACACACTATGGCTGCTTAACGGGAAAGGTGAGGTGGGGTGATACATAAAACAAGAGTTTCAAATTAGCTCAGATACCGTTCCATAAACCCAATATGTAATAGACAAGACCTACTCCTTGCTCAGAGAACTGGACTCAACACGCCCGATTCACCGCACAAGAATATATCTGACTAGTAATAATCTTAAAACCTATGTATTGATATCTCTCTGTTAGTGTGTCAAGTGGGTGTAAAGCGGCCTAAACACAGCCGTGAAAAGCAGCTAAACCCCATTATAAAAATAAATTACTTTTAAAAACCCATGAAACAAAGACAGGGAAAGAGAGAGAAATTCTTACACAATTCGTTCAGGGGCTGTGATGCAACCTGGATTGACCATATCTAGACCCACAGCTGGATGAGACATAAGGGTGGACACTCTTGGGGCTGAGAGGTTTGGTGAGGTTGGGTGAGCAAACGCAGACCCTTTAAAGTAATACTGCGTGCTACCCATCGCATGGGTCCCAAATCTCCAGGTTCAAGGGCATCTTCCTACATCGAAAACATGCATGAGAAACCCAGAAGATGGTACACCGTGTGATGGGGAAAGGTTTCTAAAACGCACCTCATTTCTCATCTCCTTGTGCTCGGGTTCGCCATTCCAGCCACTTTACTAGCAATCTCCCTACTTGGAGCATCAGCACCTTTAACCTCCTGTTCCGTACAGGTTGCAATTTGTCCTGAGGATGAACGGGAAGACGGGGAACCAATGAGAGACTAGCTCTTGGTTTTGGGACAGGCACAGGTCACTCTATTTTCCCATCAGGAAGAAGAATTAACCACAGGCTCAGCCTGCCCCCCGGAACCAGAACAGGGCCTGAAGCCATCCGGCGCTTTTGCGGCCGGCTCCCAAAAAAGCGACTTGTAAAATGGAGCTTCAGGGCACTGCAATTCACAAACCTGCAGAGTGATAAATGATAACTCTCGTCCACAAATATATTGAGGGAAGGCAAAGAAGAGGATTTGAAATCAAGGCAGAATTGCAGGAAACAGATTTCAGGAGGTAGATTCGAATCGCCTTTAAAGCACATGAAAAGCGGCAAAACGTTGACAATGATGCCCTTGGCCAAAAAGGGCGTATTCGTTTTTTCCTGAATATATTCAGGAAAAAACGCATACGCCCTTTTTGGCCAACCAAGCAACCTGGAAAGGCAAATCAGCGCTACAAAGAAGTCTCGCTTCCCATCGGTCAAAAGGGCCATGCTGAAAAAAGTGTCAAAACCAGAAATGCAGGACAGGCCATGGAGAAATGGGAGCCTTGCTACAGTGATGGGCGGGATGTACATTGCCAACAGCCACTCTGGAGAAGTGTACGGTGTGTCCTGAAACATCTCAAAAACACAGCTTAGAGAGCATAGGGCACTTCCACGCATGGGGGGATAAAGTGGGAAAATTGAAAATCAGCAAGACACAAGCACCCCAAAGTTTAGGGCTGCTCTGTTGACAAGGACCTCCACTTCCTTCCACCTTAAATATCCCAGGAAAGCGAAAAATGGATACAAAAGTTGTGGTCCTTATGTACAATGGAATATCACTCAGCCATGAAATCAATGTCATAAGGCTAGTAGCAGCATGATGAGTGGATTTAGGTAAGACGATTCTAAGTGAAATAAGTCACACAGAAAAGGACACTTCTCATAAGGTGTCACTTATAGAGGGAATGTAAAAACCGTTACACTTGAACTGAATTACAAAACAGAACAGAGTCACACATGCAGAAAACACACTATGGCTGCTTAACGGGAAAGGTGAGGTGGGGTGATACATAAAACAAGAGTTTCAAATTAGCTCAGATACCGTTCCATAAACCCAATATGGAATAGACAAGACCTACTCCTTGCTCAGAGAACTGGACTCAAAACGCCCGATTCACCGCACAAGAATATATCTGACTAGTAATAATCTTAAAACCTATGTATTGATATCTCTCTGTTAGTGTGTCAAGTGGGTGTAAAGCGGCCTAAACACAGCCGTGAAAAGCAGCTAAACCCCATTATAAAAATAAATTACTTTTAAAAACCCATGAAACAAAGACAGGGAAAGAGAGAGAAATTCTTACACAATTCGTTCAGGGGCTGTGATGCAACCTGGATTGACCATATCTAGACCCACAGCTGGATGAGACATAAGGGTGGACACTCTTGGGGCTGAGAGGTTTGGTGAGGTTGGGTGAGCGAACGCAGACCCTTTAAAGTAATACTGCGTGCTACCCATCGCATGGGTCCCAAATCTCCAGGTTCAAGGGCATCTTCCTACATCGAAAACATGCATGAGAAACCCAGAAGATGGTACACCGTGTGATGGGGAACGGTTTCTAAAACGCACCTCATTTCTCATCTCCTTGTGCTCGGGTTCGCCATTCCAGCCACTTTACTAGCAATCTCCCTACTTGGAGCATCAGCACCTTTAACCTCCTGTTCCGTACAGGTTGCAATTTGTCCTGAGGATGAACGGGAAGACGGGGAACCAATGAGAGACTAGCTCTTGGTGTTGGGACAGGCACAGGTCACTCTATTTTCCCATCAGGAAGAAGAATTAACCACAGGCTCAGCCTGCCCCCCGGAACCAGAACAGGGCCTGAGGCCATCCGGCGCTTTTGCGGCCGGCTCCCAAAAAAGCGACTTGTAAAATGGAGCTTCAGGGCACTGCAATTCACAAACCTGCAGAGTGATAAATGATAACTCTCGTCCACAAATATATTGAGGGAAGGCAAAGAAGAGGATTTGAAATCAAGGCAGAATTGCAGGAAACAGATTTCAGGAGGTAGATTCGAATCGCCTTTAAAGCACATGAAAAGCGGCAAAACGTTGACAATGATGCCCTTGGCCAAAAAGGGCGTATGCGTTTTTTCCTGAATATATTCAGGAAAAAACGCATACGCCCTTTTTGGCCAACCAAGCAACCTGGAAAGGCAAATCAGCGCTACAAAGAAGTCTCGCTTCCCATCGGTCAAAAGGGCCATGCTGAAAAAAGTGTCAAAACCAGAAATGCAGGACAGGCCATGGAGAAATGGGAGCCTTGCTACACTGATGGGCGGGATGTACATTGCCAACAGCCACTCTGGAGAAGTGTACGGTGTGTCCTGAAACATCTCAAAAACACAGCTTAGAGAGCATAGGGCACTTCCACGCATGGGGGGATAAAGTGGGAAAATTGAAAATCAGCAAGACACAAGCACCCCAAAGTTTAGGGCTGCTGTGTTGACAAGGACCTCCACTTCCTTCCACCTTAAATATCCCAGGAAAGCGAAAAATGGATACAAAAGTTGTGGTCCTTATGTACAATGGAATATCACTCAGCCATGAAATCAATGTCATAAGGCTAGTAGCAGCATGATGAGTGGATTTAGGTAAGACGATTCTAAGTGAAATAAGTCACACAGAAAAGGACACTTCTCATAAGGTGTCACTTATAGAGGGAATGTAAAAACCGTTACACTTGAACTGAATTACAAAACAGAACAGAGTCACACATGCAGAAAACACACTATGGCTGCTTAACGGGAAAGGTGAGGTGGGGTGATACATAAAACAAGAGTTTCAAATTAGCTCATATACCGTTCCATAAACCCAATATGTAATAGACAAGACCTACTCCTTGCTCAGAGAACTGGACTCAACACGCCCGATTCACCGCACAAGAATATATCTGACTAGTAATAATCTTAAAACCTATGTATTGATATCTCTCTGTTAGTGTGTCAAGTGGGTGTAAAGCGGCCTAAACACAGCCGTGAAAAGCAGCTAAACCCCATTATAAAAATAAATTACTTTTAAAAACCCATGAAACAAAGACAGGGAAAGAGAGAGAAATTCTTACACAATTCGTTCAGGGGCTGTGATGCAACCTGGATTGACCATATCTAGACCCACAGCTGGATGAGACATAAGGGTGGACACTCTTGGGGCTGAGAGGTTTGGTGAGGTTGGGTGAGCGAACGCAGACCCTTTAAAGTAATACTGCGTGCTACCCATCGCATGGGTCCCAAATCTCCAGGTTCAAGGGCATCTTCCTACATCGAAAACATGCATGAGAAACCCAGAAGATGGTACACCGTGTGATGGGGAACGGTTTCTAAAACGCACCTCATTTCTCATCTCCTTGTGCTCGGGTTCGCCATTCCAGCCACTTTACTAGCAATCTCCCTACTTGGAGCATCAGCACCTTTAACCTCCTGTTCCGTACAGGTTGCAATTTGTCCTGAGGATGAACGGGAAGACGGGGAACCAATGAGAGACTAGCTCTTGGTGTTGGGACAGGCACAGGTCACTCTATTTTCCCAT
The DNA here is from genome assembly GCF_965194825.1 of Balaenoptera physalus. Lineage (NCBI taxonomy): Eukaryota > Metazoa > Chordata > Mammalia > Artiodactyla > Balaenopteridae > Balaenoptera > Balaenoptera physalus. Next base: position 777,958 of record NW_028126474.1, read on the forward strand.
CAGGAAGAAGAATTAACCACAGGCTCAGCCTGCCCCCCGGAACCAGAACAGGGCCTGAGGCCATCCGGCGCTTTTGCGGCCGGCTCCCAAAAAAGCGACTTGTAAAATGGAGCTTCAGGGCACTGCAATTCACAAACCTGCAGAGTGATAAATGATAACTCTCGTCCACAAATATATTGAGGGAAGGCAAAGAAGAGGATTTGAAATCAAGGCAGAATTGCAGGAAACAGATTTCAGGAGGTAGATTCGAATCGCCTTTAAAGCACATGAAAAGCGGCAAAACGTTGACAATGATGCCCTTTGCCAAAAAGGGCGTATGCGTTTTTTCCTGAATATATTCAGGAAAAAACGCATACGCCCTTTTTGGCCAACCAAGCAACCTGGAAAGGCAAATCAGCGCTACAAAGAAGTCTCGCTTCCCATCGGTCAAAAGGGCCATGCTGAAAAAAGTGTCAAAACCAGAAATGCAGGACAGGCCATGGAGAAATGGGAGCCTTGCTACACTGATGGGCGGGATGTACATTGCCAACAGCCACTCTGGAGAAGTGTACGGTGTGTCCTGAAACATCTCAAAAACACAGCTTAGAGAGCATAGGGCACTTCCATGCATGGGGTGATAAAGTGGGAAAATTGAAAATCAGCAAGACACAAGCACCCCAAAGTTTAGGGCTGCTCTGTTGACAAGGACCTCCACTTCCTTCCACCTTAAATATCCCAGGAAAGCGAAAAATGGATACAAAAGTTGTGGTCCTTATGTACAATGGAATATCACTCAGCCATGAAATCAATGTCATAAGGCTAGTAGCAGCATGATGAGTGGATTTAGGTAAGACGATTCTAAGTGAAATAAGTCACACAGAAAAGGACACTTCTCATAAGGTGTCACTTATAGAGGGAATGTAAAAACCGTTACGCTTGAACTGAATTACAAAACAGAACAGAGTCACACATGCAGAAAACACACTATGGCTGCTTAACGGGAAAGGTGAGGTGGGGTGATACATAAAACAAGAGTTTCAAATTAGCTCAGATACCGTTCCATAAACCCAATATGTAATAGACAAGACCTACTCCTTGCTCAGAGAACTGGACTCAACACGCCCGATTCACCGCACAAGAATATATCTGACTAGTAATAATCTTAAAACCTATGTATTGATATCTCTCTGTTAGTGTGTCAAGTGGGTGTAAAGCGGCCTAAACACAGCCGTGAAAAGCAGCTAAACCCCATTATAAAAATAAATTACTTTTAAAAACCCATGAAACAAAGACAGGGAAAGAGAGAGAAATTCTTACACAATTCGTTCAGGGGCTGTGATGCAACCTGGATTGACCATATCTAGACCCACAGCTGGATGAGACATAAGGGTGGACACTCTTGGGGCTGAGAGGTTTGGTGAGGTTGGGTGAGCAAACGCAGACCCTTTAAAGTAATACTGCGTGCTACCCATCGCATGGGTCCCAAATCTCCAGGTTCAAGGGCATCTTCCTACATCGAAAACATGCATGAGAAACCCAGAAGATGGTACACCGTGTGATGGGGAAAGGTTTCTAAAACGCACCTCATTTCTCATCTCCTTGTGCTCGGGTTCGCCATTCCAGCCACTTTACTAGCAATCTCCCTACTTGGAGCATCAGCACCTTTAACCTCCTGTTCCGTACAGGTTGCAATTTGTCCTGAGGATGAACGGGAAGACGGGGAACCAATGAGAGACTAGCTCTTGGTTTTGGGACAGGCACAGGTCACTCTATTTTCCCATCAGGAAGAAGAATTAACCACAGGCTCAGCCTGCCCCCCGGAACCAGAACAGGGCCTGAAGCCATCCGGCGCTTTTGCGGCCGGCTCCCAAAAAAGCGACTTGTAAAATGGAGCTTCAGGGCACTGCAATTCACAAACCTGCAGAGTGATAAATGATAACTCTCGTCCACAAATATATTGAGGGAAGGCAAAGAAGAGGATTTGAAATCAAGGCAGAATTGCAGGAAACAGATTTCAGGAGGTAGATTCGAATCGCCTTTAAAGCACATGAAAAGCGGCAAAACGTTGACAATGATGCCCTTGGCCAAAAAGGGCGTATGCGTTTTTTCCTGAATATATTCAGGAAAAAACGCATACGCCCTTTTTGGCCAACCAAGCAACCTGGAAAGGCAAATCAGCGCTACAAAGAAGTCTCGCTTCCCATCGGTCAAAAGGGCCATGCTGAAAAAAGTGTCAAAACCAGAAATGCAGGACAGGCCATGGAGAAATGGGAGCCTTGCTACACTGATGGGCGGGATGTACATTGCCAACAGCCACTCTGGAGAAGTGTACGGTGTGTCCTGAAACATCTCAAAAACACAGCTTAGAGAGCATAGGGCACTTCCATGCATGGGGTGATAAAGTGGGAAAATTGAAAATCAGCAAGACACAAGCACCCCAAAGTTTAGGGCTGCTCTGTTGACAAGGACCTCCACTTCCTTCCACCTTAAATATCCCAGGAAAGCGAAAAATGGATACAAAAGTTGTGGTCCTTATGTACAATGGAATATCACTCAGCCATGAAATCAATGTCATAAGGCTAGTAGCAGCATGATGAGTGGATTTAGGTAAGACGATTCTAAGTGAAATAAGTCACACAGAAAAGGACACTTCTCATAAGGTGTCACTTATAGAGGGAATGTAAAAACCGTTACGCTTGAACTGAATTACAAAACAGAACAGAGTCACACATGCAGAAAACACACTATGGCTGCTTAACGGGAAAGGTGAGGTGGGGTGATACATAAAACAAGAGTTTCAAATTAGCTCAGATACCGTTCCATAAACCCAATATGTAATAGACAAGACCTACTCCTTGCTCAGAGAACTGGACTCAACACGCCCGATTCACCGCACAAGAATATATCTGACTAGTAATAATCTTAAAACCTATGTATTGATATCTCTCTGTTAGTGTGTCAAGTGGGTGTAAAGCGGCCTAAACACAGCCGTGAAAAGCAGCTAAACCCCATTATAAAAATAAATTACTTTTAAAAACCCATGAAACAAAGACAGGGAAAGAGAGAGAAATTCTTACACAATTCGTTCAGGGGCTGTGATGCAACCTGGATTGACCATATCTAGACCCACAGCTGGATGAGACATAAGGGTGGACACTCTTGGGGCTGAGAGGTTTGGTGAGGTTGGGTGAGCAAACGCAGACCCTTTAAAGTAATACTGCGTGCTACCCATCGCATGGGTCCCAAATCTCCAGGTTCAAGGGCATCTTCCTACATCGAAAACATGCATGAGAAACCCAGAAGATGGTACACCGTGTGATGGGGAAAGGTTTCTAAAACGCACCTCATTTCTCATCTCCTTGTGCTCGGGTTCGCCATTCCAGCCACTTTACTAGCAATCTCCCTACTTGGAGCATCAGCACCTTTAACCTCCTGTTCCATACAGGTTGCAATTTGTCCTGAGGATGAACGGGAAGACGGGGAACCAATGAGAGACTAGCTCTTGGTTTTGGGACAGGCACAGGTCACTCTATTTTCCCATCAGGAAGAAGAATTAACCACAGGCTCAGCCTGCCCCCCGGAACCAGAACAGGGCCTGAAGCCATCCGGCGCTTTTGCGGCCGGCTCCCAAAAAAGCGACTTGTAAAATGGAGCTTCAGGGCACTGCAATTCACAAACCTGCAGAGTGATAAATGATAACTCTCGTCCACAAATATATTGAGGGAAGGCAAAGAAGAGGATTTGAAATCAAGGCAGAATTGCAGGAAACAGATTTCAGGAGGTAGATTCGAATCGCCTTTAAAGCACATGAAAAGCGGCAAAACGTTGACAATGATGCCCTTGGCCAAAAAGGGCGTATGCGTTTTTTCCTGAATATATTCAGGAAAAAACGCATACGCCCTTTTTGGCCAACCAAGCAACCTGGAAAGGCAAATCAGCGCTACAAAGAAGTCTCGCTTCCCATCGGTCAAAAGGGCCATGCTGAAAAAAGTGTCAAAACCAGAAATGCAGGACAGGCCATGGAGAAATGGGAGCCTTGCTACACTGATGGGCGGGATGTACATTGCCAACAGCCACTCTGGAGAAGTGTACGGTGTGTCCTGAAACATCTAAAAAACACAGCTTAGAGAGCATAGGGCACTTCCACGCATGGGGGGATAAAGCGGGAAAATTGAAAATCAGCAAGACACAAGCACCCCAAAGTTTAGGGCTGCTCTGTTGACAAGGACCTCCACTTCCTTCCACCTTAAATATCCCAGGAAAGCGAAAAATGGATAAAAAAGTTGTGGTCCTTATGTACAATGGAATATCACTCAGCCATGAAATCAATGTCATAAGGCTAGTAGCAGCATGATGAGTGGATTTAGGTAAGACGATTCTAAGTGAAATAAGTCACACAGAAAAGGACACTTCTCATAAGGTGTCACTTATAGAGGGAATGTAAAAACCGTTACACTTGAACTGAATTACAAAACAGAACAGAGTCACACATGCAGAAAACACACTATGGCTGCTTAACGGGAAAGGTGAGGTGGGGTGATACATAAAACAAGAGTTTCAAATTAGCTCAGATACCGTTCCATAAACCCAATATGTAATAGACAAGACCTACTCCTTGCTCAGAGAACTGGACTCAACACGCCCGATTCACCGCACAAGAATATATCTGACTAGTAATAATCTTAAAACCTATGTATTGATATCTCTCTGTTAGTGTGTCAAGTGGGTGTAAAGCGGCCTAAACACAGCCGTGAAAAGCAGCTAAACCCCATTATAAAAATAAATTACTTTTAAAAACCCATGAAACAAAGACAGGGAAAGAGAGAGAAATTCTTACACAATTCGTTCAGGGGCTGTGATGCAACCTGGATTGACCATATCTAGACCCACAGCTGGATGAGACATAAGGGTGGACACTCTTGGGGCTGAGAGGTTTGGTGAGGTTGGGTGAGCAAACGCAGACCCTTTAAAGTAATACTGCGTGCTACCCATCGCATGGGTCCCAAATCTCCAGGTTCAAGGGCATCTTCCTACATCGAAAACATGCATGAGAAACCCAGAAGATGGTACACCGTGTGATGGGGAAAGGTTTCTAAAACGCACCTCATTTCTCATCTCCTTGTGCTCGGGTTCGCCATTCCAGCCACTTTACTAGCAATCTCCCTACTTGGAGCATCAGCACCTTTAACCTCCTGTTCCGTACAGGTTGCAATTTGTCCTGAGGATGAACGGGAAGACGGGGAACCAATGAGAGACTAGCTCTTGGTTTTGGGACAGGCACAGGTCACTCTATTTTCCCATCAGGAAGAAGAATTAACCACAGGCTCAGCCTGCCCCCCGGAACCAGAACAGGGCCTGAAGCCATCCGGCGCTTTTGCGGCCGGCTCCCAAAAAAGCGACTTGTAAAATGGAGCTTCAGGGCACTGCAATTCACAAACCTGCAGAGTGATAAATGATAACTCTCGTCCACAAATATATTGAGGGAAGGCAAAGAAGAGGATTTGAAATCAAGGCAGAATTGCAGGAAACAGATTTCAGGAGGTAGATTCGAATCGCCTTTAAAGCACATGAAAAGCGGCAAAACGTTGACAATGATGCCCTTGGCCAAAAAGGGCGTATTCGTTTTTTCCTGAATATATTCAGGAAAAAACGCATACGCCCTTTTTGGCCAACCAAGCAACCTGGAAAGGCAAATCAGCGCTACAAAGAAGTCTCGCTTCCCATCGGTCAAAAGGGCCATGCTGAAAAAAGTGTCAAAACCAGAAATGCAGGACAGGCCATGGAGAAATGGGAGCCTTGCTACAGTGATGGGCGGGATGTACATTGCCAACAGCCACTCTGGAGAAGTGTACGGTGTGTCCTGAAACATCTCAAAAACACAGCTTAGAGAGCATAGGGCACTTCCACGCATGGGGGGATAAAGTGGGAAAATTGAAAATCAGCAAGACACAAGCACCCCAAAGTTTAGGGCTGCTCTGTTGACAAGGACCTCCACTTCCTTCCACCTTAAATATCCCAGGAAAGCGAAAAATGGATACAAAAGTTGTGGTCCTTATGTACAATGGAATATCACTCAGCCATGAAATCAATGTCATAAGGCTAGTAGCAGCATGATGAGTGGATTTAGGTAAGACGATTCTAAGTGAAATAAGTCACACAGAAAAGGACACTTCTCATAAGGTGTCACTTATAGAGGGAATGTAAAAACCGTTACACTTGAACTGAATTACAAAACAGAACAGAGTCACACATGCAGAAAACACACTATGGCTGCTTAACGGGAAAGGTGAGGTGGGGTGATACATAAAACAAGAGTTTCAAATTAGCTCAGATACCGTTCCATAAACCCAATATGGAATAGACAAGACCTACTCCTTGCTCAGAGAACTGGACTCAAAACGCCCGATTCACCGCACAAGAATATATCTGACTAGTAATAATCTTAAAACCTATGTATTGATATCTCTCTGTTAGTGTGTCAAGTGGGTGTAAAGCGGCCTAAACACAGCCGTGAAAAGCAGCTAAACCCCATTATAAAAATAAATTACTTTTAAAAACCCATGAAACAAAGACAGGGAAAGAGAGAGAAATTCTTACACAATTCGTTCAGGGGCTGTGATGCAACCTGGATTGACCATATCTAGACCCACAGCTGGATGAGACATAAGGGTGGACACTCTTGGGGCTGAGAGGTTTGGTGAGGTTGGGTGAGCGAACGCAGACCCTTTAAAGTAATACTGCGTGCTACCCATCGCATGGGTCCCAAATCTCCAGGTTCAAGGGCATCTTCCTACATCGAAAACATGCATGAGAAACCCAGAAGATGGTACACCGTGTGATGGGGAACGGTTTCTAAAACGCACCTCATTTCTCATCTCCTTGTGCTCGGGTTCGCCATTCCAGCCACTTTACTAGCAATCTCCCTACTTGGAGCATCAGCACCTTTAACCTCCTGTTCCGTACAGGTTGCAATTTGTCCTGAGGATGAACGGGAAGACGGGGAACCAATGAGAGACTAGCTCTTGGTGTTGGGACAGGCACAGGTCACTCTATTTTCCCATCAGGAAGAAGAATTAACCACAGGCTCAGCCTGCCCCCCGGAACCAGAACAGGGCCTGAGGCCATCCGGCGCTTTTGCGGCCGGCTCCCAAAAAAGCGACTTGTAAAATGGAGCTTCAGGGCACTGCAATTCACAAACCTGCAGAGTGATAAATGATAACTCTCGTCCACAAATATATTGAGGGAAGGCAAAGAAGAGGATTTGAAATCAAGGCAGAATTGCAGGAAACAGATTTCAGGAGGTAGATTCGAATCGCCTTTAAAGCACATGAAAAGCGGCAAAACGTTGACAATGATGCCCTTGGCCAAAAAGGGCGTATGCGTTTTTTCCTGAATATATTCAGGAAAAAACGCATACGCCCTTTTTGGCCAACCAAGCAACCTGGAAAGGCAAATCAGCGCTACAAAGAAGTCTCGCTTCCCATCGGTCAAAAGGGCCATGCTGAAAAAAGTGTCAAAACCAGAAATGCAGGACAGGCCATGGAGAAATGGGAGCCTTGCTACACTGATGGGCGGGATGTACATTGCCAACAGCCACTCTGGAGAAGTGTACGGTGTGTCCTGAAACATCTCAAAAACACAGCTTAGAGAGCATAGGGCACTTCCACGCATGGGGGGATAAAGTGGGAAAATTGAAAATCAGCAAGACACAAGCACCCCAAAGTTTAGGGCTGCTGTGTTGACAAGGACCTCCACTTCCTTCCACCTTAAATATCCCAGGAAAGCGAAAAATGGATACAAAAGTTGTGGTCCTTATGTACAATGGAATATCACTCAGCCATGAAATCAATGTCATAAGGCTAGTAGCAGCATGATGAGTGGATTTAGGTAAGACGATTCTAAGTGAAATAAGTCACACAGAAAAGGACACTTCTCATAAGGTGTCACTTATAGAGGGAATGTAAAAACCGTTACACTTGAACTGAATTACAAAACAGAACAGAGTCACACATGCAGAAAACACACTATGGCTGCTTAACGGGAAAGGTGAGGTGGGGTGATACATAAAACAAGAGTTTCAAATTAGCTCATATACCGTTCCATAAACCCAATATGTAATAGACAAGACCTACTCCTTGCTCAGAGAACTGGACTCAACACGCCCGATTCACCGCACAAGAATATATCTGACTAGTAATAATCTTAAAACCTATGTATTGATATCTCTCTGTTAGTGTGTCAAGTGGGTGTAAAGCGGCCTAAACACAGCCGTGAAAAGCAGCTAAACCCCATTATAAAAATAAATTACTTTTAAAAACCCATGAAACAAAGACAGGGAAAGAGAGAGAAATTCTTACACAATTCGTTCAGGGGCTGTGATGCAACCTGGATTGACCATATCTAGACCCACAGCTGGATGAGACATAAGGGTGGACACTCTTGGGGCTGAGAGGTTTGGTGAGGTTGGGTGAGCGAACGCAGACCCTTTAAAGTAATACTGCGTGCTACCCATCGCATGGGTCCCAAATCTCCAGGTTCAAGGGCATCTTCCTACATCGAAAACATGCATGAGAAACCCAGAAGATGGTACACCGTGTGATGGGGAACGGTTTCTAAAACGCACCTCATTTCTCATCTCCTTGTGCTCGGGTTCGCCATTCCAGCCACTTTACTAGCAATCTCCCTACTTGGAGCATCAGCACCTTTAACCTCCTGTTCCGTACAGGTTGCAATTTGTCCTGAGGATGAACGGGAAGACGGGGAACCAATGAGAGACTAGCTCTTGGTGTTGGGACAGGCACAGGTCACTCTATTTTCCCATCAGGAAGAAGAATTAACCACAGGCTCAGCCTGCCCCCCGGAACCAGAACAGGGCCTGAGGCCATCCGGCGCTTTTGCGGCCGGCTCCCAAAAAAGCGACTTGTAAAATGGAGCTTCAGGGCACTGCAATTCACAAACCTGCAGAGTGATAAATGATAACTCTCGTCCACAAATATATTGAGGGAAGGCAAAGAAGAGGATTTGAAATCAAGGCAGAATTGCAGGAAACAGATTTCAGGAGGTAGATTCGAATCGCCTTTAAAGCACATGAAAAGCGGCAAAACGTTGACAATGATGCCCTTGGCCAAAAAGGGCGTATGCGTTTTTTCCTGAATATATTCAGGAAAAAACGCATACGCCCTTTTTGGCCAACCAAGCAACCTGGAAAGGCAAATCAGCGCTACAAAGAAGTCTCGCTTCCCATCGGTCAAAAGGGCCATGCTGAAAAAAGTGTCAAAACCAGAAATGCAGGACAGGCCATGGAGAAATGGGAGCCTTGCTACACTGATGGGCGGGATGTACATTGCCAACAGCCACTCTGGAGAAGTGTACGGTGTGTCCTGAAACATCTCAAAAACACAGCTTAGAGAGCATAGGGCACTTCCACGCATGGGGGGATAAAGTGGGAAAATTGAAAATCAGCAAGACACAAGCACCCCAAAGTTTAGGGCTGCTGTGTTGACAAGGACCTCCACTTCCTTCCACCTTAAATATCCCAGGAAAGCGAAAAATGGATACAAAAGTTGTGGTCCTTATGTACAATGGAATATCACTCAGCCATGAAATCAATGTCATAAGGCTAGTAGCAGCATGATGAGTGGATTTAGGTAAGACGATTCTAAGTGAAATAAGTCACACAGAAAAGGACACTTCTCATAAGGTGTCACTTATAGAGGGAATGTAAAAACCGTTACACTTGAACTGAATTACAAAACAGAACAGAGTCACACATGCAGAAAACACACTATGGCTGCTTAACGGGAAAGGTGAGGTGGGGTGATACATAAAACAAGAGTTTCAAATTAGCTCATATACCGTTCCATAAACCCAATATGTAATAGACAAGACCTACTCCTTGCTCAGAGAACTGGACTCAACACGCCCGATTCACCGCACAAGAATATATCTGACTAGTAATAATCTTAAAACCTATGTATTGATATCTCTCTGTTAGTGTGTCAAGTGGGTGTAAAGCGGCCTAAACACAGCCGTGAAAAGCAGCTAAACCCCATTATAAAAATAAATTACTTTTAAAAACCCATGAAACAAAGACAGGGAAAGAGAGAGAAATTCTTACACAATTCGTTCAGGGGCTGTGATGCAACCTGGATTGACCATATCTAGACCCACAGCTGGATGAGACATAAGGGTGGACACTCTTGGGGCTGAGAGGTTTGGTGAGGTTGGGTGAGCGAACGCAGACCCTTTAAAGTAATACTGCGTGCTACCCATCGCATGGGTCCCAAATCTCCAGGTTCAAGGGCATCTTCCTACATCGAAAACATGCATGAGAAACCCAGAAGATGGTACACCGTGTGATGGGGAACGGTTTCTAAAACGCACCTCATTTCTCATCTCCTTGTGCTCGGGTTCGCCATTCCAGCCACTTTACTAGCAATCTCCCTACTTGGAGCATCAGCACCTTTAACCTCCTGTTCCGTACAGGTTGCAATTTGTCCTGAGGATGAACGGGAAGACGGGGAACCAATGAGAGACTAGCTCTTGGTGTTGGGACAGGCACAGGTCACTCTATTTTCCCATCAGGAAGAAGAATTAACCACAGGCTCAGCCTGCCCCCCGGAACCAGAACAGGGCCTGAGGCCATCCGGCGCTTTTGCGGCCGGCTCCCAAAAAAGCGACTTGTAAAATGGAGCTTCAGGGCACTGCAATTCACAAACCTGCAGAGTGATAAATGATAACTCTCGTCCACAAATATATTGAGGGAAGGCAAAGAAGAGGATTTGAAATCAAGGCAGAATTGCAGGAAACAGATTTCAGGAGGTAGATTCGAATCGCCTTTAAAGCACATGAAAAGCGGCAAAACGTTGACAATGATGCCCTTTGCCAAAAAGGGCGTATGCGTTTTTTCCTGAATATATTCAGGAAAAAACGCATACGCCCTTTTTGGCCAACCAAGCAACCTGGAAAGGCAAATCAGCGCTACAAAGAAGTCTCGCTTCCCATCGGTCAAAAGGGCCATGCTGAAAAAAGTGTCAAAACCAGAAATGCAGGACAGGCCATGGAGAAATGGGAGCCTTGCTACACTGATGGGCGGGATGTACATTGCCAACAGCCACTCTGGAGAAGTGTACGGTGTGTCCTGAAACATCTCAAAAACACAGCTTAGAGAGCATAGGGCACTTCCATGCATGGGGTGATAAAGTGGGAAAATTGAAAATCAGCAAGACACAAGCACCCCAAAGTTTAGGGCTGCTCTGTTGACAAGGACCTCCACTTCCTTCCACCTTAAATATCCCAGGAAAGCGAAAAATGGATACAAAAGTTGTGGTCCTTATGTACAATGGAATATCACTCAGCCATGAAATCAATGTCATAAGGCTAGTAGCAGCATGATGAGTGGATTTAGGTAAGACGATTCTAAGTGAAATAAGTCACACAGAAAAGGACACTTCTCATAAGGTGTCACTTATAGAGGGAATGTAAAAACCGTTACGCTTGAACTGAATTACAAAACAGAACAGAGTCACACATGCAGAAAACACACTATGGCTGCTTAACGGGAAAGGTGAGGTGGGGTGATACATAAAACAAGAGTTTCAAATTAGCTCAGATACCGTTCCATAAACCCAATATGTAATAGACAAGACCTACTCCTTGCTCAGAGAACTGGACTCAACACGCCCGATTCACCGCACAAGAATATATCTGACTAGTAATAATCTTAAAACCTATGTATTGATATCTCTCTGTTAGTGTGTCAAGTGGGTGTAAAGCGGCCTAAACACAGCCGTGAAAAGCAGCTAAACCCCATTATAAAAATAAATTACTTTTAAAAACCCATGAAACAAAGACAGGGAAAGAGAGAGAAATTCTTACACAATTCGTTCAGGGGCTGTGATGCAACCTGGATTGACCATATCTAGACCCACAGCTGGATGAGACATAAGGGTGGACACTCTTGGGGCTGAGAGGTTTGGTGAGGTTGGGTGAGCAAACGCAGACCCTTTAAAGTAATACTGCGTGCTACCCATCGCATGGGTCCCAAATCTCCAGGTTCAAGGGCATCTTCCTACATCGAAAACATGCATGAGAAACCCAGAAGATGGTACACCGTGTGATGGGGAAAGGTTTCTAAAACGCACCTCATTTCTCATCTCCTTGTGCTCGGGTTCGCCATTCCAGCCACTTTACTAGCAATCTCCCTACTTGGAGCATCAGCACCTTTAACCTCCTGTTCCGTACAGGTTGCAATTTGTCCTGAGGATGAACGGGAAGACGGGGAACCAATGAGAGACTAGCTCTTGGTTTTGGGACAGGCACAGGTCACTCTATTTTCCCATCAGGAAGAAGAATTAACCACAGGCTCAGCCTGCCCCCCGGAACCAGAACAGGGCCTGAAGCCATCCGGTGCTTTTGCGGCCGGCTCCCAAAAAAGCGACTTGTAAAATGGAGCTTCAGGGCACTGCAATTCACAAACCTGCAGAGTGATAAATGATAACTCTCGTCCACAAATATATTGAGGGAAGGCAAAGAAGAGGATTTGAAATCAAGGCAGAATTGCAGGAAACAGATTTCAGGAGGTAGATTCGAATCGCCTTTAAAGCACATGAAAAGCGGCAAAACGTTGACAATGATGCCCTTGGCCAAAAAGGGCGTATGCGTTTTTTCCTGAATATATTCAGGAAAAAACGCATACGCCCTTTTTGGCCAACCAAGCAACCTGGAAAGGCAAATCAGCGCTACAAAGAAGTCTCGCTTCCCATCGGTCAAAAGGGCCATGCTGAAAAAAGTGTCAAAACCAGAAATGCAGGACAGGCCATGGAGAAATGGGAGCCTTGCTACACTGATGGGCGGGATGTACATTGCCAACAGCCACTCTGGAGAAGTGTACGGTGTGTCCTGAAACATCTCAAAAACACAGCTTAGAGAGCATAGGGCACTTCCATGCATGGGGTGATAAAGTGGGAAAATTGAAAATCAGCAAGACACAAGCACCCCAAAGTTTAGGGCTGCTCTGTTGACAAGGACCTCCACTTCCTTCCACCTTAAATATCCCAGGAAAGCGAAAAATGGATACAAAAGTTGTGGTCCTTATGTACAATGGAATATCACTCAGCCATGAAATCAATGTCATAAGGCTAGTAGCAGCATGATGAGTGGATTTAGGTAAGACGATTCTAAGTGAAATAAGTCACACAGAAAAGGACACTTCTCATAAGGTGTCACTTATAGAGGGAATGTAAAAACCGTTACGCTTGAACTGAATTACAAAACAGAACAGAGTCACACATGCAGAAAACACACTATGGCTGCTTAACGGGAAAGGTGAGGTGGGGTGATACATAAAACAAGAGTTTCAAATTAGCTCAGATACCGTTCCATAAACCCAATATGTAATAGACAAGACCTACTCCTTGCTCAGAGAACTGGACTCAACACGCCCGATTCACCGCACAAGAATATATCTGACTAGTAATAATCTTAAAACCTATGTATTGATATCTCTCTGTTAGTGTGTCAAGTGGGTGTAAAGCGGCCTAAACACAGCCGTGAAAAGCAGCTAAACCCCATTATAAAAATAAATTACTTTTAAAAACCCATGAAACAAAGACAGGGAAAGAGAGAGAAATTCTTACACAATTCGTTCAGGGGCTGTGATGCAACCTGGATTGACCATATCTAGACCCACAGCTGGATGAGACATAAGGGTGGACACTCTTGGGGCTGAGAGGTTTGGTGAGGTTGGGTGAGCAAACGCAGACCCTTTAAAGTAATACTGCGTGCTACCCATCGCATGGGTCCCAAATCTCCAGGTTCAAGGGCATCTTCCTACATCGAAAACATGCATGAGAAACCCAGAAGATGGTACACCGTGTGATGGGGAAAGGTTTCTAAAACGCACCTCATTTCTCATCTCCTTGTGCTCGGGTTCGCCATTCCAGCCACTTTACTAGCAATCTCCCTACTTGGAGCATCAGCACCTTTAACCTCCTGTTCCATACAGGTTGCAATTTGTCCTGAGGATGAACGGGAAGACGGGGAACCAATGAGAGACTAGCTCTTGGTTTTGGGACAGGCACAGGTCACTCTATTTTCCCATCAGGAAGAAGAATTAACCACAGGCTCAGCCTGCCCCCCGGAACCAGAACAGGGCCTGAAGCCATCCGGCGCTTTTGCGGCCGGCTCCCAAAAAAGCGACTTGTAAAATGGAGCTTCAGGGCACTGCAATTCACAAACCTGCAGAGTGATAAATGATAACTCTCGTCCACAAATATATTGAGGGAAGGCAAAGAAGAGGATTTGAAATCAAGGCAGAATTGCAGGAAACAGATTTCAGGAGGTAGATTCGAATCGCCTTTAAAGCACATGAAAAGCGGCAAAACGTTGACAATGATGCCCTTGGCCAAAAAGGGCGTATGCGTTTTTTCCTGAATATATTCAGGAAAAAACGCATACGCCCTTTTTGGCCAACCAAGCAACCTGGAAAGGCAAATCAGCGCTACAAAGAAGTCTCGCTTCCCATCGGTCAAAAGGGCCATGCTGAAAAAAGTGTCAAAACCAGAAATGCAGGACAGGCCATGGAGAAATGGGAGCCTTGCTACACTGATGGGCGGGATGTACATTGCCAACAGCCACTCTGGAGAAGTGTACGGTGTGTCCTGAAACATCTAAAAAACACAGCTTAGAGAGCATAGGGCACTTCCACGCATGGGGGGATAAAGTGGGAAAATTGAAAATCAGCAAGACACAAGCACCCCAAAGTTTAGGGCTGCTCTGTTGACAAGGACCTCCACTTCCTTCCACCTTAAATATCCCAGGAAAGCGAAAAATGGATAAAAAAGTTGTGGTCCTTATGTACAATGGAATATCACTCAGCCATGAAATCAATGTCATAAGGCTAGTAGCAGCATGATGAGTGGATTTAGGTAAGACGATTCTAAGTGAAATAAGTCACACAGAAAAGGACACTTCTCATAAGGTGTCACTTATAGAGGGAATGTAAAAACCGTTACACTTGAACTGAATTACAAAACAGAACAGAGTCACACATGCAGAAAACACACTATGGCTGCTTAACGGGAAAGGTGAGGTGGGGTGATACATAAAACAAGAGTTTCAAATTAGCTCAGATACCGTTCCATAAACCCAATATGTAATAGACAAGACCTACTCCTTGCTCAGAGAACTGGACTCAAAACGCCCGATTCACCGCACAAGAATATATCTGACTAGTAATAATCTTAAAACCTATGTATTGATATCTCTCTGTTAGTGTGTCAAGTGGGTGTAAAGCGGCCTAAACACAGCCGTGAAAAGCAGCTAAACCCCATTATAAAAATAAATTACTTTAAAAAACCCATGAAACAAAGACAGGGAAAGAGAGAGAAATTCTTACACAATTCGTTCAGGGGCTGTGATGCAACCTGGATTGACCATATCTAGACCCACAGCTGGATGAGACATAAGGGTGGACACTCTTGGGGCTGAGAGGTTTGGTGAGGTTGCGTGAGCGAACGCAGACCCTTTAAAGTAATACTGCGTGCTACCCATCGCATGGGTCCCAAATCTCCAGGTTCAAGGGCATCTTCCTACATCAAAAACATGCATGAGAAACCCAGAAGATGGTACACCGTGTGATGGGGAACGGTTTCTAAAACGCACCTCATTTCTCATCTCCTTGTGCTCGGGTTCGCCATTCCAGCCACTTTACTAGCAATCTCCCTACTTGGAGCATCAGCACCTTTAACCTCCTGTTCCGAACAGGTTGCAATTTGTCCTGAGGATGAACGGGAAGACGGGGAACCAATGAGAGACTAGCTCTTGGTGTTGGGACAGGCACAGGTCACTCTATTTTCCCATCAGGAAGAAGAATTAACCACAGGCTCAGCCTGCCCCCCGGAACCAGAACAGGGCCTGAGGCCATCCGGCGCTTTTGCGGCCGGCTCCCAAAAAAGCAACTTGTAAAATGGAGCTTCAGGGCACTGCAATTCACAAACCTGCAGAGTGATAAATGATAACTCTCGTCCACAAATATATTGAGGGAAGGCAAAGAAGAGGATTTGAAATCAAGGCAGAATTGCAGGAAACAGATTTCAGGAGGTAGATTCGAATCGCCTTTAAAGCACATGAAAAGCGGCAAAACGTTGACAATGATGCCCTTGGCCAAAAAGGGCGTATGCGTTTTTTCCTGAATATATTCAGGAAAAAACGCATACGCCCTTTTTGGCCAACCAAGCAACCTGGAAAGGCAAATCAGCGCTACAAAGAAGTCTCGCTTCCCATCGGTCAAAAGGGCCATGCTGAAAAAAGTGTCAAAACCAGAAATGCAGGACAGGCCATGGAGAAACGGGAGCCTTGCTACACTGATGGGCGGGATGTACATTGCCAACAGCCACTCTGGAGAAGTGTACGGTGTGTCCTGAAACATCTCAAAAACACAGCTTAGAGAGCATAGGGCACTTCCACGCATGGGGTGATAAAGTGGGAAAATTGAAAATCAGCAAGACACAAGCACCCCAAAGTTTAGGGCTGCTCTGTTGACAAGGACCTCCACTTCCTTCCACCTTAAATATCCCAGGAAAGCGAAAAATGGATACAAAAGTTGTGGTCCTTATGTACAATGGAATATCACTCAGCCATGAAATCAATGTCATAAGGCTAGTAGCAGCATGATGAGTGGATTTAGGTAAGACGATTCTAAGTGAAATAAGTCACACAGAAAAGGACACTTCTCATAAGGTGTCACTTATAGAGGGAATGTAAAAACCGTTACACTTGAACTGAATTACAAAACAGAACAGAGTCACACATGCAGAAAACACACTATGGCTGCTTAACGGGAAAGGTGAGGTGGGGTGATACATAAAACAAGAGTTTCAAATTAGCTCAGATACCGTTCCATAAACCCAATATGTAATAGACAACACCTACTCCTTGCTCAGAGAACTGGACTCAACACGCCCGATTCACCGCACAAGAATATATCTGACTAGTAATAATCTTAAAACCTATGTATTGATATCTCTCTGTTAGTGTGTCAAGTGGGTGTAAAGCGGCCTAAACACAGCCGTGAAAAGCAGCTAAACCCCATTATAAAAATAAATTACTTTTAAAAACCCATGAAACAAAGACAGGGAAAGAGAGAGAAATTCTTACACAATTCGTTCAGGGGCTGTGATGCAACCTGGATTGACCATATCTAGACCCACAGCTGGATGAGACATAAGGGTGGACACTCTTGGGGCTGAGAGGTTTGGTGAGGTTGGGTGAGCAAACGCAGACCCTTTAAAGTAATACTGCGTGCTACCCATCGCATGGGTCCCAAATCTCCAGGTTCAAGGGCATCTTCCTACATCGAAAACATGCATGAGAAACCCAGAAGATGGTACACCGTGTGATGGGGAAAGGTTTCTAAAACGCACCTCATTTCTCATCTCCTTGTGCTCGGGTTCGCCATTCCAGCCACTTTACTAGCAATCTCCCTACTTGGAGCATCAGCACCTTTAACCTCCTGTTCCGTACAGGTTGCAATTTGTCCTGAGGATGAACGGGAAGACGGGGAACCAATGAGAGACTAGCTCTTGGTGTTGGGACAGGCACAGGTCACTCTATTTTCCCATCAGGAAGAAGAATTAACCACAGGCTCAGCCTGCCCCCCGGAACCAGAACAGGGCCTGAAGCCATCCGGCGCTTTTGCGGCCGGCTCCCAAAAAAGCGACTTGTAAAATGGAGCTTCAGGGCACTGCAATTCACAAACCTGCAGAGTTATAAATGATAACTCTCGTCCACAAATATATTGAGGGAAGGCAAAGAAGAGGATTTGAAATCAAGGCAGAATTGCAGGAAACAGATTTCAGGAGGTAGATTCGAATCGCCTTTAAAGCACATGAAAAGCGGCAAAACGTTGACAATGATGCCCTTGGCCAAAAAGGGCGTATGCGTTTTTTCCTGAATATATTCAGGAAAAAACGCATACGCCCTTTTTGGCCAACCAAGCAACCTGGAAAGGCAAATCAGCGCTACAAAGAAGTCTCGCTTCCCATCGGTCAAAAGGGCCATGCTGAAAAAAGTGTCAAAACCAGAAATGCAGGACAGGCCATGGAGAAATGGGAGCCTTGCTACACTGATGGGCGGGATGTACATTGCCAACAGCCACTCTGGAGAAGTGTACGGTGTGTCCTGAAACATCTAAAAAACACAGCTTAGAGAGCATAGGGCACTTCCACGCATGGGGGGATAAAGCGAGAAAATTGAAAATCAGCAAGACACAAGCACCCCAAAGTTTAGGGCTGCTCTGTTGACAAGGACCTCCACTTCCTTCCACCTTAAATATCCCAGGAAAGCTAAAAATGGATACAAAAGTTGTGGTCCTTATGTACAATGGAATATCACTCAGCCATGAAATCAATGTCAAAAGGCTAGTAGCAGCATGATGAGTGGATTTAGGTAAGACGATTCTAAGTGAAATAAGTCACACAGAAAAGGAGACTTCTCATAAGGTGTCACTTATAGAGGGAATGTAAAAACCGTTACACTTGAACTGAATTACAAAACAGAACAGAGTCACACATGCAGAAAACACACTATGGCTGCTTAACGGGAAAGGTGAGGTGGGGTGATACATAAAACAAGAGTTTCAAATTAGCTCAGATACCGTTCCATAAACCCAATATGGAATAGACAAGACCTACTCCTTGCTCAGAGAACTGGACTCAACACGCCCGATTCACCGCACAAGAATATATCTGACTAGTAATAATCTTAAAACCTATGTATTGATATCTCTCTGTTAGTGTGTCAAGTGGGTGTAAAGCGGCCTAAACACAGCCGTGAAAAGCAGCTAAACCCCATTATAAAAATAAATTACTTTTAAAAACCCATGAAACAAAGACAGGGAAAGAGAGAGAAATTCTTACACAATTCGTTCAGGGGCTGTGATGCAACCTGGATTGACCATATCTAGACCCACAGCTGGATGAGACATAAGGGTGGACACTCTTGGGGCTGAGAGGTTTGGTGAGGTTGGGTGAGCAAACGCAGACCCTTTAAAGTAATACTGCGTGCTACCCATCGCATGGGTCCCAAATCTCCAGGTTCAAGGGCATCTTCCTACATCGAAAACATGCATGAGAAACCCAGAAGATGGTACACCGTGTGATGGGGAAAGGTTTCTAAAACGCACCTCATTTCTCATCTCCTTGTGGTCGGGTTCGCCATTCCAGCCACTTTACTAGAAATCTCCCTACTTGGAGCATCAGCACCTTTAACCTCCTGTTCCGTACAGGTTGCAAATTGTCCTGAGGATGAACGGGAAGACGGGGAACCAATGAGAGACTAGCTCTTGGTGTTGGGACAGGCACAGGTCACTCTATTTTCCCATCAGGAAGAAGAATTAACCACAGGCTCAGCCTGCCCCCCGGAACCAGAACAGGGCCTGAAGCCATCCTGCGCTTTTGCGGCCGGCTCCCAAAAAAGCGACTTGTAAAATGGAGCTTCAGGGCACTGCAATTCACAAACCTGCAGAGTTATAAATGATAACTCTCGTCCACAAATATATTGAGGGAAGGCAAAGAAGAGGATTAGAAATCAAGGCAGAATTGCAGGAAACAGATTTCAGGAGGTAGATTCGAATCGCCTTTAAAGCACATGAAAAGCGGCAAAACGTTGACAATCATGCCCTTGGCCAAAAGGGCGTATGCGTTTTTTCCTGAATATATTCAGGAAAAAACGCATACGCCCTTTTTGGCCAACCAAGCAACCTGGAAAGGCAAATCAGCGCTACAAAGAAGGCTCGCTTCCCATCGGTCAAAAGGGCCATGCTGAAAAAAGTGTCAAAACCAGAAATGCAGGACAGGCCATGGAGAAATGGGAGCCTTGCTACACTGATGGGCGGGATGTACATTGCCAACAGCCACTCTGGAGAAGTGTACGGTGTGTCCTGAAACATCTAAAAAACACAGCTTAGAGAGCATAGGGCACTTCCACGCATGGGGGAATAAAGCGGGAAAATTGAAAATCAGCAAGACACAAGCACCCCAAAGTTTAGGGCTGCTCTGTTGACAAGGACCTCCACTTCCTTCCACCTTAAATATCCCAGGAAAGCGAAAAATGGATACAAAAGTTGTGGTCCTTATGTACAATGGAATATCACTCAGCCATGAAATCAATGTCATAAGGCTAGTAGCAGCATGATGAGTGGATTTAGGTAAGACGATTCTAAGTGAAATAAGTCACACAGAAAAGGAGACTTCTCATAAGGTGTCACTTATAGAGGGAATGTAAAAACCGTTACACTTGAACTGAATTACAAAACAGAACAGAGTCACACATGCAGAAAACACACTATGGCTGCTTAACGGGAAAGGTGAGGTGGGGTGATACATAAAACAAGAGTTTCAAATTAGCTCAGATACCGTTCCATAAACCCAATATGTAATAGACAAGACCTACTCCTTGCTCAGAGAACTGGACTCAACACGCCCGATTCACCGCACAAGAATATATCTGACTAGTAATAATCTTAAAACCTATGTATTGATATCTCTCTGTTAGTGTGTCAAGTGGGTGTAAAGCGGTCTAAACATAGCCGTGAAAAGCAGCTAAACCCCATTATAAAAATAAATTACTTTTAAAAACCCATGAAACAAAGACAGGGAAAGAGAGAGAAATTCTTACACAATTCGTTCAGGGGCTGTGATGCAACCTGGATTGACCATATCTAGACCCACAGCTGGATGAGACATAAGGGTGGACACTCTTGCGGCTGAGAGGTTTGGTGAGGTTGGGTGAGCAAACGCAGACCCTTTAAAGTAATACTGCGTGCTACCCATCGCATGGGTCCCAAATCTCCAGGTTCAAGGGCATCTTCCTACATCGAAAACATGCATGAGAAACCCAGAAGATGGTACACCGTGTGATGGGGAAAGGTTTCTAAAACGCACCTCATTTCTCATCTCCTTGTGCTCGGGTTCGCCATTCCAGCCACTTTACTAGCAATCTCCCTACTTGGAGCATCAGCACCTTTAACCTCCTGTTCCGTACAGGTTGCAATTTGTCCTGAGGATGAACGGGAAGACGGGAACCAATGAGAGACTAGCTCTTGGTGTTGGGACAGGCACAGGTCACTCTATTTTCCCATCAGGAAGAAGAATTAACCACAGGCTCAGCCTGCCCCCCGGAACCAGAACAGGGCCTGAAGCCATCCGGCGCTTTTGCGGCCGGCTCCCAAAAAAGCGACTTGTAAAATGGAGCTTCAGGGCACTGCAATTCACAAACCTGCAGAGTTATAAATGATAACTCTCGTCCACAAATATATTGAGGGAAGGCAAAGAAGAGGATTTGAAATCAAGGCAGAATTGCAGGAAACAGATTTCAGGAGGTAGATACGAATCGCCTTTAAAGCACATGAAAAGCGGCAAAACGTTGACAATGATGCCCTTGGCCAAAAAGGGCGTATGCGTTTTTTCCTGAATATATTCAGGAAAAAACGCATACGCCCTTTTTGGCCAACCAAGCCACCTGGAAAGGCAAATCAGCGCTACAAAGAAGTCTCGCTTCCCATCGGTCAAAAGGGCCATGCTGAAAAAAGTGTCAAAACCAGAAATGCAGGACAGGCCATGGAGAAATGGGAGCCTTGCTACACTGATGGGCGGGATGTACATTGCCAACAGCCACTCTGGAGAAGTGTACGGTGTGTCCTGAAACATCTAAAAAACACAGCTTAGAGAGCATAGGGCACTTCCACGCATGGGGGGATAAAGCGAGAAAATTGAAAATCAGCAAGACACAAGCACCCCAAAGTTTAGGGCTGCTCTGTTGACAAGGACCTCCACTTCCTTCCACCTTAAATATCCCAGGAAAGCTAAAAATGGATACAAAAGTTGTGGTCCTTATGTACAAAGGAATATCACTCAGCCATGAAATCAATGTCAAAAGGCTAGTAGCAGCATGATGAGTGGATTTAGGTAAGACGATTCTAAGTGAAATAAGTCACACAGAAAAGGACACTTCTCATAAGGTGTCACTTATAGAGGGAATGTAAAAACCGTTACACTTGAACTGAATTACAAAACAGAACAGAGTCACACATGCAGAAAACACACTATGGCTGCTTAACGGGAAAGGTGAGGTGGGGTGATACATAAAACAAGAGTTTCAAATTAGCTCAGATACCGTTCCATAAACCCAATATGTAATAGACAAGACCTACTCCTTGCTCAGAGAACTGGACTCAACACGCCCGATTCACCGCACAAGAATATATCTGACTAGTAATAATCTTAAAACCTATGTATTGATATCTCTCTGTTAGTGTGTCAAGTGGGTGTAAAGCGGCCTAAACACAGCCGTGAAAAGCAGCTAAACCCCATTATAAAAATAAATTACTTTTAAAAACCCATGAAACAAAGACAGGGAAAGAGAGAGAAATTCTTACACAATTCGTTCAGGGGCTGTGATGCAACCTGGATTGACCATATCTAGACCCACAGCTGGATGAGACATAAGGGTGGACACTCTTGGGGCTGAGAGGTTTGGTGAGGTTGGGTGAGCAAACGCAGACCCTTTAAAGTAATACTGCGTGCTACCCATCGCATGGGTCCCAAATCTCCAGGTTCAAGGGCATCTTCCTACATCGAAAACATGCATGAGAAACCCAGAAGATGGTACACCGTGTGATGGGGAAAGGTTTCTAAAACGCACCTCATTTCTCATCTCCTTGTGGTCGGGTTCGCCATTCCAGCCACTTTACTAGAAATCTCCCTACTTGGAGCATCAGCACCTTTAACCTCCTGTTCCGTACAGGTTGCAAATTGTCCTGAGGATGAACGGGAAGACGGGGAACCAATGAGAGACTAGCTCTTGGTGTTGGGACAGGCACAGGTCACTCTATTTTCCCATCAGGAAGAAGAATTAACCACAGGCTCAGCCTGCCCCCCGGAACCAGAACAGGGCCTGAAGCCATCCTGCGCTTTTGCGGCCGGCTCCCAAAAAAGCGACTTGTAAAATGGAGCTTCAGGGCACTGCAATTCACAAACCTGCAGAGTTATAAATGATAACTCTCGTCCACAAATATATTGAGGGAAGGCAAAGAAGAGGATTAGAAATCAAGGCAGAATTGCAGGAAACAGATTTCAGGAGGTAGATTCGAATCGCCT
Organism: Balaenoptera physalus; assembly: GCF_965194825.1. NCBI lineage: Eukaryota > Metazoa > Chordata > Mammalia > Artiodactyla > Balaenopteridae > Balaenoptera > Balaenoptera physalus. The sequence goes on from NW_028126474.1 coordinate 801,093, forward strand.
TTAAAGCACATGAAAAGCGGCAAAACGTTGACAATCATGCCCTTGGCCAAAAGGGCGTATGCGTTTTTTCCTGAATATATTCAGGAAAAAACGCATACGCCCTTTTTGGCCAACCAAGCAACCTGGAAAGGCAAATCAGCGCTACAAAGAAGGCTCGCTTCCCATCGGTCAAAAGGGCCATGCTGAAAAAAGTGTCAAAACCAGAAATGCAGGACAGGCCATGGAGAAATGGGAGCCTTGCTACACTGATGGGCGGGATGTACATTGCCAACAGCCACTCTGGAGAAGTGTACGGTGTGTCCTGAAACATCTAAAAAACACAGCTTAGAGAGCATAGGGCACTTCCACGCATGGGGGAATAAAGCGGGAAAATTGAAAATCAGCAAGACACAAGCACCCCAAAGTTTAGGGCTGCTCTGTTGACAAGGACCTCCACTTCCTTCCACCTTAAATATCCCAGGAAAGCGAAAAATGGATACAAAAGTTGTGGTCCTTATGTACAATGGAATATCACTCAGCCATGAAATCAATGTCATAAGGCTAGTAGCAGCATGATGAGTGGATTTAGGTAAGACGATTCTAAGTGAAATAAGTCACACAGAAAAGGAGACTTCTCATAAGGTGTCACTTATAGAGGGAATGTAAAAACCGTTACACTTGAACTGAATTACAAAACAGAACAGAGTCACACATGCAGAAAACACACTATGGCTGCTTAACGGGAAAGGTGAGGTGGGGTGATACATAAAACAAGAGTTTCAAATTAGCTCAGATACCGTTCCATAAACCCAATATGTAATAGACAAGACCTACTCCTTGCTCAGAGAACTGGACTCAACACGCCCGATTCACCGCACAAGAATATATCTGACTAGTAATAATCTTAAAACCTATGTATTGATATCTCTCTGTTAGTGTGTCAAGTGGGTGTAAAGCGGTCTAAACATAGCCGTGAAAAGCAGCTAAACCCCATTATAAAAATAAATTACTTTTAAAAACCCATGAAACAAAGACAGGGAAAGAGAGAGAAATTCTTACACAATTCGTTCAGGGGCTGTGATGCAACCTGGATTGACCATATCTAGACCCACAGCTGGATGAGACATAAGGGTGGACACTCTTGCGGCTGAGAGGTTTGGTGAGGTTGGGTGAGCAAACGCAGACCCTTTAAAGTAATACTGCGTGCTACCCATCGCATGGGTCCCAAATCTCCAGGTTCAAGGGCATCTTCCTACATCGAAAACATGCATGAGAAACCCAGAAGATGGTACACCGTGTGATGGGGAAAGGTTTCTAAAACGCACCTCATTTCTCATCTCCTTGTGCTCGGGTTCGCCATTCCAGCCACTTTACTAGCAATCTCCCTACTTGGAGCATCAGCACCTTTAACCTCCTGTTCCGTACAGGTTGCAATTTGTCCTGAGGATGAACGGGAAGACGGGAACCAATGAGAGACTAGCTCTTGGTGTTGGGACAGGCACAGGTCACTCTATTTTCCCATCAGGAAGAAGAATTAACCACAGGCTCAGCCTGCCCCCCGGAACCAGAACAGGGCCTGAAGCCATCCGGCGCTTTTGCGGCCGGCTCCCAAAAAAGCGACTTGTAAAATGGAGCTTCAGGGCACTGCAATTCACAAACCTGCAGAGTTATAAATGATAACTCTCGTCCACAAATATATTGAGGGAAGGCAAAGAAGAGGATTTGAAATCAAGGCAGAATTGCAGGAAACAGATTTCAGGAGGTAGATACGAATCGCCTTTAAAGCACATGAAAAGCGGCAAAACGTTGACAATGATGCCCTTGGCCAAAAAGGGCGTATGCGTTTTTTCCTGAATATATTCAGGAAAAAACGCATACGCCCTTTTTGGCCAACCAAGCCACCTGGAAAGGCAAATCAGCGCTACAAAGAAGTCTCGCTTCCCATCGGTCAAAAGGGCCATGCTGAAAAAAGTGTCAAAACCAGAAATGCAGGACAGGCCATGGAGAAATGGGAGCCTTGCTACACTGATGGGCGGGATGTACATTGCCAACAGCCACTCTGGAGAAGTGTACGGTGTGTCCTGAAACATCTAAAAAACACAGCTTAGAGAGCATAGGGCACTTCCACGCATGGGGGGATAAAGCGAGAAAATTGAAAATCAGCAAGACACAAGCACCCCAAAGTTTAGGGCTGCTCTGTTGACAAGGACCTCCACTTCCTTCCACCTTAAATATCCCAGGAAAGCTAAAAATGGATACAAAAGTTGTGGTCCTTATGTACAAAGGAATATCACTCAGCCATGAAATCAATGTCAAAAGGCTAGTAGCAGCATGATGAGTGGATTTAGGTAAGACGATTCTAAGTGAAATAAGTCACACAGAAAAGGACACTTCTCATAAGGTGTCACTTATAGAGGGAATGTAAAAACCGTTACACTTGAACTGAATTACAAAACAGAACAGAGTCACACATGCAGAAAACACACTATGGCTGCTTAACGGGAAAGGTGAGGTGGGGTGATACATAAAACAAGAGTTTCAAATTAGCTCAGATACCGTTCCATAAACCCAATATGTAATAGACAAGACCTACTCCTTGCTCAGAGAACTGGACTCAACACGCCCGATTCACCGCACAAGAATATATCTGACTAGTAATAATCTTAAAACCTATGTATTGATATCTCTCTGTTAGTGTGTCAAGTGGGTGTAAAGCGGCCTAAACACAGCCGTGAAAAGCAGCTAAACCCCATTATAAAAATAAATTACTTTTAAAAACCCATGAAACAAAGACAGGGAAAGAGAGAGAAATTCTTACACAATTCGTTCAGGGGCTGTGATGCAACCTGGATTGACCATATCTAGACCCACAGCTGGATGAGACATAAGGGTGGACACTCTTGGGGCTGAGAGGTTTGGTGAGGTTGGGTGAGCAAACGCAGACCCTTTAAAGTAATACTGCGTGCTACCCATCGCATGGGTCCCAAATCTCCAGGTTCAAGGGCATCTTCCTACATCGAAAACATGCATGAGAAACCCAGAAGATGGTACACCGTGTGATGGGGAAAGGTTTCTAAAACGCACCTCATTTCTCATCTCCTTGTGCTCGGGTTCGCCATTCCAGCCACTTTACTAGCAATCTCCCTACTTGGAGCATCAGCACCTTTAACCTCCTGTTCCGTACACGTTGCAAATTGTCCTGAGGATGAACGGGAAGACGGGGAACCAATGAGAGACTAGCTCTTGGTGTTGGGACAGGCACAGGTCACTCTATTTTCCCATCAGGAAGAAGAATTAACCACAGGCTCAGCCTGCCCCCCGGAACCAGAACAGGGCCTGAAGCCATCCTGCGCTTTTGCGGCCGGCTCCCAAAAAAGCGACTTGTAAAATGGAGCTTCAGGGCACTGCAATTCACAAACCTGCAGAGTTATAAATGATAACTCTCGTCCACAAATATATTGAGGGAAGGCAAAGAAGAGGATTAGAAATCAAGGCAGAATTGCAGGAAACAGATTTCAGGAGGTAGATTCGAATCGCCTTTAAAGCACATGAAAAGCGGCAAAACGTTGACAATCATGCCCTTGGCCAAAAGGGCGTATGCGTTTTTTCCTGAATATATTCAGGAAAAAACGCATACGCCCTTTTTGGCCAACCAAGCCACCTGGAAAGGCAAATCAGCGCTACAAAGAAGTCTCGCTTCCCATCGGTCAAAAGGGCCATGCTGAAAAAAGTGTCAAAACCAGAAATGCAGGACAGGCCATGGAGAAATGGGAGCCTTGCTACACTGATGGGCGGGATGTACATTGCCAACAGCCACTCTGGAGAAGTGTACGGTGTGTCCTGAAACATCTAAAAAACACAGCTTAGAGAGCATAGGGCACTTCCACGCATGGGGGGATAAAGCGAGAAAATTGAAAATCAGCAAGACACAAGCACCCCAAAGTTTAGGGCTGCTCTGTTGACAAGGACCTCCACTTCCTTCCACCTTAAATATCCCAGGAAAGCTAAAAATGGATACAAAAGTTGTGGTCCTTATGTACAATGGAATATCACTCAGCCATGAAATCAATGTCAAAAGGCTAGTAGCAGCATGATGAGTGGATTTAGGTAAGACGATTCTAAGTGAAATAAGTCACACAGAAAAGGAGACTTCTCATAAGGTGTCACTTATAGAGGGAATGTAAAAACCGTTACACTTGAACTGAATTACAAAACAGAACAGAGTCACACATGCAGAAAACACACTATGGCTGCTTAACGGGAAAGGTGAGGTGGGGTGATACATAAAACAAGAGTTTCAAATTAGCTCAGATACCGTTCCATAAACCCAATATGGAATAGACAAGACCTACTCCTTGCTCAGAGAACTGGACTCAACACGCCCGATTCACCGCACAAGAATATATCTGACTAGTAATAATCTTAAAACCTATGTATTGATATCTCCCTGTTAGTGTGTCAAGTGGGTGTAAAGCGGCCTAAACACAGCCGTGAAAAGCAGCTAAACCCCATTATAAAAATAAATTACTTTTAAAAACCCATGAAACAAAGACAGGGAAAGAGAGACAAATTCTTACACAATTCGTTCAGGGCCTGTGATGCAACCTGGATTGACCATATCTAGACCCACAGCTGGATGAGACATAAGGGTGGACACTCTTGGGGCTGAGAGGTTTGTTGAGGTTGGGTGAGCAAACGCAGACCCTTTAAAGTAATACTGCGTGCTACCCATCGCATGGGTCCCAAATCTCCAGGTTCAAGGGCATCTTCCTACATCGAAAACATGCATGAGAAACCCAGAAGATGGTACACCGTGTGATGGGGAACGGTTTCTAAAACGCACCTCATTTCTCATCTCCTTGTGGTCGGGTTCGCCATTCCAGCCACTTTACTAGCAATCTCCCTACTTGGAGCATCAGCACCTTTAACCTCCTGTTCCGTACAGGTTGCAATTTGTCCTGAGGATGAACGGGAAGACGGGGAACCAATGAGAGACTAGCTCTTGGTGTTGGGACAGGCACAGGTCACTCTATTTTCCCATCAGGAAGAAGAATTAACCACAGGCTCAGCCTGCCCCCCGGAACCAGAACAGGGCCTGAAGCCATCCGGCGCTTTTGCGGCCGGCTCCCAAAAAAGCGACTTGTAAAATGGAGCTTCAGGGCCCTGCAATTCACAAACCTGCAGAGTGATAAATGATAACTCTCGTCCACAAATATATTGAGGGAAGGCAAAGAAGAGGATTTGAAATCAAGGCAGAATTGCAGGAAACAGATTTCAGGAGGTAGATTCGAATCACCTTTAAAGCACATGAAAAGCGGCAAAACGTTGACAATGATGCCCTTGGCCAAAAAGGGCGTATGCGTTTTTTCCTGAATATATTCAGGAAAAAACGCATACGCCCTTTTTGGCCAACCAAGCAACCTGGAAAGGCAAATCAGCGCTACAAAGAAGGCTCGCTTCCCATCGGTCAAAAGGGCCATGCTGAAAAAAGTGTCAAAACCAGAAATGCAGGACAGGCCATGGAGAAATGGGAGCCTTGCTACACTGATGGGCGGGATGTACATTGCCAATAGCCACTCTGGAGAAGTGTACGGTGTGTCCTGAAACATCTAAAAAACACAGCTTAGAGAGCATAGGGCACTTCCACGCATGGGGGGATAAAGCGGGAAAATTGAAAATCAGCAAGACACAAGCACCCCAAAGTTTAGGGCTGCTCTGTTGACAAGGACCTCCACTTCCTTCCACCTTAAATATCCCAGGAAAGCTAAAAATGGATACAAAAGTTGTGGTCCTTATGTACAATGGAATATCACTCAGCCATGAAATCAATGTCAAAAGGCTAGTAGCAGCATGATGAGTGGATTTAGGTAAGACGATTCTAAGTGAAATAAGTCACACAGAAAAGGAGACTTCTCATAAGGTGTCACTTATAGAGGGAATGTAAAAACCGTTACACTTGAACTGAATTACAAAACAGAACAGAGTCACACATGCAGAAAACACACTATGGCTGCTTAACGGGAAAGGTGAGGTGGGGTGATACATAAAACAAGAGTTTCAAATTAGCTCAGATACCGTTCCATAAACCCAATATGGAATAGACAAGACCTACTCCTTGCTCAGAGAACTGGACTCAACACGCCCGATTCACCGCACAAGAATATATCTGACTAGTAATAATCTTAAAACCTATGTATTGATATCTCTCTGTTAGTGTGTCAAGTGGGTGTAAAGCGGCCTAAACACAGCCGTGAAAAGCAGCTAAACCCCATTATAAAAATAAATTACTTTTAAAAACCCATGAAACAAAGACAGGGAAAGAGAGAGAAATTCTTACACAATTCGTTCAGGGGCTGTGATGCAACCTGGATTGACCATATCTAGACCCACAGCTGGATGAGACATAAGGGTGGACACTCTTGGGGCTGAGAGGTTTGGTGAGGTTGGGTGAGCAAACGCAGACCCTTTAAAGTAATACTGCGTGCTACCCATCGCATGGGTCCCAAATCTCCAGGTTCAAGGGCATCTTCCTACATCGAAAACATGCATGAGAAACCCAGAAGATGGTACACCGTGTGATGGGGAACGGTTTCTACAACGCACCTCATTTCTCATCTCCTTGTGCTCGGGTTCGCCATTCCAGCCACTTTACTAGCAATCTCCCTACTTGGAGCATCAGCACCTTTAACCTCCTGTTCCGTACAGGTTGCAATTTGTCCTGAGGATGAACGGGAAGACGGGAACCAATGAGAGACTAGCTCTTGGTGTTGGGACAGGCACAGGTCACTCTATTTTCCCATCAGGAAGAAGAATTAACCACAGGCTCAGCCTGCCCCCCGGAACCAGAACAGGGCCTGAAGCCATCCTGCGCTTTTGCGGCCGGCTCCCAAAAAAGCGACTTGTAAAATGGAGCTTCAGGGCACTGCAATTCACAAACCTGCAGAGTGATAAATGATAACTCTCGTCCACAAATATATTGAGGGAAGGCAAAGAAGAGGATTTGAAATCAAGGCAGAATTGCAGGAAACAGATTTCAGGAGGTAGATTCGAATCGCCTTTAAAGCACATGAAAAGCGGCAAAACGTTGACAATGATGCCCTTGGCCAAAAAGGTCGTATGCGTTTTTTCCTGAATATATTCAGGAAAAAACGCATACGCCCTTTTTGGCCAACCAAGCAACCTGGAAAGGCAAATCAGCGCTACAAAGAAGGCTCGCTTCCCATCGGTCAAAAGGGCCATGCTGAAAAAAGTGTCAAAACCAGAAATGCAGGACAGGCCATGGAGAAATGGGAGCCTTGCTACACTGATGGGCGGGATGTACATTGCCAACAGCCACTCTGGAGAAGTGTACGGTGTGTCCTGAAACATCTAAAAAACACAGCTTAGAGAGCATAGGGCACTTCCACGCATGGGGGGATAAAGCGGGAAAATTGAAAATCAGCAAGACACAAGCACCCCAAAGTTTAGGGCTGCTCTGTTGACAAGGACCTCCACTTCCTTCCACCTTAAATATCCCAGGAAAGCTAAAAATGGATACAAAAGTTGTGGTCCTTATGTACAATGGAATATCACTCAGCCATGAAATCAATGTCAAAAGGCTAGTAGCAGCATGATGAGTGGATTTAGGTAAGACGATTCTAAGTGAAATAAGTCACACAGAAAAGGAGACTTCTCATAAGGTGTCACTTATAGAGGGAATGTAAAAACCGTTACACTTGAACTGAATTACAAAACAGAACAGAGTCACACATGCAGAAAACACACTATGGCTGCTTAACGGGAAAGGTGAGGTGGGGTGATACATAAAACAAGAGTTTCAAATTAGCTCAGATACCGTTCCATAAACCCAATATGGAATAGACAAGACCTACTCCTTGCTCAGAGAACTGGACTCAACACGCCCGATTCACCGCACAAGAATATATCTGACTAGTAATAATCTTAAAACCTATGTATTGATATCTCTCTGTTAGTGTGTCAAGTGGGTGTAAAGCGGCCTAAACATAGCCGTGAAAAGCAGCTAAACCCCATTATAAAAATAAATTACTTTTAAAAACCCATGAAACAAAGACAGGGAAAGAGAGAGAAATTCTTACACAATTCGTTCAGGGGCTGTGATGCAACCTGGATTGACCATATCTACACCCACAGCTGGATGAGACATAAGGGTGGACACTCTTGGGGCTGAGAGGTTTGGTGAGGTTGGGTGAGCAAACGCAGACCCTTTAAAGTAATACTGCGTGCTACCCATCGCATGGGTCCCAAATCTCCAGGTTCAAGGGCATCTTCCTACATCGAAAACATGCATGAGAAACCCAGAAGATGGTACACCGTGTGATGGGGAACGGTTTCTACAACGCACCTCATTTCTCATCTCCTTGTGCTCGGGTTCGCCATTCCAGCCACTTTACTAGCAATCTCCCTACTTGGAGCATCAGCACCTTTAACCTCCTGTTCCGTACAGGTTGCAATTTGTCCTGAGGATGAACGGGAAGACGGGAACCAATGAGAGACTAGCTCTTGGTGTTGGGACAGGCACAGGTCACTCTATTTTCCCATCAGGAAGAAGAATTAACCACAGGCTCAGCCTGCCCCCCGGAACCAGAACAGGGCCTGAAGCCATCCTGCGCTTTTGCGGCCGGCTCCCAAAAAAGCGACTTGTAAAATGGAGCTTCAGGGCACTGCAATTCACAAACCTGCAGAGTGATAAATGATAACTCTCGTCCACAAATATATTGAGGGAAGGCAAAGAAGAAGATTTGAAATCAAGGCAGAATTGCAGGAAACAGATTTCAGGAGGTAGATTCGAATCGCCTTTAAAGCACATGAAAAGCGGCAAAACGTTGACAATGATGCCCTTGGCCAAAAAGGGCGTATGCGTTTTTTCCTGAATATATTCAGGAAAAAACGCATACGCCCTTTTTGGCCAACCAAGCAACCTGGAAAGGCAAATCAGCGCTACAAAGAAGGCTCGCTTCCCATCGGTCAAAAGGGCCATGCTGAAAAAAGTGTCAAAACCAGAAATGCAGGACAGGCCATGGAGAAATGGGAGCCTTGCTACACTGATGGGCGGGATGTACATTGCCAACAGCCACTCTGGAGAAGTGTACGGTGTGTCCTGAAACATCTAAAAAACACAGCTTAGAGAGCATAGGGCACTTCCACGCATGGGGGGATAAAGCGGGAAAATTGAAAATCAGCAAGACACAAGCACCCCAAAGTTTAGGGCTGCTCTGTTGACAAGGACCTCCACTTCCTTCCACCTTAAATATCCCAGGAAAGCGAAAAATGGATACAAAAGTTGTGGTCCTTATGTACAATGGAATATCACTCAGCCATGAAATCAATGTCAAAAGGCTAGTAGCAGCATGATGAGTGGATTTAGGTAAGACGATTCTAAGTGAAATAAGTCACACAGAAAAGGAGACTTCTCATAAGGTGTCACTTATAGAGGGAATGTAAAAACCGTTACACTTGAACTGAATTACAAAACAGAACAGAGTCACACATGCAGAAAACACACTATGGCTGCTTAACGGGAAAGGTGAGGTGGGGTGATACATAAAACAAGAGTTTCAAATTAGCTCAGATACCGTTCCATAAACCCAATATGGAATAGACAAGACCTACTCCTTGCTCAGAGAACTGGACTCAACACGCCCGATTCACCGCACAAGAATATATCTGACTAGTAATAATCTTAAAACCTATGTATTGATATCTCTCTGTTAGTGTGTCAAGTGGGTGTAAAGCGGCCTAAACACAGCCGTGAAAAGCAGCTAAACCCCATTATAAAAATAAATTACTTTTAAAAACCCATGAAACAAAGACAGGGAAAGAGAGAGAAATTCTTACACAATTCGTTCAGGGGCTGTGATGCAACCTGGATTGACCATATCTAGACCCACAGCTGGATGAGACATAAGGGTGGACACTCTTGGGGCTGAGAGGTTTGGTGAGGTTGGGTGAGCAAACGCAGACCCTTTAAAGTAATACTGCGTGCTACCCATCGCATGGGTCCCAAATCTCCAGGTTCAAGGGCATCTTCCTACATCGAAAACATGCATGAGAAACCCAGAAGATGGTACACCGTGTGATGGGGAACGGTTTCTACAACGCACCTCATTTCTCATCTCCTTGTGCTCGGGTTCGCCATTCCAGCCACTTTACTAGCAATCTCCCTACTTGGAGCATCAGCACCTTTAACCTCCTGTTCCGTACAGGTTGCAATTTGTCCTGAGGATGAACGGGAAGACGGGAACCAATGAGAGACTAGCTCTTGGTGTTGGGACAGGCACAGGTCACTCTATTTTCCCATCAGGAAGAAGAATTAACCACAGGCTCAGCCTGCCCCCCGGAACCAGAACAGGGCCTGAAGCCATCCTGCGCTTTTGCGGCCGGCTCCCAAAAAAGCGACTTGTAAAATGGAGCTTCAGGGCACTGCAATTCACAAACCTGCAGAGTGATAAATGATAACTCTCGTCCACAAATATATTGAGGGAAGGCAAAGAAGAAGATTTGAAATCAAGGCAGAATTGCAGGAAACAGATTTCAGGAGGTAGATTCGAATCGCCTTTAAAGCACATGAAAAGCGGCAAAACGTTGACAATGATGCCCTTGGCCAAAAAGGGCGTATGCGTTTTTTCCTGAATATATTCAGGAAAAAACGCATACGCCCTTTTTGGCCAACCAAGCAACCTGGAAAGGCAAATCAGCGCTACAAAGAAGGCTCGCTTCCCATCGGTCAAAAGGGCCATGCTGAAAAAAGTGTCAAAACCAGAAATGCAGGACAGGCCATGGAGAAATGGGAGCCTTGCTACACTGATGGGCGGGATGTACATTGCCAACAGCCACTCTGGAGAAGTGTACGGTGTGTCCTGAAACATCTAAAAAACACAGCTTAGAGAGCATAGGGCACTTCCACGCATGGGGGGATAAAGCGGGAAAATTGAAAATCAGCAAGACACAAGCACCCCAAAGTTTAGGGCTGCTCTGTTGACAAGGACCTCCACTTCCTTCCACCTTAAATATCCCAGGAAAGCGAAAAATGGATACAAAAGTTGTGGTCCTTATGTACAATGGAATATCACTCAGCCATGAAATCAATGTCAAAAGGCTAGTAGCAGCATGATGAGTGGATTTAAGTAAGACGATTCTAAGTGAAATAAGTCACACAGAAAAGGAGACTTCTCATAAGGTGTCACTTATAGAGGGAATGTAAAAACCGTTACACTTGAACTGAATTACAAAACAGAACAGAGTCACACATGCAGAAAACACACTATGGCTGCTTAACGGGAAAGGTGAGGTGGGGTGATACATAAAACAAGAGTTTCAAATTAGCTCAGATACCGTTCCATAAACCCAATATGGAATAGACAAGACCTACTCCTTGCTCAGAGAACTGGACTCAACACGCCCGATTCACCGCACAAGAATATATCTGACTAGTAATAATCTTAAAACCTATGTATTGATATCTCTCTGTTAGTGTGTCAAGTGGGTGTAAAGCGGCCTAAACACAGCCGTGAAAAGCAGCTAAACCCCATTATAAAAATAAATTACTTTTAAAAACCCATGAAACAAAGACAGGGAAAGAGAGAGAAATTCTTACACAATTCGTTCAGGGGCTGTGATGCAACCTGGATTGACCATATCTACACCCACAGCTGGATGAGACATAAGGGTGGACACTCTTGGGGCTGAGAGGTTTGGTGAGGTTGGGTGAGCAAACGCAGACCCTTTAAAGTAATACTGCGTGCTACCCATCGCATGGGTCCCAAATCTCCAGGTTCAAGGGCATCTTCCTACATCGAAAACATGCATGAGAAACCCAGAAGATGGTACACCGTGTGATGGGGAACGGTTTCTACAACGCACCTCATTTCTCATCTCCTTGTGCTCGGGTTCGCCATTCCAGCCACTTTACTAGCAATCTCCCTACTTGGAGCATCAGCACCTTTAACCTCCTGTTCCGTACAGGTTGCAATTTGTCCTGAGGATGAACGGGAAGACGGGAACCAATGAGAGACTAGCTCTTGGTGTTGGGACAGGCACAGGTCACTCTATTTTCCCATTAGGAAGAAGAATTAACCACAGGCTCAGCCTGCCCCCCGGAACCAGAACAGGGCCTGAAGCCATCCTGCGCTTTTGCGGCCGGCTCCCAAAAAAGCGACTTGTAAAATGGAGCTTCAGGGCACTGCAATTCACAAACCTGCAGAGTGATAAATGATAACTCTCGTCCACAAATATATTGAGGGAAGGCAAAGAAGAAGATTTGAAATCAAGGCAGAATTGCAGGAAACAGATTTCAGGAGGTAGATTCGAATCGCCTTTAAAGCACATGAAAAGCGGCAAAACCTTGACAATGATGCCCTTGGCCAAAAAGGGCGTATGCGTTTTTTCCTGAATATATTCAGGAAAAAACGCATACGCCCTTTTTGGCCAACCAAGCAACCTGGAAAGGCAAATCAGCGCTACAAAGAAGGCTCGCTTCCCATCGGTCAAAAGGGCCATGCTGAAAAAAGTGTCAAAACCAGAAATGCAGGACAGGCCATGGAGAAATGGGAGCCTTGCTACACTGATGGGCGGGATGTACATTGCCAACAGCCACTCTGGAGAAGTGTACGGTGTGTCCTGAAACATCTAAAAAACACAGCTTAGAGAGCATAGGGCACTTCCACGCATGGGGGGATAAAGCGGGAAAATTGAAAATCAGCAAGACACAAGCACCCCAAAGTTTAGGGCTGCTCTGTTGACAAGGACCTCCACTTCCTTCCACCTTAAATATCCCAGGAAAGCGAAAAATGGATACAAAAGTTGTGGTCCTTATGTACAATGGAATATCACTCAGCCATGAAATCAATGTCATAAGGCTAGTAGCAGCATGATGAGTGGATTTAGGTAAGACGATTCTAAGTGAAATAAGTCACACAGAAAAGGAGACTTCTCATAAGGTGTCACTTATAGAGGGAATGTAAAAACCGTTACACTTGAACTGAATTACAAAACAGAACAGAGTCACACATGCAGAAAACACACTATGGCTGCTTAACGGGAAAGGTGAGGTGGGGTGATACATAAAACAAGAGTTTCAAATTAGCTCAGATACCGTTCCATAAACCCAATATGGAATAGACAAGACCTACTCCTTGCTCAGAGAACTGGACTCAACACGCCCGATTCACCGCACAAGAATATATCTGACTAGTAATAATCTTAAAACCTATGTATTGATATCTCTCTGTTAGTGTGTCAAGTGGGTGTAAAGCGGCCTAAACACAGCCGTGAAAAGCAGCTAAACCCCATTATAAAAATAAATTACTTTTAAAAACCCATGAAACAAAGACAGGGAAAGAGAGAGAAATTCTTACACAATTCGTTCAGGGGCTGTGATGCAACCTGGATTGACCATATCTAGACCCACAGCTGGATGAGACATAAGGGTGGACACTCTTGGGGCTGAGAGGTTTGGTGAGGTTGGGTGAGCAAACGCAGACCCTTTAAAGTAATACTGCGTGCTACCCATCGCATGGGTCCCAAATCTCCAGGTTCAAGGGCATCTTCCTACATCGAAAACATGCATGAGAAACCCAGAAGATGGTACACCGTGTGATGGGGAAAGGTTTCTAAAACGCACCTCATTTCTCATCTGCTTGTGCTCGGGTTCGCCATTCCAGCCACTTTACTAGCAATCTCCCTACTTGGAGCATCAGCACCTTTAACCTCCTGTTCCGTACAGGTTGCAATTTGTCCTGAGGATGAACGGGAAGACGGGGAACCAATGAGAGACTAGCTCTTGGTGTAGGGACAGGCACAGGTCACTCTATTTTCCGATCAGGAAGAAGAATTAACCACAGGCTCAGCCTGCCCCCCGAAACCAGAACAGGGCCTGAAGCCATCCTGCGCTTTTGCGGCCGGCTCCCAAAAAAGCGACTTGTAAAATGGAGCTTCAGGGCACTGCAATTCACAAACCTGCAGAGTTATAAATGATAACTCTCGTCCACAAATATATTGAGGGAAGGCAAAGAAGAGGATTTGAAATCAAGGCAGAATTGCAGGAAACAGATTTCAGGAGGTAGATTCGAATCGCCTTTAAAGCACATGAAAAGCGGCAAAACGTTGACAATGATGCCCTTGGCCAAAAAGGGCATATGCGTTTTTTCCTGAATATATTCAGGAAAAAACGCATACGCCCTTTTTGACCAACCAAGCAACCTGTAAAGGCAAATCAGCGCTACAAAGAAGGCTCGCTTCCCATCGTTCAAAAGGGCCATGCTGAAAAAAGTGTCAAAACCAGAAATGCAGGACAGGCCATGGAGAAATGGGAGCCTTGCTACACTGATGGGCGGGATGTACATTGCCAACAGCCACTCTGGAGAAGTGTACGGTGTGTCCTGAAACATCTAAAAAACACAGCTTAGAGAGCATAGGGCACTTCCACGCATGGGGGGATAAAGCGGGAAAATTGAAAATCAGCAAGACACAAGCACCCCAAAGTTTAGGGCTGCTCTGTTGACAAGGACCTCCACTTCCTTCCACCTTAAATATCCCAGGAAAGCGAAAAATGGATACAAAAGTTGTGGTCCTTATGTACAATGGAATATCACTCAGCCATGAAATCAATGTCATAAGGCTAGTAGCAGCATGATGAGTGGATTTAGGTAAGACGATTCTAAGTGAAATAAGTCACACAGAAAAGGAGACTTCTCATAAGGTGTCACTTATAGAGGGAATGTAAAAACCGTTACACTTGAACTGAATTACAAAACAGAACAGAGTCACACATGCAGAAAACACACTATGGCTGCTTAACGGGAAAGGTGAGGTGGGGTGATACATAAAACAAGAGTTTCAAATTAGCTCAGATACCGTTCCATAAACCCAATATGTAATAGACAAGACCTACTCCTTGCTCAGAGAACTGGACTCAACACGCCCGATTCACCGCACAAGAATATATCTGACTAGTAATAATCTTAAAACCTATGTATTGATATCTCTCTGTTAGTGTGTCAAGTGGGTGTAAAGCGGCCTAAACACAGCCGTGAAAAGCAGCTAAACCCCATTATAAAAATAAATTACTTTTAAAAACCCATGAAACAAAGACAGGGAAAGAGAGAGAAATTCTTACACAATTCGTTCAGGGGCTGTGATGCAACCTGGATTGACCATATCTAGACCCACAGCTGGATGAGACATAAGGGTGGACACTCTTGGGGCTGAGAGGTTTGGTGAGGTTGGGTGAGCAAACGCAGACCCTTTAAAGTAATACTGCGTGCTACCCATCGCATGGGTCCCAAATCTCCAGGTTCAAGGGCATCTTCCTACATCGAAAACATGCATGAGAAACCCAGAAGATGGTACACCGTGTGATGGGGAAAGGTTTCTAAAACGCACCTCATTTCTCATCTCCTTGTGCTCGGGTTCGCCATTCCAGCCACTTTACTAGCAATCTCCCTACTTGGAGCATCAGCACCTTTAACCTCCTGTTCCGTACAGGTTGCAATTTGTCCTGAGGATGAACGGGAAGACGGGGAACCAATGAGAGACTAGCTCTTGGTGTTGGGACAGGCACAGGTCACTCTATTTTCCCATCAGGAAGAAGAATTAACCACAGGCTCAGCCTGCCCCCCGGAACCAGAACAGGGCCTGAAGCCATCCGGCGCTTCTGCGGCCGGCTCCCAAAAAAGCGACTTGTAAAATGGAGCTTCAGGGCACTGCAATTCACAAACCTGCAGAGTTATAAATGACAACTCTCGTCCACAAATATATTGAGGGAAGGCAAAGAAGAGGATTTGAAATCAAGGCAGAATTGCAGGAAACAGATTTCAGGAGGTAGATTCGAATCGCCTTTAAAGCACATGAAAAGCGGCAAAACGTTGACAATGATGCCCTTGGCCAAAAAGGGCGTATGCGTTTTTTCCTGAATATATTCAGGAAAAAACGCATACGCCCTTTTTGGCCAACCAAGCAACCAGGAAAGGCAAATCAGCGCTACAAAGAAGTCTCGCTTCCCATCGGTCAAAAGGGCCATGCTGAAAAAAGTGTCAAAACCAGAAATGCAGGACAGGCCATGGAGAAATGGGAGCCTTGCTACACTGATGGGCGGGATGTACATTGCCAACAGCCACTCTGGAGAAGTGTACGGTGTGTCCTGAAACATCTAAAAAACACAGTTTAGAGAGCATAGGGCACTTCCACGCATGGGGGGATAAAGTGGGAAAATTGAAAATCAGCAAGACACAAGCACCCCAAAGTTTAGGGCTGCTCTGTTGACAAGGACCTCCACTTCCTTCCACCTTAAATATCCCAGGAAAGCGAAAAATGGATAAAAAAGTTGTGGTCCTTATGTACAATGGAATATCACTCAGCCATGAAATCAATGTCATAAGGCTAGTAGCAGCATGATGAGTGGATTTAGGTAAGACGATTCTAAGTGAAATAAGTCACACAGAAAAGGAGACTTCTCATAAGGTGTCACTTATAGAGGGAATGTAAAAACCGTTACACTTGAACTGAATTACAAAACAGAACAGAGTCACACATGCAGAAAACACACTATGGCTGCTTAACGGGAAAGGTGAGGTGGGGTGATACATAAAACAAGAGTTTCAAATTAGCTCAGATACCGTTCCATAAACCCAATATGGAATAGACAAGACCTACTCCTTGCTCAGAGAACTGGACTCAACACGCCCGATTCACCGCACAAGAATATATCTGACTAGTAATAATCTTAAAACCTATGTATTGATATCTCTCTGTTAGTGTGTCAAGTGGGTGTAAAGCGGCCTAAACACAGCCGTGAAAAGCAGCTAAACCCCATTATAAAAATAAATTACTTTTAAAAACCCATGAAACAAAGACAGGGAAAGAGAGAGAAATTCTTACACAATTCGTTCAGGGGCTGTGATGCAACCTGGATTGACCATATCTAGACCCACAGCTGGATGAGACATAAGGGTGGACACTCTTGGGGCTGAGAGGTTTGGTGAGGTTGGGTGAGCAAACGCAGACCCTTTAAAGTAATACTGCGTGCTACCCATCGCATGGGTCCCAAATCTCCAGGTTCAAGGGCATCTTCCTACATCGAAAACATGCATGAGAAACCCAGAAGATGGTACACCGTGTGATGGGGAAAGGTTTCTAAAACGCACCTCATTTCTCATCTGCTTGTGCTCGGGTTCGCCATTCCAGCCACTTTACTAGCAATCTCCCTACTTGGAGCATCAGCACCTTTAACCTCCTGTTCCGTACAGGTTGCAATTTGTCCTGAGGATGAACGGGAAGACGGGGAACCAATGAGAGACTAGCTCTTGGTGTAGGGACAGGCACAGGTCACTCTATTTTCCGATCAGGAAGAAGAATTAACCACAGGCTCAGCCTGCCCCCCGAAACCAGAACAGGGCCTGAAGCCATCCTGCGCTTTTGCGGCCGGCTCCCAAAAAAGCGACTTGTAAAATGGAGCTTCAGGGCACTGCAATTCACAAACCTGCAGAGTTATAAATGATAACTCTCGTCCACAAATATATTGAGGGAAGGCAAAGAAGAGGATTTGAAATCAAGGCAGAATTGCAGGAAACAGATTTCAGGAGGTAGATTCGAATCGCCTTTAAAGCACATGAAAAGCGGCAAAACGTTGACAATGATGCCCTTGGCCAAAAAGGGCATATGCGTTTTTTCCTGAATATATTCAGGAAAAAACGCATACGCCCTTTTTGACCAACCAAGCAACCTGTAAAGGCAAATCAGCGCTACAAAGAAGGCTCGCTTCCCATCGTTCAAAAGGGCCATGCTGAAAAAAGTGTCAAAACCAGAAATGCAGGACAGGCCATGGAGAAATGGGAGCCTTGCTACACTGATGGGCGGGATGTACATTGCCAACAGCCACTCTGGAGAAGTGTACGGTGTGTCCTGAAACATCTAAAAAACACAGCTTAGAGAGCATAGGGCACTTCCACGCATGGGGGGATAAAGCGAGAAAATTGAAAATCAGCAAGACACAAGCACCCCAAAGTTTAGGGCTGCTCTGTTGACAAGGACCTCCACTTCCTTCCACCTTAAATATCCCAGGAAAGCTAAAAATGGATACAAAATTGTGGTCCTTATGTACAATGGAATATCACTCAGCCATGAAATCAATGTCAAAAGGCTAGTAGCAGCATGATGAGTGGATTTAGGTAAGACGATTCTAAGTGAAATAAGTCACACAGAAAAGGACACTTCTCATAAGGTGTCACTTATAGAGGGAATGTAAAAACCGTTACACTTGAACTGAATTACAAAACAGAACAGAGTCACACATGCAGAAAACACACTATGGCTGCTTAACGGGAAAGGTGAGGTGGGGTGATACATAAAACAAGAGTTTCAAATTAGCTCAGATACCGTTCCATAAACCCAATATGGAATAGACAAGACCTACTCCTTGCTCAGAGAACTGGACTCAACACGCCCGATTCACCGCACAAGAATATATCTGACTAGTAATAATCTTAAAACCTATGTATTGATATCTCTCTGTTAGTGTGTCAAGTGGGTGTAAAGCGGCCTAAACACAGCCGTGAAAAGCAGCTAAACCCCATTATAAAAATAAATTACTTTTAAAAACCCATGAAACAAAGACAGGGAAAGAGAGAGAAATTCTTACACAATTCGTTCAGGGGCTGTGATGCAACCTGGATTGACCATATCTAGACCCACAGCTGGATGAGACATAAGGGTGGACACTCTTGGGGCTGAGAGGTTTGGTGAGGTTGGGTGAGCAAACGCAGACCCTTTAAAGTAATACTGCGTGCTACCCATCGCATGGGTCCCAAATCTCCAGGTTCAAGGGCATCTTCCTACATCGAAAACATGCATGAGAAACCCAGAAGATGGTACACCGTGTGATGGGGAAAGGTTTCTAAAACGCACCTCATTTCTCATCTCCTTGTGCTCGGGTTCGCCATTCCAGCCACTTTACTAGCAATCTCCCTACTTGGAGCATCAGCACCTTTAACCTCCTGTTCCGTACAGGTTGCAATTTGTCCTGAGGATGAACGGGAAGACGGGGAACCAATGAGAGACTAGCTCTTGGTGTTGGGACAGGCACAGGTCACTCTATTTTCCCATCAGGAAGAAGAATTAACCACAGGCTCAGCCTGCCCCCCGGAACCAGAACAGGGCCTGAAGCCATCCGGCGCTTCTGCGGCCGGCTCCCAAAAAAGCGACTTGTAAAATGGAGCTTCAGGGCACTGCAATTCACAAACCTGCAGAGTTATAAATGACAACTCTCGTCCACAAATATATTGAGGGAAGGCAAAGAAGAGGATTTGAAATCAAGGCAGAATTGCAGGAAACAGATTTCAGGAGGTAGATTCGAATCGCCTTTAAAGCACATGAAAAGCGGCAAAACGTTGACAATGATGCCCTTGGCCAAAAAGGGCGTATGCGTTTTTTCCTGAATATATTCAGGAAAAAACGCATACGCCCTTTTTGGCCAACCAAGCAACCAGGAAAGGCAAATCAGCGCTACAAAGAAGTCTCGCTTCCCATCGGTCAAAAGGGCCATGCTGAAAAAAGTGTCAAAACCAGAAATGCAGGACAGGCCATGGAGAAATGGGAGCCTTGCTACACTGATGGGCGGGATGTACATTGCCAACAGCCACTCTGGAGAAGTGTACGGTGTGTCCTGAAACATCTAAAAAACACAGTTTAGAGAGCATAGGGCACTTCCACGCATGGGGGGATAAAGTGGGAAAATTGAAAATCAGCAAGACACAAGCACCCCAAAGTTTAGGGCTGCTCTGTTGACAAGGACCTCCACTTCCTTCCACCTTAAATATCCCAGGAAAGCGAAAAATGGATAAAAAAGTTGTGGTCCTTATGTACAATGGAATATCACTCAGCCATGAAATCAATGTCATAAGGCTAGTAGCAGCATGATGAGTGGATTTAGGTAAGACGATTCTAAGTGAAATAAGTCACACAGAAAAGGAGACTTCTCATAAGGTGTCACTTATAGAGGGAATGTAAAAACCGTTACACTTGAACTGAATTACAAAACAGAACAGAGTCACACATGCAGAAAACACACTATGGCTGCTTAACGGGAAAGGTGAGGTGGGGTGATACATAAAACAAGAGTTTCAAATTAGCTCAGATACCGTTCCATAAACCCAATATGGAATAGACAAGACCTACTCCTTGCTCAGAGAACTGGACTCAACACGCCCGATTCACCGCACAAGAATATATCTGACTAGTAATAATCTTAAAACCTATGTATTGATATCTCTCTGTTAGTGTGTCAAGTGGGTGTAAAGCGGCCTAAACACAGCCGTGAAAAGCAGCTAAACCCCATTATAAAAATAAATTACTTTTAAAAACCCATGAAACAAAGACAGGGAAAGAGAGAGAAATTCTTACACAATTCGTTCAGGGGCTGTGATGCAACCTGGATTGACCATATCTAGACCCACAGCTGGATGAGACATAAGGGTGGACACTCTTGGGGCTGAGAGGTTTGGTGAGGTTGGGTGAGCAAACGCAGACCCTTTAAAGTAATACTGCGTGCTACCCATCGCATGGGTCCCAAATCTCCAGGTTCAAGGGCATCTTCCTACATCGAAAACATGCATGAGAAACCCAGAAGATGGTACACCGTGTGATGGGGAAAGGTTTCTAAAACGCACCTCATTTCTCATCTGCTTGTGCTCGGGTTCGCCATTCCAGCCACTTTACTAGCAATCTCCCTACTTGGAGCATCAGCACCTTTAACCTCCTGTTCCGTACAGGTTGCAATTTGTCCTGAGGATGAACGGGAAGACGGGGAACCAATGAGAGACTAGCTCTTGGTGTAGGGACAGGCACAGGTCACTCTATTTTCCGATCAGGAAGAAGAATTAACCACAGGCTCAGCCTGCCCCCCGAAACCAGAACAGGGCCTGAAGCCATCCTGCGCTTTTGCGGCCGGCTCCCAAAAAAGCGACTTGTAAAATGGAGCTTCAGGGCACTGCAATTCACAAACCTGCAGAGTTATAAATGATAACTCTCGTCCACAAATATATTGAGGGAAGGCAAAGAAGAGGATTTGAAATCAAGGCAGAATTGCAGGAAACAGATTTCAGGAGGTAGATTCGAATCGCCTTTAAAGCACATGAAAAGCGGCAAAACGTTGACAATGATGCCCTTGGCCAAAAAGGGCATATGCGTTTTTTCCTGAATATATTCAGGAAAAAACGCATACGCCCTTTTTGACCAACCAAGCAACCTGTAAAGGCAAATCAGCGCTACAAAGAAGGCTCGCTTCCCATCGTTCAAAAGGGCCATGCTGAAAAAAGTGTCAAAACCAGAAATGCAGGACAGGCCATGGAGAAATGGGAGCCTTGCTACACTGATGGGCGGGATGTACATTGCCAACAGCCACTCTGGAGAAGTGTACGGTGTGTCCTGAAACATCTAAAAAACACAGCTTAGAGAGCATAGGGCACTTCCACGCATGGGGGGATAAAGCGGGAAAATTGAAAATCAGCAAGACACAAGCACCCCAAAGTTTAGGGCTGCTCTGTTGACAAGGACCTCCACTTCCTTCCACCTTAAATATCCCAGGAAAGCGAAAAATGGATACAAAAGTTGTGGTCCTTATGTACAATGGAATATCACTCAGCCATGAAATCAATGTCATAAGGCTAGTAGCAGCATGATGAGTGGATTTAGGTAAGACGATTCTAAGTGAAATAAGTCACACAGAAAAGGAGACTTCTCATAAGGTGTCACTTATAGAGGGAATGTAAAAACCGTTACACTTGAACTGAATTACAAAACAGAACAGAGTCACACATGCAGAAAACACACTATGGCTGCTTAACGGGAAAGGTGAGGTGGGGTGATACATAAAACAAGAGTTTCAAATTAGCTCAGATACCGTTCCATAAACCCAATATGTAATAGACAAGACCTACTCCTTGCTCAGAGAACTGGACTCAACACGCCCGATTCACCGCACAAGAATATATCTGACTAGTAATAATCTTAAAACCTATGTATTGATATCTCTCTGTTAGTGTGTCAAGTGGGTGTAAAGCGGCCTAAACACAGCCGTGAAAAGCAGCTAAACCCCATTATAAAAATAAATTACTTTTAAAAACCCATGAAACAAAGACAGGGAAAGAGAGAGAAATTCTTACACAATTCGTTCAGGGGCTGTGATGCAACCTGGATTGACCATATCTAGACCCACAGCTGGATGAGACATAAGGGTGGACACTCTTGGGGCTGAGAGGTTTGGTGAGGTTGGGTGAGCAAACGCAGACCCTTTAAAGTAATACTGCGTGCTACCCATCGCATGGGTCCCAAATCTCCAGGTTCAAGGGCATCTTCCTACATCGAAAACATGCATGAGAAACCCAGAAGATGGTACACCGTGTGATGGGGAAAGGTTTCTAAAACGCACCTCATTTCTCATCTCCTTGTGCTCGGGTTCGCCATTCCAGCCACTTTACTAGCAATCTCCCTACTTGGAGCATCAGCACCTTTAACCTCCTGTTCCGTACAGGTTGCAATTTGTCCTGAGGATGAACGGGAAGACGGGGAACCAATGAGAGACTAGCTCTTGGTGTTGGGACAGGCACAGGTCACTCTATTTTCCCATCAGGAAGAAGAATTAACCACAGGCTCAGCCTGCCCCCCGGAACCAGAACAGGGCCTGAAGCCATCCGGCGCTTCTGCGGCCGGCTCCCAAAAAAGCGACTTGTAAAATGGAGCTTCAGGGCACTGCAATTCACAAACCTGCAGAGTTATAAATGACAACTCTCGTCCACAAATATATTGAGGGAAGGCAAAGAAGAGGATTTGAAATCAAGGCAGAATTGCAGGAAACAGATTTCAGGAGGTAGATTCGAATCGCCTTTAAAGCACATGAAAAGCGGCAAAACGTTGACAATGATGCCCTTGGCCAAAAAGGGCGTATGCGTTTTTTCCTGAATATATTCAGGAAAAAACGCATACGCCCTTTTTGGCCAACCAAGCAAACAGGAAAGGCAAATCAGCGCTACAAAGAAGTCTCGCTTCCCATCGGTCAAAAGGGCCATGCTGAAAAAAGTGTCAAAACCAGAAATGCAGGACAGGCCATGGAGAAATGGGAGCCTTGCTACACTGATGGGCGGGATGTACATTGCCAACAGCCACTCTGGAGAAGTGTACGGTGTGTCCTGAAACATCTAAAAAACACAGTTTAGAGAGCATAGGGCACTTCCACGCATGGGGGGATAAAGTGGGAAAATTGAAAATCAGCAAGACACAAGCACCCCAAAGTTTAGGGCTGCTCTGTTGACAAGGACCTCCACTTCCTTCCACCTTAAATATCCCAGGAAAGCGAAAAATGGATAAAAAAGTTGTGGTCCTTATGTACAATGGAATATCACTCAGCCATGAAATCAATGTCATAAGGCTAGTAGCAGCATGATGAGTGGATTTAGGTAAGACGATTCTAAGTGAAATAAGTCACACAGAAAAGGACACTTCTCATAAGGTGTCACTTATAGAGGGAATGTAAAAACCGTTACACTTGAACTGAATTACAAAACAGAACAGAGTCACACATGCAGAAAACACACTATGGCTGCTTAACGGGAAAGGTGAGGTGGGGTGATACATAAAACAAGAGTTTCAAATTAGCTCAGATACCGTTCCATAAACCCAATATGTAATAGACAAGACCTACTCCTTGCTCAGAGAACTGGACTCAACACGCCCGATTCACCGCACAAGAATATATCTGACTAGTAATAATCTTAAAACCTATGTATTGATATCTCTCTGTTAGTGTGTCAAGTGGGTGTAAAGCGGCCTAAACACAGCCGTGAAAAGCAGCTAAACCCCATTATAAAAATAAATTACTTTTAAAAACCCATGAAACAAAGACAGGGAAAGAGAGAGAAATTCTTACACAATTCGTTCAGGGGCTGTGATGCAACCTGGATTGACCATATCTAGACCCACAGCTGGATGAGACATAAGGGTGGACACTCTTGGGGCTGAGAGGTTTGGTGAGGTTGGGTGAGCAAACGCAGACCCTTTAAAGTAATACTGCGTGCTACCCATCGCATGGGTCCCAAATCTCCAGGTTCAAGGGCATCTTCCTACATCGAAAACATGCATGAGAAACCCAGAAGATGGTACACCGTGTGATGGGGAAAGGTTTCTAAAACGCACCTCATTTCTCATCTCCTTGTGCTCGGGTTCGCCATTCCAGCCACTTTACTAGCAATCTCCCTACTTGGAGCATCAGAACCTTTAACCTCCTGTTCCGTACAGGTTGCAATTTGTCCTGAGGATGAACGGGAAGACGGGGAACCAATGAGAGACTAGCTCTTGGTGTTGGGACAGGCACAGGTCACTCTATTTTCCCATCAGGAAGAAGAATTAACCACAGGCTCAGCCTGCCCCCCGGAACCAGAACAGGGCCTGAAGCCATCCTGCGCTTTTGCGGCCGGCTCCCAAAAAAGCGACTTGTAAAATGGAGCTTCAGGGCACTGCAATTCACAAACCTGCAGAGTTATAAATGATAACTCTCGTCCACAAATATATTGAGGGAAGGCAAAGAAGAGGATTTGAAATCAAGGCAGAATTGCAGGAAACAGATTTCAGGAGGTAGATTCGAATCGCCTTTAAAGCACATGAAAAGCGGCAAAACGTTGACAATGATGCCCTTGGCCAAAAAGGGCGTATGCGTTTTTTCCTGAATATATTCAGGAAAAAACGCATACGCCCTTTTTGGCCAACCAAGCAACCTGGAAAGGCAAATCAGCGCTACAAAGAAGGCTCGCTTCCCATCGGTCAAAAGGGCCATGCTGAAAAAAGTGTCAAAACCAGAAATGCAGGACAGGCCATGGAGAAATGGGAGCCTTGCTACACTGATGGGCGGGATGTACATTGCCAACAGCCACTCTGGAGAAGTGTACGGTGTGTCCTGAAACATCTAAAAAACACAGCTTAGAGAGCATAGGGCACTTCCACGCATGGGGGGATAAAGCGAGAAAATTGAAAATCAGCAAGACACAAGCACCCCAAAGTTTAGGGCTGCTCTGTTGACAAGGACCTCCACTTCCTTCCACCTTAAATATCCCAGGAAAGCTAAAAATGGATACAAAATTGTGGTCCTTATGTACAATGGAATATCACTCAGCCATGAAATCAATGTCAAAAGGCTAGTAGCAGCATGATGAGTGGATTTAGGTAAGACGATTCTAAGTGAAATAAGTCACACACAAAAGGACACTTCTCATAAGGTGTCACTTATAGAGGGAATGTAAAAACCGTTACACTTGAACTGAATTACAAAACAGAACAGAGTCACACATGCAGAAAACACACTATGGCTGCTTAACGGGAAAGGTGAGGTGGGGTGATACATAAAACAAGAGTTTCAAATTAGCTCAGATACCGTTCCATAAACCCAATATGGAATAGACAAGACCTACTCCTTGCTCAGAGAACTGGACTCAACACGCCCGATTCACCGCACAAGAATATATCTGACTAGTAATAATCTTAAAACCTATGTATTGATATCTCTCTGTTAGTGTGTCAAGTGGGTGTAAAGCGGCCTAAACACAGCCGTGAAAAGCAGCTAAACCCCATTATAAAAATAAATTACTTTTAAAAACCCATGAAACAAAGACAGGGAAAGAGAGAGAAATTCTTACACAATTCGTTCAGGGGCTGTGATGCAACCTGGATTGACCATATCTAGACCCACAGCTGGATGAGACATAAGGGTGGACACTCTTGGGGCTGAGAGGTTTGGTGAGGTTGGGTGAGCAAACGCAGACCCTTTAAAGTAATACTGCGTGCTACCCATCGCATGGGTCCCAAATCTCCAGGTTCAAGGGCATCTTCCTACATCGAAAACATGCATGAGAAA
Organism: Balaenoptera physalus; assembly: GCF_965194825.1. Lineage (NCBI taxonomy): Eukaryota > Metazoa > Chordata > Mammalia > Artiodactyla > Balaenopteridae > Balaenoptera > Balaenoptera physalus. The sequence goes on from NW_028126474.1 coordinate 826,981, forward strand.
CCCAGAAGATGGTACACCGTGTGATGGGGAACGGTTTCTAAAACGCACCTCATTTCTCATCTCCTTGTGCTCGGGTTCGCCATTCCAGCCACTTTACTAGCAATCTCCCTACTTGGAGCATCAGCACCTTTAACCTCCTGTTCCGTACAGGTTGCAATTTGTCCTGAGGATGAACGGGAAGACGGGGAACCAATGAGAGACTAGCTCTTGGTGTTGGGACAGGCACAGGTCACTCTATTTTCCCATCAGGAAGAAGAATTAACCACAGGCTCAGCCTGCCCCCCGGAACCAGAACAGGGCCTGAAGCCATCCGGCGCTTTTGCGGCCGGCTCCCAAAAAAGCGACTTGTAAAATGGAGCTTCAGGGCACTGCAATTCACAAACCTGCAGAGTGATAAATGATAACTCTCGTCCACAAATATATTGAGGGAAGGCAAAGAAGAGGATTTGAAATCAAGGCAGAATTGCAGGAAACAGATTTCAGGAGGTAGATTCGAATCGCCTTTAAAGCACATGAAAAGCGGCAAAACGTTGACAATGATGCCCTTGGCCAAAAAGGGCGTATGCGTTTTTTCCTGAATATATTCAGGAAAAAACGCATACGCCCTTTTTGGCCAACCAAGCAACCTGGAAAGGCAAATCAGCGCTACAAAGAAGGCTCGCTTCCCATCGGTCAAAAGGGCCATGCTGAAAAAAGTGTCAAAACCAGAAATGCAGGACAGGCCATGGAGAAATGGGAGCCTTGCTACACTGATGGGCGGGATGTACATTGCCAACAGCCACTCTGGAGAAGTGTACGGTGTGTCCTGAAACATCTAAAAAACACAGCTTAGAGAGCATAGGGCACTTCCACGCATGGGGGGATAAAGTGGGAAAATTGAAAATCAGCAAGACACAAGCACCCCAAAGTTTAGGGCTGCTCTGTTGACAAGGACCTCCACTTCCTTCCACCTTAAATATCCCAGGAAAGCGAAAAATGGATAAAAAAGTTGTGGTCCATATGTACAATGGAATATCACTCAGCCATGAAATCAATGTCATAAGGCTAGTAGCAGCATGATGAGTGGATTTAGGTAAGACGATTCTAAGTGAAATAAGTCACACAGAAAAGGACACTTCTCATAAGGTGTCACTTATAGAGGGAATGTAAAAACCGTTACACTTGAACTGAATTACAAAACAGAACAGAGTCACACATGCAGAAAACACACTATGGCTGCTTAACGGGAAAGGTGAGGTGGGGTGATACATAAAACAAGAGTTTCAAATTAGCTCAGATACCGTTCCATAAACCCAATATGTAATAGACAAGACCTACTCCTTGCTCAGAGAACTGGACTCAACACGCCCGATTCACCGCACAAGAATATATCTGACTAGTAATAATCTTAAAACCTATGTATTGATATCTCTCTGTTAGTGTGTCAAGTGGGTGTAAAGCGGCCTAAACACAGCCGTGAAAAGCAGCTAAACCCCATTATAAAAATAAATTACTTTAAAAAACCCATGAAACAAAGACAGGGAAAGAGAGAGAAATTCTTACACAATTCGTTCAGGGGCTGTGATGCAACCTGGATTGACCATATCTAGACCCACAGCTGGATGAGACATAAGGGTGGACACTCTTGGGGCTGAGAGGTTTGGTGAGGTTGGGTGAGCAAACGCAGACCCTTTAAAGTAATACTGCGTGCTACCCATCGCATGGGTCCCAAATCTCCAGGTTCAAGGGCACCTTCCTACATCAAAAACATGCATGAGAAACCCAGAAGATGGTACACCGTGTGATGGGGAAAGGTTTCTAAAACGCACCTCATTTCTCATCTCCTTGTGCTCGGGTTCGCCATTCCAGCCACTTTACTAGCAATCTCCCTACTTGGAGCATCAGCACCTTTAACCTCCTGTTCCGTACAAGTTGCAATTTGTCCTGAGGATGAACGGGAAGACGGGAACCAATGAGAGACTAGCTCTTGGTGTTGGGACAGGCACAGGTCACTCTATTTTCCCATCAGGAAGAAGAATTAACCACAGGCTCAGCCTGCCCCCCGGAACCAGAACAGGGCCTGAAGCCATCCGGCGCTTTTGCGGCCGGCTCCCAAAAAAGCGACTTGTAAAATGGAGCTTCAGGGCACTGCAATTCACAAACCTGCAGAGTGATAAATGATAACTCTCGTCCACAAATATATTGAGGGAAGGCAAAGAAGAGGATTTGAAATCAAGGCAGAATTGCAGGAAACAGATTTCAGGAGGTAGATTCGAATCGCCTTTAAAGCACATGAAAAGCGGCAAAACGTTGACAATGATGCCCTTGGCCAAAAAGGGCGTATGCGTTTTTTCCTGAATATATTCAGGAAAAAACGCATACGCCCTTTTTGGCCAACCAAGCAACCTGGAAAGGCAAATCAGCGCTACAAAGAAGGCTCGCTTCCCATCGGTCAAAAGGGCCATGCTGAAAAAAGTGTCAAAACCAGAAATGCAGGACAGGCCATGGAGAAATGGGAGCCTTGCTACACTGATGGGCGGGATGTACATTGCCAACAGCCACTCTGGAGAAGTGTACGGTGTGTCCTGAAACATCTAAAAAACACAGCTTAGAGAGCATAGGGCACTTCCACGCATGGGGGGATAAAGCGGGAAAATTGAAAATCAGCAAGACACAAGCACCCCAAAGTTTAGGGCTGCTCTGTTGACAAGGACCTCCACTTCCTTCCACCTTAAATATCCCAGGAAAGCTAAAAATGGATACAAAAGTTGTGGTCCTTATGTACAATGGAATATCACTCAGCCATGAAATCAATGTCATAAGGCTAGTAGCAGCATGATGAGTGGATTTAGGTAAGACGATTCTAAGTGAAATAAGTCACACAGAAAAGGACACTTCTCATAAAGTGTCACTTATAGAGGGAATGTAAAAACCGTTACACTTGAACTGAATTACAAAACAGAACAGAGTCACACATGCAGAAAACACACTATTGCTGCTTAACGGGAAAGGTGAGGTGGGGTGATACATAAAACAAGAGTTTCAAATTAGCTCAGATACCGTTCCATAAACCCAATATGTAATAGACAAGACCTACTCCTTGCTCAGAGAACTGGACTCAACACGCCCGATTCACCGCACAAGAATATATCTGACTAGTAATAATCTTAAAACCTATGTATTGATATCTCTCTGTTAGTGTGTCAAGTGGGTGTAAAGCGGCCTAAACACAGCCGTGAAAAGCAGCTAAACCCCATTATAAAAATAAATTACTTTAAAAAACCCATGAAACAAAGACAGGGAAAGAGAGAGAAATTCTTACACAATTCGTTCAGGGGCTGTGATGCAACCTGGATTGACCATATCTAGACCCACAGCTGGATGAGACATAAGGGTGGACACTCTTGGGGCTGAGAGCTTTGGTGAGGTTGGGTGAGCAAACGCAGACCCTTTAAAGTAATACTGCGTGCTACCCATCGCATGGGTCCCAAATCTCCAGGTTCAAGGGCATCTTCCTACATCGAAAACATGCATGAGAAACCCAGAAGATGGTACACCGTGTGATGGGGAAAGGTTTCTAAAACGCACCTCATTTCTCATCTGCTTGTGCTCGGGTTCGCCATTCCAGCCACTTTACTAGCAATCTCCCTACTTGGAGCATCAGCACCTTTAACCTCCTGTTCCGTACAGGTTGCAATTTGTCCTGAGGATGAACGGGAAGACGGGGAACCAATGAGAGACTAGCTCTTGGTGTAGGGACAGGCACAGGTCACTCTATTTTCCCATCAGGAAGAAGAATTAACCACAGGCTCAGCCTGCCCCCCGGAACCAGAACAGGGCCTGAAGCCATCCTGCGCTTTTGCGGCCGGCTCCCAAAAAAGCGACTTGTAAAATGGAGCTTCAGGGCACTGCAATTCACAAACCTGCAGAGTTATAAATGATAACTCTCGTCCACAAATATATTGAGGGAAGGCAAAGAAGAGGATTAGAAATCAAGGCAGAATTGCAGGAAACAGATTTCAGGAGGTAGATTCGAATCGCCTTTAAAGCACATGAAAAGCGGCAAAACGTTGACAATGATGCCCTTGGCCAAAAAGGGCGTATGCGTTTTTTCCTGAATATATTCAGGAAAAAACGCATACGCCCTTTTTGGCCAACCAAGCAACCTGGAAAGGCAAATCAGCGCTACAAAGAAGGCTCGCTTCCCATCGGTCAAAAGGGCCATGCTGAAAAAAGTGTCAAAACCAGAAATGCAGGACAGGCCATGGAGAAATGGGAGCCTTGCTACACTGATGGGCGGGATGTACATTGCCAACAGCCACTCTGGGGAAGTGTACGGTGTGTCCTGAAACATCTAAAAAACACACCTTAGAGAGCATAGGGCACTTCCACGCATGGGTGGATAAAGCGGGAAAATTGAAAATCAGCAAGACACAAGCACCCCAAAGTTTAGGGCTGCTCTGTTGACAAGGACCTCCACTTCCTTCCACCTTAAACATCCCAGGAAAGCGAAAAATGGATACAAAAGTTGTGGTCCTTATGTACAATGGAATATCACTCAGCCATGAAATCAATGTCATAAGGCTAGTAGCAGCATGATGAGTGGATTTAGGTAAGACGATTCTAAGTGAAATAAGTCACACAGAAAAGGACACTTCTCATAAGGTGTCACTTATAGAGGGAATGTAAAAACCGTTACACTTGAACTGAATTACAAAACAGAACAGAGTCACACATGCAGAAAACACACTATGGCTGCTTAACGGGAAAGGTGAGGTGGGGTGATACATGAAACAAGAGTTTCAAATTAGCTCAGATACCGTTCCATAAACCCAATATGTAATAGACAAGACCTACTCCTTGCTCAGAGAACTGGACTCAACACGCCCGATTCACCGCACAAGAATATATCTGACTAGTAATAATCTTAAAACCTATGTATTGATATCTCTCTGTTAGTGTGTCAAGTGGGTGTAAAGCGGCCTAAACACAGCCGTGAAAAGCAGCTAAACCCCATTATAAAAATAAATTACTTTTAAAAACCCATGAAACAAAGACAGGGAAAGAGAGAGAAATTCTTACACAATTCGTTCAGGGGCTGTGATGCAACCTGGATTGACCATATCTAGACCCACAGCTGGATGAGACATAAAGGTGGACACTCTTGGGGCTGAGAGGTTTGGTGAGGTTGGGTGAGCAAACGCAGACCCTTTAAAGTAATATTGCATGCTACCCATCGCATGGGTCCCAAATCTCCAGGTTCAAGGGCATCTTCCTACATCGAAAACATGCATGAGAAACCCAGAAGATGGTACACCGTGTGATGGGGAAAGGTTTCTAAAACGCACCTCATTTCTCATCTCCTTGTGCTCGGGTTCGCCATTCCAGCCACTTTACTAGCAATCTCCCTACTTGGAGCATCAGCACCTTTAACCTCCTGTTCCGTACAGGTTGCAATTTGTCCTGAGGATGAACGGGAAGACGGGGAACCAATGAGAGACTAGCTCTTGGTGTTGGGACAGGCACAGGTCACTCTATTTTCCCATCAGGAAGAAGAATTAACCACAGGCTCAGCCTGCCCCCCGGAACCAGAACAGGGCCTGAAGCCATCCGGCGCTTCTGCGGCCGCCTCCCAAAAAAGCGACTTGTAAAATGGAGCTTCAGGGCACTGCAATTCACAAACCTGCAGAGTTATAAATGATAACTCTCGTCCACAAATATATTGAGGGAAGGCAAAGAAGAGGATTAGATATCAAGGCAGAATTGCAGGAAACAGATTTCAGGAGGTAGATTCGAATCGCCTTTAAAGCACATGAAAAGCGGCAAAACGTTGACAATGATGCCCTTGGCCAAAAAGGGCGTATGCGTTTTTTCCTGAATATATTCAGGAAAAAACGCATACGCCCTTTTTGGCCAACCAAGCAACCTGGAAAGGCAAATCAGCGCTACAAAGAAGTCTCCCTTCCCATCGGTCAAAAGGGCCATGCTGAAAAAAGTGTCAAAACCAGAAATGCAGGACAGGCCATGGAGAAATGGGAGCCTTGCTAAACTGATGGGCGGGATGTACATTGCCAACAGCCACTCTGGAGAAGTGTACGGTGGGTACTGAAACATCTAAAAAACACAGCTTAGAGAGCATAGGGCACTTTCACGCATGGGGGGATAAAGCGGGAAAATTGAAAATCAGCAAGACACAAGCACCCCAAAGTTTAGGGCTGCTCTGTTGACAAGGACCTCCACTTCCTTCCACCTTAAATATCCCAGGAAAGCGAAAAATGGATACAAAAGTTGTGGTCCTTATGTACAATGGAATATCACTCAGCCATGAAATCAATGTCATAAGGCTAGTAGCAGCATGATGAGTGGATTTAGGTAAGACGATTCTAAGTGAAATAAGTCACACAGAAAAGGAGACTTCTCATAAGGTGTCACTTATAGAGGGAATGTAAAAACCGTTACACTTGAACTGAATTACAAAACAGAACAGAGTCACACATGCAGAAAACACACTATGGCTGCTTAACGGGAAAGGTGAGGTGGGGTGATACATAATACAAGAGTTTCAAATTAGCTCAGATACCGTTCCATAAACCCAATATGTAATAGACAAGACCTACTCCTTGCTCAGAGAACTGGACTCAACACGCCCGATTCACCGCACAAGAATATATCTGACTAGTAATAATCTTAAAACCTATGTATTGATATCTCTCTGTTAGTGTGTCAAGTGGGTGTAAAGCAGCCTAAACACAGCCGTGAAAAGCAGCTAAACCCCATTATAAAAATAAATTACTTTTAAAAACCCATGAAACAAAGACAGGGAAAGAGAGAGAAATTCTTACACAATTCGTTCAGGGGCTGTGATGCAACCTGGATTGACCATATCTAGACCCACAGCTGGATGAGACATAAGGGTGGACACTCTTGGGGCTGAGAGCTTTGGTGAGGTTGGGTGAGCAAACGCAGACCCTTTAAAGTAATACTGCGTGCTACCCATCGCATGGGTCCCAAATCTCCAGGTTCAAGGGCATCTTCCTACATCGAAAACATGCATGAGAAACCCAGAAGATGGTACACCGTGTGATGGGGAAAGGTTTCTAAAACGCACCTCATTTCTCATCTCCTTGTGCTCGGGTTCGCCATTCCAGCCACTTTACTAGCAATCTCCCTACTTGGAGCATCAGCACCTTTAACCTCCTGTTCCGTACAGGTTGCAATTTGTCCTGAGGATGAGCGGGAAGACTGGGAACCAATGAGAGACTAGCTCTTGGTGTTGGGACAGGCACAGGTCACTCTATTTTCCCATCAGGAAGAAGAATTAACCACAGGCTCAGCCTGCCCCCCGGAACCAGAACAGGGCCTGAAGCCATCCGGCGCTTCTGCGGCCGGCTCCCAAAAAAGCGACTTGTAAAATGGAGCTTCAGGGCACTGCAATTCACAAACCTGCAGAGTTATAAATGATAACTCTCGTCCACAAATATATTGAGGGAAGGCAAAGAAGAGGATTAGATATCAAGGCAGAATTGCAGGAAACAGATTTCAGGAGGTAGATTCGAATCGCCTTTAAAGCACATGAAAAGCGGCAAAACGTTGACAATGATGCCCTTGGCCAAAAAGGGCGTATGCGTTTTTTCCTGAATATATTCAGGAAAAAACGCATACGCCCTTTTTGGCCAACCAAGCAACCTGGAAAGGCAAATCAGCGCTACAAAGAAGTCTCGCTTCCCATCGGTCAAAAGGGCCATGCTGAAAAAAGTGTCAAAACCAGAAATGCAGGACAGGCCATGGAGAAATGGGAGCCTTGCTAAACTGATGGGCGGGATGTACATTGCCAACAGCCACTCTGGAGAAGTGTACGGTGGGTCCTGAAACATCTAAAAAACACAGCTTAGAGAGCATAGGGCACTTCCACGCATGGGGGGATAAAGTGGGAAAATTGAAAATCAGCAAGACACAAGCACCCCAAAGTTTAGGGCTGCTCTGTTGACAAGGACCTCCACTTCCTTCCACCTTAAATATCCCAGGAAAGCGAAAAATGGATAAAAAAGTTGTGGTCCTTATGTACAATGGAATATCACTCAGCCATGAAATCAATGTCATAAGGCTAGTAGCAGCATGATGAGTGGATTTAGGTAAGACGATTCTAAGTGAAATAAGTCACACAGAAAAGGAGACTTCTCATAAGGTGTCACTTATAGAGGGAATGTAAAAACCGTTACACTTGAACTGAATTACAAAACAGAACAGAGTCACACATGCAGAAAACACACTATGGCTGCTTAACGGGAAAGGTGAGGTGGGGTGATACATAAAACAAGAGTTTCAAATTAGCTCAGATACCGTTCCATAAACCCAATATGTAATAGACAAGACCTACTCCTTGCTCAGAGACCTGGACTCAACACGCCCGATTCACCGCACAAGAATATATCTGACTAGTAATAATCTTAAAACCTATGTATTGATATCTCTCTGTTAGTGTGTCAAGTGGGTGTAAAGCGGCCTAAACACAGCCGTGAAAAGCAGCTAAACCCCATTATAAAAATAAATTACTTTTAAAAACCCATGAAACAAAGACAGGGAAAGAGAGAGAAATTCTTACACAATTCGTTCAGGGGCTGTGATGCCACCTGGATTGACCATATCTAGACCCACAGCTGGATGAGACATAAGGGTGGACACTCTTGGGGCTGAGAGGTTTGGTGAGGTTGGGTGAGCAAACGCAGACCCTTTAAAGTAATACTGCGTGCTACCCATCGCATGGGTCCCAAATCTCCAGGTTCAAGGGCATCTTCCTACATCGAAAACATGCATGAGAAACCCAGAAGATGGTACACCGTGTGATGGGGAAAGGTTTCTAAAACGCACCTCATTTCTCATCTCCTTGTGCTCGGGTTCGCCATTCCAGCCACTTTACTAGCAATCTCCCTACTTGGAGCATCAGCACCTTTAACCTCCTGTTCCGTACAGGTTGCAATTTGTCCTGAGGATGAACGGGAAGACGGGGAACCAATGAGAGACTAGCTCTTGGTGTTGGGACAGGCACAGGTCACTCTATTTTCCCATCAGGAAGAAGAATTAACCACAGGCTCAGCCTGCCCCCCGGAACCAGAACAGGGCCTGAAGCCATCCGGCGCTTCTGCGGCCGGCTCCCAAAAAAGCGACTTGTAAAATGGAGCTTCAGGGCACTGCAATTCACAAACCTGCAGAGTTATAAATGATAACTCTCGTCCACAAATATATTGAGGGAAGGCAAAGAAGAGGATTAGAAATCAAGGCAGAATTGCAGGAAACAGATTTCAGGAGGTAGATTCGAATCGCCTTTAAAGCACATGAAAAGCGGCAAAACGTTGACAATGATGCCCTTGGCCAAAAAGGGCGTATGCGTTTTTTCCTGAATATATTCAGGAAAAAACGCATACGCCCTTTTTGGCCAACCAAGCAACCTGGAAAGGCAAATCAGCGCTACAAAGAAGTCTCGCTTCCCATCGGTCAAAAGGGCCATGCTGAAAAAAGTATCAAAACCAGAAATGCAGGACAGGCCATGGAGAAATGGGAGCCTTGCTACACTGATGGGCGGGATGTACATTGCCAACAGCCACTCTGGAGAAGTGTACAGTGTGTCCTGAAACATCTAAAAAACACAGCTTAGAGAGCATAGGGCACTTCCACGCATGGGGGGATAAAGTGGGAAAATTGAAAATCAGCAAGACACAAGCACCCCAAAGTTTAGGGCTGCTCTGTTGACAAGGACCTCCACTTCCTTCCACCTTAAATATCCCAGGAAAGCGAAAAATGGATAAAAAAGTTGTGGTCCATATGTACAATGGAATATCACTCAGCCATGAAATCAATGTCATAAGGCTAGTAGCAGCATGATGAGTGGATTTAGGTAAGACGATTCTAAGTGAAATAAGTCACACAGAAAAGGACACTTCTCATAAGGTGTCACTTATAGAGGGAATGTAAAAACCGTTACACTTGAACTGAATTACAAAACAGAACAGAGTCACTCATGCAGAAAACACACTATGGCTGCTTAACGGGAAAGGTGAGGTGGGGTGATACATAAAACAAGAGTTTCAAATTAGCTCAGATACCGTTCCATAAACCCAATATGTAATAGACAAGACCTACTCCTTGCTCAGAGAACTGGACTCAACACGCCCGATTCACCGCACAAGAATATATCTGACTAGTAATAATCTTAAAACCTATGTATTGATATCTCTCTGTTAGTGTGTCAAGTGGGTGTAAAGCGGCCTAAACACAGCCGTGAAAAGCAGCTAAACCCCATTATAAAAATAAATTACTTTTAAAAACCCATGAAACAAAGACAGGGAAAGAGAGAGAAATTCTTACACAATTCGTTCAGGGGCTGTGATGCCACCTGGATTGACCATATCTAGATCCACAGCTGGATGAGACATAAGGGTGGACACTCTTGAGGCTGAGAGCTTTGGTGAGGTTGGGTGAGCAAACGCAGACCCTTTAAAGTAATACTGCGTGCTACCCATCGCATGGGTCCCAAATCTCCAGGTTCAAGGGCATCTTCCTACATCGAAAACATGCATGAGAAACCCAGAAGATGGTACACCGTGTGATGGGGAAAGGTTTCTAAAACGCACCTCATTTCTCATCTCCTTGTGCTCGGGTTCGCCATTCCAGCCACTTTACTAGCAATCTCCCTACTTGGAGCATCAGCACCTTTAACCTCCTGTTCCGTACAGGTTGCAATTTGTCCTGAGGATGAACGGGAAGACGGGGAACCAATGAGAGACTAGCTCTTGGTGTTGGGACAGGCACAGGTCACTCTATTTTCCCATCAGGAAGAAGAATTAACCACAGGCTCAGCCTGCCCCCCGGAACCAGAACAGGGCCTGAAGCCATCCGGCGCTTCTGCGGCCGGCTCCCAAAAAAGCGACTTGTAAAATGGAGCTTCAGGGCACTGCAATTCACAAACCTGCAGAGTTATAAATGATAACTCTCGTCCACAAATATATTGAGGGAAGGCAAAGAAGAGGATTAGAAATCAAGGCAGAATTGCAGGAAACAGATTTCAGGAGGTAGATTCGAATCGCCTTTAAAGCACATGAAAAGCGGCAAAACGTTGACAATGATGCCCTTGGCCAAAAAGGGCGTATGCGTTTTTTCCTGAATATATTCAGGAAAAAACGCATACGCCCTTTTTGGCCAACCAAGCAACCTGGAAAGGCAAATCAGCGCTACAAAGAAGTCTCGCTTCCCATCGGTCAAAACGGCCATGCTGAAAAAAGTGTCAAAACCAGAAATGCAGGACAGGCCATGAAGAAATGGGAGCCTTGCTACACTGATGGGCGGGATGTACATTGCCAACAGCCACTCTGGAGAAGTGTACGGTGTGTCCTGAAACATCTAAAAAACACAGCTTAGAGAGCATAGGGCACTTCCACGCATGGGGGGATAAAGTGGGAAAATTGAAAATCAGCAAGACACAAGCACCCCAAAGTTTAGGGCTGCTCTGTTGACAAGGACCTCCACTTCCTTCCACCTTAAATATCCCAGGAAAGCGAAAAATGGATAAAAAAGTTGTGGTCCTTATGTACAATGGAATATCACTCAGCCATGAAATCAATGTCATAAGGCTAGTAGCAGCATGATGAGTGGATTTAGGTAAGACGATTCTAAGTGAAATAAGTCACACAGAAAAGGACACTTCTCATAAGGTGTCACTTATAGAGGGAATGTAAAAACCGTTACACTTGAACTGAATTACAAAACAGAACAGAGTCACACATGCAGAAAACACACTATGGCTGCTTAACGGGAAAGGTGAGGTGGGGTGATACATAAAACAAGAGTTTCAAATTAGCTCAGATACCGTTCCATAAACCCAATATGTAATAGACAAGACCTACTCCTTGCTCAGAGAACTGGACTCAACACGCCCGATTCACCGCACAAGAATATATCTGACTAGTAATAATCTTAAAACCTATGTATTGATATCTCTCTCTTAGTGTGTCAAGTGGGTGTAAAGCGGCCTAAACACAGCCGTGAAAAGCAGCTAAACCCCATTATAAAAATAAATTACTTTTAAAAACCCATGAAACAAAGACAGGGAAAGAGAGAGAAATTCTTACACAATTCGTTCAGGGGCTGTGATGCAACCTGGATTGACCATATCTAGATCCACAGCTGGATGAGACATAAGGGTGGACACTCTTGAGGCTGAGAGCTTTGGTGAGGTTGGGTGAGCAAACGCAGACCCTTTAAAGTAATACTGCGTGCTACCCATCGCATGGGTCCCAAATCTCCAGGTTCAAGGGCATCTTCCTACATCGAAAACATGCATGAGAAACCCAGAAGATGGTACACCGTGTGATGGGGAAAGTTTTCTAAAACGCACCTCATTTCTCATCTCCTTGTGCTCGGGTTCGCCATTCCAGCCACTTTACTAGCAATCTCCCTACTTGGAGCATCAGCACCTTTAACCTCCTGTTCCGTACAGGTTGCAATTTGTCCTGAGGATGAACGGGAAGACGGGGAACCAATGAGAGACTAGCTCTTGGTGTTGGGACAGGCACAGGTCACTCTATTTTCCCATCAGGAAGAAGAATTAACCACAGGCTCAGCCTGCCCCCCGGAACCAGAACAGGGCCTGAAGCCATCCGGCGCTTCTGCGGCCGGCTCCCAAAAAAGCGACTTGTAAAATGGAGCTTCAGGGCACTGCAATTCACAAACCTGCAGAGTTATAAATGATAACTCTCGTCCACAAATATATTGAGGGAAGGCAAAGAAGAGGATTAGAAATCAAGGCAGAATTGCAGGAAACAGATTTCAGGAGGTAGATTCGAATCGCCTTTAAAGCACATGAAAAGCGGCAAAACGTTGACAATGATGCCCTTGGCCAAAAAGGGCGTATGCGTTTTTTCCTGAATATATTCAGGAAAAAACGCATACGCCCTTTTTGGCCAACCAAGCAACCTGGAAAGGCAAATCAGCGCTACAAAGAAGTCTCGCTTCCCATCGGTCAAAACGGCCATGCTGAAAAAAGTGTCAAAACCAGAAATGCAGGACAGGCCATGAAGAAATGGGAGCCTTGCTACACTGATGGGCGGGATGTACATTGCCAACAGCCACTCTGGAGAAGTGTACGGTGTGTCCTGAAACATCTAAAAAACACAGCTTAGAGAGCATAGGGCACTTCCACGCATGGGGGGATAAAGTGGGAAAATTGAAAATCAGCAAGACACAAGCACCCCAAAGTTTAGGGCTGCTCTGTTGACAAGGACCTCCACTTCCTTCCACCTTAAATATCCCAGGAAAGCGAAAAATGGATAAAAAAGTTGTGGTCCTTATGTACAATGGAATATCACTCAGCCATGAAATCAATGTCATAAGGCTAGTAGCAGCATGATGAGTGGATTTAGGTAAGACGATTCTAAGTGAAATAAGTCACACAGAAAAGGACACTTCTCATAAGGTGTCACTTATAGAGGGAATGTAAAAACCGTTACACTTGAACTGAATTACAAAACAGAACAGAGTCACACATGCAGAAAACACACTATGGCTGCTTAACGGGAAAGGTGAGGTGGGGTGATACATAAAACAAGAGTTTCAAATTAGCTCAGATACCGTTCCATAAACCCAATATGTAATAGACAAGACCTACTCCTTGCTCAGAGAACTGGACTCAACACGCCCGATTCACCGCACAAGAATATATCTGACTAGTAATAATCTTAAAACCTATGTATTGATATCTCTCTCTTAGTGTGTCAAGTGGGTGTAAAGCGGCCTAAACACAGCCGTGAAAAGCAGCTAAACCCCATTATAAAAATAAATTACTTTTAAAAACCCATGAAACAAAGACAGGGAAAGAGAGAGAAATTCTTACACAATTCGTTCAGGGGCTGTGATGCAACCTGGATTGACCATATCTAGATCCACAGCTGGATGAGACATAAGGGTGGACACTCTTGAGGCTGAGAGCTTTGGTGAGGTTGGGTGAGCAAACGCAGACCCTTTAAAGTAATACTGCGTGCTACCCATCGCATGGGTCCCAAATCTCCAGGTTTAAGGGCATCTTCCTACATCGAAAACATGCATGAGAAACCCAGAAGATGGTACACCGTGTGATGGGGAAAGTTTTCTAAAACGCACCTCATTTCTCATCTCCTTGTGCTCGGGTTCGCCATTCCAGCCACTTTAGTAGCAATCTCCCTACTTGGAGCATCAGCACCTTTAACCTCCTGTTCCGTACAGGTTGCAATTTGTCCTGAGGATGAACGGGAAGACGGGGAACCAATGAGAGACTAGCTCTTGGTGTTGGGACAGGCACAGGTCACTCTATTTTCCCATCAGGAAGAAGAATTAACCACAGGCTCAGCCTGCCCCCCGGAACCAGAACAGGGCCTGAAGCCATCCGGCGCTTCTGCGGCCGGCTCCCAAAAAAGCGACTTGTAAAATGGAGCTTCAGGGCACTGCAATTCACAAACCTGCAGAGTTATAAATGATAACTCTCGTCCACAAATATATTGAGGGAAGGCAAAGAAGAGGATTAGAAATCAAGGCAGAATTGCAGGAAACAGATTTCAGGAGGTAGATTCGAATCGCCTTTAAAGCACATGAAAAGCGGCAAAACGTTGACAATGATGCCCTTGGCCAAAAAGGGCGTATGCGTTTTTTCCTGAATATATTCAGGAAAAAACGCATACGCCCTTTTTGGCCAACCAAGCAACCTGGAAAGGCAAATCAGCGCTACAAAGAAGTCTCGCTTCCCATCGGTCAAAAGGGCCATGCTGAAAAAAGTGTCAAAACCAGAAATGCAGGACAGGCCATGGAGAAATGGGAGCCTTGCTACACTGATGGGAGGGATGTACATTGCCAACAGCCACTCTGGAGAAGTGTACGGTGTGTCCTGAAACATCTAAAAAACACAGCTTAGAGAGCATAGGGCACTTCCACGCATGGGGGGATAAAGTGGGAAAATTGAAAATCAGCAAGACACAAGCACCCCAAAGTTTAGGGCTGCTCTGTTGACAAGGACCTCCACTTCATTCCACCTTAAATATCCCAGGAAAGCGAAAAATGGATAAAAAAGTTGTGGTCCATATGTACAATGGAATATCACTCAGCCATGAAATCAATGTCATAAGGCTAGTAGCAGCATGATGAGTGGATTTAGGTAAGACGATTCTAAGTGAAATAAGTCACACAGAAAAGGAGACTTCTCATAAGGTGTCACTTATAGAGGGAATGTAAAAACCGTTACACTTGAACTGAATTACAAAACAGAACAGAGTCACACATGCAGAAAACACACTATGGCTGCTTAACGGGAAAGGTGAGGTGGGGTGATACATAAAACAAGAGTTTCAAATTAGCTCAGATACCGTTCCATAAACCCAATATGTAATAGACAAGACCTACTCCTTGCTCAGAGAACTGGACTCAACACGCCCGATTCACCGCACAAGAATATATCTGACTAGTAATAATCTTAAAACCTATGTATTGATATCTCTCTGTTAGTGTGTCAAGTGGGTGTAAAGCGGCCTAAACACAGCCGTGAAAAGCAGCTAAACCCCATTATAAAAATAAATTACTTTTAAAAACCCATGAAACAAAGACAGGGAAAGAGAGAGAAATTCTTACACAATTCGTTCAGGGGCTGTGATGCAACCTGGATTGACCATATCTAGACCCACAGCTGGATGAGACATAAGGGTGGACACTCTTGGGGCTGAGAGGTTTGGTGAGGTTGGGTGAGCAAACGCAGACCCTTTAAAGTAATACTGCGTGGTACCCATCGCATGGGTCCCAAATCTCCAGGTTCAAGGGCATCTTCCTACATCGAAAACATGCATGAGAAACCCAGAAGATGGTACACCGTGTGATGGGGAAAGTTTTCTAAAACGCACCTCATTTCTCATCTCCTTGTGCTCGGGTTCGCCATTCCAGCCACTTTACTAGCAATCTCCCTACTTGGAGCATCAGCACCTTTAACCTCCTGTTCCGTACAGGTTGCAATTTGTCCTGAGGATGAACGGGAAGACGGGGAACCAATGAGAGACTAGCTCTTGGTGTTGGGACAGGCACAGGTCACTCTATTTTCCCATCAGGAAGAAGAATTAACCACAGGCTCAGCCTGCCCCCCGGAACCAGAACAGGGCCTGAAGCCATCCGGCGCTTCTGCGGCCGGCTCCCAAAAAAGCGACTTGTAAAATGGAGCTTCAGGGCACTGCAATTCACAAACCTGCAGAGTTATAAATGATAACTCTCGTCCACAAATATATTGAGGGAAGGCAAAGAAGAGGATTAGAAATCAAGGCAGAATTGCAGGAAACAGATTTCAGGAGGTAGATTCGAATCGCCTTTAAAGCACATGAAAAGCGGCAAAACGTTGACAATGATGCCCTTGGCCAAAAAGGGCGTATGCGTTTTTTCCTGAATATATTCAGGAAAAAACGCATACGCCCTTTTTGGCCAACCAAGCAACCTGGAAAGGCAAATCAGCGCTACAAAGAAGTCTCGCTTCCCATCGGTCAAAACGGCCATGCTGAAAAAAGTGTCAAAACCAGAAATGCAGGACAGGCCATGAAGAAATGGGAGCCTTGCTACACTGATGGGCGGGATGTACATTGCCAACAGCCACTCTGGAGAAGTGTACGGTGTGTCCTGAAACATCTAAAAAACACAGCTTAGAGAGCATAGGGCACTTCCACGCATGGGGGGATAAAGTGGGAAAATTGAAAATCAGCAAGACACAAGCACCCCAAAGTTTAGGGCTGCTCTGTTGACAAGGACCTCCACTTCCTTCCACCTTAAATATCCCAGGAAAGCGAAAAATGGATAAAAAAGTTGTGGTCCTTATGTACAATGGAATATCACTCAGCCATGAAATCAATGTCATAAGGCTAGTAGCAGCATGATGAGTGGATTTAGGTAAGACGATTCTAAGTGAAATAAGTCACACAGAAAAGGACACTTCTCATAAGGTGTCACTTATAGAGGGAATGTAAAAACCGTTACACTTGAACTGAATTACAAAACAGAACAGAGTCACACATGCAGAAAACACACTATGGCTGCTTAACGGGAAAGGTGAGGTGGGGTGATACATAAAACAAGAGTTTCAAATTAGCTCAGATACCGTTCCATAAACCCAATATGTAATAGACAAGACCTACTCCTTGCTCAGAGAACTGGACTCAACACGCCCGATTCACCGCACAAGAATATATCTGACTAGTAATAATCTTAAAACCTATGTATTGATATCTCTCTCTTAGTGTGTCAAGTGGGTGTAAAGCGGCCTAAACACAGCCGTGAAAAGCAGCTAAACCCCATTATAAAAATAAATTACTTTTAAAAACCCATGAAACAAAGACAGGGAAAGAGAGAGAAATTCTTACACAATTCGTTCAGGGGCTGTGATGCAACCTGGATTGACCATATCTAGATCCACAGCTGGATGAGACATAAGGGTGGACACTCTTGAGGCTGAGAGCTTTGGTGAGGTTGGGTGAGCAAACGCAGACCCTTTAAAGTAATACTGCGTGCTACCCATCGCATGGGTCCCAAATCTCCAGGTTTAAGGGCATCTTCCTACATCGAAAACATGCATGAGAAACCCAGAAGATGGTACACCGTGTGATGGGGAAAGTTTTCTAAAACGCACCTCATTTCTCATCTCCTTGTGCTCGGGTTCGCCATTCCAGCCACTTTAGTAGCAATCTCCCTACTTGGAGCATCAGCACCTTTAACCTCCTGTTCCGTACAGGTTGCAATTTGTCCTGAGGATGAACGGGAAGACGGGGAACCAATGAGAGACTAGCTCTTGGTGTTGGGACAGGCACAGGTCACTCTATTTTCCCATCAGGAAGAAGAATTAACCACAGGCTCAGCCTGCCCCCCGGAACCAGAACAGGGCCTGAAGCCATCCGGCGCTTCTGCGGCCGGCTCCCAAAAAAGCGACTTGTAAAATGGAGCTTCAGGGCACTGCAATTCACAAACCTGCAGAGTTATAAATGATAACTCTCGTCCACAAATATATTGAGGGAAGGCAAAGAAGAGGATTAGAAATCAAGGCAGAATTGCAGGAAACAGATTTCAGGAGGTAGATTCGAATCGCCTTTAAAGCACATGAAAAGCGGCAAAACGTTGACAATGATGCCCTTGGCCAAAAAGGGCGTATGCGTTTTTTCCTGAATATATTCAGGAAAAAACGCATACGCCCTTTTTGGCCAACCAAGCAACCTGGAAAGGCAAATCAGCGCTACAAAGAAGTCTCGCTTCCCATCGGTCAAAAGGGCCATGCTGAAAAAAGTGTCAAAACCAGAAATGCAGGACAGGCCATGGAGAAATGGGAGCCTTGCTACACTGATGGGAGGGATGTACATTGCCAACAGCCACTCTGGAGAAGTGTACGGTGTGTCCTGAAACATCTAAAAAACACAGCTTAGAGAGCATAGGGCACTTCCACGCATGGGGGGATAAAGTGGGAAAATTGAAAATCAGCAAGACACAAGCACCCCAAAGTTTAGGGCTGCTCTGTTGACAAGGACCTCCACTTCATTCCACCTTAAATATCCCAGGAAAGCGAAAAATGGATAAAAAAGTTGTGGTCCATATGTACAATGGAATATCACTCAGCCATGAAATCAATGTCATAAGGCTAGTAGCAGCATGATGAGTGGATTTAGGTAAGACGATTCTAAGTGAAATAAGTCACACAGAAAAGGAGACTTCTCATAAGGTGTCACTTATAGAGGGAATGTAAAAACCGTTACACTTGAACTGAATTACAAAACAGAACAGAGTCACACATGCAGAAAACACACTATGGCTGCTTAACGGGAAAGGTGAGGTGGGGTGATACATAAAACAAGAGTTTCAAATTAGCTCAGATACCGTTCCATAAACCCAATATGTAATAGACAAGACCTACTCCTTGCTCAGAGAACTGGACTCAACACGCCCGATTCACCGCACAAGAATATATCTGACTAGTAATAATCTTAAAACCTATGTATTGATATCTCTCTGTTAGTGTGTCAAGTGGGTGTAAAGCGGCCTAAACACAGCCGTGAAAAGCAGCTAAACCCCATTATAAAAATAAATTACTTTTAAAAACCCATGAAACAAAGACAGGGAAAGAGAGAGAAATTCTTACACAATTCGTTCAGGGGCTGTGATGCAACCTGGATTGACCATATCTAGACCCACAGCTGGATGAGACATAAGGGTGGACACTCTTGGGGCTGAGAGGTTTGGTGAGGTTGGGTGAGCAAACGCAGACCCTTTAAAGTAATACTGCGTGGTACCCATCGCATGGGTCCCAAATCTCCAGGTTCAAGGGCATCTTCCTACATCGAAAACATGCATGAGAAACCCAGAAGATGGTACACCGTGTGATGGGGAAAGGTTTCTAAAACGCACCTCATTTCTCATCTCCTTGTGCTCGGGTTCGCCATTCCAGCCACTTTACTAGCAATCTCCCTACTTGGAGCATCAGCACCTTTAACCTCCTGTTCCGTACAGGTTGCAATTTGTCCTGAGGATGAACGGGAAGACGGGGAACCAATGAGAGACTAGCTCTTGGTGTTGGGACAGGCACAGGTCACTCTATTTTCCCATCAGGAAGAAGAATTAACCACAGGCTCAGCCTGCCCCCCGGAACCAGAACAGGGCCTGAAGCCATCCGGCGCTTCTGCGGCCGGCTCCCAAAAAAGCGACTTGTAAAATGGAGCTTCAGGGCACTGCAATTCACAAACCTGCAGAGTTATAAATGATAACTCTCGTCCACAAATATATTGAGGGAAGGCAAAGAAGAGGATTAGAAATCAAGGCAGAATTGCAGGAAACAGATTTCAGGAGGTAGATTCGAATCGCCTTTAAAGCACATGAAAAGCGGCAAAACGTTGACAATGATGCCCTTGGCCAAAAAGGGCGTATGCGTTTTTTTCCTGAATATATTCAGGAAAAAACCCATACGCCCGTTTTGGCCAACCAAGCAACCTGGAAAGGCAAATCAGCGCTACAAAGAAGTCTCGCTTCCCATCGGTCAAAAGGGCCATGCTGAAAAAAGTGTCAAAACCAGAAATGCAGGACAGGCCATGGAGAAATGGGAGCCTTGCTAAACTGATGGGCGGGATGTACATTGCCAACAGCCACTCTGGAGAAGTGTACGGTGGGTCCTGAAACATCTAAAAAACACAGCTTAGAGAGCATAGGGCACTTCCACGCATGGGGGGATAAAGTGGGAAAATTGAAAATCAGCAAGACACAAGCACCCCAAAGTTTAGGGCTGCTCTGTTGACAAGGACCTCCACTTCTTTCCACCTTAAATATCCCAGGAAAGCGAAAAATGGATAAAAAAGTTGTGGTCCTTATGTACAATGGAATATCACTCAGCCATGAAATCAATGTCATAAGGCTAGTAGCAGCATGATGAGTGGATTTAGGTAAGACGATTCTAAGTGAAATAAGTCACACAGAAAAGGACACTTCTCATAAGGTGTCACTTATAGAGGGAATGTAAAAACCGTTACACTTGAACTGAATTACAAAACAGAACAGAGTCACACATGCAGAAAACACACTATGGCTGCTTAACGGGAAAGGTGAGGTGGGGTGATACATAAAACAAGAGTTTCAAATTAGCTCAGATACCGTTCCATAAACCCAATATGTAATAGACAAGACCTACTCCTTGCTCAGAGACCTGGACTCAACACGCCCGATTCACCGCACAAGAATATATCTGACTAGTAATAATCTTAAAACCTATGTATTGATATCTCTCTGTTAGTGTGTCAAGTGGGTGTAAAGCGGCCTAAACACAGCCGTGAAAAGCAGCTAAACCCCATTATAAAAATAAATTACTTTTAAAAACCCATGAGACAAAGACAGGGAAAGAGAGAGAAATTCTTACACAATTCGTTCAGGGGCTGTGATGCAACCTGGATTGACCATATCTAGACCTACAGCTGGATGAGACATAAGGGTGGACACTCTTGGGGCTGAGAGCTTTGGTGAGGTTGGGTGAGCAAACGCAGACCCTTTAAAGTAATACTGCGTGCTACCCATCGCATGGGTCCCAAATCTCCAGGTTCAAGGGCATCTTCCTACATCGAAAACATGCATGAGAAACCCAGAAGATGGTACACCGTGTGATGGGGAAAGGTTTCTAAAACGCACCTCATTTCTCATCTCCTTGTGCTCGGGTTCGCCATTCCAGCCACTTTACTAGCAATCTCCCTACTTGGAGCATCAGCACCTTTAACCTCCTGTTCCGTACAGGTTGCAATTTGTCCTGAGGATGAACGGGAAGACGGGGAACCAATGAGAGACTAGCTCTTGGTGTTGGGACAGGCACAGGTCACTCTATTTTCCCATAAGGAAGAAGAATTAACCACAGGCTCAGCCTGCCCCCCGGAACCAGAACAGGGCCTGAAGCCATCCGGCGCTTCTGCGGCCGGCTCCCAAAAAAGCGACTTGTAAAATGGAGCTTCAGGGCACTGCAATTCACAAACCTGCAGAGTTATAAATGATAACTCTCGTCCACAAATATATTGAGGGAAGGCAAAGAAGAGGATTAGAAATCAAGGCAGAATTGCAGGAAACAGATTTCAGGAGGTAGATTCGAATCGCCTTTAAAGCACATGAAAAGCGGCAAAACGTTGACAATGATGCCCTTGGCCAAAAAGGGCGTATGCGTTTTTTCCTGAATATATTCAGGAAAAAACGCATACGCCCTTTTTGGCCAACCAAGCAACCTGGAAAGGCAAATCAGCGCTACAAAGAAGTCTCGCTTCCCATCGGTCAAAAGGGCCATGCTGAAAAAAGTGTCAAAACCAGAAATGCAGGACAGGCCATGGAGAAATGGGAGCCTTGCTACACTGATGGGAGGGATGTACATTGCCAACAGCCACTCTGGAGAAGTGTACGGTGTGTCCTGAAACATCTAAAAAACACAGCTTAGAGAGCATAGGGCACTTCCACGCATGGGGGGATAAAGTGGGAAAATTGAAAATCAGCAAGACACAAGCACCCCAAAGTTTAGGGCTGCTCTGTTGACAAGGACCTCCACTTCATTCCACCTTAAATATCCCAGGAAAGCGAAAAATGGATAAAAAAGTTGTGGTCCATATGTACAATGGAATATCACTCAGCCATGAAATCAATGTCATAAGGCTAGTAGCAGCATGATGAGTGGATTTAGGTAAGACGATTCTAAGTGAAATAAGTCACACAGAAAAGGAGACTTCTCATAAGGTGTCACTTATAGAGGGAATGTAAAAACCGTTACACTTGAACTGAATTACAAAACAGAACAGAGTCACACATGCAGAAAACACACTATGGCTGCTTAACGGGAAAGGTGAGGTGGGGTGATACATAAAACAAGAGTTTCAAATTAGCTCAGATACCGTTCCATAAACCCAATATGTAATAGACAAGACCTACTCCTTGCTCAGAGAACTGGACTCAACACGCCCGATTCACCGCACAAGAATATATCTGACTAGTAATAATCTTAAAACCTATGTATTGATATCTCTCTCTTAGTGTGTCAAGTGGGTGTAAAGCGGCCTAAACACAGCCGTGAAAAGCAGCTAAACCCCATTATAAAAATAAATTACTTTTAAAAACCCATGAAACAAAGACAGGGAAAGAGAGAGAAATTCTTACACAATTCGTTCAGGGGCTGTGATGCAACCTGGATTGACCATATCTAGATCCACAGCTGGATGAGACATAAGGGTGGACACTCTTGAGGCTGAGAGCTTTGGTGAGGTTGGGTGAGCAAACGCAGACCCTTTAAAGTAATACTGCGTGCTACCCATCGCATGGGTCCCAAATCTCCAGGTTCAAGGGCATCTTCCTACATCGAAAACATGCATGAGAAACCCAGAAGATGGTACACCGTGTGATGGGGAACGTTTTCTAAAACGCACCTCATTTCTCATCTCCTTGTGCTCGGGTTCGCCATTCCAGCCACTTTACTAGCAATCTCCCTACTTGGAGCATCAGCACCTTTAACCTCCTGTTCCGTACAGGTTGCAATTTGTCCTGAGGATGAACGGGAAGACGGGGAACCAATGAGAGACTAGCTCTTGGTGTTGGGACAGGCACAGGTCACTCTATTTTCCCATCAGGAAGAAGAATTAACCACAGGCTCAGCCTGCCCCCCGGAACCAGAACAGGGCCTGAAGCCATCCGGCGCTTCTGCGGCCGGCTCCCAAAAAAGCGACTTGTAAAATGGAGCTTCAGGGCACTGCAATTCACAAACCTGCAGAGTTATAAATGATAACTCTCGTCCACAAATATATTGAGGGAAGGCAAAGAAGAGGATTAGAAATCAAGGCAGAATTGCAGGAAACAGATTTCAGGAGGTAGATTCGAATCGCCTTTAAAGCACATGAAAAGTGGCAAAACGTTGACAATGATGCCCTTGGCCAAAAAGGGCGTATGCGTTTTTTCCTGAATATATTCAGGAAAAAACGCATACGCCCTTTTTGGCCAACCAAGCAACCTGGAAAGGCAAATCAGCGCTACAAAGAAGTCTCGCTTCCCATCGGTCAAAACGGCCATGCTGAAAAAAGTGTCAAAACCAGAAATGCAGGACAGGCCATGAAGAAATGGGAGCCTTGCTACACTGATGGGCGGGATGTACATTGCCAACAGCCACTCTGGAGAAGTGTACGGTGTGTCCTGAAACATCTAAAAAACACAGCTTAGAGAGCATAGGGCACTTCCACGCATGGGGGGATAAAGTGGGAAAATTGAAAATCAGCAAGACACAAGCACCCCAAAGTTTAGGGCTGCTCTGTTGACAAGGACCTCCACTTCCTTCCACCTTAAATATCCCAGGAAAGCGAAAAATGGATAAAAAAGTTGTGGTCCTTATGTACAATGGAATATCACTCAGCCATGAAATCAATGTCATAAGGCTAGTAGCAGCATGATGAGTGGATTTAGGTAAGACGATTCTAAGTGAAATAAGTCACACAGAAAAGGACACTTCTCATAAGGTGTCACTTATAGAGGGAATGTAAAAACCGTTACACTTGAACTGAATTACAAAACAGAACAGAGTCACACATGCAGAAAACACACTATGGCTGCTTAACGGGAAAGGTGAGGTGGGGTGATACATAAAACAAGAGTTTCAAATTAGCTCAGATACCGTTCCATAAACCCAATATGTAATAGACAAGACCTACTCCTTGCTCAGAGAACTGGACTCAACACGCCCGATTCACCGCACAAGAATATATCTGACTAGTAATAATCTTAAAACCTATGTATTGATATCTCTCTCTTAGTGTGTCAAGTGGGTGTAAAGCGGCCTAAACACAGCCGTGAAAAGCAGCTAAACCCCATTATAAAAATAAATTACTTTTAAAAACCCATGAAACAAAGACAGGGAAAGAGAGAGAAATTCTTACACAATTCGTTCAGGGGCTGTGATGCAACCTGGATTGACCATATCTAGATCCACAGCTGGATGAGACATAAGGGTGGACACTCTTGAGGCTGAGAGCTTTGGTGAGGTTGGGTGAGCAAACGCAGACCCTTTAAAGTAATACTGCGTGCTACCCATCGCATGGGTCCCAAATCTCCAGGTTCAAGGGCATCTTCCTACATCGAAAACATGCATGAGAAACCCAGAAGATGGTACACCGTGTGATGGGGAAAGTTTTCTAAAACGCACCTCATTTCTCATCTCCTTGTGCTCGGGTTCGCCATTCCAGCCACTTTACTAGCAATCTCCCTACTTGGAGCATCAGCACCTTTAACCTCCTGTTCCGTACAGGTTGCAATTTGTCCTGAGGATGAACGGGAAGACGGGGAACCAATGAGAGACTAGCTCTTGGTGTTGGGACAGGCACAGGTCACTCTATTTTCCCATCAGGAAGAAGAATTAACCACAGGCTCAGCCTGCCCCCCGGAACCAGAACAGGGCCTGAAGCCATCCGGCGCTTCTGCGGCCGGCTCCCAAAAAAGCGACTTGTAAAATGGAGCTTCAGGGCACTGCAATTCACAAACCTGCAGAGTTATAAATGATAACTCTCGTCCACAAATATATTGAGGGAAGGCAAAGAAGAGGATTAGAAATCAAGGCAGAATTGCAGGAAACAGATTTCAGGAGGTAGATTCGAATCGCCTTTAAAG
The DNA here is from genome assembly GCF_965194825.1 of Balaenoptera physalus. NCBI lineage: Eukaryota > Metazoa > Chordata > Mammalia > Artiodactyla > Balaenopteridae > Balaenoptera > Balaenoptera physalus. Next base: position 852,130 of record NW_028126474.1, read on the forward strand.
CACATGAAAAGCGGCAAAACGTTGACAATGATGCCCTTGGCCAAAAAGGGCGTATGCGTTTTTTCCTGAATATATTCAGGAAAAAACGCATACGCCCTTTTTGGCCAACCAAGCAACCTGGAAAGGCAAATCAGCGTTACAAAGAAGTCTCGCTTCCCATCGGTCAAAAGGGCCATGCTGAAAAAAGTGTCAAAACCAGAAATGCAGGACAGGCCATGGAGAAATGGGAGCCTTGCTACACTGATGGGAGGGATGTACATTGCCAACAGCCACTCTGGAGAAGTGTACGGTGTGTCCTGAAACATCTAAAAAACACAGCTTAGAGAGCATAGGGCACTTCCACGCATGGGGGGATAAAGTGGGAAAATTGAAAATCAGCAAGACACAAGCACCCCAAAGTTTAGGGCTGCTCTGTTGACAAGGACCTCCACTTCATTCCACCTTAAATATCCCAGGAAAGCGAAAAATGGATAAAAAAGTTGTGGTCCATATGTACAATGGAATATCACTCAGCCATGAAATCAATGTCATAAGGCTAGTAGCAGCATGATGAGTGGATTTAGGTAAGACGATTCTAAATGAAATAAGTCACACAGAAAAGGAGACTTCTCATAAGGTGTCACTTATAGAGGGAATGTAAACACCGTTACACTTGAACTGAATTACAAAACAGAACAGAGTCACACATGCAGAAAACACACTATGGCTGCTTAACGGGAAAGGTGAGGTTGGGTGATACATAAAACAAGAGTTTCAAATTAGCTCAGATACCGTTCCATAAACCCAATATGTAATAGACAAGACCTACTCCTTGCTCAGAGAACTGGACTCAACACGCCCGATTCACCGCACAAGAATATATCTGACTAGTAATAATCTTAAAACCTATGTATTGATATCTCTCTGTTAGTGTGTCAAGTGGGTGTAAAGCGGCCTAAACACAGCCGTGAAAAGCAGCTAAACCCCATTATAAAAATAAATTACTTTTAAAAACCCATGAAACAAAGACAGGGAAAGAGAGAGAAATTCTTACACAATTCGTTCAGGGGCTGTGATGCAACCTGGATTGACCATATCTAGACCCACAGCTGGATGAGACATAAGGGTGGACACTCTTGGGGCTGAGAGGTTTGGTGAGGTTGGGTGAGCAAACGCAGACCCTTTAAAGTAATACTGCGTGGTACCCATCGCATGGGTCCCAAATCTCCAGGTTCAAGGGCATCTTCCTACATCGAAAACATGCATGAGAAACCCAGAAGATGGTACACCGTGTGATGGGGAAAGGTTTCTAAAACGCACCTCATTTCTCATCTCCTTGTGCTCGGGTTCGCCATTCCAGCCACTTTACTAGCAATCTCCCTACTTGGAGCATCAGCACCTTTAACCTCCTGTTCCGTACAGGTTGCAATTTGTCCTGAGGATGAACGGGAAGACGGGGAACCAATGAGAGACTAGCTCTTGGTGTTGGGACAGGCACAGGTCACTCTATTTTCCCATCAGGAAGAAGAATTAACCACAGGCTCAGCCTGCCCCCCGGAACCAGAACAGGGCCTGAAGCCATCCGGCGCTTCTGCGGCCGGCTCCCAAAAAAGCGACTTGTAAAATGGAGGTTCAGGGCACTGCAATTCACAAACCTGCAGAGTTATAAATGATAACTCTCGTCCACAAATATATTGAGGGAAGGCAAAGAAGAGGATTAGAAATCAAGGCAGAATTGCAGGAAACAGATTTCAGGAGGTAGATTCGAATCGCCTTTAAAGCACATGAAAAGCGGCAAAACGTTGACAATGATGCCCTTGGCCAAAAAGGGCGTATGCGTTTTTTTCCTGAATATATTCAGGAAAAAACGCATACGCCCGTTTTGGCCAACCAAGCAACCTGGAAAGGCAAATCAGCGCTACCAAGAAGTCTCGCTTCCCATCGGTCAAAAGGGCCATGCTGAAAAAAGTGTCAAAACCAGAAATGCAGGACAGGCCATGGAGAAATGGGAGCCTTGCTAAACTGATGGGCGGGATGTACATTGCCAACAGCCACTCTGGAGAAGTGTACGGTGGGTCCTGAAACATCTAAAAAACACAGCTTAGAGAGCATAGGGCACTTCCACGCATGGGGGGATAAAGTGGGAAAATTGAAAATCAGCAAGACACAAGCACCCCAAAGTTTAGGGCTGCTCTGTTGACAAGGACCTCCACTTCCTTCCACCTTAAATATCCCAGGAAAGCGAAAAATGGATAAAAAAGTTGTGGTCCTTATGTACAATGGAATATCACTCAGCCATGAAATCAATGTCATAAGGCTAGTAGCAGCATGATGAGTGGATTTAGGTAAGACGATTCTAAGTGAAATAAGTCACACAGAAAAGGAGACTTCTCATAAGGTGTCACTTATAGAGGGAATGTAAAAACCGTTACACTTGAACTGAATTACAAAACAGAACAGAGTCACACATGCAGAAAACACACTATGGCTGCTTAACGGGAAAGGTGAGGTGGGGTGATACATAAAACAAGAGTTTCAAATTAGCTCAGATACCGTTCCATAAACCCAATATGTAATAGACAAGACCTACTCCTTGCTCAGAGACCTGGACTCAACACGCCCGATTCACCGCACAAGAATATATCTGACTAGTAATAATCTTAAAACCTATGTATTGATATCTCTCTGTTAGTGTGTCAAGTGGGTGTAAAGCGGCCTAAACACAGCCGTGAAAAGCAGCTAAACCCCATTATAAAAATAAATTACTTTTAAAAACCCATGAAACAAAGACAGGGAAAGAGAGAGAAATTCTTACACAATTCGTTCAGGGGCTGTGATGCAACCTGGATTGACCATATCTAGACCCACAGCTGGATGAGACATAAGGGTGGACACTCTTGGGGCTGAGAGCTTTGGTGAGGTTGGGTGAGCAAACGCAGACCCTTTAAAGTAATACTGCGTGCTACCCATCGCATGGGTCCCAAATCTCCAGGTTCAAGGGCATCTTCCTACATCGAAAACATGCATGAGAAACCCAGAAGATGGTACACCGTGTGATGGGGAAAGGTTTCTAAAACGCACCTCATTTCTCATCTCCTTGTGCTCGGGTTCGCCATACCAGCCACTTTACTAGCAATCTCCCTACTTGGAGCATCAGCACCTTTAACCTCCTGTTCCGTACAGGTTGCAATTTGTCCTGAGGATGAACGGGAAGACGGGGAACCAATGAGAGACTAGCTCTTGGTGTTGGGACAGGCACAGGTCACTCTATTTTCCCATAAGGAAGAAGAATTAACCACAGGCTCAGCCTGCCCCCCGGAACCAGAACAGGGCCTGAAGCCATCCGGCGCTTCTGCGGCCGGCTCCCAAAAAAGCGACTTGTAAAATGGAGCTTCAGGGCACTGCAATTCACAAACCTGCAGAGTTATAAATGATAACTCTCGTCCACAAATATATTGAGGGAAGGCAAAGAAGAGGATTAGAAATCAAGGCAGAATTGCAGGAAACAGATTTCAGGAGGTAGATTCGCATCGCCTTTAAAGCACATGAAAAGCGGCAAAACGTTGACAATGATGCCCTTGGCCAAAAAGGGCGTATGCGTTTTTTCCTGAATATATTCAGGAAAAAACGCATACGCCCTTTTTGGCCAACCAAGCAACCTGGAAAGGCAAATCAGCGCTACAAAGAAGTCTCGCTTCCCATCGGTCAAAAGGGCCATGCTGAAAAAAGTGTCAAAACCAGAAATGCAGGACAGGCCATGGAGAAATGGGAGCCTTGCTACACTGATGGGCGGGATGTACATTGCCAACAGCCACTCTGGAGAAGTGTACGGTGTGTCCTGAAACATCTAAAAAACACAGCTTAGAGAGCATAGGGCACTTCCACGCATGGGGGGATAAAGTGGGAAAATTGAAAATCAGCAAGACACAAGCACCCCAAAGTTTAGGGCTGCTCTGTTGACAAGGACCTCCACTTCCTTCCACCTTAAATATCCCAGGAAAGCGAAAAATGGATAAAAAAGTTGTGGTCCATATGTACAATGGAATATCACTCAGCCATGAAATCAATGTCATAAGGCTAGTAGCAGCATGATGAGTGGATTTAGGTAAGACGATTCTAAGTGAAATAAGTCACACAGAAAAGGACACTTCTCATAAGGTGTCACTTATAGAGGGAATGTAAAAACCGTTACACTTGAACTGAATTACAAAACAGAACAGAGTCACACATGCAGAAAACACACTATGGCTGCTTAACGGGAAAGGTGAGGTGGGGTGATACATAAAACAAGAGTTTCAAATTAGCTCAGATACCGTTCCATAAACCCAATATGTAATAGACAAGACCTACTCCTTGCTCAGAGAACTGGACTCAACACGCCCGATTCACCGCACAAGAATATATCTGACTAGTAATAATCTTAAAACCTATGTATTGATATCTCTCTGTTAGTGTGTCAAGTGGGTGTAAAGCGGCCTAAACACAGCCGTGAAAAGCAGCTAAACCCCATTATAAAAATAAATTACTTTTAAAAACCCATGAAACAAAGACAGTGAAAGAGAGAGAAATTCTTACACAATTCGTTCAGGGGCTGTGATGCAACCTGGATTGACCATATCTAGACCCACAGCTGGATGAGACATAAGGGTGGACACTCTTGGGGCTGAGAGGTTTGGTGAGGTTGGGTGAGCAAACGCAGACCCTTTAAAGTAATACTGCGTGCTACCCATCGCATGGGTCCCAAATCTCCAGGTTCAAGGGCATCTTCCTACATCGAAAACATGCATGAGAAACCCAGAAGATGGTACACCGTGTGATGGGGAAAGGTTTCTAAAACGCACCTCATTTCTCATCTCCTTGTGCTCGGGTTCGCCATTCCAGCCACTTTACTAGCAATCTCCCTACTTGGAGCATCAGCACCTTTAACCTCCTGTTCCGTACAGGTTGCAATTTGTCCTGAGGATGAACGGGAAGACGGGGAACCAATGAGAGACTAGCTCTTGGTGTTGGGACAGGCACAGGTCACTCTATTTTCCCATCAGGAAGAAGAATTAACCACAGGCTCAGCCTGCCCCCCGGAACCAGAACAGGGCCTGAAGCCATTCGGCGCTTCTGCGGCCGGCTCCCAAAAAAGCGACTTGTAAAATGGAGCTTCAGGGCACTGCAATTCACAAACCTGCAGAGTTATAAATGATAACTCTCGTCCACAAATATATTGAGGGAAGGCAAAGAAGAGGATTAGAAATCAAGGCAGAATTGCAGGAAACAGATTTCAGGAGGTAGATTCGAATCGCCTTTAAAGCACATGAAAAGCGGCAAAACGTTGACAATGATGCCCTTGGCCAAAAAGGGCATATGCGTTTTTTCCTGAATATATTCAGGAAAAAACGCATACGCGCTTTTTGGCCAACCAAGCAACCTGGAAAGGCAAATCAGCGCTACAAAGAAGTCTCGCTTCCCATCGGTCAAAAGGGCCATGCTGAAAAAAGTGTCAAAACCAGAAATGCAGGACAGGCCATGGAGAAATGGGAGCCTTGCTACACTGATGGGCGGGATGTAAATTGCCAACAGCCACTCTGGAGAAGTGTACGGTGTGTCCTGAAACATCTAAAAAACACAGCTTAGAGAGCATAGGGCACTTCCACGCATGGGGGTATAAAGTGGGAAAATTAAAAATCAGCAAGACACAAGCACCCCAAAGTTTAGGGCTGCTCTGTTGACAAGGACCTCCACTTCATTCCACCTTAAATATCCCAGGAAAGCGAAAAATGGATAAAAAATTTGAGGTCCTTATGTACAATGGAATATCACTCAGCCATGAAATCAATGTCATAAGGCTAGTAGCAGCATGATGAGTGGATTTAGGTACGACGATTCTAAGTGAAATAAGTCACACAGAAAAGGACACTTCTCATAAGGTGTCACTTATAGAGGGAATGTAAAAACCGTTACACTTGAACTGAATTACAAAACAGAACAGAGTCACACATGCAGAAAACACACTATGGCTGCTTAACGGGAAAGGTGAGGTGGGGTGATATATAAAACAAGACTTTCAAATTAGCTCAGATACCGTTCCATAAACCCAATATGTAATAGACAAGACCTACCTCTTGCTCAGAGAACTGGACTCAACACGCCCGATTCACCGCACAAGAATATATCTGACTAGTAATAATCTTAAAACCTATGTATTGATATCTCTCTGTTAGTGTGTCAAGTGGGTGTAAAGCGGCATAAACACAGCCGTGAAAAGCAGCTAAACCCCATTATAAAAATAAATTACTTTTAAAAACCCATGAAACAAAGACAGTGAAAGAGAGAGAAATTCTTACACAATTCGTTCAGGGGCTGTGATGCAACCTGGATTGACCATATCTAGACCCACAGCTGGATGAGACATAAGGGTGGACACTCTTGGGGCTGAGAGGTTTGGTGAGGTTGGGTGAGCAAACGCAGACCCTTTAAAGTAATACTGCGTGCTACCCATCGCATGGGTCCCAAATCTCCAGGTTCAAGGGCATCTTCCTACATCGAAAACATGCATGAGAAACCCAGAAGATGGTACACCGTGTGATGGGGAAAGGTTTCTAAAACGCACCTCATTTCTCATCTCCTTGTGCTCGGGTTCGCCATTCCAGCCACTTTAGTAGCAATCTCCCTACTTGGAGCATCAGCACCTTTAACCTCCTGTTCCGTACAGGTTGCAATTTGTCCTGAGGATGAACGGGAAGACGGGGAACCAATGAGAGACTAGCTCTTGGTGTTGGGACAGGCACAGGTCACTCTATTTTCCCATCAGGAAGAAGAATTAACCACAGGCTCAGCCTGCCCCCCGGAACCAGAACAGGGCCTGAAGCCATCCTGCGCTTTTGCGGCCAGCTCCCGAAAAAGAGAGTTGTAAAATGGAGCTTCAGGGCACTGCAATTCACAAACCTGCACAGTTATAAATGATAACTCTCGTCCACAAATATATTGAGGGAAGGCAAAGGAGAGGATTTGAAATCAAGGCAGAATTGCAGGAAACAGATTTCAGGAGGTAGATTAGAATCGCCTTTAACGCACATGAAAAGCAGCAAAACGTTGACAATGATGCCCTTGGCCAAAAAGGGCGTATGCGTTTTTTCCTGAATATATTCAGGAAAAAACGCATACGCCCTTTTTGGCCAACCAAGCAACCTGGAAAGGCAAATCAGCGCTACAAAGAAGTCTCGCTTCCCATCGGTCAAAAGGGCCATGCTGAAAAAAGTGTCAAAACCAGAAATGCAGGACAGGCCATGGAGAAATGGGAGCCTTGCTACACTGATGGGCGGGATGTAAATTGCCAACAGCCACTCTGGAGAAGTGTACGGTGTGTCCTGAAACATCTAAAAAACACAGCTTAGAGAGCATAGGGCACTTCCACGCATGGGGGTATAAAGTGGGAAAATTAAAAATCAGCAAGACACAAGCACCCCAAAGTTTAGGGCTGCTCTGTTGACAAGGACCTCCACTTCATTCCACCTTAAATATCCCAGGAAAGCGAAAAATGGATAAAAAATTTGAGGTCCTTATGTACAATGGAATATCACTCAGCCATGAAATCAATGTCATAAGGCTAGTAGCAGCATGATGAGTGGATTTAGGTACGACGATTCTAAGTGAAATAAGTCACACAGAAAAGGACACTTCTCATAAGGTGTCACTTATAGAGGGAATTTAAAAACCGTTACACTTGAACTGAATTACAAAACAGAACAGAGTCACACATGCAGAAAACACACTATGGCTGCTTAACGGGAAAGGTGAGGTGGGGTGATATATAAAACAAGACTTTCAAATTAGCTCAGATACCGTTCCATAAACCCAATATGTAATAGACAAGACCTACTCCTTGCTCAGAGAACTGGACTAAACACGCCCGATTCACCGCACAAGAATATATCTGACTAGTAATAATCTTAAAACCTATGTATTGATATCTCTCTGTTAGTGTGTCAAGTGGGTGTAAAGCGGCATAAACACAGCCGTGAAAAGCAGCTAAACCCCATTATAAAAATAAATTACTTTTAAAAACCCATGAAACAAAGACAGTGAAAGAGAGAGAAATTCTTACACAATTCGTTCAGGGGCTGTGATGCAACCTGGATTGACCATATCTAGACCCACAGCTGGATGAGACATAAGGGTGGACACTCTTGGGGCTGAGAGCTTTGGTGAGGTTGGGTGAGCAAACGCAGACCCTTTAAAGTAATACTGCGTGCTACCCATCGCATGGGTCCCAAATCTCCAGGTTCAAGGGCATCTTCCTACATCGAAAACATGCATGAGAAACCCAGAAGATGGTACACCGTGTGATGGGGAAAGGTTTCTAAAACGCACCTCATTTCTCATCTCCTTGTGCTCGGGTTCGCCATTCCAGCCACTTTAGTAGCAATCTCCCTACTTGGAGCATCAGCACCTTTAACCTCCTGTTCCGTACAGGTTGCAATTTGTCCTGAGGATGAACGGGAAGACGGGGAACCAATGAGAGACTAGCTCTTGGTGTTGGGACAGGCACAGGTCACTCTATTTTCCCATCAGGAAGAAGAATTAACCACAGGCTCAGCCTGCCCCCCGGAACCAGAACAGGGCCTGAAGCCATCCTGCGCTTTTGCGGCCAGCTCCCGAAAAAGAGAGTTGTAAAATGGAGCTTCAGGGCACTGCAATTCACAAACCTGCACAGTTATAAATGATAACTCTCGTCCACAAATATATTGAGGGAAGGCAAAGAAGAGGATTAGAAATCAAGGCAGAATTGCAGGAAACAGATTTCAGGAGGTAGATTCGAATCGCCTTTAAAGCACATGAAAAGCGGCAAAACGTTGACAATGATGCCCTTGGCCAAAAAGGGCGTATGCGTTTTTTCCTGAATATATTCAGGAAAAAACGCATACGCCCTTTTTGGCCAACCAAGCAACCTGGAAAGGCAAATCAGCGCTACAAAGAAGGCTCGCTTCCCATCGGTCAAAAGGGCCATGCTGAAAAAAGTGTCAAAACCAGAAATGCAGGACAGGCCATGGAGAAATGGGAGCCTTGCTACACTGATGGGCGGGATGTACATTGCCAACAGCCACTCTGGAGAAGTGTACGGTGTGTCCTGAAACATCTAAAAAACACAGCTTAGAGAGCATAGGGCACTTCCACGCATGGGGGGATAAAGCGGGAAAATTGAAAATCAGCAAGACACAAGCACCCCAAAGTTTAGGGCTGCTCTGTTGACAAGGACCTCCACTTCCTTCCACCTTAAATATCCCAGGAAAGCGAAAAATGGATACAAAAGTTGTGGTCCTTATGTACAATGGAATATCACTCAGCCATGAAATCAATGTCAAAAGGCTAGTAGCAGCATGATGAGTGGATTTAGGTAAGACGATTCTAAGTGAAATAAGTCACACAGAAAAGGAGACTTCTCATAAGGTGTCACTTATAGAGGGAATGTAAAAACCGTTACACTTGAACTGAATTACAAAACAGAACAGAGTCACACATGCAGAAAACACACTATGGCTGCTTAACGGGAAAGGTGAGGTGGGGTGATACATAAAACAAGAGTTTCAAATTAGCTCAGATACCGTTCCATAAACCCAATATGGAATAGACAAGACCTACTCCTTGCTCAGAGAACTGGACTCAACACGCCCGATTCACCGCACAAGAATATATCTGACTAGTAATAATCTTAAAACCTATGTATTGATATCTCTCTGTTAGTGTGTCAAGTGGGTGTAAAGCGGCCTAAACACAGCCGTGAAAAGCAGCTAAACCCCATTATAAAAATAAATTACTTTTAAAAACCCATGAAACAAAGACAGGGAAAGAGAGAGAAATTCTTACACAATTCGTTCAGGGGCTGTGATGCAACCTGGATTGACCATATCTACACCCACAGCTGGATGAGACATAAGGGTGGACACTCTTGGGGCTGAGAGGTTTGGTGAGGTTGGGTGAGCAAACGCAGACCCTTTAAAGTAATACTGCGTGCTACCCATCGCATGGGTCCCAAATCTCCAGGTTCAAGGGCATCTTCCTACATCGAAAACATGCATGAGAAACCCAGAAGATGGTACACCGTGTGATGGGGAACGGTTTCTACAACGCACCTCATTTCTCATCTCCTTGTGCTCGGGTTCGCCATTCCAGCCACTTTACTAGCAATCTCCCTACTTGGAGCATCAGCACCTTTAACCTCCTGTTCCGTACAGGTTGCAATTTGTCCTGAGGATGAACGGGAAGACGGGAACCAATGAGAGACTAGCTCTTGGTGTTGGGACAGGCACAGGTCACTCTATTTTCCCATTAGGAAGAAGAATTAACCACAGGCTCAGCCTGCCCCCCGGAACCAGAACAGGGCCTGAAGCCATCCTGCGCTTTTGCGGCCGGCTCCCAAAAAAGCGACTTGTAAAATGGAGCTTCAGGGCACTGCAATTCACAAACCTGCAGAGTGATAAATGATAACTCTCGTCCACAAATATATTGAGGGAAGGCAAAGAAGAAGATTTGAAATCAAGGCAGAATTGCAGGAAACAGATTTCAGGAGGTAGATTCGAATCGCCTTTAAAGCACATGAAAAGCGGCAAAACCTTGACAATGATGCCCTTGGCCAAAAAGGGCGTATGCGTTTTTTCCTGAATATATTCAGGAAAAAACGCATACGCCCTTTTTGGCCAACCAAGCAACCTGGAAAGGCAAATCAGCGCTACAAAGAAGGCTCGCTTCCCATCGGTCAAAAGGGCCATGCTGAAAAAAGTGTCAAAACCAGAAATGCAGGACAGGCCATGGAGAAATGGGAGCCTTGCTACACTGATGGGCGGGATGTACATTGCCAACAGCCACTCTGGAGAAGTGTACGGTGTGTCCTGAAACATCTAAAAAACACAGCTTAGAGAGCATAGGGCACTTCCACGCATGGGGGGATAAAGCGGGAAAATTGAAAATCAGCAAGACACAAGCACCCCAAAGTTTAGGGCTGCTCTGTTGACAAGGACCTCCACTTCCTTCCACCTTAAATATCCCAGGAAAGCGAAAAATGGATACAAAAGTTGTGGTCCTTATGTACAATGGAATATCACTCAGCCATGAAATCAATGTCATAAGGCTAGTAGCAGCATGATGAGTGGATTTAGGTAAGACGATTCTAAGTGAAATAAGTCACACAGAAAAGGAGACTTCTCATAAGGTGTCACTTATAGAGGGAATGTAAAAACCGTTACACTTGAACTGAATTACAAAACAGAACAGAGTCACACATGCAGAAAACACACTATGGCTGCTTAACGGGAAAGGTGAGGTGGGGTGATACATAAAACAAGAGTTTCAAATTAGCTCAGATACCGTTCCATAAACCCAATATGGAATAGACAAGACCTACTCCTTGCTCAGAGAACTGGACTCAACACGCCCGATTCACCGCACAAGAATATATCTGACTAGTAATAATCTTAAAACCTATGTATTGATATCTCTCTGTTAGTGTGTCAAGTGGGTGTAAAGCGGCCTAAACACAGCCGTGAAAAGCAGCTAAACCCCATTATAAAAATAAATTACTTTTAAAAACCCATGAAACAAAGACAGGGAAAGAGAGAGAAATTCTTACACAATTCGTTCAGGGGCTGTGATGCAACCTGGATTGACCATATCTAGACCCACAGCTGGATGAGACATAAGGGTGGACACTCTTGGGGCTGAGAGGTTTGGTGAGGTTGGGTGAGCAAACGCAGACCCTTTAAAGTAATACTGCGTGCTACCCATCGCATGGGTCCCAAATCTCCAGGTTCAAGGGCATCTTCCTACATCGAAAACATGCATGAGAAACCCAGAAGATGGTACACCGTGTGATGGGGAAAGGTTTCTAAAACGCACCTCATTTCTCATCTGCTTGTGCTCGGGTTCGCCATTCCAGCCACTTTACTAGCAATCTCCCTACTTGGAGCATCAGCACCTTTAACCTCCTGTTCCGTACAGGTTGCAATTTGTCCTGAGGATGAACGGGAAGACGGGGAACCAATGAGAGACTAGCTCTTGGTGTAGGGACAGGCACAGGTCACTCTATTTTCCGATCAGGAAGAAGAATTAACCACAGGCTCAGCCTGCCCCCCGAAACCAGAACAGGGCCTGAAGCCATCCTGCGCTTTTGCGGCCGGCTCCCAAAAAAGCGACTTGTAAAATGGAGCTTCAGGGCACTGCAATTCACAAACCTGCAGAGTTATAAATGATAACTCTCGTCCACAAATATATTGAGGGAAGGCAAAGAAGAGGATTTGAAATCAAGGCAGAATTGCAGGAAACAGATTTCAGGAGGTAGATTCGAATCGCCTTTAAAGCACATGAAAAGCGGCAAAACGTTGACAATGATGCCCTTGGCCAAAAAGGGCATATGCGTTTTTTCCTGAATATATTCAGGAAAAAACGCATACGCCCTTTTTGACCAACCAAGCAACCTGTAAAGGCAAATCAGCGCTACAAAGAAGGCTCGCTTCCCATCGTTCAAAAGGGCCATGCTGAAAAAAGTGTCAAAACCAGAAATGCAGGACAGGCCATGGAGAAATGGGAGCCTTGCTACACTGATGGGCGGGATGTACATTGCCAACAGCCACTCTGGAGAAGTGTACGGTGTGTCCTGAAACATCTAAAAAACACAGCTTAGAGAGCATAGGGCACTTCCACGCATGGGGGGATAAAGCGGGAAAATTGAAAATCAGCAAGACACAAGCACCCCAAAGTTTAGGGCTGCTCTGTTGACAAGGACCTCCACTTCCTTCCACCTTAAATATCCCAGGAAAGCGAAAAATGGATACAAAAGTTGTGGTCCTTATGTACAATGGAATATCACTCAGCCATGAAATCAATGTCATAAGGCTAGTAGCAGCATGATGAGTGGATTTAGGTAAGACGATTCTAAGTGAAATAAGTCACACAGAAAAGGAGACTTCTCATAAGGTGTCACTTATAGAGGGAATGTAAAAACCGTTACACTTGAACTGAATTACAAAACAGAACAGAGTCACACATGCAGAAAACACACTATGGCTGCTTAACGGGAAAGGTGAGGTGGGGTGATACATAAAACAAGAGTTTCAAATTAGCTCAGATACCGTTCCATAAACCCAATATGTAATAGACAAGACCTACTCCTTGCTCAGAGAACTGGACTCAACACGCCCGATTCACCGCACAAGAATATATCTGACTAGTAATAATCTTAAAACCTATGTATTGATATCTCTCTGTTAGTGTGTCAAGTGGGTGTAAAGCGGCCTAAACACAGCCGTGAAAAGCAGCTAAACCCCATTATAAAAATAAATTACTTTTAAAAACCCATGAAACAAAGACAGGGAAAGAGAGAGAAATTCTTACACAATTCGTTCAGGGGCTGTGATGCAACCTGGATTGACCATATCTAGACCCACAGCTGGATGAGACATAAGGGTGGACACTCTTGGGGCTGAGAGGTTTGGTGAGGTTGGGTGAGCAAACGCAGACCCTTTAAAGTAATACTGCGTGCTACCCATCGCATGGGTCCCAAATCTCCAGGTTCAAGGGCATCTTCCTACATCGAAAACATGCATGAGAAACCCAGAAGATGGTACACCGTGTGATGGGGAAAGGTTTCTAAAACGCACCTCATTTCTCATCTCCTTGTGCTCGGGTTCGCCATTCCAGCCACTTTACTAGCAATCTCCCTACTTGGAGCATCAGCACCTTTAACCTCCTGTTCCGTACAGGTTGCAATTTGTCCTGAGGATGAACGGGAAGACGGGGAACCAATGAGAGACTAGCTCTTGGTGTTGGGACAGGCACAGGTCACTCTATTTTCCCATCAGGAAGAAGAATTAACCACAGGCTCAGCCTGCCCCCCGGAACCAGAACAGGGCCTGAAGCCATCCGGCGCTTCTGCGGCCGGCTCCCAAAAAAGCGACTTGTAAAATGGAGCTTCAGGGCACTGCAATTCACAAACCTGCAGAGTTATAAATGACAACTCTCGTCCACAAATATATTGAGGGAAGGCAAAGAAGAGGATTTGAAATCAAGGCAGAATTGCAGGAAACAGATTTCAGGAGGTAGATTCGAATCGCCTTTAAAGCACATGAAAAGCGGCAAAACGTTGACAATGATGCCCTTGGCCAAAAAGGGCGTATGCGTTTTTTCCTGAATATATTCAGGAAAAAACGCATACGCCCTTTTTGGCCAACCAAGCAACCAGGAAAGGCAAATCAGCGCTACAAAGAAGTCTCGCTTCCCATCGGTCAAAAGGGCCATGCTGAAAAAAGTGTCAAAACCAGAAATGCAGGACAGGCCATGGAGAAATGGGAGCCTTGCTACACTGATGGGCGGGATGTACATTGCCAACAGCCACTCTGGAGAAGTGTACGGTGTGTCCTGAAACATCTAAAAAACACAGTTTAGAGAGCATAGGGCACTTCCACGCATGGGGGGATAAAGTGGGAAAATTGAAAATCAGCAAGACACAAGCACCCCAAAGTTTAGGGCTGCTCTGTTGACAAGGACCTCCACTTCCTTCCACCTTAAATATCCCAGGAAAGCGAAAAATGGATAAAAAAGTTGTGGTCCTTATGTACAATGGAATATCACTCAGCCATGAAATCAATGTCATAAGGCTAGTAGCAGCATGATGAGTGGATTTAGGTAAGACGATTCTAAGTGAAATAAGTCACACAGAAAAGGACACTTCTCATAAGGTGTCACTTATAGAGGGAATGTAAAAACCGTTACACTTGAACTGAATTACAAAACAGAACAGAGTCACACATGCAGAAAACACACTATGGCTGCTTAACGGGAAAGGTGAGGTGGGGTGATACATAAAACAAGAGTTTCAAATTAGCTCAGATACCGTTCCATAAACCCAATATGTAATAGACAAGACCTACTCCTTGCTCAGAGAACTGGACTCAACACGCCCGATTCACCGCACAAGAATATATCTGACTAGTAATAATCTTAAAACCTATGTATTGATATCTCTCTGTTAGTGTGTCAAGTGGGTGTAAAGCGGCCTAAACACAGCCGTGAAAAGCAGCTAAACCCCATTATAAAAATAAATTACTTTTAAAAACCCATGAAACAAAGACAGGGAAAGAGAGAGAAATTCTTACACAATTCGTTCAGGGGCTGTGATGCAACCTGGATTGACCATATCTAGACCCACAGCTGGATGAGACATAAGGGTGGACACTCTTGGGGCTGAGAGGTTTGGTGAGGTTGGGTGAGCAAACGCAGACCCTTTAAAGTAATACTGCGTGCTACCCATCGCATGGGTCCCAAATCTCCAGGTTCAAGGGCATCTTCCTACATCGAAAACATGCATGAGAAACCCAGAAGATGGTACACCGTGTGATGGGGAAAGGTTTCTAAAACGCACCTCATTTCTCATCTCCTTGTGCTCGGGTTCGCCATTCCAGCCACTTTACTAGCAATCTCCCTACTTGGAGCATCAGCACCTTTAACCTCCTGTTCCGTACAGGTTGCAATTTGTCCTGAGGATGAACGGGAAGACGGGGAACCAATGAGAGACTAGCTCTTGGTGTTGGGACAGGCACAGGTCACTCTATTTTCCCATCAGGAAGAAGAATTAACCACAGGCTCAGCCTGCCCCCCGGAACCAGAACAGGGCCTGAAGCCATCCTGCGCTTTTGCGGCCGGCTCCCAAAAAAGCGACTTGTAAAATGGAGCTTCAGGGCACTGCAATTCACAAACCTGCAGAGTTATAAATGATAACTCTCGTCCACAAATATATTGAGGGAAGGCAAAGAAGAGGATTTGAAATCAAGGCAGAATTGCAGGAAACAGATTTCAGGAGGTAGATTCGAATCGCCTTTAAAGCACATGAAAAGCGGCAAAACGTTGACAATGATGCCCTTGGCCAAAAAGGGCGTATGCGTTTTTTCCTGAATATATTCAGGAAAAAACGCATACGCCCTTTTTGGCCAACCAAGCAACCTGGAAAGGCAAATCAGCGCTACAAAGAAGGCTCGCTTCCCATCGGTCAAAAGGGCCATGCTGAAAAAAGTGTCAAAACCAGAAATGCAGGACAGGCCATGGAGAAATGGGAGCCTTGCTACACTGATGGGCGGGATGTACATTGCCAACAGCCATTCTGGAGAAGTGTACGGTGTGTCCTGAAACATCTAAAAAACACAGCTTAGAGAGCATAGGGCACTTCCACGCATGGGGGGATAAAGCGAGAAAATTGAAAATCAGCAAGACACAAGCACCCCAAAGTTTAGGGCTGCTCTGTTGACAAGGACCTCCACTTCCTTCCACCTTAAATATCCCAGGAAAGCTAAAAATGGATACAAAATTGTGGTCCTTATGTACAATGGAATATCACTCAGCCATGAAATCAATGTCAAAAGGCTAGTAGCAGCATGATGAGTGGATTTAGGTAAGACGATTCTAAGTGAAATAAGTCACACACAAAAGGACACTTCTCATAAGGTGTCACTTATAGAGGGAATGTAAAAACCGTTACACTTGAACTGAATTACAAAACAGAACAGAGTCACACATGCAGAAAACACACTATGGCTGCTTAACGGGAAAGGTGAGGTGGGGTGATACATAAAACAAGAGTTTCAAATTAGCTCAGATACCGTTCCATAAACCCAATATGGAATAGACAAGACCTACTCCTTGCTCAGAGAACTGGACTCAACACGCCCGATTCACCGCACAAGAATATATCTGACTAGTAATAATCTTAAAACCTATGTATTGATATCTCTCTGTTAGTGTGTCAAGTGGGTGTAAAGCGGCCTAAACACAGCCGTGAAAAGCAGCTAAACCCCATTATAAAAATAAATTACTTTTAAAAACCCATGAAACAAAGACAGGGAAAGAGAGAGAAATTCTTACACAATTCGTTCAGGGGCTGTGATGCAACCTGGATTGACCATATCTAGACCCACAGCTGGATGAGACATAAGGGTGGACACTCTTGGGGCTGAGAGGTTTGGTGAGGTTGGGTGAGCAAACGCAGACCCTTTAAAGTAATACTGCGTGCTACCCATCGCATGGGTCCCAAATCTCCAGGTTCAAGGGCATCTTCCTACATCGAAAACATGCATGAGAAACCCAGAAGATGGTACACCGTGTGATGGGGAACGGTTTCTAAAACGCACCTCATTTCTCATCTCCTTGTGCTCGGGTTCGCCATTCCAGCCACTTTACTAGCAATCTCCCTACTTGGAGCATCAGCACCTTTAACCTCCTGTTCCGTACAGGTTGCAATTTGTCCTGAGGATGAACGGGAAGACGGGGAACCAATGAGAGACTAGCTCTTGGTGTTGGGACAGGCACAGGTCACTCTATTTTCCCATCAGGAAGAAGAATTAACCACAGGCTCAGCCTGCCCCCCGGAACCAGAACAGGGCCTGAAGCCATCCGGCGCTTTTGCGGCCGGCTCCCAAAAAAGCGACTTGTAAAATGGAGCTTCAGGGCACTGCAATTCACAAACCTGCAGAGTGATAAATGATAACTCTCGTCCACAAATATATTGAGGGAAGGCAAAGAAGAGGATTTGAAATCAAGGCAGAATTGCAGGAAACAGATTTCAGGAGGTAGATTCGAATCGCCTTTAAAGCACATGAAAAGCGGCAAAACGTTGACAATGATGCCCTTGGCCAAAAAGGGCGTATGCGTTTTTTCCTGAATATATTCAGGAAAAAACGCATACGCCCTTTTTGGCCAACCAAGCAACCTGGAAAGGCAAATCAGCGCTACAAAGAAGTCTCGCTTCCCATCGGTCAAAAGGGCCATGCTGAAAAAAGTGTCAAAACCAGAAATGCAGGACAGGCCATGGAGAAATGGGAGCCTTGCTACACTGATGGGCGGGATGTACATTGCCAACAGCCACTCTGGAGAAGTGTACGGTGTGTCCTGAAACATCTAAAAAACACAGCTTAGAGAGCATAGGGCACTTCCACGCATGGGGGGATAAAGTGGGAAAATTGAAAATCAGCAAGACACAAGCACCCCAAAGTTTAGGGCTGCTCTGTTGACAAGGACCTCCACTTCCTTCCACCTTAAATATCCCAGGAAAGCGAAAAATGGATAAAAAAGTTGTGGTCCATATGTACAATGGAATATCACTCAGCCATGAAATCAATGTCATAAGGCTAGTAGCAGCATGATGAGTGGATTTAGGTAAGACGATTCTAAGTGAAATAAGTCACACAGAAAAGGACACTTCTCATAAGGTGTCACTTATAGAGGGAATGTAAAAACCGTTACACTTGAACTGAATTACAAAACAGAACAGAGTCACACATGCAGAAAACACACTATGGCTGCTTAACGGGAAAGGTGAGGTGGGGTGATACATAAAACAAGAGTTTCAAATTAGCTCAGATACCGTTCCATAAACCCAATATGTAATAGACAAGACCTACTCCTTGCTCAGAGAACTGGACTCAACACGCCCGATTCACCGCACAAGAATATATCTGACTAGTAATAATCTTAAAACCTATGTATTGATATCTCTCTGTTAGTGTGTCAAGTGGGTGTAAAGCGGCCTAAACACAGCCGTGAAAAGCAGCTAAACCCCATTATAAAAATAAATTACTTTAAAAAACCCATGAAACAAAGACAGGGAAAGAGAGAGAAATTCTTACACAATTCGTTCAGGGGCTGTGATGCAACCTGGATTGACCATATCTAGACCCACAGCTGGATGAGACATAAGGGTGGACACTCTTGGGGCTGAGAGGTTTGGTGAGGTTGGGTGAGCAAACGCAGACCCTTTAAAGTAATACTGCGTGCTACCCATCGCATGGGTCCCAAATCTCCAGGTTCAAGGGCACCTTCCTACATCAAAAACATGCATGAGAAACCCAGAAGATGGTACACCGTGTGATGGGGAAAGGTTTCTAAAACGCACCTCATTTCTCATCTCCTTGTGCTCGGGTTCGCCATTCCAGCCACTTTACTAGCAATCTCCCTACTTGGAGCATCAGCACCTTTAACCTCCTGTTCCGTACAAGTTGCAATTTGTCCTGAGGATGAACGGGAAGACGGGAACCAATGAGAGACTAGCTCTTGGTGTTGGGACAGGCACAGGTCACTCTATTTTCCCATCAGGAAGAAGAATTAACCACAGGCTCAGCCTGCCCCCCGGAACCAGAACAGGGCCTGAAGCCATCCGGCGCTTTTGCGGCCGGCTCCCAAAAAAGCGACTTGTAAAATGGAGCTTCAGGGCACTGCAATTCACAAACCTGCAGAGTGATAAATGATAACTCTCGTCCACAAATATATTGAGGGAAGGCAAAGAAGAGGATTTGAAATCAAGGCAGAATTGCAGGAAACAGATTTCAGGAGGTAGATTCGAATCGCCTTTAAAGCACATGAAAAGCGGCAAAACGTTGACAATGATGCCCTTGGCCAAAAAGGGCGTATGCGTTTTTTCCTGAATATATTCAGGAAAAAACGCATACGCCCTTTTTGGCCAACCAAGCAACCTGGAAAGGCAAATCAGCGCTACAAAGAAGGCTCGCTTCCCATCGGTCAAAAGGGCCATGCTGAAAAAAGTGTCAAAACCAGAAATGCAGGACAGGCCATGGAGAAATGGGAGCCTTGCTACACTGATGGGCGGGATGTACATTGCCAACAGCCACTCTGGAGAAGTGTACGGTGTGTCCTGAAACATCTAAAAAACACAGCTTAGAGAGCATAGGGCACTTCCACGCATGGGGGGATAAAGCGGGAAAATTGAAAATCAGCAAGACACAAGCACCCCAAAGTTTAGGGCTGCTCTGTTGACAAGGACCTCCACTTCCTTCCACCTTAAATATCCCAGGAAAGCTAAAAATGGATACAAAAGTTGTGGTCCTTATGTACAATGGAATATCACTCAGCCATGAAATCAATGTCATAAGGCTAGTAGCAGCATGATGAGTGGATTTAGGTAAGACGATTCTAAGTGAAATAAGTCACACAGAAAAGGACACTTCTCATAAAGTGTCACTTATAGAGGGAATGTAAAAACCGTTACACTTGAACTGAATTACAAAACAGAACAGAGTCACACATGCAGAAAACACACTATTGCTGCTTAACGGGAAAGGTGAGGTGGGGTGATACATAAAACAAGAGTTTCAAATTAGCTCAGATACCGTTCCATAAACCCAATATGTAATAGACAAGACCTACTCCTTGCTCAGAGAACTGGACTCAACACGCCCGATTCACCGCACAAGAATATATCTGACTAGTAATAATCTTAAAACCTATGTATTGATATCTCTCTGTTAGTGTGTCAAGTGGGTGTAAAGCGGCCTAAACACAGCCGTGAAAAGCAGCTAAACCCCATTATAAAAATAAATTACTTTAAAAAACCCATGAAACAAAGACAGGGAAAGAGAGAGAAATTCTTACACAATTCGTTCAGGGGCTGTGATGCAACCTGGATTGACCATATCTAGACCCACAGCTGGATGAGACATAAGGGTGGACACTCTTGGGGCTGAGAGCTTTGGTGAGGTTGGGTGAGCAAACGCAGACCCTTTAAAGTAATACTGCGTGCTACCCATCGCATGGGTCCCAAATCTCCAGGTTCAAGGGCATCTTCCTACATCGAAAACATGCATGAGAAACCCAGAAGATGGTACACCGTGTGATGGGGAAAGGTTTCTAAAACGCACCTCATTTCTCATCTGCTTGTGCTCGGGTTCGCCATTCCAGCCACTTTACTAGCAATCTCCCTACTTGGAGCATCAGCACCTTTAACCTCCTGTTCCGTACAGGTTGCAATTTGTCCTGAGGATGAACGGGAAGACGGGGAACCAATGAGAGACTAGCTCTTGGTGTAGGGACAGGCACAGGTCACTCTATTTTCCCATCAGGAAGAAGAATTAACCACAGGCTCAGCCTGCCCCCCGGAACCAGAACAGGGCCTGAAGCCATCCTGCGCTTTTGCGGCCGGCTCCCAAAAAAGCGACTTGTAAAATGGAGCTTCAGGGCACTGCAATTCACAAACCTGCAGAGTTATAAATGATAACTCTCGTCCACAAATATATTGAGGGAAGGCAAAGAAGAGGATTAGAAATCAAGGCAGAATTGCAGGAAACAGATTTCAGGAGGTAGATTCGAATCGCCTTTAAAGCACATGAAAAGCGGCAAAACGTTGACAATGATGCCCTTGGCCAAAAAGGGCGTATGCGTTTTTTCCTGAATATATTCAGGAAAAAACGCATACGCCCTTTTTGGCCAACCAAGCAACCTGGAAAGGCAAATCAGCGCTACAAAGAAGGCTCGCTTCCCATCGGTCAAAAGGGCCATGCTGAAAAAAGTGTCAAAACCAGAAATGCAGGACAGGCCATGGAGAAATGGGAGCCTTGCTACACTGATGGGCGGGATGTACATTGCCAACAGCCACTCTGGGGAAGTGTACGGTGTGTCCTGAAACATCTAAAAAACACAGCTTAGAGAGCATAGGGCACTTCCACGCATGGGTGGATAAAGCGGGAAAATTGAAAATCAGCAAGACACAAGCACCCCAAAGTTTAGGGCTGCTCTGTTGACAAGGACCTCCACTTCCTTCCACCTTAAACATCCCAGGAAAGCGAAAAATGGATACAAAAGTTGTGGTCCTTATGTACAATGGAATATCACTCAGCCATGAAATCAATGTCATAAGGCTAGTAGCAGCATGATGAGTGGATTTAGGTAAGACGATTCTAAGTGAAATAAGTCACACAGAAAAGGACACTTCTCATAAGGTGTCACTTATAGAGGGAATGTAAAAACCGTTACACTTGAACTGAATTACAAAACAGAACAGAGTCACACATGCAGAAAACACACTATGGCTGCTTAACGGGAAAGGTGAGGTGGGGTGATACATGAAACAAGAGTTTCAAATTAGCTCAGATACCGTTCCATAAACCCAATATGTAATAGACAAGACCTACTCCTTGCTCAGAGAACTGGACTCAACACGCCCGATTCACCGCACAAGAATATATCTGACTAGTAATAATCTTAAAACCTATGTATTGATATCTCTCTGTTAGTGTGTCAAGTGGGTGTAAAGCGGCCTAAACACAGCCGTGAAAAGCAGCTAAACCCCATTATAAAAATAAATTACTTTTAAAAACCCATGAAACAAAGACAGGGAAAGAGAGAGAAATTCTTACACAATTCGTTCAGGGGCTGTGATGCAACCTGGATTGACCATATCTAGACCCACAGCTGGATGAGACATAAAGGTGGACACTCTTGGGGCTGAGAGGTTTGGTGAGGTTGGGTGAGCAAACGCAGACCCTTTAAAGTAATATTGCGTGCTACCCATCGCATGGGTCCCAAATCTCCAGGTTCAAGGGCATCTTCCTACATCGAAAACATGCATGAGAAACCCAGAAGATGGTACACCGTGTGATGGGGAAAGGTTTCTAAAACGCACCTCATTTCTCATCTCCTTGTGCTCGGGTTCGCCATTCCAGCCACTTTACTAGCAATCTCCCTACTTGGAGCATCAGCACCTTTAACCTCCTGTTCCGTACAGGTTGCAATTTGTCCTGAGGATGAACGGGAAGACGGGGAACCAATGAGAGACTAGCTCTTGGTGTTGGGACAGGCACAGGTCACTCTATTTTCCCATCAGGAAGAAGAATTAACCACAGGCTCAGCCTGCCCCCCGGAACCAGAACAGGGCCTGAAGCCATCCGGCGCTTCTGCGGCCGCCTCCCAAAAAAGCGACTTGTAAAATGGAGCTTCAGGGCACTGCAATTCACAAACCTGCAGAGTTATAAATGATAACTCTCGTCCACAAATATATTGAGGGAAGGCAAAGAAGAGGATTAGATATCAAGGCAGAATTGCAGGAAACAGATTTCAGGAGGTAGATTCGAATCGCCTTTAAAGCACATGAAAAGCGGCAAAACGTTGACAATGATGCCCTTGGCCAAAAAGGGCGTATGCGTTTTTTCCTGAATATATTCAGGAAAAAACGCATACGCCCTTTTTGGCCAACCAAGCAACCTGGAAAGGCAAATCAGCGCTACAAAGAAGTCTCCCTTCCCATCGGTCAAAAGGGCCATGCTGAAAAAAGTGTCAAAACCAGAAATGCAGGACAGGCCATGGAGAAATGGGAGCCTTGCTAAACTGATGGGCGGGATGTACATTGCCAACAGCCACTCTGGAGAAGTGTACGGTGGGTACTGAAACATCTAAAAAACACAGCTTAGAGAGCATAGGGCACTTTCACGCATGGGGGGATAAAGCGGGAAAATTGAAAATCAGCAAGACACAAGCACCCCAAAGTTTAGGGCTGCTCTGTTGACAAGGACCTCCACTTCCTTCCACCTTAAATATCCCAGGAAAGCGAAAAATGGATACAAAAGTTGTGGTCCTTATGTACAATGGAATATCACTCAGCCATGAAATCAATGTCATAAGGCTAGTAGCAGCATGATGAGTGGATTTAGGTAAGACGATTCTAAGTGAAATAAGTCACACAGAAAAGGAGACTTCTCATAAGGTGTCACTTATAGAGGGAATGTAAAAACCGTTACACTTGAACTGAATTACAAAACAGAACAGAGTCACACATGCAGAAAACACACTATGGCTGCTTAACGGGAAAGGTGAGGTGGGGTGATACATAATACAAGAGTTTCAAATTAGCTCAGATACCGTTCCATAAACCCAATATGTAATAGACAAGACCTACTCCTTGCTCAGAGAACTGGACTCAACACGCCCGATTCACCGCACAAGAATATATCTGACTAGTAATAATCTTAAAACCTATGTATTGATATCTCTCTGTTAGTGTGTCAAGTGGGTGTAAAGCAGCCTAAACACAGCCGTGAAAAGCAGCTAAACCCCATTATAAAAATAAATTACTTTTAAAAACCCATGAAACAAAGACAGGGAAAGAGAGAGAAATTCTTACACAATTCGTTCAGGGGCTGTGATGCAACCTGGATTGACCATATCTAGACCCACAGCTGGATGAGACATAAGGGTGGACACTCTTGGGGCTGAGAGGTTTGGTGAGGTTGGGTGAGCAAACGCAGACCCTTTAAAGTAATACTGCGTGCTACCCATCGCATGGGTCCCAAATCTCCAGGTTCAAGGGCATCTTCCTACATCGAAAACATGCATGAGAAACCCAGAAGATGGTACACCGTGTGATGGGGAAAGGTTTCTAAAACGCACCTCATTTCTCATCTCCTTGTGCTCGGGTTCGCCATTCCAGCCACTTTACTAGCAATCTCCCTACTTGGAGCATCAGCACCTTTAACCTCCTGTTCCGTACAGGTTGCAATTTGTCCTGAGGATGAGCGGGAAGACTGGGAACCAATGAGAGACTAGCTCTTGGTGTTGGGACAGGCACAGGTCACTCTATTTTCCCATCAGGAAGAAGAATTAACCACAGGCTCAGCCTGCCCCCCGGAACCAGAACAGGGCCTGAAGCCATCCGGCGCTTCTGCGGCCGGCTCCCAAAAAAGCGACTTGTAAAATGGAGCTTCAGGGCACTGCAATTCACAAACCTGCAGAGTTATAAATGATAACTCTCGTCCACAAATATATTGAGGGAAGGCAAAGAAGAGGATTAGATATCAAGGCAGAATTGCAGGAAACAGATTTCAGGAGGTAGATTCGAATCGCCTTTAAAGCACATGAAAAGCGGCAAAACGTTGACAATGATGCCCTTGGCCAAAAAGGGCGTATGCGTTTTTTCCTGAATATATTCAGGAAAAAACGCATACGCCCTTTTTGGCCAACCAAGCAACCTGGAAAGGCAAATCAGCGCTACAAAGAAGTCTCGCTTCCCATCGGTCAAAAGGGCCATGCTGAAAAAAGTGTCAAAACCAGAAATGCAGGACAGGCCATGGAGAAATGGGAGCCTTGCTAAACTGATGGGCGGGATGTACATTGCCAACAGCCACTCTGGAGAAGTGTACGGTGGGTCCTGAAACATCTAAAAAACACAGCTTAGAGAGCATAGGGCACTTCCACGCATGGGGGGATAAAGTGGGAAAATTGAAAATCAGCAAGACACAAGCACCCCAAAGTTTAGGGCTGCTCTGTTGACAAGGACCTCCACTTCCTTCCACCTTAAATATCCCAGGAAAGCGAAAAATGGATAAAAAAGTTGTGGTCCTTATGTACAATGGAATATCACTCAGCCATGAAATCAATGTCATAAGGCTAGTAGCAGCATGATGAGTGGATTTAGGTAAGACGATTCTAAGTGAAATAAGTCACACAGAAAAGGAGACTTCTCATAAGGTGTCACTTATAGAGGGAATGTAAAAACCGTTACACTTGAACTGAATTACAAAACAGAACAGAGTCACACATGCAGAAAACACACTATGGCTGCTTAACGGGAAAGGTGAGGTGGGGTGATACATAAAACAAGAGTTTCAAATTAGCTCAGATACCGTTCCATAAACCCAATATGTAATAGACAAGACCTACTCCTTGCTCAGAGACCTGGACTCAACACGCCCGATTCACCGCACAAGAATATATCTGACTAGTAATAATCTTAAAACCTATGTATTGATATCTCTCTGTTAGTGTGTCAAGTG
Organism: Balaenoptera physalus; assembly: GCF_965194825.1. NCBI lineage: Eukaryota > Metazoa > Chordata > Mammalia > Artiodactyla > Balaenopteridae > Balaenoptera > Balaenoptera physalus. The sequence goes on from NW_028126474.1 coordinate 877,689, forward strand.
GGTGTAAAGCGGCCTAAACACAGCCGTGAAAAGCAGCTAAACCCCATTATAAAAATAAATTACTTTTAAAAACCCATGAAACAAAGACAGGGAAAGAGAGAGAAATTCTTACACAATTCGTTCAGGGGCTGTGATGCCACCTGGATTGACCATATCTAGACCCACAGCTGGATGAGACATAAGGGTGGACACTCTTGGGGCTGAGAGGTTTGGTGAGGTTGGGTGAGCAAACGCAGACCCTTTAAAGTAATACTGCGTGCTACCCATCGCATGGGTCCCAAATCTCCAGGTTCAAGGGCATCTTCCTACATCGAAAACATGCATGAGAAACCCAGAAGATGGTACACCGTGTGATGGGGAAAGGTTTCTAAAACGCACCTCATTTCTCATCTCCTTGTGCTCGGGTTCGCCATTCCAGCCACTTTACTAGCAATCTCCCTACTTGGAGCATCAGCACCTTTAACCTCCTGTTCCGTACAGGTTGCAATTTGTCCTGAGGATGAACGGGAAGACGGGGAACCAATGAGAGACTAGCTCTTGGTGTTGGGACAGGCACAGGTCACTCTATTTTCCCATCAGGAAGAAGAATTAACCACAGGCTCAGCCTGCCCCCCGGAACCAGAACAGGGCCTGAAGCCATCCGGCGCTTCTGCGGCCGGCTCCCAAAAAAGCGACTTGTAAAATGGAGCTTCAGGGCACTGCAATTCACAAACCTGCAGAGTTATAAATGATAACTCTCGTCCACAAATATATTGAGGGAAGGCAAAGAAGAGGATTAGAAATCAAGGCAGAATTGCAGGAAACAGATTTCAGGAGGTAGATTCGAATCGCCTTTAAAGCACATGAAAAGCGGCAAAACGTTGACAATGATGCCCTTGGCCAAAAAGGGCGTATGCGTTTTTTCCTGAATATATTCAGGAAAAAACGCATACGCCCTTTTTGGCCAACCAAGCAACCTGGAAAGGCAAATCAGCGCTACAAAGAAGTCTCGCTTCCCATCGGTCAAAAGGGCCATGCTGAAAAAAGTATCAAAACCAGAAATGCAGGACAGGCCATGGAGAAATGGGAGCCTTGCTACACTGATGGGCGGGATGTACATTGCCAACAGCCACTCTGGAGAAGTGTACAGTGTGTCCTGAAACATCTAAAAAACACAGCTTAGAGAGCATAGGGCACTTCCACGCATGGGGGGATAAAGTGGGAAAATTGAAAATCAGCAAGACACAAGCACCCCAAAGTTTAGGGCTGCTCTGTTGACAAGGACCTCCACTTCCTTCCACCTTAAATATCCCAGGAAAGCGAAAAATGGATAAAAAAGTTGTGGTCCATATGTACAATGGAATATCACTCAGCCATGAAATCAATGTCATAAGGCTAGTAGCAGCATGATGAGTGGATTTAGGTAAGACGATTCTAAGTGAAATAAGTCACACAGAAAAGGACACTTCTCATAAGGTGTCACTTATAGAGGGAATGTAAAAACCGTTACACTTGAACTGAATTACAAAACAGAACAGAGTCACTCATGCAGAAAACACACTATGGCTGCTTAACGGGAAAGGTGAGGTGGGGTGATACATAAAACAAGAGTTTCAAATTAGCTCAGATACCGTTCCATAAACCCAATATGTAATAGACAAGACCTACTCCTTGCTCAGAGAACTGGACTCAACACGCCCGATTCACCGCACAAGAATATATCTGACTAGTAATAATCTTAAAACCTATGTATTGATATCTCTCTGTTAGTGTGTCAAGTGGGTGTAAAGCGGCCTAAACACAGCCGTGAAAAGCAGCTAAACCCCATTATAAAAATAAATTACTTTTAAAAACCCATGAAACAAAGACAGGGAAAGAGAGAGAAATTCTTACACAATTCGTTCAGGGGCTGTGATGCAACCTGGATTGACCATATCTAGATCCACAGCTGGATGAGACATAAGGGTGGACACTCTTGAGGCTGAGAGCTTTGGTGAGGTTGGGTGAGCAAACGCAGACCCTTTAAAGTAATACTGCGTGCTACCCATCGCATGGGTCCCAAATCTCCAGGTTCAAGGGCATCTTCCTACATCGAAAACATGCATGAGAAACCCAGAAGATGGTACACCGTGTGATGGGGAAAGGTTTCTAAAACGCACCTCATTTCTCATCTCCTTGTGCTCGGGTTCGCCATTCCAGCCACTTTACTAGCAATCTCCCTACTTGGAGCATCAGCACCTTTAACCTCCTGTTCCGTACAGGTTGCAATTTGTCCTGAGGATGAACGGGAAGACGGGGAACCAATGAGAGACTAGCTCTTGGTGTTGGGACAGGCACAGGTCACTCTATTTTCCCATCAGGAAGAAGAATTAACCACAGGCTCAGCCTGCCCCCCGGAACCAGAACAGGGCCTGAAGCCATCCGGCGCTTCTGCGGCCGGCTCCCAAAAAAGCGACTTGTAAAATGGAGCTTCAGGGCACTGCAATTCACAAACCTGCAGAGTTATAAATGATAACTCTCGTCCACAAATATATTGAGGGAAGGCAAAGAAGAGGATTAGAAATCAAGGCAGAATTGCAGGAAACAGATTTCAGGAGGTAGATTCGAATCGCCTTTAAAGCACATGAAAAGCGGCAAAACGTTGACAATGATGCCCTTGGCCAAAAAGGGCGTATGCGTTTTTTCCTGAATATATTCAGGAAAAAACGCATACGCCCTTTTTGGCCAACCAAGCAACCTGGAAAGGCAAATCAGCGCTACAAAGAAGTCTCGCTTCCCATCGGTCAAAACGGCCATGCTGAAAAAAGTGTCAAAACCAGAAATGCAGGACAGGCCATGAAGAAATGGGAGCCTTGCTACACTGATGGGCGGGATGTACATTGCCAACAGCCACTCTGGAGAAGTGTACGGTGTGTCCTGAAACATCTAAAAAACACAGCTTAGAGAGCATAGGGCACTTCCACGCATGGGGGGATAAAGTGGGAAAATTGAAAATCAGCAAGACACAAGCACCCCAAAGTTTAGGGCTGCTCTGTTGACAAGGACCTCCACTTCCTTCCACCTTAAATATCCCAGGAAAGCGAAAAATGGATAAAAAAGTTGTGGTCCTTATGTACAATGGAATATCACTCAGCCATGAAATCAATGTCATAAGGCTAGTAGCAGCATGATGAGTGGATTTAGGTAAGACGATTCTAAGTGAAATAAGTCACACAGAAAAGGACACTTCTCATAAGGTGTCACTTATAGAGGGAATGTAAAAACCGTTACACTTGAACTGAATTACAAAACAGAACAGAGTCACACATGCAGAAAACACACTATGGCTGCTTAACGGGAAAGGTGAGGTGGGGTGATACATAAAACAAGAGTTTCAAATTAGCTCAGATACCGTTCCATAAACCCAATATGTAATAGACAAGACCTACTCCTTGCTCAGAGAACTGGACTCAACACGCCCGATTCACCGCACAAGAATATATCTGACTAGTAATAATCTTAAAACCTATGTATTGATATCTCTCTGTTAGTGTGTCAAGTGGGTGTAAAGCGGCCTAAACACAGCCGTGAAAAGCAGCTAAACCCCATTATAAAAATAAATTACTTTTAAAAACCCATGAAACAAAGACTGGGAAAGAGAGAGAAATTCTTACACAATTCGTTCAGGGGCTGTGATGCAACCTGGATTGACCATATCTAGACCCACAGCTGGATGAGACATAAGGGTGGACACTCTTGGGGCTGAGAGGTTTGGTGAGGTTGGGTGAGCAAACGCAGACCCTTTAAAGTAATACTGCGTGCTACCCATCGCATGGGTCCCAAATCTCCAGGTTCAAGGGCATCTTCCTACATCGAAAACATGCATGAGAAACCCAGAAGATGGTACACCGTGTGATGGGGAAAGGTTTCTAAAACGCACCTCATTTCTCATCTCCTTGTGCTCGGGTTCGCCATTCCAGCCACTTTACTAGCAATCTCCCTACTTGGAGCATCAGCACCTTTAACCTCCTGTTCCGTACAGGTTGCAATTTGTCCTGAGGATGAACGGGAAGACGGGGAACCAATGAGAGACTAGCTCTTGGTGTTGGGACAGGCACAGGTCACTCTATTTTCCCATCAGGAAGAAGAATTAACCACAGGCTCAGCCTGCCCCTCGGAACCAGAACAGGGCCTGAAGCCATCCGGCGCTTCTGCGGCCGGCTCCCAAAAAAGCGACTTGTAAAATGGAGCTTCAGGGCACTGCAATTCACAAACCTGCAGAGTTATAAATGATAACTCTCGTCCACAAATATATTGACGGAAGGCAAAGAAGAGGATTAGAAATCAAGGCAGAATTGCAGGAAACAGATTTCAGGAGGTAGATTCGAATCGCCTTTAAAGCACATGAAAAGCGGCAAAACGTTGACAATGATGCCTTGGCCAAAAAGGGCGTATGCGTTTTTTCCTGAATATATTCAGGAAAAAACGCATACGCCCGTTTTGGCCAACCAAGCAACCTGGAAAGGCAAATCAGCGCTACAAAGAAGTCTCGCTTCCCATCGGTCAAAAGGGCAATGCTGAAAAAAGTGTCAAAACCAGAAATGCAGGACAGGCCATGGAGAAATGGGAGCCTTGCTAAACTGATGGGCGGGATGTACATTGCCAACAGCCACTCTGGAGAAGTGTACGGTGGGTCCTGAAACATCTAAAAAACACAGCTTAGAGAGCATAGGGCACTTCCACGCATGGGGGGATAAAGTGGGAAAATTGAAAATCAGCAAGACACAAGCACCCCAAAGTTTAGGGCTGCTCTGTTGACAAGGACCTCCACTTCCTTCCACCTTAAATATCCCAGGAAAGCGAAAAATGGATAAAAAAGTTGTGGTCCTTATGTACAATGGAATATCACTCAGCCATGAAATCAATGTCATAAGGCTAGTAGCAGCATGATGAGTGGATTTAGGTAAGACGATTCTAAGTGAAATAAGTCACACAGAAAAGGAGACTTCTCATAAGGTGTCACTTATAGAGGGAATGTAAAAACCGTTACACTTGAACTGAATTACAAAACAGAACAGAGTCACACATGCAGAAAACACACTATGGCTGCTTAACGGGAAAGGTGAGGTGGGGTGATACATAAAACAAGAGTTTCAAATTAGCTCAGATACCGTTCCATAAACCCAATATGTAATAGACAAGACCTACTCCTTGCTCAGAGACCTGGACTCAACACGCCCGATTCACCGCACAAGAATATATCTGACTAGTAATAATCTTAAAACCTATGTATTGATATCTCTCTGTTAGTGTGTCAAGTGGGTGTAAAGCGGCCTAAACACAGCCGTGAAAAGCAGCTAAACCCCATTATAAAAATAAATTACTTTTAAAAACCCATGAAACAAAGACAGGGAAAGAGAGAGAAATTCTTACACAATTCGTTCAGGGGCTGTGATGCAACCTGGATTGACCATATCTAGACCCACAGCTGGATGAGACATAAGGGTGGACACTCTTGGGGCTGAGAGCTTTGGTGAGGTTGGGTGAGCAAACGCAGACCCTTTAAAGTAATACTGCGTGCTACCCATCGCATGGGTCCCAAATCTCCAGGTTCAAGGGCATCTTCCTACATCGAAAACATGCATGAGAAACCCAGAAGATGGTTCACCGTGTGATGGGGAAAGGTTTCTAAAACGCACCTCATTTCTCATCTCCTTGTGCTCGGGTTCGCCATTCCAGCCACTTTACTAGCAATCTCCCTACTTGGAGCATCAGCACCTTTAACCTCCTGTTCCGTACAGGTTGCAATTTGTCCTGAGGATGAACGGGAAGACGGGGAACCAATGAGAGACTAGCTCTTGGTGTTGGGACAGGCACAGGTCACTCTATTTTCCCATCAGGAAGAAGAATTAACCACAGGCTCAGCCTGCCCCCCGGAACCAGAACAGGGCCTGAAGCCATCCGGCGCTTCTGCGGCCGGCTCCCAAAAAAGCGACTTGTAAAATGGAGCTTCAGGGCACTGCAATTCACAAACCTGCAGAGTTATAAATGATAACTCTCGTCCACAAATATATTGAGGGAAGGCAAAGAAGAGGATTAGAAATCAAGGCAGAATTGCAGGAAACAGATTTCAGGAGGTAGATTCGAATCGCCTTTAAAGCACATGAAAAGCGGCAAAACGTTGACAATGATGCCCTTGGCCAAAAAGGGCGTATGCGTTTTTTCCTGAATATATTCAGGAAAAAACGCATACGCCCTTTTTGGCCAACCAAGCAACCTGGAAAGGCAAATCAGCGCTACAAAGAAGTCTCGCTTCCCATCGGTCAAAAGGGCCATGCTGAAAAAAGTGTCAAAACCAGAAATGCAGGACAGGCCAAGGAGAAATGGGAGCCTTGCTACACTGATGGGCGGGATGTACATTGCCAACAGCCACTCTGGAGAAGTGTACGGTGTGTCCCGAAACATCTAAAAAACACAGCTTAGAGAGCATAGGGCACTTCCACGCATGGGGGGATAAAGTGGGAAAATTGAAAATCAGCAAGACACAAGCACCCCAAAGTTTAGGGCTGCTCTGTTGACAAGGACCTCCACTTCCTTCCACCTTAAATATCCCAGGAAAGCGAAAAATGGATAAAAAAGTTGTGGTCCATATGTACAATGGAATATCACTCAGCCATGAAATCAATGTCATAAGGCTAGTAGCAGCATGATGAGTGGATTTAGGTAAGACGATTCTAAGTGAAATAAGTCACACAGAAAAGGACACTTCTCATAAGGTGTCACTTATAGAGGGAATGTAAAAACCGTTACACTTGAACTGAATTACAAAACAGAACAGAGTCACACATGCAGAAAACACACTATGGCTGCTTAACGGGAAAGGTGAGGTGGGGTGATACATAAAACAAGAGTTTCAAATTAGCTCAGATACCGTTCCATAAACCCAATATGGAATAGACAAGACCTACTCCTTGCTCAGAGAACTGGACTCAACACGCCCGATTCACCGCACAAGAATATATCTGACTAGTAATAATCTTAAAACCTATGTATTGATATCTCTCTGTTAGTGTGTCAAGTGGGTGTAAAGCGGCCTAAACACAGCCGTGAAAAGCAGCTAAACCCCATTATAAAAATAAATTACTTTTAAAAACCCATGAAACAAAGACAGGGAAAGAGAGAGAAATTCTTACACAATTCGTTCAGGGGCTGTGATGCCACCTGGATTGACCATATCTAGACCCACAGCTGGATGAGACATAAGGGTGGACACTCTTGGGGCTGAGAGGTTTGGTGAGGTTGGGTGAGCAAACGCAGACCCTTTAAAGTAATACTGCGTGCTACCCATCGCATGGGTCCCAAATCTCCAGGTTCAAGGGCATCTTCCTACATCGAAAACATGCATGAGAAACCCAGAAGATGGTACACCGTGTGATGGGGAAAGGTTTCTAAAACGCACCTCATTTCTCATCTCCTTGTGCTCGGGTTCGCCATTCCAGCCACTTTACTAGCAATCTCCCTACTTGGAGCATCAGCACCTTTAACCTCCTGTTCCGTACAGGTTGCAATTTGTCCTGAGGATGAACGGGAAGACGGGGAACCAATGAGAGACTAGCTCTTGGTGTTGGGACAGGCACAGGTCACTCTATTTTCCCATCAGGAAGAAGAATTAACCACAGGCTCAGCCTGCCCCCCGGAACCAGAACAGGGCCTGAAGCCATCCGGCGCTTCTGCGGCCGGCTCCCAAAAAAGCGACTTGTAAAATGGAGCTTCAGGGCACTGCAATTCACAAACCTGCAGAGTTATAAATGATAACTCTCGTCCACAAATATATTGAGGGAAGGCAAAGAAGAGGATTAGAAATCAAGGCAGAATTGCAGGAAACAGATTTCAGGAGGTAGATTCGAATCGCCTTTAAAGCACATGAAAAGCGGCAAAACGTTGACAATGATGCCCTTGGCCAAAAAGGGCGTATGCGTTTTTTCCTGAATATATTCAGGAAAAAACGCATACGCCCTTTTTGGCCAACCAAGCAACCTGGAAAGGCAAATCAGCGCTACAAAGAAGTCTCGCTTCCCATCGGTCAAAACGGCCATGCTGAAAAAAGTGTCAAAACCAGAAATGCAGGACAGGCCATGAAGAAATGGGAGCCTTGCTACACTGATGGGCGGGATGTACATTGCCAACAGCCACTCTGGAGAAGTGTACGGTGTGTCCTGAAACATCTAAAAAACACAGCTTAGAGAGCATAGGGCACTTCCACGCATGGGGGGATAAAGTGGGAAAATTGAAAATCAGCAAGACACAAGCACCCCAAAGTTTAGGGCTGCTCTGTTGACAAGGACCTCCACTTCCTTCCACCTTAAATATCCCAGGAAAGCGAAAAATGGATAAAAAAGTTGTGGTCCTTATGTACAATGGAATATCACTCAGCCATGAAATCAATGTCATAAGGCTAGTAGCAGCATGATGAGTGGATTTAGGTAAGACGATTCTAAGTGAAATAAGTCACACAGAAAAGGACACTTCTCATAAGGTGTCACTTATAGAGGGAATGTAAAAACCGTTACACTTGAACTGAATTACAAAACAGAACAGAGTCACACATGCAGAAAACACACTATGGCTGCTTAACGGGAAAGGTGAGGTGGGGTGATACATAAAACAAGAGTTTCAAATTAGCTCAGATACCGTTCCATAAACCCAATATGTAATAGACAAGACCTACTCCTTGCTCAGAGAACTGGACTCAACACGCCCGATTCACCGCACAAGAATATATCTGACTAGTAATAATCTTAAAACCTATGTATTGATATCTCTCTGTTAGTGTGTCAAGTGGGTGTAAAGCGGCCTAAACACAGCCGTGAAAAGCAGCTAAACCCCATTATAAAAATAAATTACTTTTAAAAACCCATGAAACAAAGACTGGGAAAGAGAGAGAAATTCTTACACAATTCGTTCAGGGGCTGTGATGCAACCTGGATTGACCATATCTAGACCCACAGCTGGATGAGACATAAGGGTGGACACTCTTGGGGCTGAGAGGTTTGGTGAGGTTGGGTGAGCAAACGCAGACCCTTTAAAGTAATACTGCGTGCTACCCATCGCATGGGTCCCAAATCTCCAGGTTCAAGGGCATCTTCCTACATCGAAAACATGCATGAGAAACCCAGAAGATGGTACACCGTGTGATGGGGAAAGGTTTCTAAAACGCACCTCATTTCTCATCTCCTTGTGCTCGGGTTCGCCATTCCAGCCACTTTACTAGCAATCTCCCTACTTGGAGCATCAGCACCTTTAACCTCCTGTTCCGTACAGGTTGCAATTTGTCCTGAGGATGAACGGGAAGACGGGGAACCAATGAGAGACTAGCTCTTGGTGTTGGGACAGGCACAGGTCACTCTATTTTCCCATCAGGAAGAAGAATTAACCACAGGCTCAGCCTGCCCCTCGGAACCAGAACAGGGCCTGAAGCCATCCGGCGCTTCTGCGGCCGGCTCCCAAAAAAGCGACTTGTAAAATGGAGCTTCAGGGCACTGCAATTCACAAACCTGCAGAGTTATAAATGATAACTCTCGTCCACAAATATATTGACGGAAGGCAAAGAAGAGGATTAGAAATCAAGGCAGAATTGCAGGAAACAGATTTCAGGAGGTAGATTCGAATCGCCTTTAAAGCACATGAAAAGCGGCAAAACGTTGACAATGATGCCTTGGCCAAAAAGGGCGTATGCGTTTTTTCCTGAATATATTCAGGAAAAAACGCATACGCCCGTTTTGGCCAACCAAGCAACCTGGAAAGGCAAATCAGCGCTACAAAGAAGTCTCGCTTCCCATCGGTCAAAAGGGCAATGCTGAAAAAAGTGTCAAAACCAGAAATGCAGGACAGGCCATGGAGAAATGGGAGCCTTGCTAAACTGATGGGCGGGATGTACATTGCCAACAGCCACTCTGGAGAAGTGTACGGTGGGTCCTGAAACATCTAAAAAACACAGCTTAGAGAGCATAGGGCACTTCCACGCATGGGGGGATAAAGTGGGAAAATTGAAAATCAGCAAGACACAAGCACCCCAAAGTTTAGGGCTGCTCTGTTGACAAGGACCTCCACTTCCTTCCACCTTAAATATCCCAGGAAAGCGAAAAATGGATAAAAAAGTTGTGGTCCTTATGTACAATGGAATATCACTCAGCCATGAAATCAATGTCATAAGGCTAGTAGCAGCATGATGAGTGGATTTAGGTAAGACGATTCTAAGTGAAATAAGTCACACAGAAAAGGACACTTCTCATAAGGTGTCACTTATAGAGGGAATGTAAAAACCGTTACACTTGAACTGAATTACAAAACAGAACAGAGTCACACATGCAGAAAACACACTATGGCTGCTTAACGGGAAAGGTGAGGTGGGGTGATACATAAAACAAGAGTTTCAAATTAGCTCAGATACCGTTCCATAAACCCAATATGGAATAGACAAGACCTACTCCTTGCTCAGAGAACTGGACTCAACACGCCCGATTCACCGCACAAGAATATATCTGACTAGTAATAATCTTAAAACCTATGTATTGATATCTCTCTGTTAGTGTGTCAAGTGGGTGTAAAGCGGCCTAAACACAGCCGTGAAAAGCAGCTAAACCCCATTATAAAAATAAATTACTTTTAAAAACCCATGAAACAAAGACAGGGAAAGAGAGAGAAATTCTTACACAATTCGTTCAGGGGCTGTGATGCCACCTGGATTGACCATATCTAGACCCACAGCTGGATGAGACATAAGGGTGGACACTCTTGGGGCTGAGAGGTTTGGTGAGGTTGGGTGAGCAAACGCAGACCCTTTAAAGTAATACTGCGTGCTACCCATCGCATGGGTCCCAAATCTCCAGGTTCAAGGGCATCTTCCTACATCGAAAACATGCATGAGAAACCCAGAAGATGGTACACCGTGTGATGGGGAAAGGTTTCTAAAACGCACCTCATTTCTCATCTCCTTGTGCTCGGGTTCGCCATTCCAGCCACTTTACTAGCAATCTCCCTACTTGGAGCATCAGCACCTTTAACCTCCTGTTCCGTACAGGTTGCAATTTGTCCTGAGGATGAACGGGAAGACGGGGAACCAATGAGAGACTAGCTCTTGGTGTTGGGACAGGCACAGGTCACTCTATTTTCCCATCAGGAAGAAGAATTAACCACAGGCTCAGCCTGCCCCCCGGAACCAGAACAGGGCCTGAAGCCATCCGGCGCTTCTGCGGCCGGCTCCCAAAAAAGCGACTTGTAAAATGGAGCTTCAGGGCACTGCAATTCACAAACCTGCAGAGTTATAAATGATAACTCTCGTCCACAAATATATTGAGGGAAGGCAAAGAAGAGGATTAGAAATCAAGGCAGAATTGCAGGAAACAGATTTCAGGAGGTAGATTCGAATCGCCTTTAAAGCACATGAAAAGCGGCAAAACGTTGACAATGATGCCCTTGGCCAAAAAGGGCGTATGCGTTTTTTCCTGAATATATTCAGGAAAAAACGCATACGCCCTTTTTGGCCAACCAAGCAACCTGGAAAGGCAAATCAGCGCTACAAAGAAGTCTCGCTTCCCATCGGTCAAAAGGGCCATGCTGAAAAAAGTATCAAAACCAGAAATGCAGGACAGGCCATGGAGAAATGGGAGCCTTGCTACACTGATGGGCGGGATGTACATTGCCAACAGCCACTCTGGAGAAGTGTACAGTGTGTCCTGAAACATCTAAAAAACACAGCTTAGAGAGCATAGGGCACTTCCACGCATGGGGGGATAAAGTGGGAAAATTGAAAATCAGCAAGACACAAGCACCCCAAAGTTTAGGGCTGCTCTGTTGACAAGGACCTCCACTTCCTTCCACCTTAAATATCCCAGGAAAGCGAAAAATGGATAAAAAAGTTGTGGTCCATATGTACAATGGAATATCACTCAGCCATGAAATCAATGTCATAAGGCTAGTAGCAGCATGATGAGTGGATTTAGGTAAGACGATTCTAAGTGAAATAAGTCACACAGAAAAGGACACTTCTCATAAGGTGTCACTTATAGAGGGAATGTAAAAACCGTTACACTTGAACTGAATTACAAAACAGAACAGAGTCACTCATGCAGAAAACACACTATGGCTGCTTAACGGGAAAGGTGAGGTGGGGTGATACATAAAACAAGAGTTTCAAATTAGCTCAGATACCGTTCCATAAACCCAATATGTAATAGACAAGACCTACTCCTTGCTCAGAGAACTGGACTCAACACGCCCGATTCACCGCACAAGAATATATCTGACTAGTAATAATCTTAAAACCTATGTATTGATATCTCTCTTTTAGTGTGTCAAATGGGTGTAAAGCGGCCTAAACACAGCCGTGAAAAGCAGCTAAACCCCATTATAAAAATAAATTACTTTTAAAAACCCATGAAACAAAGACAGGGAAAGAGAGAGAAATTCTTACACAATTCGTTCAGGGGCTGTGATGCAACCTGGATTGACCATATCTAGATCCACAGCTGGATGAGACATAAGGGTGGACACTCTTGAGGCTGAGAGCTTTGGTGAGGTTGGGTGAGCAAACGCAGACCCTTTAAAGTAATACTGCGTGCTACCCATCGCATGGGTCCCAAATCTCCAGGTTCAAGGGCATCTTCCTACATCGAAAACATGCATGAGAAACCCAGAAGATGGTACACCGTGTGATGGGGAAAGGTTTCTAAAACGCACCTCATTTCTCATCTCCTTGTGCTCGGGTTCGCCATTCCAGCCACTTTACTAGCAATCTCCCTACTTGGAGCATCAGCACCTTTAACCTCCTGTTCCGTACAGGTTGCAATTTGTCCTGAGGATGAACGGGAAGACGGGGAACCAATGAGAGACTAGCTCTTGGTGTTGGGACAGGCACAGGTCACTCTATTTTCCCATCAGGAAGAAGAATTAACCACAGGCTCAGCCTGCCCCCCGGAACCAGAACAGGGCCTGAAGCCATCCGGCGCTTCTGCGGCCGGCTCCCAAAAAAGCGACTTGTAAAATGGAGCTTCAGGGCACTGCAATTCACAAACCTGCAGAGTTATAAATGATAACTCTCGTCCACAAATATATTGAGGGAAGGCAAAGAAGAGGATTAGAAATCAAGGCAGAATTGCAGGAAACAGATTTCAGGAGGTAGATTCGAATCGCCTTTAAAGCACATGAAAAGCGGCAAAACGTTGACAATGATGCCCTTGGCCAAAAAGGGCGTATGCGTTTTTTCCTGAATATATTCAGGAAAAAACGCATACGCCCTTTTTGGCCAACCAAGCAACCTGGAAAGGCAAATCAGCGCTACAAAGAAGTCTCGCTTCCCATCGGTCAAAACGGCCATGCTGAAAAAAGTGTCAAAACCAGAAATGCAGGACAGGCCATGAAGAAATGGGAGCCTTGCTACACTGATGGGCGGGATGTACATTGCCAACAGCCACTCTGGAGAAGTGTACGGTGTGTCCTGAAACATCTAAAAAACACAGCTTAGAGAGCATAGGGCACTTCCACGCATGGGGGGATAAAGTGGGAAAATTGAAAATCAGCAAGACACAAGCACCCCAAAGTTTAGGGCTGCTCTGTTGACAAGGACCTCCACTTCCTTCCACCTTAAATATCCCAGGAAAGCGAAAAATGGATAAAAAAGTTGTGGTCCTTATGTACAATGGAATATCACTCAGCCATGAAATCAATGTCATAAGGCTAGTAGCAGCATGATGAGTGGATTTAGGTAAGACGATTCTAAGTGAAATAAGTCACACAGAAAAGGACACTTCTCATAAGGTGTCACTTATAGAGGGAATGTAAAAACCGTTACACTTGAACTGAATTACAAAACAGAACAGAGTCACACATGCAGAAAACACACTATGGCTGCTTAACGGGAAAGGTGAGGTGGGGTGATACATAAAACAAGAGTTTCAAATTAGCTCAGATACCGTTCCATAAACCCAATATGTAATAGACAAGACCTACTCCTTGCTCAGAGAACTGGACTCAACACGCCCGATTCACCGCACAAGAATATATCTGACTAGTAATAATCTTAAAACCTATGTATTGATATCTCTCTCTTAGTGTGTCAAGTGGGTGTAAAGCGGCCTAAACACAGCCGTGAAAAGCAGCTAAACCCCATTATAAAAATAAATTACTTTTAAAAACCCATGAAACAAAGACAGGGAAAGAGAGAGAAATTCTTACACAATTCGTTCAGGGGCTGTGATGCAACCTGGATTGACCATATCTAGATCCACAGCTGGATGAGACATAAGGGTGGACACTCTTGAGGCTGAGAGCTTTGGTGAGGTTGGGTGAGCAAACGCAGACCCTTTAAAGTAATACTGCGTGCTACCCATCGCATGGGTCCCAAATCTCCAGGTTCAAGGGCATCTTCCTACATCGAAAACATGCATGAGAAACCCAGAAGATGGTACACCGTGTGATGGGGAAAGGTTTCTAAAACGCACCTCATTTCTCATCTCCTTGTGCTCGGGTTCGCCATTCCAGCCACTTTACTAGCAATCTCCCTACTTGGAGCATCAGCACCTTTAACCTCCTGTTCCGTACAGGTTGCAATTTGTCCTGAGGATGAACGGGAAGACGGGGAACCAATGAGAGACTAGCTCTTGGTGTTGGGACAGGCACAGGTCACTCTATTTTCCCATCAGGAAGAAGAATTAACCACAGGCTCAGCCTGCCCCCCGGAACCAGAACAGGGCCTGAAGCCATCCGGCGCTTCTGCGGCCGGCTCCCAAAAAAGCGACTTGTAAAATGGAGCTTCAGGGCACTGCAATTCACAAACCTGCAGAGTTATAAATGATAACTCTCGTCCACAAATATATTGAGGGAAGGCAAAGAAGAGGATTAGAAATCAAGGCAGAATTGCAGGAAACAGATTTCAGGAGGTAGATTCGAATCGCCTTTAAAGCACATGAAAAGCGGCAAAACGTTGACAATGATGCCCTTGGCCAAAAAGGGCGTATGCGTTTTTTCCTGAATATATTCAGGAAAAAACGCATACGCCCTTTTTGGCCAACCAAGCAACCTGGAAAGGCAAATCAGCGCTACAAAGAAGTCTCGCTTCCCATCGGTCAAAACGGCCATGCTGAAAAAAGTGTCAAAACCAGAAATGCAGGACAGGCCATGAAGAAATGGGAGCCTTGCTACACTGATGGGCGGGATGTACATTGCCAACAGCCACTCTGGAGAAGTGTACGGTGTGTCCTGAAACATCTAAAAAACACAGCTTAGAGAGCATAGGGCACTTCCACGCATGGGGGGATAAAGTGGGAAAATTGAAAATCAGCAAGACACAAGCACCCCAAAGTTTAGGGCTGCTCTGTTGACAAGGACCTCCACTTCCTTCCACCTTAAATATCCCAGGAAAGCGAAAAATGGATAAAAAAGTTGTGGTCCTTATGTACAATGGAATATCACTCAGCCATGAAATCAATGTCATAAGGCTAGTAGCAGCATGATGAGTGGATTTAGGTAAGACGATTCTAAGTGAAATAAGTCACACAGAAAAGGACACTTCTCATAAGGTGTCACTTATAGAGGGAATGTAAAAACCGTTACACTTGAACTGAATTACAAAACAGAACAGAGTCACACATGCAGAAAACACACTATGGCTGCTTAACGGGAAAGGTGAGGTGGGGTGATACATAAAACAAGAGTTTCAAATTAGCTCAGATACCGTTCCATAAACCCAATATGTAATAGACAAGACCTACTCCTTGCTCAGAGAACTGGACTCAACACGCCCGATTCACCGCACAAGAATATATCTGACTAGTAATAATCTTAAAACCTATGTATTGATATCTCTCTCTTAGTGTGTCAAGTGGGTGTAAAGCGGCCTAAACACAGCCGTGAAAAGCAGCTAAACCCCATTATAAAAATAAATTACTTTTAAAAACCCATGAAACAAAGACAGGGAAAGAGAGAGAAATTCTTACACAATTCGTTCAGGGGCTGTGATGCAACCTGGATTGACCATATCTAGATCCACAGCTGGATGAGACATAAGGGTGGACACTCTTGAGGCTGAGAGCTTTGGTGAGGTTGGGTGAGCAAACGCAGACCCTTTAAAGTAATACTGCGTGCTACCCATCGCATGGGTCCCAAATCTCCAGGTTCAAGGGCATCTTCCTACATCGAAAACATGCATGAGAAACCCAGAAGATGGTACACCGTGTGATGGGGAAAGTTTTCTAAAACGCACCTCATTTCTCATCTCCTTGTGCTCGGGTTCGCCATTCCAGCCACTTTACTAGCAATCTCCCTACTTGGAGCATCAGCACCTTTAACCTCCTGTTCCGTACAGGTTGCAATTTGTCCTGAGGATGAACGGGAAGACGGGGAACCAATGAGAGACTAGCTCTTGGTGTTGGGACAGGCACAGGTCACTCTATTTTCCCATCAGGAAGAAGAATTAACCACAGGCTCAGCCTGCCCCCCGGAACCAGAACAGGGCCTGAAGCCATCCGGCGCTTCTGCGGCCGGCTCCCAAAAAAGCGACTTGTAAAATGGAGCTTCAGGGCACTGCAATTCACAAACCTGCAGAGTTATAAATGATAACTCTCGTCCACAAATATATTGAGGGAAGGCAAAGAAGAGGATTAGAAATCAAGGCAGAATTGCAGGAAACAGATTTCAGGAGGTAGATTCGAATCGCCTTTAAAGCACATGAAAAGCGGCAAAACGTTGACAATGATGCCCTTGGCCAAAAAGGGCGTATGCGTTTTTTCCTGAATATATTCAGGAAAAAACGCATACGCCCTTTTTGGCCAACCAAGCAACCTGGAAAGGCAAATCAGCGCTACAAAGAAGTCTCGCTTCCCATCGGTCAAAACGGCCATGCTGAAAAAAGTGTCAAAACCAGAAATGCAGGACAGGCCATGAAGAAATGGGAGCCTTGCTACACTGATGGGCGGGATGTACATTGCCAACAGCCACTCTGGAGAAGTGTACGGTGTGTCCTGAAACATCTAAAAAACACAGCTTAGAGAGCATAGGGCACTTCCACGCATGGGGGGATAAAGTGGGAAAATTGAAAATCAGCAAGACACAAGCACCCCAAAGTTTAGGGCTGCTCTGTTGACAAGGACCTCCACTTCCTTCCACCTTAAATATCCCAGGAAAGCGAAAAATGGATAAAAAAGTTGTGGTCCTTATGTACAATGGAATATCACTCAGCCATGAAATCAATGTCATAAGGCTAGTAGCAGCATGATGAGTGGATTTAGGTAAGACGATTCTAAGTGAAATAAGTCACACAGAAAAGGACACTTCTCATAAGGTGTCACTTATAGAGGGAATGTAAAAACCGTTACACTTGAACTGAATTACAAAACAGAACAGAGTCACACATGCAGAAAACACACTATGGCTGCTTAACGGGAAAGGTGAGGTGGGGTGATACATAAAACAAGAGTTTCAAATTAGCTCAGATACCGTTCCATAAACCCAATATGTAATAGACAAGACCTACTCCTTGCTCAGAGAACTGGACTCAACACGCCCGATTCACCGCACAAGAATATATCTGACTAGTAATAATCTTAAAACCTATGTATTGATATCTCTCTCTTAGTGTGTCAAGTGGGTGTAAAGCGGCCTAAACACAGCCGTGAAAAGCAGCTAAACCCCATTATAAAAATAAATTACTTTTAAAAACCCATGAAACAAAGACAGGGAAAGAGAGAGAAATTCTTACACAATTCGTTCAGGGGCTGTGATGCAACCTGGATTGACCATATCTAGATCCACAGCTGGATGAGACATAAGGGTGGACACTCTTGAGGCTGAGAGCTTTGGTGAGGTTGGGTGAGCAAACGCAGACCCTTTAAAGTAATACTGCGTGCTACCCATCGCATGGGTCCCAAATCTCCAGGTTTAAGGGCATCTTCCTACATCGAAAACATGCATGAGAAACCCAGAAGATGGTACACCGTGTGATGGGGAAAGTTTTCTAAAACGCACCTCATTTCTCATCTCCTTGTGCTCGGGTTCGCCATTCCAGCCACTTTAGTAGCAATCTCCCTACTTGGAGCATCAGCACCTTTAACCTCCTGTTCCGTACAGGTTGCAATTTGTCCTGAGGATGAACGGGAAGACGGGGAACCAATGAGAGACTAGCTCTTGGTGTTGGGACAGGCACAGGTCACTCTATTTTCCCATCAGGAAGAAGAATTAACCACAGGCTCAGCCTGCCCCCCGGAACCAGAACAGGGCCTGAAGCCATCCGGCGCTTCTGCGGCCGGCTCCCAAAAAAGCGACTTGTAAAATGGAGCTTCAGGGCACTGCAATTCACAAACCTGCAGAGTTATAAATGATAACTCTCGTCCACAAATATATTGAGGGAAGGCAAAGAAGAGGATTAGAAATCAAGGCAGAATTGCAGGAAACAGATTTCAGGAGGTAGATTCGAATCGCCTTTAAAGCACATGAAAAGCGGCAAAACGTTGACAATGATGCCCTTGGCCAAAAAGGGCGTATGCGTTTTTTCCTGAATATATTCAGGAAAAAACGCATACGCCCTTTTTGGCCAACCAAGCAACCTGGAAAGGCAAATCAGCGCTACAAAGAAGTCTCGCTTCCCATCGGTCAAAAGGGCCATGCTGAAAAAAGTGTCAAAACCAGAAATGCAGGACAGGCCATGGAGAAATGGGAGCCTTGCTACACTGATGGGAGGGATGTACATTGCCAACAGCCACTCTGGAGAAGTGTACGGTGTGTCCTGAAACATCTAAAAAACACAGCTTAGAGAGCATAGGGCACTTCCACGCATGGGGGGATAAAGTGGGAAAATTGAAAATCAGCAAGACACAAGCACCCCAAAGTTTAGGGCTGCTCTGTTGACAAGGACCTCCACTTCATTCCACCTTAAATATCCCAGGAAAGCGAAAAATGGATAAAAAAGTTGTGGTCCATATGTACAATGGAATATCACTCAGCCATGAAATCAATGTCATAAGGCTAGTAGCAGCATGATGAGTGGATTTAGGTAAGACGATTCTAAGTGAAATAAGTCACACAGAAAAGGAGACTTCTCATAAGGTGTCACTTATAGAGGGAATGTAAAAACCGTTACACTTGAACTGAATTACAAAACAGAACAGAGTCACACATGCAGAAAACACACTATGGCTGCTTAACGGGAAAGGTGAGGTGGGGTGATACATAAAACAAGAGTTTCAAATTAGCTCAGATACCGTTCCATAAACCCAATATGTAATAGACAAGACCTACTCCTTGCTCAGAGAACTGGACTCAACACGCCCGATTCACCGCACAAGAATATATCTGACTAGTAATAATCTTAAAACCTATGTATTGATATCTCTCTGTTAGTGTGTCAAGTGGGTGTAAAGCGGCCTAAACACAGCCGTGAAAAGCAGCTAAACCCCATTATAAAAATAAATTACTTTTAAAAACCCATGAAACAAAGACAGGGAAAGAGAGAGAAATTCTTACACAATTCGTTCAGGGGCTGTGATGCAACCTGGATTGACCATATCTAGACCCACAGCTGGATGAGACATAAGGGTGGACACTCTTGGGGCTGAGAGGTTTGGTGAGGTTGGGTGAGCAAACGCAGACCCTTTAAAGTAATACTGCGTGGTACCCATCGCATGGGTCCCAAATCTCCAGGTTCAAGGGCATCTTCCTACATCGAAAACATGCATGAGAAACCCAGAAGATGGTACACCGTGTGATGGGGAAAGGTTTCTAAAACGCACCTCATTTCTCATCTCCTTGTGCTCGGGTTCGCCATTCCAGCCACTTTACTAGCAATCTCCCTACTTGGAGCATCAGCACCTTTAACCTCCTGTTCCGTACAGGTTGCAATTTGTCCTGAGGATGAACGGGAAGACGGGGAACCAATGAGAGACTAGCTCTTGGTGTTGGGACAGGCACAGGTCACTCTATTTTCCCATCAGGAAGAAGAATTAACCACAGGCTCAGCCTGCCCCCCGGAACCAGAACAGGGCCTGAAGCCATCCGGCGCTTCTGCGGCCGGCTCCCAAAAAAGCGACTTGTAAAATGGAGCTTCAGGGCACTGCAATTCACAAACCTGCAGAGTTATAAATGATAACTCTCGTCCACAAATATATTGAGGGAAGGCAAAGAAGAGGATTAGAAATCAAGGCAGAATTGCAGGAAACAGATTTCAGGAGGTAGATTCGAATCGCCTTTAAAGCACATGAAAAGCGGCAAAACGTTGACAATGATGCCCTTGGCCAAAAAGGGCGTATGCGTTTTTTTCCTGAATATATTCAGGAAAAAACGCATACGCCCGTTTTGGCCAACCAAGCAACCTGGAAAGGCAAATCAGCGCTACAAAGAAGTCTCGCTTCCCATCGGTCAAAAGGGCCATGCTGAAAAAAGTGTCAAAACCAGAAATGCAGGACAGGCCATGGAGAAATGGGAGCCTTGCTAAACTGATGGGCGGGATGTACATTGCCAACAGCCACTCTGGAGAAGTGTACGGTGGGTCCTGAAACATCTAAAAAACACAGCTTAGAGAGCATAGGGCACTTCCACGCATGGGGGGATAAAGTGGGAAAATTGAAAATCAGCAAGACACAAGCACCCCAAAGTTTAGGGCTGCTCTGTTGACAAGGACCTCCACTTCTTTCCACCTTAAATATCCCAGGAAAGCGAAAAATGGATAAAAAAGTTGTGGTCCTTATGTACAATGGAATATCACTCAGCCATGAAATCAATGTCATAAGGCTAGTAGCAGCATGATGAGTGGATTTAGGTAAGACGATTCTAAGTGAAATAAGTCACACAGAAAAGGACACTTCTCATAAGGTGTCACTTATAGAGGGAATGTAAAAACCGTTACACTTGAACTGAATTACAAAACAGAACAGAGTCACACATGCAGAAAACACACTATGGCTGCTTAACGGGAAAGGTGAGGTGGGGTGATACATAAAACAAGAGTTTCAAATTAGCTCAGATACCGTTCCATAAACCCAATATGTAATAGACAAGACCTACTCCTTGCTCAGAGACCTGGACTCAACACGCCCGATTCACCGCACAAGAATATATCTGACTAGTAATAATCTTAAAACCTATGTATTGATATCTCTCTGTTAGTGTGTCAAGTGGGTGTAAAGCGGCCTAAACACAGCCGTGAAAAGCAGCTAAACCCCATTATAAAAATAAATTACTTTTAAAAACCCATGAGACAAAGACAGGGAAAGAGAGAGAAATTCTTACACAATTCGTTCAGGGGCTGTGATGCAACCTGGATTGACCATATCTAGACCTACAGCTGGATGAGACATAAGGGTGGACACTCTTGGGGCTGAGAGCTTTGGTGAGGTTGGGTGAGCAAACGCAGACCCTTTAAAGTAATACTGCGTGCTACCCATCGCATGGGTCCCAAATCTCCAGGTTCAAGGGCATCTTCCTACATCGAAAACATGCATGAGAAACCCAGAAGATGGTACACCGTGTGATGGGGAAAGGTTTCTAAAACGCACCTCATTTCTCATCTCCTTGTGCTCGGGTTCGCCATTCCAGCCACTTTACTAGCAATCTCCCTACTTGGAGCATCAGCACCTTTAACCTCCTGTTCCGTACAGGTTGCAATTTGTCCTGAGGATGAACGGGAAGACGGGGAACCAATGAGAGACTAGCTCTTGGTGTTGGGACAGGCACAGGTCACTCTATTTTCCCATAAGGAAGAAGAATTAACCACAGGCTCAGCCTGCCCCCCGGAACCAGAACAGGGCCTGAAGCCATCCGGCGCTTCTGCGGCCGGCTCCCAAAAAAGCGACTTGTAAAATGGAGCTTCAGGGCACTGCAATTCACAAACCTGCAGAGTTATAAATGATAACTCTCGTCCACAAATATATTGAGGGAAGGCAAAGAAGAGGATTAGAAATCAAGGCAGAATTGCAGGAAACAGATTTCAGGAGGTAGATTCGAATCGCCTTTAAAGCACATGAAAAGCGGCAAAACGTTGACAATGATGCCCTTGGCCAAAAAGGGCGTATGCGTTTTTTCCTGAATATATTCAGGAAAAAACGCATACGCCCTTTTTGGCCAACCAAGCAACCTGGAAAGGCAAATCAGCGCTACAAAGAAGTCTCGCTTCCCATCGGTCAAAAGGGCCATGCTGAAAAAAGTGTCAAAACCAGAAATGCAGGACAGGCCATGGAGAAATGGGAGCCTTGCTACACTGATGGGAGGGATGTACATTGCCAACAGCCACTCTGGAGAAGTGTACGGTGTGTCCTGAAACATCTAAAAAACACAGCTTAGAGAGCATAGGGCACTTCCACGCATGGGGGGATAAAGTGGGAAAATTGAAAATCAGCAAGACACAAGCACCCCAAAGTTTAGGGCTGCTCTGTTGACAAGGACCTCCACTTCATTCCACCTTAAATATCCCAGGAAAGCGAAAAATGGATAAAAAAGTTGTGGTCCATATGTACAATGGAATATCACTCAGCCATGAAATCAATGTCATAAGGCTAGTAGCAGCATGATGAGTGGATTTAGGTAAGACGATTCTAAGTGAAATAAGTCACACAGAAAAGGAGACTTCTCATAAGGTGTCACTTATAGAGGGAATGTAAAAACCGTTACACTTGAACTGAATTACAAAACAGAACAGAGTCACACATGCAGAAAACACACTATGGCTGCTTAACGGGAAAGGTGAGGTGGGGTGATACATAAAACAAGAGTTTCAAATTAGCTCAGATACCGTTCCATAAACCCAATATGTAATAGACAAGACCTACTCCTTGCTCAGAGAACTGGACTCAACACGCCCGATTCACCGCACAAGAATATATCTGACTAGTAATAATCTTAAAACCTATGTATTGATATCTCTCTGTTAGTGTGTCAAGTGGGTGTAAAGCGGCCTAAACACAGCCGTGAAAAGCAGCTAAACCCCATTATAAAAATAAATTACTTTTAAAAACCCATGAAACAAAGACAGGGAAAGAGAGAGAAATTCTTACACAATTCGTTCAGGGGCTGTGATGCAACCTGGATTGACCATATCTAGACCCACAGCTGGATGAGACATAAGGGTGGACAGTCTTGGGGCTGAGAGGTTTGGTGAGGTTGGGTGAGCAAACGCAGACCCTTTAAAGTAATACTGCGTGCTACCCATCGCATGGGTCCCAAATCTCCAGGTTCAAGGGCATCTTCCTACATCGAAAACATGCATGAGAAACCCAGAAGATGGTACACCGTGTGATGGGGAAAGGTTTCTAAAACGCACCTCATTTCTCATCTCCTTGTGCTCGGGTTCGCCATTCCAGCCACTTTACTAGCAATCTCCCTACTTGGAGCATCAGCACCTTTAACCTCCTGTTCCGTACAGGTTGCAATTTGTCCTGAGGATGAACGGGAAGACGGGGAACCAATGAGAGACTAGCTCTTGGTGTTGGGACAGGCACAGGTCACTCTATTTTCCCATCAGGAAGAAGAATTAACCACAGGCTCAGCCTGCCCCCCGGAACCAGAACAGGGCCTGAAGCCATCCGGCGCTTCTGCGGCCGGCTCCCAAAAAAGCGACTTGTAAAATGGAGCTTCAGGGCACTGCAATTCACAAACCTGCAGAGTTATAAATGATAACTCTCGTCCACAAATATATTGAGGGAAGGCAAAGAAGAGGATTAGAAATCAAGGCAGAATTGCAGGAAACAGATTTCAGGAGGTAGATTCGAATCGCCTTTAAAGCACATGAAAAGCGGCAAAACGTTGACAATGATGCCCTTGGCCAAAAAGGGCGTATGCGTTTTTTCCTGAATATATTCAGGAAAAAACGCATACGCCCTTTTTGGCCAACCAAGCAACCTGGAAAGGCAAATCAGCGCTACAAAGAAGTCTCGCTTCCCATCGGTCAAAACGGCCATGCTGAAAAAAGTGTCAAAACCAGAAATGCAGGACAGGCCATGAAGAAATGGGAGCCTTGCTACACTGATGGGCGGGATGTACATTGCCAACAGCCACTCTGGAGAAGTGTACGGTGTGTCCTGAAACATCTAAAAAACACAGCTTAGAGAGCATAGGGCACTTCCACGCATGGGGGGATAAAGTGGGAAAATTGAAAATCAGCAAGACACAAGCACCCCAAAGTTTAGGGCTGCTCTGTTGACAAGGACCTCCACTTCCTTCCACCTTAAATATCCCAGGAAAGCGAAAAATGGATAAAAAAGTTGTGGTCCTTATGTACAATGGAATATCACTCAGCCATGAAATCAATGTCATAAGGCTAGTAGCAGCATGATGAGTGGATTTAGGTAAGACGATTCTAAGTGAAATAAGTCACACAGAAAAGGACACTTCTCATAAGGTGTCACTTATAGAGGGAATGTAAAAACCGTTACACTTGAACTGAATTACAAAACAGAACAGAGTCACACATGCAGAAAACACACTATGGCTGCTTAACGGGAAAGGTGAGGTGGGGTGATACATAAAACAAGAGTTTCAAATTAGCTCAGATACCGTTCCATAAACCCAATATGTAATAGACAAGACCTACTCCTTGCTCAGAGAACTGGACTCAACACGCCCGATTCACCGCACAAGAATATATCTGACTAGTAATAATCTTAAAACCTATGTATTGATATCTCTCTCTTAGTGTGTCAAGTGGGTGTAAAGCGGCCTAAACACAGCCGTGAAAAGCAGCTAAACCCCATTATAAAAATAAATTACTTTTAAAAACCCATGAAACAAAGACAGGGAAAGAGAGAGAAATTCTTACACAATTCGTTCAGGGGCTGTGATGCAACCTGGATTGACCATATCTAGATCCACAGCTGGATGAGACATAAGGGTGGACACTCTTGAGGCTGAGAGCTTTGGTGAGGTTGGGTGAGCAAACGCAGACCCTTTAAAGTAATACTGCGTGCTACCCATCGCATGGGTCCCAAATCTCCAGGTTCAAGGGCATCTTCCTACATCGAAAACATGCATGAGAAACCCAGAAGATGGTACACCGTGTGATGGGGAACGTTTTCTAAAACGCACCTCATTTCTCATCTCCTTGTGCTCGGGTTCGCCATTCCAGCCACTTTACTAGCAATCTCCCTACTTGGAGCATCAGCACCTTTAACCTCCTGTTCCGTACAGGTTGCAATTTGTCCTGAGGATGAACGGGAAGACGGGGAACCAATGAGAGACTAGCTCTTGGTGTTGGGACAGGCACAGGTCACTCTATTTTCCCATCAGGAAGAAGAATTAACCACAGGCTCAGCCTGCCCCCCGGAACCAGAACAGGGCCTGAAGCCATCCGGCGCTTCTGCGGCCGGCTCCCAAAAAAGCGACTTGTAAAATGGAGCTTCAGGGCACTGCAATTCACAAACCTGCAGAGTTATAAATGATAACTCTCGTCCACAAATATATTGAGGGAAGGCAAAGAAGAGGATTAGAAATCAAGGCAGAATTGCAGGAAACAGATTTCAGGAGGTAGATTCGAATCGCCTTTAAAGCACATGAAAAGTGGCAAAACGTTGACAATGATGCCCTTGGCCAAAAAGGGCGTATGCGTTTTTTCCTGAATATATTCAGGAAAAAACGCATACGCCCTTTTTGGCCAACCAAGCAACCTGGAAAGGCAAATCAGCGCTACAAAGAAGTCTCGCTTCCCATCGGTCAAAACGGCCATGCTGAAAAAAGTGTCAAAACCAGAAATGCAGGACAGGCCATGAAGAAATGGGAGCCTTGCTACACTGATGGGCGGGATGTACATTGCCAACAGCCACTCTGGAGAAGTGTACGGTGTGTCCTGAAACATCTAAAAAACACAGCTTAGAGAGCATAGGGCACTTCCACGCATGGGGGGATAAAGTGGGAAAATTGAAAATCAGCAAGACACAAGCACCCCAAAGTTTAGGGCTGCTCTGTTGACAAGGACCTCCACTTCCTTCCACCTTAAATATCCCAGGAAAGCGAAAAATGGATAAAAAAGTTGTGGTCCTTATGTACAATGGAATATCACTCAGCCATGAAATCAATGTCATAAGGCTAGTAGCAGCATGATGAGTGGATTTAGGTAAGACGATTCTAAGTGAAATAAGTCACACAGAAAAGGACACTTCTCATAAGGTGTCACTTATAGAGGGAATGTAAAAACCGTTACACTTGAACTGAATTACAAAACAGAACAGAGTCACACATGCAGAAAACACACTATGGCTGCTTAACGGGAAAGGTGAGGTGGGGTGATACATAAAACAAGAGTTTCAAATTAGCTCAGATACCGTTCCATAAACCCAATATGTAATAGACAAGACCTACTCCTTGCTCAGAGAACTGGACTCAACACGCCCGATTCACCGCACAAGAATATATCTGACTAGTAATAATCTTAAAACCTATATATTGATATCTCTCTCTTAGTGTGTCAAGTGGGTGTAAAGCGGCCTAAACACAGCCGTGAAAAGCAGCTAAACCCCATTATAAAAATAAATTACTTTTAAAAACCCATGAAACAAAGACAGGGAAAGAGAGAGAAATTCTTACACAATTCGTTCAGGGGCTGTGATGCAACCTGGATTGACCATATCTAGATCCACAGCTGGATGAGACATAAGGGTGGACACTCTTGAGGCTGAGAGCTTTGGTGAGGTTGGGTGAGCAAACGCAGACCCTTTAAAGTAATACTGCGTGCTACCCATCGCATGGGTCCCAAATCTCCAGGTTCAAGGGCATCTTCCTACATCGAAAACATGCATGAGAAACCCAGAAGATGGTACACCGTGTTATGGGGAAAGTTTTCTAAAACGCACCTCATTTCTCATCTCCTTGTGCTCGGGTTCGCCATTCCAGCCACTTTACTAGCAATCTCCCTACTTGGAGCATCAGCACCTTTAACCTCCTGTTCCGTACAGGTTGCAATTTGTCCTGAGGATGAACGGGAAGACGGGGAACCAATGAGAGACTAGCTCTTGGTGTTGGGACAGGCACAGGTCACTCTATTTTCCCATCAGGAAGAAGAATTAACCACAGGCTCAGCCTGCCCCCCGGAACCAGAACAGGGCCTGAAGCCATCCGGCGCTTCTGCGGCCGGCTCCCAAAAAAGCGACTTGTAAAATGGAGCTTCAGGGCACTGCAATTCACAAACCTGCAGAGTTATAAATGATAACTCTCGTCCACAAATATATTGAGGGAAGGCAAAGAAGAGGATTAGAAATCAAGGCAGAATTGCAGGAAACAGATTTCAGGAGGTAGATTCGAATCGCCTTTAAAGCACATGAAAAGCGGCAAAACGTTGACAATGATGCCCTTGGCCAAAAAGGGCGTATGCGTTTTTTCCTGAATATATTCAGGAAAAAACGCATACGCCCTTTTTGGCCAACCAAGCAACCTGGAAAGGCAAATCAGCGTTACAAAGAAGTCTCGCTTCCCATCGGTCAAAAGGGCCATGCTGAAAAAAGTGTCAAAACCAGAAATGCAGGACAGGCCATGGAGAAATGGGAGCCTTGCTACACTGATGGGAGGGATGTACATTGCCAACAGCCACTCTGGAGAAGTGTACGGTGTGTCCTGAAACATCTAAAAAACACAGCTTAGAGAGCATAGGGCACTTCCACGCATGGGGGGATAAAGTGGGAAAATTGAAAATCAGCAAGACACAAGCACCCCAAAGTTTAGGGCTGCTCTGTTGACAAGGACCTCCACTTCATTCCACCTTAAATATCCCAGGAAAGCGAAAAATGGATAAAAAAGTTGTGGTCCATATGTACAATGGAATATCACTCAGCCATGAAATCAATGTCATAAGGCTAGTAGCAGCATGATGAGTGGATTTAGGTAAGACGATTCTAAATGAAATAAGTCACACAGAAAAGGAGACTTCTCATAAGGTGTCACTTATAGAGGGAATGTAAACACCGTTACACTTGAACTGAATTACAAAACAGAACAGAGTCACACATGCAGAAAACACACTATGGCTGCTTAACGGGAAAGGTGAGGTTGGGTGATACATAAAACAAGAGTTTCAAATTAGCTCCGATACCGTTCCATAAACCCAATATGTAATAGACAAGACCTACTCCTTGCTCAGAGAACTGGACTCAACACGCCCGATTCACCGCACAAGAATATATCTGACTAGTAATAATCTTAAAACCTATGTATTGATATCTCTCTGTTAGTGTGTCAAGTGGGTGTAAAGCGGCCTAAACACAGCCGTGAAAAGCAGCTAAACCCCATTATAAAAATAAATTACTTTTAAAAACCCATGAAACAAAGACAGGGAAAGAGAGAGAAATTCTTACACAATTCGTTCAGGGGCTGTGATGCAACCTGGATTGACCATATCTAGACCCACAGCTGGATGAGACATAAGGGTGGACACTCTTGGGGCTGAGAGGTTTGGTGAGGTTGGGTGAGCAAACGCAGACCCTTTAAAGTAATACTGCGTGGTACCCATCGCATGGGTCCCAAATCTCCAGGTTCAAGGGCATCTTCCTACATCGAAAACATGCATGAGAAACCCAGAAGATGGTACACCGTGTGATGGGGAAAGGTTTCTAAAACGCACCTCATTTCTCATCTCCTTGTGCTCGGGTTCGCCATTCCAGCCACTTTACTAGCAATCTCCCTACTTGGAGCATCAGCACCTTTAACCTCCTGTTCCGTACAGGTTGCAATTTGTCCTGAGGATGAACGGGAAGACGGGGAACCAATGAGAGACTAGCTCTTGGTGTTGGGACAGGCACAGGTCACTCTATTTTCCCATCAGGAAGAAGAATTAACCACAGGCTCAGCCTGCCCCCCGGAACCAGAACAGGGCCTGAAGCCATCCGGCGCTTCTGCGGCCGGCTCCCAAAAAAGCGACTTGTAAAATGGAGCTTCAGGGCACTGCAATTCACAAACCTGCAGAGTTATAAATGATAACTCTCGTCCACAAATATATTGAGGGAAGGCAAAGAAGAGGATTAGAAATCAAGGCAGAATTGCAGGAAACAGATTTCAGGAGGTAGATTCGAATCGCCTTTAAAGCACATGAAAAGCGGCAAAACGTTGACAATGATGCCCTTGGCCAAAAAGGGCGTATGCGTTTTTTTCCTGAATATATTCAGGAAAAAACGCATACGCCCGTTTTGGCCAACCAAGCAACCTGGAAAGGCAAATCAGCGCTACCAAGAAGTCTCGCTTCCCATCGGTCAAAAGGGCCATGCTGAAAAAAGTGTCAAAACCAGAAATGCAGGACAGGCCATGGAGAAATGGGAGCCTTGCTAAACTGATGGGCGGGATGTACATTGCCAACAGCCACTCTGGAGAAGTGTACGGTGGGTCCTGAAACATCTAAAAAACACAGCTTAGAGAGCATAGGGCACTTCCACGCATGGGGGGATAAAGTGGGAAAATTGAAAATCAGCAAGACACAAGCACCCCAAAGTTTAGGGCTGCTCTGTTGACAAGGACCTCCACTTCCTTCCACCTTAAATATCCCAGGAAAGCGAAAAATGGATAAAAAAGTTGTGGTCCTTATGTACAATGGAATATCACTCAGCCATGAAATCAATGTCATAAGGCTAGTAGCAGCATGATGAGTGGATTTAGGTAAGACGATTCTAAGTGAAATAAGTCACACAGAAAAGGAGACTTCTCATAAGGTGTCACTTATAGAGGGAATGTAAAAACCGTTACACTTGAACTGAATTACAAAACAGAACAGAGTCACACATGCAGAAAACACACTATGGCTGCTTAACGGGAAAGGTGAGGTGGGGTGATACATAAAACAAGAGTTTCAAATTAGCTCAGATACCGTTCCATAAACCCAATATGTAATAGACAAGACCTACTCCTTGCTCAGAGACCTGGACTCAACACGCCCGATTCACCGCACAAGAATATATCTGACTAGTAATAATCTTAAAACCTATGTATTGATATCTCTCTGTTAGTGTGTCAAGTGGGTGTAAAGCGGCCTAAACACAGCCGTGAAAAGCAGCTAAACCCCATTATAAAAATAAATTACTTTTAAAAACCCATGAAACAAAGACAGGGAAAGAGAGAGAAATTCTTACACAATTCGTTCAGGGGCTGTGATGCAACCTGGATTGACCATATCTAGACCCACAGCTGGATGAGACATAAGGGTGGACACTCTTGGGGCTGAGAGCTTTGGTGAGGTTGGGTGAGCAAACGCAGACCCTTTAAAGTAATACTGCGTGCTACCCATCGCATGGGTCCCAAATCTCCAGGTTCAAGGGCATCTTCCTACATCGAAAACATGCATGAGAAACCCAGAAGATGGTACACCGTGTGATGGGGAAAGGTTTCTAAAACGCACCTCATTTCTCATCTCCTTGTGCTCGGGTTCGCCATACCAGCCACTTTACTAGCAATCTCCCTACTTGGAGCATCAGCACCTTTAACCTCCTGTTCCGTACAGGTTGCAATTTGTCCTGAGGATGAACGGGAAGACGGGGAACCAATGAGAGACTAGCTCTTGGTGTTGGGACAGGCACAGGTCACTCTATTTTCCCATAAGGAAGAAGAATTAACCACAGGCTCAGCCTGCCCCCCGGAACCAGAACAGGGCCTGAAGCCATCCGGCGCTTCTGCGGCCGGCTCCCAAAAAAGCGACTTGTAAAATGGAGCTTCAGGGCACTGCAATTCACAAACCTGCAGAGTTATAAATGATAACTCTCGTCCACAAATATATTGAGGGAAGGCAAAGAAGAGGATTAGAAATCAAGGCAGAATTGCAGGAAACAGATTTCAGGAGGTAGATTCGCATCGCCTTTAAAGCACATGAAAAGCGGCAAAACGTTGACAATGATGCCCTTGGCCAAAAAGGGCGTATGCGTTTTTTCCTGAATATATTCAGGAAAAAACGCATACGCCCTTTTTGGCCAACCAAGCAACCTGGAAAGGCAAATCAGCGCTACAAAGAAGTCTCGCTTCCCATCGGTCAAAAGGGCCATGCTGAAAAAAGTGTCAAAACCAGAAATGCAGGACAGGCCATGGAGAAATGGGAGCCTTGCTACACTGATGGGCGGGATGTACATTGCCAACAGCCACTCTGGAGAAGTGTACGGTGTGTCCTGAAACATCTAAAAAACACAGCTTAGAGAGCATAGGGCACTTCCACGCATGGGGGGATAAAGTGGGAAAATTGAAAATCAGCAAGACACAAGCACCCCAAAGTTTAGGGCTGCTCTGTTGACAAGGACCTCCACTTCCTTCCACCTTAAATATCCCAGGAAAGCGAAAAATGGATAAAAAAGTTGTGGTCCATATGTACAATGGAATATCACTCAGCCATGAAATCAATGTCATAAGGCTAGTAGCAGCATGATGAGTGGATTTAGGTAAGACGATTCTAAGTGAAATAAGTCACACAGAAAAGGACACTTCTCATAAGGTGTCACTTATAGAGGGAATGTAAAAACCGTTACACTTGAACTGAATTACAAAACAGAACAGAGTCACACATGCAGAAAACACACTATGGCTGCTTAACGGGAAAGGTGAGGTGGGGTGATACATAAAACAAGAGTTTCAAATTAGCTCAGATACCGTTCCATAAACCCAATATGTAATAGACAAGACCTACTCCTTGCTCAGAGAACTGGACTCAACACGCCCGATTCACCGCACAAGAATATATCTGACTAGTAATAATCTTAAAACCTATGTATTGATATCTCTCTGTTAGTGTGTCAAGTGGGTGTAAAGCGGCCTAAACACAGCCGTGAAAAGCAGCTAAACCCCATTATAAAAATAAATTACTTTTAAAAACCCATGAAACAAAGACAGTGAAAGAGAGAGAAATTCTTACACAATTCGTTCAGGGGCTGTGATGCAACCTGGATTGACCATATCTAGACCCACAGCTGGATGAGACATAAGGGTGGACACTCTTGGGGCTGAGAGGTTTGGTGAGGTTGGGTGAGCAAACGCAGACCCTTTAAAGTAATACTGCGTGCTACCCATCGCATGGGTCCCAAATCTCCAGGTTCAAGGGCATCTTCCTACATCGAAAACATGCATGAGAAACCCAGAAGATGGTACACCGTGTGATGGGGAAAGGTTTCTAAAACGCACCTCATTTCTCATCTCCTTGTGCTCGGGTTCGCCATTCCAGCCACTTTACTAGCAATCTCCCTACTTGGAGCATCAGCACCTTTAACCTCCTGTTCCGTACAGGTTGCAATTTGTCCTGAGGATGAACGGGAAGACGGGGAACCAATGAGAGACTAGCTCTTGGTGTTGGGACAGGCACAGGTCACTCTATTTTCCCATCAGGAAGAAGAATTAACCACAGGCTCAGCCTGCCCCCCGGAACCAGAACAGGGCCTGAAGCCATTCGGCGCTTCTGCGGCCGGCTCCCAAAAAAGCGACTTGTAAAATGGAGCTTCAGGGCACTGCAATTCACAAACCTGCAGAGTTATAAATGATAACTCTCGTCCACAAATATATTGAGGGAAGGCAAAGAAGAGGATTAGAAATCAAGGCAGAATTGCAGGAAACAGATTTCAGGAGGTAGATTCGAATCGCCTTTAAAGCACATGAAAAGCGGCAAAACGTTGACAATGATGCCCTTGGCCAAAAAGGGCATATGCGTTTTTTCCTGAATATATTCAGGAAAAAACGCATACGCGCTTTTTGGCCAACCAAGCAACCTGGAAAGGCAAATCAGCGCTACAAAGAAGTCTCGCTTCCCATCGGTCAAAAGGGCCATGCTGAAAAAAGTGTCAAAACCAGAAATGCAGGACAGGCCATGGAGAAATGGGAGCCTTGCTACACTGATGGGCGGGATGTAAATTGCCAACAGCCACTCTGGAGAAGTGTACGGTGTGTCCTGAAACATCTAAAAAACACAGCTTAGAGAGCATAGGGCACTTCCACGCATGGGGGTATAAAGTGGGAAAATTAAAAATCAGCAAGACACAAGCACCCCAAAGTTTAGGGCTGCTCTGTTGACAAGGACCTCCACTTCATTCCACCTTAAATATCCCAGGAAAGCGAAAAATGGATAAAAAATTTGAGGTCCTTATGTACAATGGAATATCACTCAGCCATGAAATCAATGTCATAAGGCTAGTAGCAGCATGATGAGTGGATTTAGGTACGACGATTCTAAGTGAAATAAGTCACACAGAAAAGGACACTTCTCATAAGGTGTCACTTATAGAGGGAATGTAAAAACCGTTACACTTGAACTGAATTACAAAACAGAACAGAGTCACACATGCAGAAAACACACTATGGCTGCTTAACGGGAAAGGTGAGGTGGGGTGATATATAAAACAAGACTTTCAAATTAGCTCAGATACCGTTCCATAAACCCAATATGTAATAGACAAGACCTACCTCTTGCTCAGAGAACTGGACTCAACACGCCCGATTCACCGCACAAGAATATATCTGACTAGTAATAATCTTAAAACCTATGTATTGATATCTCTCTGTTAGTGTGTCAAGTGGGTGTAAAGCGGCATAAACACAGCCGTGAAAAGCAGCTAAACCCCATTATAAAAATAAATTACTTTTAAAAACCCATGAAACAAAGACAGTGAAAGAGAGAGAAATTCTTACACAATTCGTTCAGGGGCTGTGATGCAACCTGGATTGACCATATCTAGACCCACAGCTGGATGAGACATAAGGGTGGACACTCTTGGGGCTGAGAGGTTTGGTGAGGTTGGGTGAGCAAACGCAGACCCTTTAAAGTAATACTGCGTGCTACCCATCGCATGGGTCCCAAATCTCCAGGTTCAAGGGCATCTTCCTACATCGAAAACATGCATGAGAAACCCAGAAGATGGTACACCGTGTGATGGGGAAAGGTTTCTAAAACGCACCTCATTTCTCATCTCCTTGTGCTCGGGTTCGCCATTCCAGCCACTTTAGTAGCAATCTCCCTACTTGGAGCATCAGCACCTTTAACCTCCTGTTCCGTACAGGTTGCAATTTGTCCTGAGGATGAACGGGAAGACGGGGAACCAATGAGAGACTAGCTCTTGGTGTTGGGACAGGCACAGGTCACTCTATTTTCCCATCAGGAAGAAGAATTAACCACAGGCTCAGCCTGCCCCCCGGAACCAGAACAGGGCCTGAAGCCATCCTGCGCTTTTGCGGCCAGCTCCCGAAAAAGAGAGTTGTAAAATGGAGCTTCAGGGCACTGCAATTCACAAACCTGCACAGTTATAAATGATAACTCTCGTCCACAAATATATTGAGGGAAGGCAAAGGAGAGGATTTGAAATCAAGGCAGAATTGCAGGAAACAGATTTCAGGAGGTAGATTAGAATCGCCTTTAACGCACATGAAAAGCAGCAAAACGTTGACAATGATGCCCTTGGCCAAAAAGGGCGTATGCGTTTTTTCCTGAATATATTCAGGAAAAAACGCATACGCCCTTTTTGGCCAACCAAGCAACCTGGAAAGGCAAATCAGCGCTACAAAGAAGTCTCGCTTCCCATCGGTCAAAAGGGCCATGCTGAAAAAAGTGTCAAAACCAGAAATGCAGGACAGGCCATGGAGAAATGGGAGCCTTGCTACACTGATGGGCGGGATGTAAATTGCCAACAGCCACTCTGGAGAAGTGTACGGTGTGTCCTGAAACATCTAAAAAACACAGCTTAGAGAGCATAGGGCACTTCCACGCATGGGGGTATAAAGTGGGAAAATTAAAAATCAGCAAGACACAAGCACCCCAAAGTTTAGGGCTGCTCTGTTGACAAGGACCTCCACTTCATTCCACCTTAAATATCCCAGGAAAGCGAAAAATGGATAAAAAATTTGAGGTCCTTATTTACAATGGAATATCACTCAGCCATGAAATCAATGTCATAAGGCTAGTAGCAGCATGATGAGTGGATTTAGGTACGACGATTCTAAGTGAAATAAGTCACACAGAAAAGGACACTTCTCATAAGGTGTCACTTATAGAGGGAATTTAAAAACCGTTACACTTGAACTGAATTACAAAACAGAACAGAGTCACACATGCAGAAAACACACTATGGCTGCTTAACGGGAAAGGTGAGGTGGGGTGATATATAAAACAAGACTTTCAAATTAGCTCAGATACCGTTCCATAAACCCAATATGTAATAGACAAGACCTACTCCTTGCTCAGAGAACTGGACTAAACACGCCCGATTCACCGCACAAGAATATATCTGACTAGTAATAATCTTAAAACCTATGTATTGATATCTCTCTGTTAGTGTGTCAAGTGGGTGTAAAGCGGCATAAACACAGCCGTGAAAAGCAGCTAAACCCCATTATAAAAATAAATTACTTTTAAAAACCCATGAAACAAAGACAGTGAAAGAGAGAGAAATTCTTACACAATTCGTTCAGGGGCTGTGATGCAACCTGGATTGACCATATCTAGACCCACAGCTGGATGAGACATAAGGGTGGACACTCTTGGGGCTGAGAGCTTTGGTGAGGTTGGGTGAGCAAACGCAGACCCTTTAAAGTAATACTGCGTGCTACCCATCGCATGGGTCCCAAATCTCCAGGTTCAAGGGCATCTTCCTACATCGAAAACATGCATGAGAAACCCAGAAGATGGTACACCGTGTGATGGGGAAAGGTTTCTAAAACGCACCTCATTTCTCATCTCCTTGTGCTCGGGTTCGCCATTCCAGCCACTTTAGTAGCAATCTCCCTACTTGGAGCATCAGCACCTTTAACCTCCTGTTCCGTACAGGTTGCAATTTGTCCTGAGGATGAACGGGAAGACGGGGAACCAATGAGAGACTAGCTCTTGGTGTTGGGACAGGCACAGGTCACTCTATTTTCCCATCAGGAAGAAGAATTAACCACAGGCTCAGCCTGCCCCCCGGAACCAGAACAGGGCCTGAAGCCATCCTGCGCTTTTGCGGCCAGCTCCCGAAAAAGAGAGTTGTAAAATGGAGCTTCAGGGCACTGCAATTCACAAACCTGCACAGTTATAAATGATAACTCTCGTCCACAAATATATTGAGGGAAGGCAAAGAAGAGGATTAGAAATCAAGGCAGAATTGCAGGAAACAGATTTCAGGAGGTAGATTCGAATCGCCTTTAAAGCACATGAAAAGCGGCAAAACGTTGACAATGATGCCCTTGGCCAAAAAGGGCGTATGCGTTTTTTCCTGAATATATTCAGGAAAAAACGCATACGCCCTTTTTGGCCAACCAAGCAACCTGGAAAGGCAAATCAGCGTTACAAAGAAGTCTCGCTTCCCATCGGTCAAAAGGGCCATGCTGAAAAAAGTGTCAAAACCAGAAATGCAGGACAGGCCATGGAGAAATGGGAGCCTTGCTACACTGATGGGAGGGATGTACATTGCCAACAGCCACTCTGGAGAAGTGTACGGTGTGTCCTGAAACATCTAAAAAACACAGCTTAGAGAGCATAGGGCACTTCCACGCATGGGGGGATAAAGCGGGAAAATTGAAAATCAGCAAGACACAAGCACCCCAAAGTTTAGGGCTGCTCTGTTGACAAGGACCTCCACTTCATTCCACCTTAAATATCCCAGGAAAGCGAAAAATGGATAAAAAAGTTGTGGTCCATATGTACAATGGAATATCACTCAGCCATGAAATCAATGTCATAAGGCTAGTAGCAGCATGATGAGTGGATTTAGGTAAGACGATTCTAAATGAAATAAGTCACACAGAAAAGGAGACTTCTCATAAGGTGTCACTTATAGAGGGAATGTAAACACCGTTACACTTGAACTGAATTACAAAACAGAACAGAGTCACACATGCAGAAAACACACTATGGCTGCTTAACGGGAAAGGTGAGGTTGGGTGATACATAAAACAAGAGTTTCAAATTAGCTCAGATACCGTTCCATAAACCCAATATGTAATAGACAAGACCTACTCCTTGCTCAGAGAACTGGACTCAACACGCCCGATTCACCGCACAAGAATATATCTGACTAGTAATAATCTTAAAACCTATGTATTGATATCTCTCTGTTAGTGTGTCAAGTGGGTGTAAAGCGGCCTAAACACAGCCGTGAAAAGCAGCTAAACCCCATTATAAAAATAAATTACTTTTAAAAACCCATGAAACAAAGACAGGGAAAGAGAGAGAAATTCTTACACAATTCGTTCAGGGGCTGTGATGCAACCTGGATTGACCATATCTAGACCCACAGCTGGATGAGACATAAGGGTGGACACTCTTGGGGCTGAGAGGTTTGGTGAGGTTGGGTGAGCAAACGCAGACCCTTTAAAGTAATACTGCGTGCTACCCATCGCATGGGTCCCAAATCTCCAGGTTCAAGGGCATCTTCCTACATCGAAAACATGCATGAGAAACCCAGAAGATGGTACACCGTGTGATGGGGAAAGGTTTCTAAAACGCACCTCATTTCTCATCTCCTTGTGCTCGGGTTCGCCATTCCAGCCACTTTACTAGCAATCTCCCTACTTGGAGCATCAGCACCTTTAACCTCCTGTTCCGTACAGGTTGCAATTTGTCCTGAGGATGAACGGGAAGACGGGGAACCAATGAGAGACTAGCTCTTGGTGTTGGGACAGGCACAGGTCACTCTATTTTCCCATCAGGAAGAAGAATTAACCACAGGCTCAGCCTGCCCCCCGGAACCAGAACAGGGCCTGAAGCCATCCGGCGCTTCTGCGGCCGGCTCCCAAAAAAGCGACTTGTAAAATGGAGCTTCAGGGCACTGCAATTCACAAACCTGCAGAGTTATAAATGATAACTCTCGTCCACAAATATATTGAGGGAAGGCAAAGAAGAGGATTAGAAATCAAGGCAGAATTGCAGGAAACAGATTTCAGGAGGTAGATTCGAATCGCCTTTAAAGCACATGAAAAGCGGCAAAACGTTGACAATGATGCCCTTGGCCAAAAAGGGCGTATGCGTTTTTTTCCTGAATATATTCAGGAAAAAACGCATACGCCCGTTTTGGCCAACCAAGCAACCTGGAAAGGCAAATCAGCGCTACCAAGAAGTCTCGCTTCCCATCGGTCAAAAGGGCCATGCTGAAAAAAGTGTCAAAACCAGAAATGCAGGACAGGCCATGGAGAAATGGGAGCCTTGCTAAACTGATGGGCGGGATGTACATTGCCAACAGCCACTCTGGAGAAGTGTACGGTGGGTCCTGAAACATCTAAAAAACACAGCTTAGAGAGCATAGGGCACTTCCACGCATGGGGGGATAAAGTGGGAAAATTGAAAATCAGCAAGACACAAGCACCCCAAAGTTTAGGGCTGCTCTGTTGACAAGGACCTCCACTTCCTTCCACCTTAAATATCCCAGGAAAGCGAAAAATGGATAAAAAAGTTGTGGTCCTTATGTACAATGGAATATCACTCAGCCATGAAATCAATGTCATAAGGCTAGTAGCAGCATGATGAGTGGATTTAGGTAAGACGATTCTAAGTGAAATAAGTCACACAGAAAAGGACACTTCTCATAAGGTGTCACTTATAGAGGGAATGTAAAAACCGTTACACTTGAACTGAATTACAAAACAGAACAGAGTCACACATGCAGAAAACACACTATGGCTGCTTAACGGGAAAGGTGAGGTGGGGTGATACATAAAACAAGAGTTTCAAATTAGCTCAGATACCGTTCCATAAACCCAATATGTAATAGACAAGACCTACTCCTTGCTCAGAGACCTGGACTCAACACGCCCGATTCACCGCACAAGAATATATCTGACTAGTAATAATCTTAAAACCTATGTATTGATATCTCTCTGTTAGTGTGTCAAGTGGGTGTAAAGCGGCCTAAACACAGCCGTGAAAAGCAGCTAAACCCCATTATAAAAATAAATTACTTTTAAAAACCCATGAGACAAAGACAGGGAAAGAGAGAGAAATTCTTACACAATTCGTTCAGGGGCTGTGATGCAACCTGGATTGACCATATCTAGACCCACAGCTGGATGAGACATAAGGGTGGACACTCTTGGGGCTGAGAGCTTTGGTGAGGTTGGGTGAGCAAACGCAGACCCTTTAAAGTAATACTGCGTGCTACCCATCGCATGGGTCCCAAATCTCCAGGTTCAAGGGCATCTTCCTACATCGAAAACATGCATGAGAAACCCAGAAGATGGTACACCGTGTGATGGGGAAAGGTTTCTAAAACGCACCTCATTTCTCATCTCCTTGTGCTCGGGTTCGCCATTCCAGCCACTTTACTAGCAATCTCCCTACTTGGAGCATCAGCACCTTTAACCTCCTGTTCCGTACAGGTTGCAATTTGTCCTGAGGATGAACGGGAAGACGGGGAACCAATGAGAGACTAGCTCTTGGTGTTGGGACAGGCACAGGTCACTCTATTTTCCCATAAGGAAGAAGAATTAACCACAGGCTCAGCCTGCCCCCCGGAACCAGAACAGGGCCTGAAGCCATCCGGCGCTTCTGCGGCCGGCTCCCAAAAAAGCGACTTGTAAAATGGAGCTTCAGGGCACTGCAATTCACAAACCTGCAGAGTTATAAATGATAACTCTCGTCCACAAATATATTGAGGGAAGGCAAAGAAGAGGATTAGAAATCAAGGCAGAATTGCAGGAAACAGATTTCAGGAGGTAGATTCGAATCGCCTTTAAAGCACATGAAAAGCGGCAAAACGTTGACAATGATGCCCTTGGCCAAAAAGGGCGTATGCGTTTTTTCCTGAATATATTCAGGAAAAAACGCATACGCCCTTTTTGGCCAACCAAGCAACCTGGAAAGGCAAATCAGCGCTACAAAGAAGTCTCGCTTCCCATCGGTCAAAAGGGCCATGCTGAAAAAAGTGTCAAAACCAGAAATGCAGGACAGGCCATGGAGAAATGGGAGCCTTGCTACACTGATGGGAGGGATGTACATTGCCAACAGCCACTCTGGAGAAGTGTACGGTGTGTCCTGAAACATCTAAAAAACACAGCTTAGAGAGCATAGGGCACTTCCACGCATGGGGGGATAAAGTGGGAAAATTGAAAATCAGCAAGACACAAGCACCCCAAAGTTTAGGGCTGCTCTGTTGACAAGGACCTCCACTTCATTCCACCTTAAATATCCCAGGAAAGCGAAAAATGGATAAAAAAGTTGTGGTCCATATGTACAATGGAATATCACTCAGCCATGAAATCAATGTCATAAGGCTAGTAGCAGCATGATGAGTGGATTTAGGTAAGACGATTCTAAGTGAAATAAGTCACACAGAAAAGGAGACTTCTCATAAGGTGTCACTTATAGAGGGAATGTAAAAACCGTTACACTTGAACTGAATTACAAAACAGAACAGAGTCACACATGCAGAAAACACACTATGGCTGCTTAACGGGAAAGGTGAGGTGGGGTGATACATAAAACAAGAGTTTCAAATTAGCTCAGATACCGTTCCATAAACCCAATATGTAATAGACAAGACCTACTCCTTGCTCAGAGAACTGGACTCAACACGCCCGATTCACCGCACAAGAATATATCTGACTAGTAATAATCTTAAAACCTATGTATTGATATCTCTCTGTTAGTGTGTCAAGTGGGTGTAAAGCGGCCTAAACACAGCCGTGAAAAGCAGCTAAACCCCATTATAAAAATAAATTACTTTTAAAAACCCATGAAAC
Organism: Balaenoptera physalus; assembly: GCF_965194825.1. Lineage (NCBI taxonomy): Eukaryota > Metazoa > Chordata > Mammalia > Artiodactyla > Balaenopteridae > Balaenoptera > Balaenoptera physalus. The sequence continues at coordinate 918,252 of NW_028126474.1, forward strand.
AAAGACAGGGAAAGAGAGAGAAATTCTTACACAATTCGTTCAGGGGCTGTGATGCAACCTGGATTGACCATATCTAGACCCACAGCTGGATGAGACATAAGGGTGGACACTCTTGGGGCTGAGAGGTTTGGTGAGGTTGGGTGAGCAAACGCAGACCCTTTAAAGTAATACTGCGTGCTACCCATCGCATGGGTCCCAAATCTCCAGGTTCAAGGGCATCTTCCTACATCGAAAACATGCATGAGAAACCCAGAAGATGGTACACCGTGTGATCAGGAAAGGTTTCTAAAACGCACCTCATTTCTCATCTCCTTGTGCTCGGGTTCGCCATTCCAGCCACTTTACTAGCAATCTCCCTACTTGGAGCATCAGCACCTTTAACCTCCTGTTCCGTACAGGTTGCAATTTGTCCTGAGGATGAACGGGAAGACGGGGAACCAATGAGAGACTAGCTCTTGGTGTTGGGACAGGCACAGGTCACTCTATTTTCCCATCAGGAAGAAGAATTAACCACAGGCTCAGCCTGCCCCCCGGAACCAGAACAGGGCCTGAAGCCATCAGGCGCTTCTGCGGCCGGCTCCCAAAAAAGCGACTTGTAAAATGGAGCTTCAGGGCACTGCAATTCACAAACCTGCAGAGTTATAAATGATAACTCTCGTCCACAAATATATTGAGGGAAGGCAAAGAAGAGGATTAGAAATCAAGGCAGAATTGCAGGAAACAGATTTCAGGAGGTAGATTCGAATCGCCTTTAAAGCACATGAAAAGCGGCAAAACGTTGACAATGATGCCCTTGGCCAAAAAGGGCGTATGCGTTTTTTCCTGAATATATTCAGGAAAAAACGCATACGCCCTTTTTGGCCAACCAAGCAACCTGGAAAGGCAAATCAGCGCTACAAAGAAGTCTCGCTTCCCATCGGTCAAAAGGGCCATGCTGAAAAAAGTGTCAAAACCAGAAATGCAGGACAGGCCATGGAGAAATGGGAGCCTTGCTACACTGATGGGAGGGATGTACATTGCCAACAGCCACTCTGGAGAAGTGTACGGTGTGTCCTGAAACATCTAAAAAACACAGCTTAGAGAGCATAGGGCACTTCCACGCATGGGGGGATAAAGTGGGAAAATTGAAAATCAGCAAGACACAAGCACCCCAAAGTTTAGGGCTGCTCTGTTGACAAGGACCTCCACTTCATTCCACCTTAAATATCCCAGGAAAGCGAAAAATGGATAAAAAAGTTGTGGTCCATATGTACAATGGAATATCACTCAGCCATGAAATCAATGTCATAAGGCTAGTAGCAGCATGATGAGTGGATTTAGGTAAGACGATTCTAAATGAAATAAGTCACACAGAAAAGGAGACTTCTCATAAGGTGTCACTTATAGAGGGAATGTAAAAACCGTTACACTTGAACTGAATTACAAAACAGAACAGAGTCACACATGCAGAAAACACACTATGGCTGCTTAACGGGAAAGGTGAGGTTGGGTGATACATAAAACAAGAGTTTCAAATTAGCTCAGATACCGTTCCATAAACCCAATATGTAATAGACAAGACCTACTCCTTGCTCAGAGAACTGGACTCAACACGCCCGATTCACCGCACAAGAATATATCTGACTAGTAATAATCTTAAAACCTATGTATTGATATCTCTCTGTTAGTGTGTCAAGTGGGTGTAAAGCGGCCTAAACACAGCCGTGAAAAGCAGCTAAACCCCATTATAAAAATAAATTACTTTTAAAAACCCATGAAACAAAGACAGGGAAAGAGAGAGAAATTCTTACACAATTCGTTCAGGGGCTGTGATGCAACCTGGATTGACCATATCTAGACCCACAGCTGGATGAGACATAAGGGTGGACACTCTTGGGGCTGAGAGGTTTGGTGAGGTTGGGTGAGCAAACGCAGACCCTTTAAAGTAATACTGCGTGCTACCCATCGCATGGGTCCCAAATCTCCAGGTTCAAGGGCATCTTCCTACATCGAAAACATGCATGAGAAACCCAGAAGATGGTACACCGTGTGATGGGGAAAGGTTTCTAAAACGCACCTCATTTCTCATCCCCTTGTGCTCGGGTTCGCCATTCCAGCCACTTTACTAGCAATCTCCCTACTTGGAGCATCAGCACCTTTAACCTCCTGTTCCGTACAGGTTGCAATTTGTCCTGAGGATGAACGGGAAGACGGGGAACCAATGAGAGACTAGCTCTTGGTGTTGGGACAGGCACAGGTCACTCTATTTTCCCATCAGGAAGAAGAATTAACCACAGGCTCAGCCTGCCCCCCGGAACCAGAACAGGGCCTGAAGCCATCCGGCGCTTCTGCGGCCGGCTCCCAAAAAAGCGACTTGTAAAATGGAGCTTCAGGGCACTGCAATTCACAAACCTGCAGAGTTATAAATGATAACTCTCGTCCACAAATATATTGAGGGAAGGCAAAGAAGAGGATTAGAAATCAAGGCAGAATTGCAGGAAACAGATTTCAGGAGGTAGATTCGAATCGCCTTTAAAGCACATGAAAGGCGGCAAAACGTTGACAATGATGCCCTTGGCCAAAAAGGGCGTATGCGTTTTTTCCTGAATATATTCAGGAAAAAACGCATACGCCCGTTTTGGCCAACCAAGCAACCTGGAAAGGCAAATCAGCGCTACAAAGAAGTCTCGCTTCCCATCGGTCAAAAGGGCCATGCTGAAAAAAGTGTCAAAACCAGAAATGCAGGACAGGCCATGGAGAAATGGGAGCCTTGCTAAACTGATGGGCGGGATGTACATTGCCAACAGCCACTCTGGAGAAGTGTACGGTGGGTCCTGAAACATCTAAAAAACACAGGTTAGAGAGCATAGGGCACTTCCACGCATGGGGGGATAAAGTGGGAAAATTGAAAATCAGCAAGACACAAGAACCCCAAAGTTTAGGGCTGCTCTGTTGACAAGGACCTCCACTTCCTCCACCTTAAATATCCCAGGAAAGCGAAAAATGGATAAAAAAGTTGTGGTCCTTATGTACAATGGAATATCACTCAGCCATGAAATCAATGTCATAAGGCTAGTAGCAGCATGATGAGTGGATTTAGGTAAGACGATTCTAAGTGAAATAAGTCACACAGAAAAGGAGACTTCTCATAAGGTGTCACTTATAGAGGGAATGTAAAAACCGTTACACTTGAACTGAATTACAAAACAGAACAGAGTCACACATGCAGAAAACACACTATGGCTGCTTAACGGGAAAGGTGAGGTGGGGTGATACATAAAACAAGAGTTTCAAATTAGCTCAGATACCGTTCCATAAACCCAATATGTAATAGACAAGACCTACTCCTTGCTCAGAGACCTGGACTCAACACGCCCGATTCACCGCACAAGAATATATCTGACTAGTAATAATCTTAAAACCTATGTATTGATATCTCTCTGTTAGTGTGTCAAGTGGGTGTAAAGCGGCCTAAACACAGCCGTGAAAAGCAGCTAAACCCCATTATAAAAATAAATTACTTTTAAAAACCCATGAAACAAAGACAGGGAAAGAGAGAGAAATTCTTACACAATTCGTTCAGGGGCTGTGATGCAACCTGGATTGACCATATCTAGACCCACAGCTGGATGAGACATAAGGGTGGACACTCTTGGGGCTGAGAGCTTTGGTGAGGTTGGGTGAGCAAACGCAGACCCTTTAAAGTAATACTGCGTGCTACCCATCGCATGGGTCCCAAATCTCCAGGTTCAAGGGCATCTTCCTACATCGAAAACATGCATGAGAAACCCAGAAGATGGTACACCGTGTGATGGGGAAAGGTTTCTAAAACGCACCTCATTTCTCATCTCCTTGTGCTCGGGTTCGCCATTCCAGCCACTTTACTAGCAATCTCCCTACTTGGAGCATCAGCACCTTTAACCTCCTGTTCCGTACAGGTTGCAATTTGTCCTGAGGATGAACGGGAAGACGGGGAACCAATGAGAGACTAGCTCTTGGTGTTGGGACAGGCACAGGTCACTCTATTTTCCCATAAGGAAGAAGAATTAACCACAGGCTCAGCCTGCCCCCCGGAACCAGAACAGGGCCTGAAGCCATCCGGCGCTTCTGCGGCCGGCTCCCAAAAAAGCGACTTGTAAAATGGAGCTTCAGGGCACTGCAATTCACAAACCTGCAGAGTTATAAATGATAACTCTCGTCCACAAATATATTGAGGGAAGGCAAAGAAGAGGATTAGAAATCAAGGCAGAATTGCAGGAAACAGATTTCAGGAGGTAGATTCGAATCGCCTTTAAAGCACATGAAAAGCGGCAAAACGTTGACAATGATGCCCTTGGCCAAAAAGGGCGTATGCGTTTTTTCCTGAATATATTCAGGAAAAAACGCATACGCCCTTTTTGGCCAACCAAGCAACCTGGAAAGGCAAATCAGCGCTACAAAGAAGTCTCGCTTCCCATCGGTCAAAAGGGCCATGCTGAAAAAAGTGTCAAAACCAGAAATGCAGGACAGGCCATGGAGAAATGGGAGCCTTGCTACACTGATGGGCGGGATGTACATTGCCAACAGCCACTCTGGAGAAGTGTACGGTGTGTCCTGAAACATCTAAAAAACACAGCTTAGAGAGCATAGGGCACTTCCACGCATGGGGGGATAAAGTGGGAAAATTGAAAATCAGCAAGACACAAGCACCCCAAAGTTTAGGGCTGCTCTGTTGACAAGGACCTCCACTTCCTTCCACCTTAAATATCCCAGGAAAGCGAAAAATGGATAAAAAAGTTGTGGTCCATATGTACAATGGAATATCACTCAGCCATGAAATCAATGTCATAAGGCTAGTAGCAGCATGATGAGTGGATTTAGGTAAGACGATTCTAAGTGAAATAAGTCACACAGAAAAGGACACTTCTCATAAGGTGTCACTTATAGAGGGAATGTAAAAACCGTTACACTTGAACTGAATTACAAAACAGAACAGAGTCACACATGCAGAAAACACACTATGGCTGCTTAACGGGAAAGGTGAGGTGGGGTGATACATAAAACAAGAGTTTCAAATTAGCTCAGATACCGTTCCATAAACCCAATATGTAATAGACAAGACCTACTCCTTGCTCAGAGAACTGGACTCAACACGCCCGATTCACCGCACAAGAATATATCTGACTAGTAATAATCTTAAAACCTATGTATTGATATCTCTCTGTTAGTGTGTCAAGTGGGTGTAAAGCGGCCTAAACACAGCCGTGAAAAGCAGCTAAACCCCATTATAAAAATAAATTACTTTTAAAAACCCATGAAACAAAGACAGGGAAAGAGAGAGAAATTCTTACACAATTCGTTCAGGGGCTGTGATGCAACCTGGATTGACCATATCTAGACCCACAGCTGGATGAGACATAAGGGTGGACACTCTTGGGGCTGAGAGGTTTGGTGAGGTTGGGTGAGCAAACGCAGACCCTTTAAAGTAATACTGCGTGCTACCCATCGCATGGGTCCCAAATCTCCAGGTTCAAGGGCATCTTCCTACATCGAAAACATGCATGAGAAACCCAGAAGATGGTACACCGTGTGATGGGGAAAGGTTTCTAAAACGCACCTCATTTCTCATCTCCTTGTGCTCGGGTTCGCCATTCCAGCCACTTTACTAGCAATCTCCCTACTTGGAGCATCAGCACCTTTAACCTCCTGTTCCGTACAGGTTGCAATTTGTCCTGAGGATGAACGGGAAGACGGGGAACCAATGAGAGACTAGCTCTTGGTGTTGGGACAGGCACAGGTCACTCTATTTTCCCATCAGGAAGAAGAATTAACCACAGGCTCAGCCTGCCCCCCGGAACCAGAACAGGGCCTGAAGCCATTCGGCGCTTCTGCGGCCGGCTCCCAAAAAAGCGACTTGTAAAATGGAGCTTCAGGGCACTGCAATTCACAAACCTGCAGAGTTATAAATGATAACTCTCGTCCACAAATATATTGAGGGAAGGCAAAGAAGAGGATTAGAAATCAAGGCAGAATTGCAGGAAACAGATTTCAGGAGGTAGATTCGAATCGCCTTTAAAGCACATGAAAAGCGGCAAAACGTTGACAATGATGCCCTTGGCCAAAAAGGGCATATGCGTTTTTTCCTGAATATATTCAGGAAAAAACGCATACGCGCTTTTTGGCCAACCAAGCAACCTGGAAAGGCAAATCAGCGCTACAAAGAAGTCTCGCTTCCCATCGGTCAAAAGGGCCATGCTGAAAAAAGTGTCAAAACCAGAAATGCAGGACAGGCCATGGAGAAATGGGAGCCTTGCTACACTGATGGGCGGGATGTAAATTGCCAACAGCCACTCTGGAGAAGTGTACGGTGTGTCCTGAAACATCTAAAAAACACAGCTTAGAGAGCATAGGGCACTTCCACGCATGGGGGTATAAAGTGGGAAAATTAAAAATCAGCAAGACACAAGCACCCCAAAGTTTAGGGCTGCTCTGTTGACAAGGACCTCCACTTCATTCCACCTTAAATATCCCAGGAAAGCGAAAAATGGATAAAAAATTTGAGGTCCTTATGTACAATGGAATATCACTCAGCCATGAAATCAATGTCATAAGGCTAGTAGCAGCATGATGAGTGGATTTAGGTACGACGATTCTAAGTGAAATAAGTCACACAGAAAAGGACACTTCTCATAAGGTGTCACTTATAGAGGGAATGTAAAAACCGTTACACTTGAACTGAATTACAAAACAGAACAGAGTCACACATGCAGAAAACACACTATGGCTGCTTAACGGGAAAGGTGAGGTGGGGTGATATATAAAACAAGACTTTCAAATTAGCTCAGATACCGTTCCATAAACCCAATATGTAATAGACAAGACCTACCTCTTGCTCAGAGAACTGGACTCAACACGCCCGATTCACCGCACAAGAATATATCTGACTAGTAATAATCTTAAAACCTATGTATTGATATCTCTCTGTTAGTGTGTCAAGTGGGTGTAAAGCGGCATAAACACAGCCGTGAAAAGCAGCTAAACCCCATTATAAAAATAAATTACTTTTAAAAACCCATGAAACAAAGACAGTGAAAGAGAGAGAAATTCTTACACAATTCGTTCAGGGGCTGTGATGCAACCTGGATTGACCATATCTAGACCCACAGCTGGATGAGACATAAGGGTGGACACTCTTGGGGCTGAGAGGTTTGGTGAGGTTGGGTGAGCAAACGCAGACCCTTTAAAGTAATACTGCGTGCTACCCATCGCATGGGTCCCAAATCTCCAGGTTCAAGGGCATCTTCCTACATCGAAAACATGCATGAGAAACCCAGAAGATGGTACACCGTGTGATGGGGAAAGGTTTCTAAAACGCACCTCATTTCTCATCTCCTTGTGCTCGGGTTCGCCATTCCAGCCACTTTAGTAGCAATCTCCCTACTTGGAGCATCAGCACCTTTAACCTCCTGTTCCGTACAGGTTGCAATTTGTCCTGAGGATGAACGGGAAGACGGGGAACCAATGAGAGACTAGCTCTTGGTGTTGGGACAGGCACAGGTCACTCTATTTTCCCATCAGGAAGAAGAATTAACCACAGGCTCAGCCTGCCCCCCGGAACCAGAACAGGGCCTGAAGCCATCCTGCGCTTTTGCGGCCAGCTCCCGAAAAAGAGAGTTGTAAAATGGAGCTTCAGGGCACTGCAATTCACAAACCTGCACAGTTATAAATGATAACTCTCGTCCACAAATATATTGAGGGAAGGCAAAGGAGAGGATTTGAAATCAAGGCAGAATTGCAGGAAACAGATTTCAGGAGGTAGATTAGAATCGCCTTTAACGCACATGAAAAGCAGCAAAACGTTGACAATGATGCCCTTGGCCAAAAAGGGCGTATGCGTTTTTTCCTGAATATATTCAGGAAAAAACGCATACGCCCTTTTTGGCCAACCAAGCAACCTGGAAAGGCAAATCAGCGCTACAAAGAAGTCTCGCTTCCCATCGGTCAAAAGGGCCATGCTGAAAAAAGTGTCAAAACCAGAAATGCAGGACAGGCCATGGAGAAATGGGAGCCTTGCTACACTGATGGGCGGGATGTAAATTGCCAACAGCCACTCTGGAGAAGTGTACGGTGTGTCCTGAAACATCTAAAAAACACAGCTTAGAGAGCATAGGGCACTTCCACGCATGGGGGTATAAAGTGGGAAAATTAAAAATCAGCAAGACACAAGCACCCCAAAGTTTAGGGCTGCTCTGTTGACAAGGACCTCCACTTCATTCCACCTTAAATATCCCAGGAAAGCGAAAAATGGATAAAAAATTTGAGGTCCTTATGTACAATGGAATATCACTCAGCCATGAAATCAATGTCATAAGGCTAGTAGCAGCATGATGAGTGGATTTAGGTACGACGATTCTAAGTGAAATAAGTCACACAGAAAAGGACACTTCTCATAAGGTGTCACTTATAGAGGGAATGTAAAAACCGTTACACTTGAACTGAATTACAAAACAGAACAGAGTCACACATGCAGAAAACACACTATGGCTGCTTAACGGGAAAGGTGAGGTGGGGTGATACATAAAACAAGACTTTCAAATTAGCTCAGATACCGTTCCATAAACCCAATATGTAATAGACAAGACCTACTCCTTGCTCAGAGAACTGGACTCAACACGCCCGATTCACCGCACAAGAATATATCTGACTAGTAATAATCTTAAAACCTATGTATTGATATCTCTCTGTTAGTGTGTCAAGTGGGTGTAAAGCGGCATAAACACAGCCGTGAAAAGCAGCTAAACCCCATTATAAAAATAAATTACTTTTAAAAACCCATGAAACAAAGACAGTGAAAGAGAGAGAAATTCTTACACAATTCGTTCAGGGGCTGTGATGCAACCTGGATTGACCATATCTAGACCCACAGCTGGATGAGACATAAGGGTGGACACTCTTGGGGCTGAGAGGTTTGGTGAGGTTGGGTGAGCAAACGCAGACCCTTTAAAGTAATACTGCGTGCTACCCATCGCATGGGTCCCAAATCTCCAGGTTCAAGGGCATCTTCCTACATCGAAAACATGCATGAGAAACCCAGAAGATGGTACACCGTGTGATGGGGAAAGGTTTCTAAAACGCACCTCATTTCTCATCTTCTTGTGCTCGGGTTCGCCATTCCAGCCACTTTAGTAGCAATTTCCCTACTTGGAGCATCAGCACCTTTAACCTCCTGTTCCGTACAGGTTGCAATTTGTCCTGAGGATGAACGGGAAGACGGGGAACCAATGAGAGACTAGCTCTTGGTGTTGGGACAGGCACAGGTCACTCTATTTTCCCATCAGGAAGAAGAATTAACCACAGGCTCAGCCTGCCCCCCGGAACCAGAACAGGGCCTGAAGCCATCCTGCGCTTTTGCGGCCAGCTCCCGAAGAAGAGAGTTGTAAAATGGAGCTTCAGGGCACTGCAATTCACAAACCTGCACAGTTATAAATGATAACTCTCGTCCACAAATATATTGAGGGAAGGCAAAGGAGAGGATTTGAAATCAAGGCAGAATTGCAGGAAACAGATTTCAGGAGGTAGATTAGAATCGCCTTTAACGCACATGAAAAGCAGCAAAACGTTGACAATGATGCCCTTGGCCAAAAAGGGCGTATGCGTTTTTTCCTGAATATATTCAGGAAAAAACGCATACGCCCTTTTTGGCCAACCAAGCAACCTGGAAAGGCAAATCAGCGCTACAAAGAAGTCTCGCTTCCCATCGGTCAAATGGGCCATGCTGAAAAAAGTGTCAAAACCAGAAATGCAGGACAGGCCATGGAGAAATGGGAGCCTTGCTACACTGATGGGCGGGATGTAAATTGCCAACAGCCACTCTGGAGAAGTGTACGGTGTGCCCTGAAACATCTAAAAAACACAGCTTAGAGAGCATAGGGCACTTCCACGCATGGGGGTATAAAGTGGGAAAATTAAAAATCAGCAAGACACAAGCACCCCAAAGTTTAGGGCTGCTCTGTTGACAAGGACCTCCACTTCATTCCACCTTAAATATCCCAGGAAAGCGAAAAATGGATAAAAAATTTGAGGTCCTTATGTACAATGGAATATCACTCAGCCATGAAATCAATGTCATAAGGCTAGTAGCAGCATGATGAGTGGATTTAGGTACGACGATTCTAAGTGAAATAAGTCACACAGAAAAGGACACTTCTCATAAGGTGTCACTTATAGAGGGAATGTAAAAACCGTTACACTTGAACTGAATTACAAAACAGAACAGAGTCACACATGCAGAAAACACACTACGGCTGCTTAACGGGAAAGGTGAGGTGGGGTGATACATAAAACAAGAGTTTCAAATTAGCTCAGATACCGTTCCATAAACCCAATATGTAATAGACAAGACCTACTCCTTGCTCAGAGAACTGGACTCAACACGCCCGATTCACCGCACAAGAATATATCTGACTAGTAATAATCTTAAAACCTATGTATTGATATCTCTCTGTTAGTGTGTCAAGTGGGTGTAAAGCGGCATAAACACAGCCGTGAAAAGCAGCTAAACCCCATTATAAAAATAAATTACTTTTAAAAACCCATGAAACAAAGACAGTGAAAGAGAGAGAAATTCTTACACAATTCGTTCAGGGGCTGTGATGCAACCTGGATTGACCATATCTAGACCCACAGCTGGATGAGACATAAGGGTGGACACTCTTGGGGCTGAGAGGTTTGGTGAGGTTGGGTGAGCAAACGCAGACCCTTTAAAGTAATACTGCGTGCTACCCATCGCATGGGTCCCAAATCTCCAGGTTCAAGGGCATCTTCCTACATCGAAAACATGCATGAGAAACCCAGAAGATGGTACACCGTGTGATGGGGAAAGGTTTCTAAAACGCACCTCATTTCTCATCTCCTTGTGCTCGGGTTCGCCATTCCAGCCACTTTAGTAGCAATCTCCCTACTTGGAGCATCAGCACCTTTAACCTCCTGTTCCGTACAGGTTGCAATTTGTCCTGAGGATGAACGGGAAGACGGGGAACCAATGAGAGACTAGCTCTTGGTGTTGGGACAGGCACAGGTCACTCTATTTTCCCATCAGGAAGAAGAATTAACCACAGGCTCAGCCTGCCCCCCGGAACCAGAACAGGGCCTGAAGCCATCCGGCGCTTCTGCGGCCGGCTCCCAAAAAAGCGACTTGTAAAATGGAGCTTCAGGGCACTGCAATTCACAAACCTGCAGAGTTATAAATGATAACTCTCGTCCACAAATATATTGAGGGAAGGCAAAGAAGAGGATTTGAAATCAAGGCAGAATTGCAGGAAACAGATTTCAGGAGGTGGATTCGAATCGCCTTTAAAGCACATGAAAAGCGGCAAAACGTTGACAATGATGCCCTTGGCCAAAAAGGGCGTATGCGTTTTTTCCTGAATATATTCAGGAAAAAACGCATACGCCCTTTTTGGCCAACCAAGCAACCTGGAAAGGCAAATCAGCGCTACAAAGAAGTCTCGCTTCCCATCGGTCAAAAGGGCCATGCTGAAAAAAGTGTCAAAACCAGAAATGCAGGACAGGCCATGGAGAAATGGGAACCTTGCTACACTGATGGGCGGGATGTACATTGCCAACAGCCACTCTGGAGAAGTGTACGGTGTGTCCTGAAACATCTAAAAAACACAGCTTAGAGAGCATAGGGCACTTCCACGCATGGGGGGATAAAGTGGGAAAATTGAAAATCAGCAAGACACAAGCACCCCAAAGTTTAGGGCTGCTCTGTTGACAAGGACCTCCACTTCCTTCCACCTTAAATATCCCAGGAAAGCGAAAAATGGATAAAAAAGTTGTGGTCCTTATGTACAATGGAATATCACTCAGCCATGAAATCAATGTCATAAGGCTAGTAGCAGCATGATGAGTGGATTTAGGTAAGACGATTCTAAGTGAAATAAGTCACACAGAAAAGGACACTTCTCATAAGGTGTCACTTATAGAGGGAATGTAAAAACCGTTACACTTGAACTGAATTACAAAACAGAACAGAGTCACACATGCAGAAAACACACTATGGCTGCTTAACGGGAAAGGTGAGGTGGGGTGATACATAAAACAAGAGTTTCAAATTAGCTCAGATACCGTTCCATAAACCCAATATGTAATAGACAAGACCTACTCCTTGCTCAGAGAACTGGACTCAACACGCCCGATTCACCGCACAAGAATATATCTGACTAGTAATAATCTTAAAACCTATGTATTGATATCTCTCTGTTAGTGTGTCAAGTGGGTGTAAAGCGGCCTAAACACAGCCGTGAAAAGCAGCTAAACCCCATTACAAAAATAAATTACTTTTAAAAACCCATGAAACAAAGACAGGGAAAGAGAGAGAAATTCTTACACAATTCGTTCAGGGGCTGTGATGCAACCTGGATTGACCATATCTAGACCCACAGCTGGATGAGACATAAGGGTGGACACTCTTGGGGCTGAGAGCTTTGGTGAGGTTGGGTGAGCAAACGCAGACCCTTTAAAGTAATACTGCGTGCTACCCATCGCATGGGTCCCAAATCTCCAGGTTCAAGGGCATCTTCCTACATCGAAAACATGCATGAGAAACCCAGAAGATGGTACACCGTGTGATGGGGAAAGGTTTCTAAAACGCACCTCATTTCTCATCTCCTTGTGCTCGGGTTCGCCATTCCAGCCACTTTACTAGCAATCTCCCTACTTGGAGCATCAGCACCTTTAACCTCCTGTTCCGTACAGGTTGCAATTTGTCCTGAGGATGAACGGGAAGACGGGGAACCAATGAGAGACTAGCTCTTGGTGTTGGGACAGGCACAGGTCACTCTATTTTCCCATCAGGAAGAAGAATTAACCACAGGCTCAGCCTGCCCCCCGGAACCAGAACAGGGCCTGAAGCCATCCGGCGCTTCTGCGGCCGGCTCCCAAAAAAGCGACTTGTAAAATGGAGCTTCAGGGCACTGCAATTCACAAACCTGCAGAGTTATAAATGATAACTCTCGTCCACAAATATATTGAGGGAAGGCAAAGAAGAGGATTAGAAATCAAGGCAGAATTGCAGGAAACAGATTTCAGGAGGTAGATTCGAATCGCCTTTAAAGCACATGAAAAGCGGCAAAACGTTGACAATGATGCCCTTGGCCAAAAAGGGCGTATGCGTTTTTTCCTGAATATATTCAGGAAAAAACGCATACGCCCTTTTTGGCCAACCAAGCAACCTGGAAAGGCAAATCAGCGCTACAAAGAAGTCTCGCTTCCCATCGGTCAAAACGGCCATGCTGAAAAAAGTGTCAAAACCAGAAATGCAGGACAGGCCATGAAGAAATGGGAGCCTTGCTACACTGATGGGCGGGATGTACATTGCCAACAGCCACTCTGGAGAAGTGTACGGTGTGTCCTGAAACATCTAAAAAACACAGCTTAGAGAGCATAGGGCACTTCCACGCATGGGGGGATAAAGTGGGAAAATTGAAAATCAGCAAGACACAAGCACCCCAAAGTTTAGGGCTGCTCTGTTGACAAGGACCTCCACTTCCTTCCACCTTAAATATCCCAGGAAAGTGAAAAATGGATAAAAAAGTTGTGGTCCTTATGTACAATGGAATATCACTCAGCCATGAAATCAATGTCATAAGGCTAGTAGCAGCATGATGAGTGGATTTAGGTAAGACGATTCTAAGTGAAATAAGTCACACAGAAAAGGACACTTCTCATAAGGTGTCACTTATAGAGGGAATGTAAAAACCGTTACACTTGAACTGAATTACAAAACAGAACAGAGTCACACATGCAGAAAACACACTATGGCTGCTTAACGGGAAAGGTGAGGTGGGGTGATACATAAAACAAGAGTTTCAAATTAGCTCAGATACCGTTCCATAAACCCAATATGTAATAGACAAGACCTACTCCTTGCTCAGAGAACTGGACTCAACACGCCCGATTCACCGCACAAGAATATATCTGACTAGTAATAATCTTAAAACCTATGTATTGATATCTCTCTGTTAGTGTGTCAAGTGGGTGTAAAGCGGCCTAAACACAGCCGTGAAAAGCAGCTAAACCCCATTATAAAAATAAATTACTTTTAAAAACCCATGAAACAAAGACAGGGAAAGAGAGAGAAATTCTTACACAATTCGTTCAGGGGCTGTGATGCAACCTGGATTGACCATATCTAGATCCACAGCTGGATGAGACATAAGGGTGGACACTCTTGAGGCTGAGAGCTTTGGTGAGGTTGGGTGAGCAAACGCAGACCCTTTAAAGTAATACTGCGTGCTACCCATCGCATGGGTCCCAAATCTCCAGGTTCAAGGGCATCTTCCTACATCGAAAACATGCATGAGAAACCCAGAAGATGGTACACCGTGTGATGGGGAAAGGTTTCTAAAACGCACCTCATTTCTCATCTCCTTGTGCTCGGGTTCGCCATTCCAGCCACTTTAGTAGCAATCTCCCTACTTGGAGCATCAGCACCTTTAACCTCCTGTTCCGTACAGGTTGCAATTTGTCCTGAGGATGAACGGGAAGACGGGGAACCAATGAGAGACTAGCTCTTGGTGTTGGGACAGGCACAGGTCACTCTATTTTCCCATCAGGAAGAAGAATTAACCACAGGCTCAGCCTGCCCCCCGGAACCAGAACAGGGCCTGAAGCCATCCTGCGCTTTTGCGGCCAGCTCCCGAAAAAGAGAGTTGTAAAATGGAGCTTCAGGGCACTGCAATTCACAAACCTGCACAGTTATAAATGATAACTCTCGTCCACAAATATATTGAGGGAAGGCAAAGGAGAGGATTTGAAATCAAGGCAGAATTGCAGGAAACAGATTTCAGGAGGTAGATTAGAATCGCCTTTAACGCACATGAAAAGCAGCAAAACGTTGACAATGATGCCCTTGGCCAAAAAGGGCGTATGCGTTTTTTCCTGAATATATTCAGGAAAAAACGCATACGCCCTTTTTGGCCAACCAAGCAACCTGGAAAGGCAAATCAGCGCTACAAAGAAGTCTCGCTTCCCATCGGTCAAAAGGGCCATGCTGAAAAAAGTGTCAAAACCAGAAATGCAGGACAGGCCATGGAGAAATGGGAGCCTTGCTACACTGATGGGCGGGATGTAAATTGCCAACAGCCACTCTGGAGAAGTGTACGGTGTGTCCTGAAACATCTAAAAAACACAGCTTAGAGAGCATAGGGCACTTCCACGCATGGGGGTATAAAGTGGGAAAATTAAAAATCAGCAAGACACAAGCACCCCAAAGTTTAGGGCTGCTCTGTTGACAAGGACCTCCACTTCATTCCACCTTAAATATCCCAGGAAAGCGAAAAATGGATAAAAAATTTGAGGTCCTTATGTACAATGGAATATCACTCAGCCATGAAATCAATGTCATAAGGCTAGTAGCAGCATGATGAGTGGATTTAGGTACGATGATTCTAAGTGAAAAAAGTCACACAGAAAAGGACACTTCTCATAAGGTGTCACTTATAGAGGGAATGTAAAAACCGTTACACTTGAACTGAATTACAAAACAGAACAGAGTCACACATGCAGAAAACACACTATGGCTGCTTAACGGGAAAGGTGAGGTGGGGTGATATATAAAACAAGACTTTCAAATTAGCTCAGATACTGTTCCATAAACCCAATATGTAATAGACAAGACCTACCTCTTGCTCAGAGAACTGGACTCAACACGCCCGATTCACCGCACAAGAATATATCTGACTAGTAATAATCTTAAAACCTATGTATTGATATCTCTCTGTTAGTGTGTCAAGTGGGTGTAAAGCGGCATAAACACAGCCGTGAAAAGCAGCTAAACCCCATTATAAAAATAAATTACTTTTAAAAACCCATGAAACAAAGACAGTGAAAGAGAGAGAAATTCTTACACAATTCGTTCAGGGGCTGTGATGCAACCTGGATTGACCATATCTAGACCCACAGCTGGATGAGACATAAGGGTGGACACTCTTGGGGCTGAGAGGTTTGGTGAGGTTGGGTGAGCAAACGCAGACCCTTTAAAGTAATACTGCGTGCTACCCATCGCATGGGTCCCAAATCTCCAGGTTCAAGGGCATCTTCCTACATCGAAAACATGCATGAGAAACCCAGAAGATGGTACACCGTGTGATGGGGAAAGGTTTCTAAAACGCACCTCATTTCTCATCTCCTTGTGCTCGGGTTCGCCATTCCAGCCACTTTAGTAGCAATCTCCCTACTTGGAGCATCAGCACCTTTAACCTCCTGTTCCGTACAGGTTGCAATTTGTCCTGAGGATGAACGGGAAGACGGGGAACCAATGAGAGACTAGCTCTTGGTGTTGGGACAGGCACAGGTCACTCTATTTTCCCATCAGGAAGAAGAATTAACCACAGGCTCAGCCTGCCCCCCGGAACCAGAACAGGGCCTGAAGCCATCCTGCGCTTTTGCGGCCAGCTCCCGAAAAAGAGAGTTGTAAAATGTAGCTTCAGGGCACTGCAATTCACAAACCTGCACAGTTATAAATGATAACTCTCGTCCACAAATATACTGAGGGAAGGCAAAGGAGAGGATTTGAAATCAAGGCAGAATTGCAGGAAACAGATTTCAGGAGGTAGATTAGAATCGCCTTTAACGCACATGAAAAGCAGCAAAACGTTGACAATGATGCCCTTGGCCAAAAAGGGCGTATGCGTTTTTTCCTGAATATATTCAGGAAAAAACGCATACGCCCTTTTTGGCCAACCAAGCAACCTGGAAAGGCAAATCAGCGCTACAAAGAAGTCTCGCTTCCCATCGGTCAAAAGGGCCATGCTGAAAAATGTGTCAAAACCAGAAATGCAGGACAGGCCATGGAGAAATGGGAGCCTTGCTACACTGATGGGCGGGATGTAAATTGCCAACAGCCACTCTGGAGAAGTGTACGGTGTGTCCTGAAACATCTAAAAAACACAGCTTAGAGAGCATAGGGCACTTCCACGCATGGGGGTATAAAGTGGGAAAATTAAAAATCAGCAAGACACAAGCACCCCAAAGTTTAGGGCTGCTCTGTTGACAAGGACCTCCACTTCATTCCACCTTAAATATCCCAGGAAAGCGAAAAATGGATAAAAAATTTGAGGTCCTTATGTACAATGGAATATCACTCAGCCATGAAATCAATGTCATAAGGCTAGTAGCAGCATGATGAGTGGATTTAGGTACGACGATTCTAAGTGAAATAAGTCACACAGAAAAGGACACTTCTCATAAGGTGTCACTTATAGAGGGAATGTAAAAACCGTTACACTTGAACTGAATTACAAAACAGAACAGAGTCACACATGCAGAAAACACACTATGGCTGCTTAACGGGAAAGGTGAGGTGGGGTGATACATAAAACAAGAGTTTCAAATTAGCTCAGATACCGTTCCATAAACCCAATATGTAATAGACAAGACCTACTCCTTGCTCAGAGAACTGGACTCAACACGCCCGATTCACCGCACAAGAATATATCTGACTAGTAATAATCTTAAAACCTATGTATTGATATCTCTCTGTTAGTGTGTCAAGTGGGTGTAAAGCAGCATAAACACAGCCGTGAAAAGCAGCTAAACCCCATTATAAAAATAAATTACTTTTAAAAACCCATGAAACAAAGACAGTGAAAGAGAGAGAAATTCTTACACAATTCGTTCAGGGGCTGTGATGCAACCTGGATTGACCATATCTAGACCCACAGCTGGATGAGACATAAGGGTGGACACTCTTGGGGCTGAGAGGTTTGGTGAGGTTGGGTGAGCAAACGCAGACCCTTTAAAGTAATACTGCGTGCTACCCATCGCATGGGTCCCAAATCTCCAGGTTCAAGGGCATCTTCCTACATCGAAAACATGCATGAGAAACCCAGAAGATGGTACACCGTGTGATGGGGAAAGGTTTCTAAAACGCACCTCATTTCTCATCTCCTTGTGCTCGGGTTCGCCATTCCAGCCACTTTAGTAGCAATCTCCCTACTTGGAGCATCAGCACCTTTAACCTCCTGTTCCGTACAGGTTGCAATTTGTCCTGAGGATGAACGGGAAGACGGGGAACCAATGAGAGACTAGCTCTTGGTGTTGGGACAGGCACAGGTCACTCTATTTTCCCATCAGGAAGAAGAATTAACCACAGGCTCAGCCTGCCCCCCGGAACCAGAACAGGGCCTGAAGCCATCCTGCGCTTTTGCGGCCAGCTCCCGAAAAAGAGAGTTGTAAAATGGAGCTTCAGGGCACTGCAATTCACAAACCTGCACAGTTATAAATGATAACTCTCGTCCACAAATATATTGAGGGAAGGCAAAGGAGAGGATTTGAAATCAAGGCAGAATTGCAGGAAACAGATTTCAGGAGGTAGATTAGAATCGCCTTTAACGCACATGAAAAGCAGCAAAACGTTGACAATGATGCCCTTGGCCAAAAAGGGCGTATGCGTTTTTTCCTGTATATATTCAGGAAAAAACGCATACGCCCTTTTTGGCCAACCAAGCAACCTGGAAAGGCAAATCAGCGCTACAAAGAAGTCTCGCTTCCCATCGGTCAAAAGGGCCATGCTGAAAAAAGTGTCAAAACCAGAAATGCAGGACAGGCCATGGAGAAATGGGAGCCTTGCTACACTGATGGGCGGGATGTACATTGCCAACAGCCACTCTGGAGAAGTGTACGGTGTGTCCTGAAACATCTAAAAAACACAGCTTAGAGAGCATAGGGCACTTCCACGCATGGGGGTATAAAGTGGGAAAATTAAAAATCAGCAAGACACAAGCACCCCAAAGTTTAGGGCTGCTCTGTTGACAAGGACCTCCACTTCATTCCACCTTAAATATCCCAGGAAAGCGAAAAATGGATAAAAAATTTGAGGTCCTTATGTACAAAGGAATATCACTCAGCCATGAAATCAATGTCATAAGGCTAGTAGCAGCATGATGAGTGGATTTAGGTACGACGATTCTAAGTGAAATAAGTCACACAGAAAAGGACACTTCTCATAAGGTGTCACTTATAGAGGGAATGTAAAAACCGTTACACTTGAACTGAATTACAAAACAGAACAGAGTCACACATGCAGAAAACACACTATGGCTGCTTAACGGGAAAGGTGAGGTGGGGTGATATATAAAACAAGACTTTCAAATTAGCTCAGATACCGTTCCATAAACCCAATATGTAATAGACAAGACCTACCTCTTGCTCAGAGAACTGGACTCAACACGCCCGATTCACCGCACAAGAATATATCTGACTAGTAATAATCTTAAAACCTATGTATTGATATCTCTCTGTTAGTGTGTCAAGTGGGTGTAAAGCGGCATAAACACAGCCGTGAAAAGCAGCTAAACCCCATTATAAAAATAAATTACTTTTAAAAACCCATGAAACAAAGACAGTGAAAGAGAGAGAAATTCTTACACAATTCGTTCAGGGGCTGTGATGCAACCTGGATTGACCATATCTAGACCCACAGCTGGATGAGACATAAGGGTGGACACTCTTGGGGCTGAGAGGTTTGGTGAGGTTGGGTGAGCAAACGCAGACCCTTTAAAGTAATACTGCGTGCTACCCATCGCATGGGTCCCAAATCTCCAGGTTCAAGGGCATCTTCCTACATCGAAAACATGCATGAGAAACCCAGAAGATGGTACACCGTGTGATGGGGAAAGGTTTCTAAAACGCACCTCATTTTTCATCTCCTTGTGCTCGGGTTCGCCATTCCAGCCACTTTAGTAGCAATCTCCCTACTTGGAGCATCAGCACCTTTAACCTCCTGTTCCGTACAGGTTGCAATTTGTCCTGAGGATGAACGGGAAGACGGGGAACCAATGAGAGACTAGCTCTTGGTGTTGGGACAGGCACAGGTCACTCTATTTTCCCATCAGGAAGAAGAATTAACCACAGGCTCAGCCTGCCCCCCGGAACCAGAACAGGGCCTGAAGCCATCCTGCGCTTTTGCGGCCAGCTCCCGAAAAAGAGAGTTGTAAAATGGCGCTTCAGGGCACTGCAATTCACAAACCTGCACAGTTATAAATGATAACTCTCGTCCACAAATATATTGAGGGAAGGCAAAGGAGAGGATTTGAAATCAAGGCAGAATTGCAGGAAACAGATTTCAGGAGGTAGATTAGAATCGCCTTTAACGCACATGAAAAGCAGCAAAACGTTGACAATGATGCCCTTGGCCAAAAAGGGCGTATGCGTTTTTTCCTGAATATATTCAGGAAAAAACGCATACGCCCTTTTTGGCCAACCAAGCAACCTGGAAAGGCAAATCAGCGCTACAAAGAAGTCTCGCTTCCCATCGGTCAAAAGGGCCATGCTGAAAAAAGTGTCAAAACCAGAAATGCAGGACAGGCCATGGAGAAATGGGAGCCTTGCTACACTGATGGGCGGGATGTAAATTGCCAACAGCCACTCTGGAGAAGTGTACGGTGTGTCCTGAAACATATAAAAAACACAGCTTAGAGAGCATAGGGCACTTCCACGCATGGGGGTATAAAGTGGGAAAATTAAAAATCAGCAAGACACAAGCACCCCAAAGTTTAGGGCTGCTCTGTTGACAAGGACCTCCACTTCATTCCACCTTAAATATCCCAGGAAAGCGAAAAATGGATAAAAAATTTGAGGTCCTTATGTACAATGGAATATCACTCAGCCATGAAATCAATGTCATAAGGCTAGTAGCAGCATGATGAGTGGATTTAGGTACGACGATTCTAAGTGAAATAAGTCACACAGAAAAGGACACTTCTCATAAGGTGTCACTTATAGAGGGAATGTAAAAACCGTTACACTTGAACTGAATTACAAAACAGAACAGAGTCACACATGCAGAAAACACACTATGGCTGCTTAACGGGAAAGGTGAGGTGGGGTGATATATAAAACAAGACTTTCAAATTAGCTCAGATACCGTTCCATAAACCCAATATGTAATAGACAAGACCTACCTCTTGCTCAGAGAACTGGACTCAACACGCCCGATTCACCGCACAAGAATATATCTGACTAGTAATAATCTTAAAACCTATGTATTGATATCTCTCTGTTAGTGTGTCAAGTGGGTGTAAAGCGGCATAAACACAGCCGTGAAAAGCAGCTAAACCCCATTATAAAAATAAATTACTTTTAAAAACCCATGAAACAAAGACAGTGAAAGAGAGAGAAATTCTTACACAATTCGTTCAGGGGCTGTGATGCAACCTGGATTGACCATATCTAGACCCACAGCTGGATGAGACATAAGGGTGGACACTCTTGGGGCTGAGAGGTTTGGTGAGGTTGGGTGAGCAAACTCAGACCCTTTAAAGTAATACTGCGTGCTACCCATCGCATGGGTCCCAAATCTCCAGGTTCAAGGGCATCTTCCTACATCGAAAACATGCATGAGAAACCCAGAAGATGGTACACCGTGTGATGGGGAAAGGTTTCTAAAACGCACCTCATTTCTCATCTCCTTGTGCTCGGGTTCGCCATTCCAGCCACTTTAGTAGCAATCTCCCTACTTGGAGCATCAGCACCTTTAACCTCCTGTTCCGTACAGGTTGCAATTTGTCCTGAGGATGAACGGGAAGACGGGGAACCAATGAGAGACTAGCTCTTGGTGTTGGGACAGGCACAGGTCACTCTATTTTCCCATCAGGAAGAAGAATTAACCACAGGCTCAGCCTGCCCCCCGGAACCAGAACAGGGCCTGAAGCCATCCTGCGCTTTTGCGGCCAGCTCCCGAAAAAGAGAGTTGTAAAATGGAGCTTCAGGGCACTGCAATTCACAAACCTGCACAGTTATAAATGATAACTCTCGTCCACAAATATATTGAGGGAAGGCAAAGGAGAGGATTTGAAATCAAGGCAGAATTGCAGGAAACAGATTTCAGGAGGTAGATTAGAATCGCCTTTAACGCACATGAAAAGCAGCAAAACGTTGACAATGATGCCCTTGGCCAAAAAGGGCGTATGCGTTTTTTCCTGAATATATTCAGGAAAAAACGCATACGCCCTTTTTGGCCAACCAAGCAACCTGGAAAGGCAAATCAGCGCTACAAAGAAGTCTCGCTTCCCATCGGTCAAAAGGGCCATGCTGAAAAAAGTGTCAAAACCAGAAATGCAGGACAGGCCATGGAGAAATGGGAGCCTTGCTACACTGATGGGCGGGATGTAAATTGCCAACAGCCACTCTGGAGAAGTGTACGGTGTGTCCTGAAACATCTAAAAAACACAGCTTAGAGAGCATAGGGCACTTCCACGCATGGGGGTATAAAGTGGGAAAATTAAAAATCAGCAAGACACAAGCACCCCAAAGTTTAGGGCTGCTCTGTTGACAAGGACCTCCACTTCATTCCACCTTAAATATCCCAGGAAAGCGAAAAATGGATAAAAAATTTGAGGTCCTTATGTACAATGGAATATCACTCAGCCATGAAATCAATGTCATAAGGCTAGTAGCAGCATGATGAGTGGATTTAGGTACGACGATTCTAAGTGAAATAAGTCACACAGAAAAGGACACTTCTCATAAGGTGTCACTTATAGAGGGAATGTAAAAACCGTTACACTTGAACTGAATTACAAAACAGAACAGAGTCACACATGCAGAAAACACACTATGGCTGCTTAACGGGAAAGGTGAGGTGGGGTGATATATAAAACAAGACTTTCAAATTAGCTCAGATACCGTTCCATAAACCCAATATGTAATAGACAAGACCTACTCCTTGCTCAGAGAACTGGACTAAACACGCCCGATTCACCGCACAAGAATATATCTGACTAGTAATAATCTTAAAACCTATGTATTGATATCTCTCTGTTAGTGTGTCAAGTGGGTGTAAAGCGGCATAAACACAGCCGTGAAAAGCAGCTAAACCCCATTATAAAAATAAATTACTTTTAAAAACCCATGAAACAAAGACAGTGAAAGAGAGAGAAATTCTTACACAATTCGTTCAGGGGCTGTGATGCAACCTGGATTGACCATATCTAGACCCACAGCTGGATGAGACATAAGGGTGGACACTCTTGGGGCTGAGAGGTTTGGTGAGGTTGGGTGAGCAAACGCAGACCCTTTAAAGTAATACTGCGTGCTACCCATCGCATGGGTCCCAAATCTCCAGGTTCAAGGGCATCTTCCTACATCGAAAACATGCATGAGAAACCCAGAAGATGGTACACCGTGTGATGGGGAAAGGTTTCTAAAACGCACCTCATTTCTCATCTCCTTGTGCTCGGGTTCGCCATTCCAGCCACTTTAGTAGCAATCTCCCTACTTGGAGCATCAGCACCTTTAACCTCCTGTTCCGTACAGGTTGCAATTTGTCCTGAGGATGAACGGGAAGACGGGGAACCAATGAGAGACTAGCTCTTGGTGTTGGGACAGGCACAGGTCACTCTATTTTCCCATCAGGAAGAAGAATTAACCACAGGCTCAGCCTGCCCCCCGGAACCAGAACAGGGCCTGAAGCCATCCTGCGCTTTTGCGGCCAGCTCCCGAAAAAGAGAGTTGTAAAATGGAGCTTCAGGGCACTGCAATTCACAAACCTGCACAGTTATAAATGATAACTCTCGTCCACAAATATATTGAGGGAAGGCAAAGGAGAGGATTTGAAATCAAGGCAGAATTGCAGGAAACAGATTTCAGGAGGTAGATTAGAATCGCCTTTAACGCACATGAAAAGCAGCAAAACGTTGACAATGATGCCCTTGGCCAAAAAGGGCGTATGCGTTTTTTCCTGAATATATTCAGGAAAAAACGCATACGCCCTTTTTGGCCAACCAAGCAACCTGGAAAGGCAAATCAGCGCTACAAAGAAGTCTCGCTTCCCATCGGTCAAAAGGGCCATGCTGAAAAAAGTGTCAAAACCAGAAATGCAGGACAGGCCATGGAGAAATGGGAGCCTTGCTACACTGATGGGCGGGATGTAAATTGCCAACAGCCACTCTGGAGAAGTGTACGGTGTGTCCTGAAATATCTAAAAAACACAGCTTAGAGAGCATAGGGCACTTCCACGCATGGGGGTATAAAGTGGGAAAATTAAAAATCAGCAAGACACAAGCACCCCAAAGTTTAGGGCTGCTCTGTTGACAAGGACCTCCACTTCATTCCACCTTAAATATCCCAGGAAAGCGAAAAATGGATAAAAAATTTGAGGTCCTTATGTACAATGGAATATTACTCAGCCATGAAATCAATGTCATAAGGCTAGTAGCAGCATGATGAGTGGATTTAGGTACGACGATTCTAAGTGAAATAAGTCACACAGAAAAGGACACTTTTCATAAGGTGTCACTTATAGAGGGAATGTAAAAACCGTTACACTTGAACTGAATTACAAAACAGAACAGAGTCACACATGCAGAAAACACACTATGGCTGCTTAACGGGAAAGGTGAGGTGGGGTGATACATAAAACAAGACTTTCAAATTAGCTCAGATACCGTTCCATAAACCCAATATGTAATAGACAAGACCTACTCCTTGCTCAGAGAACTGGACTCAACACGCCCGATTCACCGCACAAGAATATATCTGACTAGTAATAATCTTAAAACCTATGTATTGATATCTCTCTGTTAGTGTGTCAAGTGGGTGTAAAGCGGCATAAACACAGCCGTGAAAAGCAGCTAAACCCCATTATAAAAATAAATTACTTTTAAAAACCCATGAAACAAAGACAGTGAAAGAGAGAGAAATTCTTACACAATTCGTTCAGGGGCTGTGATGCAACCTGGATTGACCATATCTAGACCCACAGCTGGATGAGACATAAGGGTGGACACTCTTGGGGCTGAGAGGTTTGGTGAGGTTGGGTGAGCAAACGCAGACCCTTTAAAGTAATACTGCGTGCTACCCATCGCATGGGTCCCAAATCTCCAGGTTCAAGGGCATCTTCCTACATCGAAAACATGCATGAGAAACCCAGAAGATGGTACACCGTGTGATGGGGAAAGGTTTCTAAAACGCACCTCATTTCTCATCTCCTTGTGCTCGGGTTCGCCATTCCAGCCACTTTAGTAGCAATCTCCCTACTTGGAGCATCAGCACCTTTAACCTCCTGTTCCGTACAGGTTGCAATTTGTCCTGAGGATGAACGGGAAGACGGGGAACCAATGAGAGACTAGCTCTTGGTGTTGGGACAGGCACAGGTCACTCTATTTTCCCATCAGGAAGAAGAATTAACCACAGGCTCAGCCTGCCCCCCGGAACCAGAACAGGGCCTGAAGCCATCCTGCGCTTTTGCGGCCAGCTCCCGAAAAAGAGAGTTGTAAAATGGAGCTTCAGGGCACTGCAATTCACAAACCTGCACAGTTATAAATGATAACTCTCGTCCACAAATATATTGAGGGAAGGCAAAGGAGAGGATTTGAAATCAAGGCAGAATTGCAGGAAACAGATTTCAGGAGGTAGATTAGAATCGCCTTTAACGCACATGAAAAGCAGCAAAACGTTGACAATGATGCCCTTGGCCAAAAAGGGCGTATGCGTTTTTTCCTGAATATATTCAGGAAAAAACGCATACGCCCTTTTTGGCCAACCAAGCAACCTGGAAAGGCAAATCAGCGCTACAAAGAAGTCTCGCTTCCCATCGGTCAAAAGGGCCATGCTGAAAAAAGTGTCAAAACCAGAAATGCAGGACAGGCCATGGAGAAATGGGAGCCTTGCTACACTGATGGGCGGGATGTAAATTGCCAACAGCCACTCTGGAGAAGTGTACGGTGTGTCCTGAAACATCTAAAAAACACAGCTTAGAGAGCATAGGGCACTTCCACGCATGGGGGTATAAAGTGGGAAAATTAAAAATCAGCAAGACACAAGCACCCCAAAGTTTAGGGCTGCTCTGTTGACAAGGACCTCCACTTCATTCCACCTTAAATATCCCAGGAAAGCGAAAAATGGATAAAAAATTTGAGGTCCTTATGTACAATGGAATATCACTCAGCCATGAAATCAATGTCATAAGGCTAGTAGCAGCATGATGAGTGGATTTAGGTACGACGATTCTAAGTGAAATAAGTCACACAGAAAAGGACACTTCTCATAAGGTGTCACTTATAGAGGGAATGTAAAAACCGTTACACTTGAACTGAATTACAAAACAGAACAGAGTCACACATGCAGAAAACACACTATGGCTGCTTAACGGGAAAGGTGAGGTGGGGTGATACATAAAACAAGAGTTTCAAATTAGCTCAGATACCGTTCCATAAACCCAATATGTAATAGACAAGACCTACTCCTTGCTCAGAGAACTGGACTCAACACGCCCGATTCACCGCACAAGAATATATCTGACTAGTAATAATCTTAAAACCTATGTATTGATATCTCTCTGTTAGTGTGTCAAGTGGGTGTAAAGCGGCATAAACACAGCCGTGAAAAGCAGCTAAACCCCATTATAAAAATAAATTACTTTTAAAAACCCATGAAACAAAGACAGTGAAAGAGAGAGAAATTCTTACACAATTCGTTCAGGGGCTGTGATGCAACCTGGATTGACCATATCTAGACCCACAGCTGGATGAGACATAAGGGTGGACACTCTTGGGGCTGAGAGGTTTGGTGAGGTTGGGTGAGCAAACGCAGACCCTTTAAAGTAATACTGCGTGCTACCCATCGCATGGGTCCCAAATCTCCAGGTTCAAGGGCATCTTCCTACATCGAAAACATGCATGAGAAACCCAGAAGATGGTACACCGTGTGATGGGGAAAGGTTTCTAAAACGCACCTCATTTCTCATCTCCTTGTGCTCGGGTTCGCCATTCCAGCCACTTTAGTAGCAATCTCCCTACTTGGAGCATCAGCACCTTTAACCTCCTGTTCCGTACAGGTTGCAATTTGTCCTGAGGATGAACGGGAAGACGGGGAACCAATGAGAGACTAGCTCTTGGTGTTGGGACAGGCACAGGTCACTCTATTTTCCCATCAGGAAGAAGAATTAACCACAGGCTCAGCCTGCCCCCCGGAACCAGAACAGGGCCTGAAGCCATCCTGCGCTTTTGCGGCCAGCTCCCGAAAAAGAGAGTTGTAAAATGGAGCTTCAGGGCACTGCAATTCACAAACCTGCACAGTTATAAATGATAACTCTCGTCCACAAATATATTGAGGGAAGGCAAAGGAGAGGATTTGAAATCAAGGCAGAATTGCAGGAAACAGATTTCAGGAGGTAGATTAGAATCGCCTTTAACGCACATGAAAAGCGGCAAAACGTTGACAATGATGCCCTTGGCCAAAAAGGGCGTATGCGTTTTTTCCTGAATATATTCAGGAAAAAACGCATACGCCCTTTTTCGCCAACCAAGCAACCTGGAAAGGCAAATCAGCGCTACAAAGAAGTCTCGCTTCCCATCGGTCAAAAGGGCCATGCTGAAAAATGTGTCAAAACCAGAAATGCAGGACAGGCCATGGAGAAATGGGAGCCTTGCTACACTGATGGGCGGGATGTAAATTGCCAACAGCCACTCTGGAGAAGTGTACGGTGTGTCCTGAAACATCTAAAAAACACAGCTTAGAGAGCATAGGGCACTTCCACGCATGGGGGGTATAAAGTGGGAAAATTAAAAATCAGCAAGACACAAGCACCCCAAAGTTTAGGGCTGCTCTGTTGACAAGGACCTCCACTTCATTCCACCTTAAATATCCCAGGAAAGCGAAAAATGGATAAAAAATTTGAGGTCCTTATGTACAATGGAATATCACTCAGCCATGAAATCAATGTCATAAGGCTAGTAGCAGCATGATGAGTGGATTTAGGTACGACGATTCTAAGTGAAATAAGTCACACAGAAAAGGACACTTCTCATAAAGTGTCACTTATAGAGGGAATGTAAAAACCGTTACACTTGAACTGAATTACAAAACAGAACAGAGTCACACATGCAGAAAACACACTACGGCTGCTTAACGGGAAAGGTGAGGTGGGGTGATACATAAAACAAGAGTTTCAAATTAGCTCAGATACCGTTCCATAAACCCAATATGTAATAGACAAGACCTACTCCTTGCTCAGAGAACTGGACTCAACACGCCCGATTCACCGCACAAGAATATATCTGACTAGTAATAATCTTAAAACCTATGTATTGATATCTCTCTGTTAGTGTGTCAAGTGGGTGTAAAGCGGCATAAACACAGCCGTGAAAAGCAGCTAAACCCCATTATAAAAATAAATTACTTTTAAAAACCCATGAAACAAAGACAGTGAAAGAGAGAGAAATTCTTACACAATTCGTTCAGGGGCTGTGATGCAACCTGGATTGACCATATCTAGACCCACAGCTGGATGAGACATAAGGGTGGACACTCTTGGGGCTGAGAGGTTTGGTGAGGTTGGGTGAGCAAACGCAGACCCTTTAAAGTAATACTGCGTGCTACCCATCGCATGGGTCCCAAATCTCCAGGTTCAAGGGCATCTTCCTACATCGAAAACATGCATGAGAAACCCAGAAGATGGTACACCGTGTGATGGGGAAAGGTTTCTAAAACGCACCTCATTTCTCATCTCCTTGTGCTCGGGTTCGCCATTCCAGCCACTTTAGTAGCAATCTCCCTACTTGGAGCATCAGCACCTTTAACCTCCTGTTCCGTACAGGTTGCAATTTGTCCTGAGGATGAACGGGAAGACGGGGAACCAATGAGAGACTAGCTCTTGGTGTTGGGACAGGCACAGGTCACTCTATTTTCCCATCAGGAAGAAGAATTAACCACAGGCTCAGCCTGCCCCCCGGAACCAGAACAGGGCCTGAAGCCATCCTGCGCTTTTGCGGCCAGCTCCCGAAAAAGAGAGTTGTAAAATGGAGCTTCAGGGCACTGCAATTCACAAACCTGCACAGTTATAAATGATAACTCTCGTCCACAAATATATTGAGGGAAGGCAAAGGAGAGGATTTAAAATCAAGGCAGAATTGCAGGAAACAGATTTCAGGAGGTAGATTAGAATCGCCTTTAACGCACATGAAAAGCAGCAAAACGTTGACAATGATGCCCTTGGCCAAAAAGGGCGTATGCGTTTTTTCCTGAATATATTCAGGAAAAAACGCATACGCCCTTTTTGGCCAACCAAGCAACCTGGAAAGGCAAATCAGCGCTACAAAGAAGTCTCGCTTCCCATCGGTCAAAAGGGCCATGCTGAAAAAAGTGTCAAAACCAGAAATGCAGGACAGGCCATGGAGAAATGGGAGCCTTGCTACACTGATGGGCGGGATGTAAATTGCCAACAGCCACTCTGGAGAAGTGTACGGTGTGTCCTGAAACATCTAAAAAACACAGCTTAGAGAGCATAGGGCACTTCCACGCATGGGGGTATAAAGTGGGAAAATTAAAAATCAGCAAGACACAAGCACCCCAAAGTTTAGGGCTGCTCTGTTGACAAGGACCTCCACTTCATTCCACCTTAAATATCCCAGGAAAGCGAAAAATGGATAAAAAATTTGAGGTCCTTATGTACAATGGAATATCACTCAGCCATGAAATCAATGTCATAAGGCTAGTAGCAGCATGATGAGTGGATTTAGGTACGACGATTCTAAGTGAAATAAGTCACACAGAAAAGGACACTTCTCATAAGGTGTCACTTATAGAGGGAATGTAAAAACCGTTACACTTGAACCGAATTACAAAACAGAACAGAGTCACACATGCAGAAAACACACTATGGCTGCTTAACGGGAAAGGTGAGGTGGGGTGATATATAAAACAAGACTTTCAAATTAGCTCAGATACCGTTCCATAAACCCACTATGTAATAGACAAGACCTACTCCTTGCTCAGAGAACTGGACTCAACACGCCCGATTCACCGCACAAGAATATATCTGACTAGTAATAATCTTAAAACCTATGTATTGATATCTCTCTGTTAGTGTGTCAAGTGGGTGTAAAGCGGCATAAACACAGCCGTGAAAAGCAGCTAAACCCCATTATAAAAATAAATTACTTTTAAAAACCCATGAAACAAAGACAGTGAAAGAGAGAGAAATTCTTACACAATTCGTTCAGGGGCTGTGATGCAACCTGGATTGACCATATCTAGACCCACAGCTGGATGAGACATAAGGGTGGACACTCTTGGGGCTGAGAGGTTTGGTGAGGTTGGGTGAGCAAACGCAGACCCTTTAAAGTAATACTGCGTGCTACCCATCGCATGGGTCCCAAATCTCCAGGTTCAAGGGCATCTTCCTACATCGAAAACATGCATGAGAAACCCAGAAGATGGTACACCGTGTGATGGGGAAAGGTTTCTAAAACGCACCTCATTTCTCATCTCCTTGTGCTCGGGTTCGCCATTCCAGCCACTTTAGTAGCAATCTCCCTACTTGGAGCATCAGCACCTTTAACCTCCTGTTCCGTACAGGTTGCAATTTGTCCTGAGGATGAACGGGAAGACGGGGAACCAATGAGAGACTAGCTCTTGGTGTTGGGACAGGCACAGGTCACTCTATTTTCCCATCAGGAAGAAGAATTAACCACAGGCTCAGCCTGCCCCCCGGAACCAGAACAGGGCCTGAAGCCATCCTGCGCTTTTGCGGCCAGCTCCCGAAGAAGAGAGTTGTAAAATGGAGCTTCAGGGCACTGCAATTCACAAACCTGCACAGTTATAAATGATAACTCTCGTCCACAAATATATTGAGGGAAGGCAAAGGAGAGGATTTGAAATCAAGGCAGAATTGCAGGAAACAGATTTCAGGAGGTAGATTAGAATCGCCTTTAACGCACATGAAAAGCAGCAAAACGTTGACAATGATGCCCTTGGCCAAAAAGGGCGTATGCGTTTTTTCCTGAATATATTCAGGAAAAAACGCATACGCCCTTTTTGGCCAACCAAGCAACCTGGAAAGGCAAATCAGCGCTACAAAGAAGTCTCGCTTCCCATCGGTCAAAAGGGCCATGCTGAAAAAAGTGTCAAAACCAGAAATGCAGGACAGGCCATGGAGAAATGGGAGCCTTGCTACACTGATGGGCGGGATGTAAATTGCCAACAGCCACTCTGGAGAAGTGTACGGTGTGTCCTGAAACATCTAAAAAACACAGCTTAGAGAGCATAGGGCACTTCCACGCATGGGGGTATAAAGTGGGAAAATTAAAAATCAGCAAGACACAAGCACCCCAAAGTTTAGGGCTGCTGTGTTGACAAGGACCTCCACTTCATTCCACCTTAAATATCCCAGGAAAGCGAAAAATGGATAAAAAATTTGAGGTCCTTATGTACAATGGAATATCACTCAGCCATGAAATCAATGTCATAAGGCTAGTAGCAGCATGATGAGTGGATTTAGGTACGACGATTCTAAGTGAAATAAGTCCCACAGAAAAGGACACTTCTCATAAGGTGTCACTTATAGAGGGAATGTAAAAACCGTTACACTTGAACCGAATTACAAAACAGAACAGAGTCACACATGCAGAAAACACACTATGGCTGCTTAACGGGAAAGGTGAGGTGGGGTGATATATAAAACAAGACTTTCAAATTAGCTCAGATACCGTTCCATAAACCCACTATGTAATAGACAAGACCTACTCCTTGCTCAGAGAACTGGACTCAACACGCCCGATTCACCGCACAAGAATATATCTGACTAGTAATAATCTTAAAACCTATGTATTGATATCTCTCTGTTAGTGTGTCAAGTGGGTGTAAAGCGGCATAAACACAGCCGTGAAAAGCAGCTAAACCCCATTATAAAAATAAATTACTTTTAAAAACCCATGAAACAAAGACAGTGAAAGAGAGAGAAATTCTTACACAATTCGTTCAGGGGCTGTGATGCAACCTGGATTGACCATATCTAGACCCACAGCTGGATGAGACATAAGGGTGGACACTCTTGGGGCTGAGAGGTTTGGTGAGGTTGGGTGAGCAAACGCAGACCCTTTAAAGTAATACTGCGTGCTACCCATCGCATGGGTCCCAAATCTCCAGGTTCAAGGGCATCTTCCTACATCGAAAACATGCATGAGAAACCCAGAAGATGGTACACCGTGTGATGGGGAAAGGTTTCTAAAACGCACCTCATTTCTCATCTCCTTGTGCTCGGGTTCGCCATTCCAGCCACTTTAGTAGCAATCTCCCTACTTGGAGCATCAGCACCTTTAACCTCCTGTTCCGTACAGGTTGCAATTTGTCCTGAGGATGAACGGGAAGACGGGGAACCAATGAGAGACTAGCTCTTGGTGTTGGGACAGGCACAGGTCACTCTATTTTCCCATCAGGAAGAAGAATTAACCACAGGCTCAGCCTGCCCCCCGGAACCAGAACAGGGCCTGAAGCCATCCTGCGCTTTTGCGGCCAGCTCCCGAAGAAGAGAGTTGTAAAATGGAGCTTCAGGGCACTGCAATTCACAAACCTGCACAGTTATAAATGATAACTCTCGTCCACAAATATATTGAGGGAAGGCAAAGGAGAGGATTTGAAATCAAGGCAGAATTGCAGGAAACAGATTTCAGGAGGTAGATTAGAATCGCCTTTAACGCACATGAAAAGCAGCAAAACGTTGACAATGATGCCCTTGGCCAAAAAGGGCGTATGCGTTTTTTCCTGAATATATTCAGGAAAAAACGCATACGCCCTTTTTGGCCAACCAAGCAACCTGGAAAGGCAAATCAGCGCTACAAAGAAGTCTCGCTTCCCATCGGTCAAAAGGGCCATGCTGAAAAAAGTGTCAAAACCAGAAATGCAGGACAGGCCATGGAGAAATGGGAGCCTTGCTACACTGATGGGCGGGATGTAAATTGCCAACAGCCACTCTGGAGAAGTGTACGGTGTGTCCTGAAACATCTAAAAAACACAGCTTAGAGAGCATAGGGCACTTCCACGCATGGGGGTATAAAGTGGGAAAATTAAAAATCAGCAAGACACAAGCACCCCAAAGTTTAGGGCTGCTCTGTTGACAAGGACCTCCACTTCATTCCACCTTAAATATCCCAGGAAAGCGAAAAATGGATAAAAAATTTGAGGTCCTTATGTACAATGGAATATCACTCAGCCATGAAATCAATGTCATAAGGCTAGTAGCAGCATGATGAGTGGATTTAGGTACGACGATTCTAAGTGAAATAAGTCCCACAGAAAAGGACACTTCTCATAAGGTGTCACTTATAGAGGGAATGTAAAAACCGTTACACTTGAACCGAATTACAAAACAGAACAGAGTCACACATGCAGAAAACACACTATGGCTGCTTAACGGGAAAGGTGAGGTGGGGTGATATATAAAACAAGACTTTCAAATTAGCTCAGATACCGTTCCATAAACCCACTATGTAATAGACAAGACCTACTCCTTGCTCAGAGAACTGGACTCAACACGCCCGATTCACCGCACAAGAATATATCTGACTAGTAATAATCTTAAAACCTATGTATTGATATCTCTCTGTTAGTGTGTCAAGTGGGTGTAAAGCGGCATAAACACAGCCGTGAAAAGCAGCTAAACCCCATTATAAAAATAAATTACTTTTAAAAACCCATGAAACAAAGACAGTGAAAGAGAGAGAAATTCTTACACAATTCGTTCAGGGGCTGTGATGCAACCTGGATTGACCATATCTAGACCCACAGCTGGATGAGACATAAGGGTGGACACTCTTGGGGCTGAGAGGTTTGGTGAGGTTGGGTGAGCAAACGCAGACCCTTTAAAGTAATACTGCGTGCTACCCATCGCATGGGTCCCAAATCTCCAGGTTCAAGGGCATCTTCCTACATCGAAAACATGCATGAGAAACCCAGAAGATGGTACACCGTGTGATGGGGAAAGGTTTCTAAAACGCACCTCATTTCTCATCTCCTTGTGCTCGGGTTCGCCATTCCAGCCACTTTAGTAGCAATCTCCCTACTTGGAGCATCAGCACCTTTAACCTCCTGTTCCGTACAGGTTGCAATTTGTCCTGAGGATGAACGGGAAGACGGGGAACCAATGAGAGACTAGCTCTTGGTGTTGGGACAGGCACAGGTCACTCTATTTTCCCATCAGGAAGAAGAATTAACCACAGGCTCAGCCTGCCCCCCGGAACCAGAACAGGGCCTGAAGCCATCCTGCGCTTTTGCGGCCAGCTCCCGAAGAAGAGAGTTGTAAAATGGAGCTTCAGGGCACTGCAATTCACAAACCTGCACAGTTATAAATGATAACTCTCGTCCACAAATATATTGAGGGAAGGCAAAGGAGAGGATTTGAAATCAAGGCAGAATTGCAGGAAACAGATTTCAGGAGGTAGATTAGAATCGCCTTTAACGCACATGAAAAGCAGCAAAACGTTGACAATGATGCCCTTGGCCAAAAAGGGCGTATGCGTTTTTTCCTGAATATATTCAGGAAAAAACGCATACGCCCTTTTTGGCCAACCAAGCAACCTGGAAAGGCAAATCAGCGCTACAAAGAAGTCTCGCTTCCCATCGGTCAAAAGGGCCATGCTGAAAAAAGTGTCAAAACCAGAAATGCAGGACAGGCCATGGAGAAATGGGAGCCTTGCTACACTGATGGGCGGGATGTAAATTGCCAACAGCCACTCTGGAGAAGTGTACGGTGTGTCCTGAAACATCTAAAAAACACAGCTTAGAGAGCATAGGGCACTTCCACGCATGGGGGTATAAAGTGGGAAAATTAAAAATCAGCAAGACACAAGCACCCCAAAGTTTAGGGCTGCTCTGTTGACAAGGACCTCCACTTCATTCCACCTTAAATATCCCAGGAAAGCGAAAAATGGATAAAAAATTTGAGGTCCTTTTGTACAATGGAATATCACTCAGCCATGAAATCAATGTCATAAGGCTAGTAGCAGCATGATGAGTGGATTTAGGTACGACGATTCTAAGTGAAATAAGTCACACAGAAAAGGACACTTCTCATAAGGTGTCACTTATAGAGGGAATGTAAAAACCGTTACACTTGAACCGAATTACAAAACAGAACAGAGTCACACATGCAGAAAACACACTATGGCTGCTTAACGGGAAAGGTGAGGTGGGGTGATATATAAAACAAGACTTTCAAATTAGCTCAGATACCGTTCCATAAACCCAATATGTAATAGACAAGACCTACTCCTTGCTCAGAGAACTGGACTCAACACGCCCGATTCACCGCACAAGAATATATCTGACTAGTAATAATCTTACAACCTATGTATTGATATCTCTCTGTTAGTGTGTCAAGTGGGTGTAAAGCAGCATA
This sequence comes from Balaenoptera physalus, assembly GCF_965194825.1. Lineage (NCBI taxonomy): Eukaryota > Metazoa > Chordata > Mammalia > Artiodactyla > Balaenopteridae > Balaenoptera > Balaenoptera physalus. The sequence continues at coordinate 953,386 of NW_028126474.1, forward strand.
AACGCAGCCGTGAAAAGCAGCTAAACCCCATTATAAAAATAAATTACTTTTAAAAACCCATGAAACAAAGACAGTGAAAGAGAGAGAAATTCTTACACAATTCGTTCAGGGGCTGTGATGCAACCTGGATTGACCATATCTAGACCCACAGCTGGATGAGACATAAGGGTGGACACTCTTGGGGCTGAGAGGTTTGGTGAGGTTGGGTGAGCAAACGCAGACCCTTTAAAGTAATACTGCGTGCTACCCATCGCATGGGTCCCAAATCTCCAGGTTCAAGGGCATCTTCCTACATCGAAAACATGCATGAGAAACCCAGAAGATGGTACACCGTGTGATGGGGAAAGGTTTCTAAAACGCACCTCATTTCTCATCTCCTTGTGCTCGGGTTCGCCATTCCAGCCACTTTACTAGCAATCTCCCTACTTGGAGCATCAGCACCTTTAACCTCCTGTTCCGTACAGGTTGCAATTTGTCCTGAGGATGAACGGGAAGACGGGGAACCAATGAGAGACTAGCTCTTGGTGTTGGGACAGGCACAGGTCACTCTATTTTCCCATCAGGAAGAAGAATTAACCACAGGCTCAGCCTGCCCCCCGGAACCAGAACAGGGCCTGAAGCCATCCTGCGCTTTTGCGGCCAGCTCCCGAAGAAGAGAGTTGTAAAATGGAGCTTCAGGGCACTGCAATTCACAAACCTGCACAGTTATAAATGATAACTCTCGTCCACAAATATATTGAGGGAAGGCAAAGGAGAGGATTTGAAATCAAGGCAGAATTGCAGGAAACAGATTTCAGGAGGTAGATTAGAATCGCCTTTAACGCACATGAAAAGCAGCAAAACGTTGACAATGATGCCCTTGGCCAAAAAGGGCGTATGCGTTTTTTCCTGAATATATTCAGGAAAAAACGCATACGCCCTTTTTGGCCAACCAAGCAACCTGGAAAGGCAAATCAGCGCTACAAAGAAGTCTCGCTTCCCATCGGTCAAAAGGGCCATGCTGAAAAAAGTGTCAAAACCAGAAATGCAGGACAGGCCATGGAGAAATGGGAGCCTTGCTACACTGATGGGCGGGATGTAAATTGCCAACAGCCACTCTGGAGAAGTGTACGGTGTGTCCTGAAACATCTAAAAAACACAGCTTAGAGAGCATAGGGCACTTCCACGCATGGGGGTATAAAGTGGGAAAATTAAAAATCAGCAAGACACAAGCACCCCAAAGTTTAGGGCTGCTCTGTTGACAAGGACCTCCACTTCATTCCACCTTAAATATCCCAGGAAAGCGAAAAATGGATAAAAAATTTGAGGTCCTTATGTACAATGGAATATCACTCAGCCATGAAATCAATGTCATAAGGCTAGTAGCAGCATGATGAGTGGATTTAGGTACGACGATTCTAAGTGAAATAAGTCACACAGAAAAGGACACTTCTCATAAGGTGTCACTTATAGAGGGAATGTAAAAACCGTTACACTTGAACCGAATTACAAAACAGAACAGAGTCACACATGCAGAAAACACACTATGGCTGCTTAACGGGAAAGGTGAGGTGGGGTGATATATAAAACAAGACTTTCAAATTAGCTCAGATACCGTTCCATAAACCCACTATGTAATAGACAAGACCTACTCCTTGCTCAGAGAACTGGACTCAACACGCCCGATTCACCGCACAAGAATATATCTGACTAGTAATAATCTTAAAACCTATGTATTGATATCTCTCTGTTAGTGTGTCAAGTGGGTGTAAAGCGGCATAAACACAGCCGTGAAAAGCAGCTAAACCCCATTATAAAAATAAATTACTTTTAAAAACCCATGAAACAAAGACAGTGAAAGAGAGAGAAATTCTTACACAATTCGTTCAGGGGCTGTGATGCAACCTGGATTGACCATATCTAGACCCACAGCTGGATGAGACATAAGGGTGGACACTCTTGGGGCTGAGAGGTTTGGTGAGGTTGGGTGAGCAAACGCAGACCCTTTAAAGTAATACTGCGTGCTACCCATCGCATGGGTCCCAAATCTCCAGGTTCAAGGGCATCTTCCTACATCGAAAACATGCATGAGAAACCCAGAAGATGGTACACCGTGTGATGGGGAAAGGTTTCTAAAACGCACCTCATTTCTCATCTCCTTGTGCTCGGGTTCGCCATTCCAGCCACTTTAGTAGCAATCTCCCTACTTGGAGCATCAGCACCTTTAACCTCCTGTTCCGTACAGGTTGCAATTTGTCCTGAGGATGAACGGGAAGACGGGGAACCAATGAGAGACTAGCTCTTGGTGTTGGGACAGGCACAGGTCACTCTATTTTCCCATCAGGAAGAAGAATTAACCACAGGCTCAGCCTGCCCCCCGGAACCAGAACAGGGCCTGAAGCCATCCTGCGCTTTTGCGGCCAGCTCCCGAAGAAGAGAGTTGTAAAATGGAGCTTCAGGGCACTGCAATTCACAAACCTGCACAGTTATAAATGATAACTCTCGTCCACAAATATATTGAGGGAAGGCAAAGGAGAGGATTTGAAATCAAGGCAGAATTGCAGGAAACAGATTTCAGGAGGTAGATTAGAATCGCCTTTAACGCACATGAAAAGCAGCAAAACGTTGACAATGATGCCCTTGGCCAAAAAGGGCGTATGCGTTTTTTCCTGAATATATTCAGGAAAAAACGCATACGCCCTTTTTGGCCAACCAAGCAACCTGGAAAGGCAAATCAGCGCTACAAAGAAGTCTCGCTTCCCATCGGTCAAAAGGGCCATGCTGAAAAAAGTGTCAAAACCAGAAATGCAGGACAGGCCATGGAGAAATGGGAGCCTTGCTACACTGATGGGCGGGATGTAAATTGCCAACAGCCACTCTGGAGAAGTGTACGGTGTGTCCTGAAACATCTAAAAAACACAGCTTAGAGAGCATAGGGCACTTCCACGCATGGGGGTATAAAGTGGGAAAATTAAAAATCAGCAAGACACAAGCACCCCAAAGTTTAGGGCTGCTCTGTTGACAAGGACCTCCACTTCATTCCACCTTAAATATCCCAGGAAAGCGAAAAATGGATAAAAAATTTGAGGTCCTTATGTACAATGGAATATCACTCAGCCATGAAATCAATGTCATAAGGCTAGTAGCAGCATGATGAGTGGATTTAGGTACGACGATTCTAAGTGAAATAAGTCACACAGAAAAGGACACTTCTCATAAGGTGTCACTTATAGAGGGAATGTAAAAACCGTTACACTTGAACCGAATTACAAAACAGAACAGAGTCACACATGCAGAAAACACACTATGGCTGCTTAACGGGAAAGGTGAGGTGGGGTGATATATAAAACAAGACTTTCAAATTAGCTCAGATACCGTTCCATAAACCCACTATGTAATAGACAAGACCTACTCCTTGCTCAGAGAACTGGACTCAACACGCCCGATTCACCGCACAAGAATATATCTGACTAGTAATAATCTTAAAACCTATGTATTGATATCTCTCTGTTAGTGTGTCAAGTGGGTGTAAAGCGGCATAAACACAGCCGTGAAAAGCAGCTAAACCCCATTATAAAAATAAATTACTTTTAAAAACCCATGAAACAAAGACAGTGAAAGAGAGAGAAATTCTTACACAATTCGTTCAGGGGCTGTGATGCAACCTGGATTGACCATATCTAGACCCACAGCTGGATGAGACATAAGGGTGGACACTCTTGGGGCTGAGAGGTTTGGTGAGGTTGGGTGAGCAAACGCAGACCCTTTAAAGTAATACTGCGTGCTACCCATCGCATGGGTCCCAAATCTCCAGGTTCAAGGGCATCTTCCTACATCGAAAACATGCATGAGAAACCCAGAAGATGGTACACCGTGTGATGGGGAAAGGTTTCTAAAACGCACCTCATTTCTCATCTCCTTGTGCTCGGGTTCGCCATTCCAGCCACTTTAGTAGCAATCTCCCTACTTGGAGCATCAGCACCTTTAACCTCCTGTTCCGTACAGGTTGCAATTTGTCCTGAGGATGAACGGGAAGACGGGGAACCAATGAGAGACTAGCTCTTGGTGTTGGGACAGGCACAGGTCACTCTATTTTCCCATCAGGAAGAAGAATTAACCACAGGCTCAGCCTGCCCCCCGGAACCAGAACAGGGCCTGAAGCCATCCTGCGCTTTTGCGGCCAGCTCCCGAAGAAGAGAGTTGTAAAATGGAGCTTCAGGGCACTGCAATTCACAAACCTGCACAGTTATAAATGATAACTCTCGTCCACAAATATATTGAGGGAAGGCAAAGGAGAGGATTTGAAATCAAGGCAGAATTGCAGGAAACAGATTTCAGGAGGTAGATTAGAATCGCCTTTAACGCACATGAAAAGCAGCAAAACGTTGACAATGATGCCCTTGGCCAAAAAGGGCGTATGCGTTTTTTCCTGAATATATTCAGGAAAAAACGCATACGCCCTTTTTGGCCAACCAAGCAACCTGGAAAGGCAAATCAGCGCTACAAAGAAGTCTCGCTTCCCATCGGTCAAAAGGGCCATGCTGAAAAAAGTGTCAAAACCAGAAATGCAGGACAGGCCATGGAGAAATGGGAGCCTTGCTACACTGATGGGCGGGATGTAAATTGCCAACAGCCACTCTGGAGAAGTGTACGGTGTGTCCTGAAACATCTAAAAAACACAGCTTAGAGAGCATAGGGCACTTCCACGCATGGGGGTATAAAGTGGGAAAATTAAAAATCAGCAAGACACAAGCACCCCAAAGTTTAGGGCTGCTCTGTTGACAAGGACCTCCACTTCATTCCACCTTAAATATCCCAGGAAAGCGAAAAATGGATAAAAAATTTGAGGTCCTTATGTACAATGGAATATCACTCAGCCATGAAATCAATGTCATAAGGCTAGTAGCAGCATGATGAGTGGATTTAGGTACGACGATTCTAAGTGAAATAAGTCACACAGAAAAGGACACTTCTCATAAGGTGTCACTTATAGAGGGAATGTAAAAACCGTTACACTTGAACCGAATTACAAAACAGAACAGAGTCACACATGCAGAAAACACACTATGGCTGCTTAACGGGAAAGGTGAGGTGGGGTGATATATAAAACAAGACTTTCAAATTAGCTCAGATACCGTTCCATAAACCCACTATGTAATAGACAAGACCTACTCCTTGCTCAGAGAACTGGACTCAACACGCCCGATTCACCGCACAAGAATATATCTGACTAGTAATAATCTTACAACCTATGTATTGATATCTCTCTGTTAGTGTGTCAAGTGGGTGTAAAGCGGCATAAACGCAGCCGTGAAAAGCAGCTAAACCCCATTATAAAAATAAATTACTTTTAAAAACCCATGAAACAAAGACAGTGAAAGAGAGAGAAATTCTTACACAATTCGTTCAGGGGCTGTGATGCAACCTGGATTGACCATATCTAGACCCACAGCTGGATGAGACATAAGGGTGGACACTCTTGGGGCTGAGAGGTTTGGTGAGGTTGGGTGAGCAAACGCAGACCCTTTAAAGTAATACTGCGTGCTACCCATCGCATGGGTCCCAAATCTCCAGGTTCAAGGGCATCTTCCTACATCGAAAACATGCATGAGAAACCCAGAAGATGGTACACCGTGTGATGGGGAAAGGTTTCTAAAACGCACCTCATTTCTCATCTCCTTGTGCTCGGGTTCGCCATTCCAGCCACTTTAGTAGCAATCTCCCTACTTGGAGCATCAGCACCTTTAACCTCCTGTTCCGTACAGGTTGCAATTTGTCCTGAGGATGAACGGGAAGACGGGGAACCAATGAGAGACTAGCTCTTGGTGTTGGGACAGGCACAGGTCACTCTATTTTCCCATCAGGAAGAAGAATTAACCACAGGCTCAGCCTGCCCCCCGGAACCAGAACAGGGCCTGAAGCCATCCTGCGCTTTTGCGGCCAGCTCCCGAAGAAGAGAGTTGTAAAATGGAGCTTCAGGGCACTGCAATTCACAAACCTGCACAGTTATAAATGATAACTCTCGTCCACAAATATATTGAGGGAAGGCAAAGGAGAGGATTTGAAATCAAGGCAGAATTGCAGGAAACAGATTTCAGGAGGTAGATTAGAATCGCCTTTAACGCACATGAAAAGCAGCAAAACGTTGACAATGATGCCCTTGGCCAAAAAGGGCGTATGCGTTTTTTCCTGAATATATTCAGGAAAAAACGCATACGCCCTTTTTGGCCAACCAAGCAACCTGGAAAGGCAAATCAGCGCTACAAAGAAGTCTCGCTTCCCATCGGTCAAAAGGGCCATGCTGAAAAAAGTGTCAAAACCAGAAATGCAGGACAGGCCATGGAGAAATGGGAGCCTTGCTACACTGATGGGCGGGATGTAAATTGCCAACAGCCACTCTGGAGAAGTGTACGGTGTGTCCTGAAACATCTAAAAAACACAGCTTAGAGAGCATAGGGCACTTCCACGCATGGGGGTATAAAGTGGGAAAATTAAAAATCAGCAAGACACAAGCACCCCAAAGTTTAGGGCTGCTCTGTTGACAAGGACCTCCACTTCATTCCACCTTAAATATCCCAGGAAAGCGAAAAATGGATAAAAAATTTGAGGTCCTTATGTACAATGGAATATCACTCAGCCATGAAATCAATGTCATAAGGCTAGTAGCAGCATGATGAGTGGATTTAGGTACGACGATTCTAAGTGAAATAAGTCACACAGAAAAGGACACTTCTCATAAGGTGTCACTTATAGAGGGAATGTAAAAACCGTTACACTTGAACCGAATTACAAAACAGAACAGAGTCACACATGCAGAAAACACACTATGGCTGCTTAACGGGAAAGGTGAGGTGGGGTGATATATAAAACAAGACTTTCAAATTAGCTCAGATACCGTTCCATAAACCCAATATGTAATAGACAAGACCTACTCCTTGCTCAGAGAACTGGACTCAACACGCCCGATTCACCGCACAAGAATATATCTGACTAGTAATAATCTTACAACCTATGTATTGATATCTCTCTGTTAGTGTGTCAAGTGGGTGTAAAGCGGCATAAACGCAGCCGTGAAAAGCAGCTAAACCCCATTATAAAAATAAATTACTTTTAAAAACCCATGAAACAAAGACAGTGAAAGAGAGAGAAATTCTTACACAATTCGTTCAGGGGCTGTGATGCAACCTGGATTGACCATATCTAGACCCACAGCTGGATGAGACATAAGGGTGGACACTCTTGGGGCTGAGAGGTTTGGTGAGGTTGGGTGAGCAAACGCAGACCCTTTAAAGTAATACTGCGTGCTACCCATCGCATGGGTCCCAAATCTCCAGGTTCAAGGGCATCTTCCTACATCGAAAACATGCATGAGAAACCCAGAAGATGGTACACCGTGTGATGGGGAAAGGTTTCTAAAACGCACCTCATTTCTCATCTCCTTGTGCTCGGGTTCGCCATTCCAGCCACTTTAGTAGCAATCTCCCTACTTGGAGCATCAGCACCTTTAACCTCCTGTTCCGTACAGGTTGCAATTTGTCCTGAGGATGAACGGGAAGATGGGGAACCAATGAGAGACTAGCTCTTGGTGTTGGGACAGGCACAGGTCACTCTATTTTCCCATCAGGAAGAAGAATTAACCACAGGCTCAGCCTGCCCCCCGGAACCAGAACAGGGCCTGAAGCCATCCTGCGCTTTTGCGGCCAGCTCCCGAAGAAGAGAGTTGTAAAATGGAGCTTCAGGGCACTGCAATTCACAAACCTGCACAGTTATAAATGATAACTCTCGTCCACAAATATATTGAGGGAAGGCAAAGGAGAGGATTTGAAATCAAGGCAGAATTGCAGGAAACAGATTTCAGGAGGTAGATTAGAATCGCCTTTAACGCACATGAAAAGCAGCAAAACGTTGACAATGATGCCCTTGGCCAAAAAGGGCGTATGCGTTTTTTCCTGAATATATTCAGGAAAAAACGCATACGCCCTTTTTGGCCAACCAAGCAACCTGGAAAGGCAAATCAGCGCTACAAAGAAGTCTCGCTTCCCATCGGTCAAAAGGGCCATGCTGAAAAAAGTGTCAAAACCAGAAATGCAGGACAGGCCATGGAGAAATGGGAGCCTTGCTACACTGATGGGCGGGATGTAAATTGCCAACAGCCACTCTGGAGAAGTGTACGGTGTGTCCTGAAACATCTAAAAAACACAGCTTAGAGAGCATAGGGCACTTCCACGCATGGGGGTATAAAGTGGGAAAATTAAAAATCAGCAAGACACAAGCACCCCAAAGTTTAGGGCTGCTCTGTTGACAAGGACCTCCACTTCATTCCACCTTAAATATCCCAGGAAAGCGAAAAATGGATAAAAAATTTGAGGTCCTTATGTACAATGGAATATCACTCAGCCATGAAATCAATGTCATAAGGCTAGTAGCAGCATGATGAGTGGATTTAGGTACGACGATTCTAAGTGAAATAAGTCACACAGAAAAGGACACTTCTCATAAGGTGTCACTTATAGAGGGAATGTAAAAACCGTTACACTTGAACCGAATTACAAAACAGAACAGAGTCACACATGCAGAAAACACACTATGGCTGCTTAACGGGAAAGGTGAGGTGGGGTGATATATAAAACAAGACTTTCAAATTAGCTCAGATACCGTTCCATAAACCCAATATGTAATAGACAAGACCTACTCCTTGCTCAGAGAACTGGACTCAACACGCCCGATTCACCGCACAAGAATATATCTGACTAGTAATAATCTTAAAACCTATGTATTGATATCTCTCTGTTAGTGTGTCAAGTGGGTGTAAAGCGGCATAAACACAGCCGTGAAAAGCAGCTAAACCCCATTATAAAAATAAATTACTTTTAAAAACCCATGAAACAAAGACAGTGAAAGAGAGAGAAATTCTTACACAATTCGTTCAGGGGCTGTGATGCAACCTGGATTGACCATATCTAGACCCACAGCTGGATGAGACATAAGGGTGGACACTCTTGGGGCTGAGAGGTTTGGTGAGGTTGGGTGAGCAAACGCAGACCCTTTAAAGTAATACTGCGTGCTACCCATCGCATGGGTCCCAAATCTCCAGGTTCAAGGGCATCTTCCTACATCGAAAACATGCATGAGAAACCCAGAAGATGGTACACCGTGTGATGGGGAAAGGTTTCTAAAACGCACCTCATTTCTCATCTCCTTGTGCTCGGGTTCGCCATTCCAGCCACTTTAGTAGCAATCTCCCTACTTGGAGCATCAGCACCTTTAACCTCCTGTTCCGTACAGGTTGCAATTTGTCCTGAGGATGAACGGGAAGACGGGGAACCAATGAGAGACTAGCTCTTGGTGTTGGGACAGGCACAGGTCACTCTATTTTCCCATCAGGAAGAAGAATTAACCACAGGCTCAGCCTGCCCCCCGGAACCAGAACAGGGCCTGAAGCCATCCTGCGCTTTTGCGGCCAGCTCCCGAAAAAGAGAGTTGTAAAATGGAGCTTCAGGGCACTGCAATTCACAAACCTGCACAGTTATAAATGATAACTCTCGTCCACAAATATATTGAGGGAAGGCAAAGGAGAGGATTTGAAATCAAGGCAGAATTGCAGGAAACAGATTTCAGGAGGTAGATTAGAATCGCCTTTAACGCACATGAAAAGCAGCAAAACGTTGACAATGATGCCCTTGGCCAAAAAGGGCGTATGCGTTTTTTCCTGAATATATTCAGGAAAAAACGCATACGCCCTTTTTGGCCAACCAAGCAACCTGGAAAGGCAAATCAGCGCTACAAAGAAGTCTCGCTTCCCATCGGTCAAAAGGGCCATGCTGAAAAAAGTGTCAAAACCAGAAATGCAGGACAGGCCATGGAGAAATGGGAGCCTTGCTACACTGATGGGCGGGATGTAAATTGCCAACAGCCACTCTGGAGAAGTGTACGGTGTGTCCTGAAACATCTAAAAAACACAGCTTAGAGAGCATAGGGCACTTCCACGCATGGGGGTATAAAGTGGGAAAATTAAAAATCAGCAAGACACAAGCACCCCAAAGTTTAGGGCTGCTCTGTTGACAAGGACCTCCACTTCATTCCACCTTAAATATCCCAGGAAAGCGAAAAATGGATAAAAAATTTGAGGTCCTTATGTACAATGGAATATCACTCAGCCATGAAATCAATGTCATAAGGCTAGTAGCAGCATGATGAGTGGATTTAGGTACGACGATTCTAAGTGAAATAAGTCACACAGAAAAGGACACTTCTCATAAGGTGTCACTTATAGAGGGAATGTAAAAACCGTTACACTTGAACCGAATTACAAAACAGAACAGAGTCACACATGCAGAAAACACACTATGGCTGCTTAACGGGAAAGGTGAGGTGGGGTGATATATAAAACAAGACTTTCAAATTAGCTCAGATACCGTTCCATAAACCCACTATGTAATAGACAAGACCTACTCCTTGCTCAGAGAACTGGACTCAACACGCCCGATTCACCGCACAAGAATATATCTGACTAGTAATAATCTTAAAACCTATGTATTGATATCTCTCTGTTAGTGTGTCAAGTGGGTGTAAAGCGGCATAAACACAGCCGTGAAAAGCAGCTAAACCCCATTATAAAAATAAATTACTTTTAAAAACCCATGAAACAAAGACAGTGAAAGAGAGAGAAATTCTTACACAATTCGTTCAGGGGCTGTGATGCAACCTGGATTGACCATATCTAGACCCACAGCTGGATGAGACATAAGGGTGGACACTCTTGGGGCTGAGAGGTTTGGTGAGGTTGGGTGAGCAAACGCAGACCCTTTAAAGTAATACTGCGTGCTACCCATCGCATGGGTCCCAAATCTCCAGGTTCAAGGGCATCTTCCTACATCGAAAACATGCATGAGAAACCCAGAAGATGGTACACCGTGTGATGGGGAAAGGTTTCTAAAACGCACCTCATTTCTCATCTCCTTGTGCTCGGGTTCGCCATTCCAGCCACTTTAGTAGCAATCTCCCTACTTGGAGCATCAGCACCTTTAACCTCCTGTTCCGTACAGGTTGCAATTTGTCCTGAGGATGAACGGGAAGACGGGGAACCAATGAGAGACTAGCTCTTGGTGTTGGGACAGGCACAGGTCACTCTATTTTCCCATCAGGAAGAAGAATTAACCACAGGCTCAGCCTGCCCCCCGGAACCAGAACAGGGCCTGAAGCCATCCTGCGCTTTTGCGGCCAGCTCCCGAAAAAGAGAGTTGTAAAATGGAGCTTCAGGGCACTGCAATTCACAAACCTGCACAGTTATAAATGATAACTCTCGTCCACAAATATATTGAGGGAAGGCAAAGGAGAGGATTTGAAATCAAGGCAGAATTGCAGGAAACAGATTTCAGGAGGTAGATTAGAATCGCCTTTAACGCACATGAAAAGCAGCAAAACGTTGACAATGATGCCCTTGGCCAAAAAGGGCGTATGCGTTTTTTCCTGAATATATTCAGGAAAAAACGCATACGCCCTTTTTGGCCAACCAAGCAACCTGGAAAGGCAAATCAGCGCTACAAAGAAGTCTCGCTTCCCATCGGTCAAAAGGGCCATGCTGAAAAAAGTGTCAAAACCAGAAATGCAGGACAGGCCATGGAGAAATGGGAGCCTTGCTACACTGATGGGCGGGATGTAAATTGCCAACAGCCACTCTGGAGAAGTGTACGGTGTGTCCTGAAACATCTAAAAAACACAGCTTAGAGAGCATAGGGCACTTCCACGCATGGGGGTATAAAGTGGGAAAATTAAAAATCAGCAAGACACAAGCACCCCAAAGTTTAGGGCTGCTCTGTTGACAAGGACCTCCACTTCATTCCACCTTAAATATCCCAGGAAAGCGAAAAATGGATAAAAAATTTGAGGTCCTTATGTACAATGGAATATCACTCAGCCATGAAATCAATGTCATAAGGCTAGTAGCAGCATGATGAGTGGATTTAGGTACGACGATTCTAAGTGAAATAAGTCACACAGAAAAGGACACTTCTCATAAGGTGTCACTTATAGAGGGAATGTAAAAACCGTTACACTTGAACCGAATTACAAAACAGAACAGAGTCACACATGCAGAAAACACACTATGGCTGCTTAACGGGAAAGGTGAGGTGGGGTGATATATAAAACAAGACTTTCAAATTAGCTCAGATACCGTTCCATAAACCCACTATGTAATAGACAAGACCTACTCCTTGCTCAGAGAACTGGACTCAACACGCCCGATTCACCGCACAAGAATATATCTGACTAGTAATAATCTTAAAACCTATGTATTGATATCTCTCTGTTAGTGTGTCAAGTGGGTGTAAAGCGGCATAAACACAGCCGTGAAAAGCAGCTAAACCCCATTATAAAAATAAATTACTTTTAAAAACCCATGAAACAAAGACAGTGAAAGAGAGAGAAATTCTTACACAATTCGTTCAGGGGCTGTGATGCAACCTGGATTGACCATATCTAGACCCACAGCTGGATGAGACATAAGGGTGGACACTCTTGGGGCTGAGAGGTTTGGTGAGGTTGGGTGAGCAAACGCAGACCCTTTAAAGTAATACTGCGTGCTACCCATCGCATGGGTCCCAAATCTCCAGGTTCAAGGGCATCTTCCTACATCGAAAACATGCATGAGAAACCCAGAAGATGGTACACCGTGTGATGGGGAAAGGTTTCTAAAACGCACCTCATTTCTCATCTCCTTGTGCTCGGGTTCGCCATTCCAGCCACTTTAGTAGCAATCTCCCTACTTGGAGCATCAGCACCTTTAACCTCCTGTTCCGTACAGGTTGCAATTTGTCCTGAGGATGAACGGGAAGACGGGGAACCAATGAGAGACTAGCTCTTGGTGTTGGGACAGGCACAGGTCACTCTATTTTCCCATCAGGAAGAAGAATTAACCACAGGCTCAGCCTGCCCCCCGGAACCAGAACAGGGCCTGAAGCCATCCTGCGCTTTTGCGGCCAGCTCCCGAAGAAGAGAGTTGTAAAATGGAGCTTCAGGGCACTGCAATTCACAAACCTGCACAGTTATAAATGATAACTCTCGTCCACAAATATATTGAGGGAAGGCAAAGGAGAGGATTTGAAATCAAGGCAGAATTGCAGGAAACAGATTTCAGGAGGTAGATTAGAATCGCCTTTAACGCACATGAAAAGCAGCAAAACGTTGACAATGATGCCCTTGGCCAAAAAGGGCGTATGCGTTTTTTCCTGAATATATTCAGGAAAAAACGCATACGCCCTTTTTGGCCAACCAAGCAACCTGGAAAGGCAAATCAGCGCTACAAAGAAGTCTCGCTTCCCATCGGTCAAAAGGGCCATGCTGAAAAAAGTGTCAAAACCAGAAATGCAGGACAGGCCATGGAGAAATGGGAGCCTTGCTACACTGATGGGCGGGATGTAAATTGCCAACAGCCACTCTGGAGAAGTGTACGGTGTGTCCTGAAACATCTAAAAAACACAGCTTAGAGAGCATAGGGCACTTCCACGCATGGGGGTATAAAGTGGGAAAATTAAAAATCAGCAAGACACAAGCACCCCAAAGTTTAGGGCTGCTCTGTTGACAAGGACCTCCACTTCATTCCACCTTAAATATCCCAGGAAAGCGAAAAATGGATAAAAAATTTGAGGTCCTTATGTACAATGGAATATCACTCAGCCATGAAATCAATGTCATAAGGCTAGTAGCAGCATGATGAGTGGATTTAGGTACGACGATTCTAAGTGAAATAAGTCACACAGAAAAGGACACTTCTCATAAGGTGTCACTTATAGAGGGAATGTAAAAACCGTTACACTTGAACCGAATTACAAAACAGAACAGAGTCACACATGCAGAAAACACACTATGGCTGCTTAACGGGAAAGGTGAGGTGGGGTGATACATAAAACAAGACTTTCAAATTAGCTCAGATACCGTTCCATAAACCCAATATGTAATAGACAAGACCTACTCCTTGCTCAGAGAACTGGACTCAACACGCCCGATTCACCGCACAAGAATATATCTGACTAGTAATAATCTTAAAACCTATGTATTGATATCTCTCTGTTAGTGTGTCAAGTGGGTGTAAAGCGGCATAAACACAGCCGTGAAAAGCAGCTAAACCCCATTATAAAAATAAATTACTTTTAAAAACCCATGAAACAAAGACAGTGAAAGAGAGAGAAATTCTTACACAATTCGTTCAGGGGCTGTGATGCAACCTGGATTGACCATATCTAGACCCACAGCTGGATGAGACATAAGGGTGGACACTCTTGGGGCTGAGAGGTTTGGTGAGGTTGGGTGAGCAAACGCAGACCCTTTAAAGTAATACTGCGTGCTACCCATCGCATGGGTCCCAAATCTCCAGGTTCAAGGGCATCTTCCTACATCGAAAACATGCATGAGAAACCCAGAAGATGGTACACCGTGTGATGGGGAAAGGTTTCTAAAACGCACCTCATTTCTCATCTCCTTGTGCTCGGGTTCGCCATTCCAGCCACTTTAGTAGCAATCTCCCTACTTGGAGCATCAGCACCTTTAACCTCCTGTTCCGTACAGGTTGCAATTTGTCCTGAGGATGAACGGGAAGACGGGGAACCAATGAGAGACTAGCTCTTGGTGTTGGGACAGGCACAGGTCACTCTATTTTCCCATCAGGAAGAAGAATTAACCACAGGCTCAGCCTGCCCCCCGGAACCAGAACAGGGCCTGAAGCCATCCTGCGCTTTTGCGGCCAGCTCCCGAAAAAGAGAGTTGTAAAATGGAGCTTCAGGGCACTGCAATTCACAAACCTGCACAGTTATAAATGATAACTCTCGTCCACAAATATATTGAGGGAAGGCAAAGGAGAGGATTTGAAATCAAGGCAGAATTGCAGGAAACAGATTTCAGGAGGTAGATTAGAATCGCCTTTAACGCACATGAAAAGCAGCAAAACGTTGACAATGATGCCCTTGGCCAAAAAGGGCGTATGCGTTTTTTCCTGAATATATTCAGGAAAAAACGCATACGCCCTTTTTGGCCAACCAAGCAACCTGGAAAGGCAAATCAGCGCTACAAAGAAGTCTCGCTTCCCATCGGTCAAAAGGGCCATGCTGAAAAAAGTGTCAAAACCAGAAATGCAGGACAGGCCATGGAGAAATGGGAGCCTTGCTACACTGATGGGCGGGATGTAAATTGCCAACAGCCACTCTGGAGAAGTGTACGGTGTGTCCTGAAACATCTAAAAAACACAGCTTAGAGAGCATAGGGCACTTCCACGCATGGGGGTATAAAGTGGGAAAATTAAAAATCAGCAAGACACAAGCACCCCAAAGTTTAGGGCTGCTCTGTTGACAAGGACCTCCACTTCATTCCACCTTAAATATCCCAGGAAAGCGAAAAATGGATAAAAAATTTGAGGTCCTTATGTACAATGGAATATCACTCAGCCATGAAATCAATGTCATAAGGCTAGTAGCAGCATGATGAGTGGATTTAGGTACGACGATTCTAAGTGAAATAAGTCACACAGAAAAGGACACTTCTCATAAGGTGTCACTTATAGAGGGAATGTAAAAACCGTTACACTTGAACCGAATTACAAAACAGAACAGAGTCACACATGCAGAAAACACACTATGGCTGCTTAACGGGAAAGGTGAGGTGGGGTGATACATAAAACAAGAGTTTCAAATTAGCTCAGATACCGTTCCATAAACCCACTATGTAATAGACAAGACCTACTCCTTGCTCAGAGAACTGGACTCAACACGCCCGATTCACCGCACAAGAATATATCTGACTAGTAATAATCTTAAAACCTATGTATTGATATCTCTCTCTTAGTGTGTCAAGTGGGTGTAAAGCGGCATAAACACAGCCGTGAAAAGCAGCTAAACCCCATTATAAAAATAAATTACTTTTAAAAACCCATGAAACAAAGACAGTGAAAGAGAGAGAAATTCTTACACAATTCGTTCAGGGGCTGTGATGCAACCTGGATTGACCATATCTAGACCCACAGCTGGATGAGACATAAGGGTGGACACTCTTGGGGCTGAGAGGTTTGGTGAGGTTGGGTGAGCAAACGCAGACCCTTTAAAGTAATACTGCGTGCTACCCATCGCATGGGTCCCAAATCTCCAGGTTCAAGGGCATCTTCCTACATCGAAAACATGCATGAGAAACCCAGAAGATGGTACACCGTGTGATGGGGAAAGGTTTCTAAAACGCACCTCATTTCTCATCTCCTTGTGCTCGGGTTCGCCATTCCAGCCACTTTAGTAGCAATCTCCCTACTTGGAGCATCAGCACCTTTAACCTCCTGTTCCGTACAGGTTGCAATTTGTCCTGAGGATGAACGGGAAGACGGGGAACCAATGAGAGACTAGCTCTTGGTGTTGGGACAGGCACAGGTCACTCTATTTTCCCATCAGGAAGAAGAATTAACCACAGGCTCAGCCTCCCCCCCGGAACCAGAACAGGGCCTGAAGCCATCCTGCGCTTTTGCGGCCAGCTCCCGAAAAAGAGAGTTGTAAAATGGAGCTTCAGGGCACTGCAATTCACAAACCTGCACAGTTATAAATGATAACTCTCGTCCACAAATATATTGAGGGAAGGCAAAGGAGAGGATTTGAAATCAAGGCAGAATTGCAGGAAACAGATTTCAGGAGGTAGATTAGAATCGCCTTTAACGCACATGAAAAGCAGCAAAACGTTGACAATGATGCCCTTGGCCAAAAAGGGCGTATGCGTTTTTTCCTGAATATATTCAGGAAAAAACGCATACGCCCTTTTTGGCCAACCAAGCAACCTGGAAAGGCAAATCAGCGCTACAAAGAAGTCTCGCTTCCCATCGGTCAAAAGGGCCATGCTGAAAAAAGTGTCAAAACCAGAAATGCAGGACAGGCCATGGAGAAATGGGAGCCTTGCTACACTGATGGGCGGGATGTAAATTGCCAACAGCCACTCTGGAGAAGTGTACGGTGTGTCCTGAAACATCTAAAAAACACAGCTTAGAGAGCATAGGGCACTTCCACGCATGGGGGTATAAAGTGGGAAAATTAAAAATCAGCAAGACACAAGCACCCCAAAGTTTAGGGCTGCTCTGTTGACAAGGACCTCCACTTCATTCCACCTTAAATATCCCAGGAAAGCGAAAAATGGATAAAAAATTTGAGGTCCTTATGTACAATGGAATATCACTCAGCCATGAAATCAATGTCATAAGGCTAGTAGCAGCATGATGAGTGGATTTAGGTACGACGATTCTAAGTGAAATAA
The DNA here is from genome assembly GCF_965194825.1 of Balaenoptera physalus. Taxonomy (NCBI): domain Eukaryota; kingdom Metazoa; phylum Chordata; class Mammalia; order Artiodactyla; family Balaenopteridae; genus Balaenoptera; species Balaenoptera physalus. The sequence continues at coordinate 970,636 of NW_028126474.1, forward strand.
GTCACACAGAAAAGGACACTTCTCATAAGGTGTCACTTATAGAGGGAATGTAAAAACCGTTACACTTGAACTGAATTACAAAACAGAACAGAGTCACACATGCAGAAAACACACTATGGCTGCTTAACGGGAAAGGTGAGGTGGGGTGATATATAAAACAAGACTTTCAAATTAGCTCAGATACCGCTCCATAAACCCAATATGTAATAGACAAGACCTACTCCTTGCTCAGAGAACTGGACTCAACACGCCCGATTCACCGCACAAGACTATATCTGACTAGTAATAATCTTACAACCTATGTATTGATATCTCTCTGTTAGTGTGTCAAGTGGGTGTAAAGCAGCATAAACGCAGCCGTGAAAAGCAGCTAAACCCCATTATAAAAATAAATTACTTTTAAAAACCCATGAAACAAAGACAGTGAAAGAGAGAGAAATTCTTACACAATTCGTTCAGGGGCTGTGATGCAACCTGGATTGACCATATCTAGACCCACAGCTGGATGAGACATAAGGGTGGACACTCTTGGGGCTGAGAGGTTTGGTGAGGTTGGGTGAGCAAACGCAGACCCTTTAAAGTAATACTGCGTGCTACCCATCGCATGGGTCCCAAATCTCCAGGTTCAAGGGCATCTTCCTACATCGAAAACATGCATGAGAAACCCAGAAGATGGTACACCGTGTGATGGGGAAAGGTTTCTAAAACGCACCTCATTTCTCATCTCCTTGTGCTCGGGTTCGCCATTCCAGCCACTTTAGTAGCAATCTCCCTACTTGGAGCATCAGCACCTTTAACCTCCTGTTCCGTACAGGTTGCAATTTGTCCTGAGGATGAACGGGAAGACGGGGAACCAATGAGAGACTAGCTCTTGGTGTTGGGACAGGCACAGGTCACTCTATTTTCCCATCAGGAAGAAGAATTAACCACAGGCTCAGCCTGCCCCCCGGAACCAGAACAGGGCCTGAAGCCATCCTGCGCTTTTGCGGCCAGCTCCCGAAAAAGAGAGTTGTAAAATGGAGCTTCAGGGCACTGCAATTCACAAACCTGCACAGTTATAAATGATAACTCTCGTCCACAAATATATTGAGGGAAGGCAAAGGAGAGGATTTGAAATCAAGGCAGAATTGCAGGAAACAGATTTCAGGAGGTAGATTAGAATCGCCTTTAACGCACATGAAAAGCAGCAAAACGTTGACAATGATGCCCTTGGCCAAAAAGGGCGTATGCGTTTTTTCCTGAATATATTCAGGAAAAAACGCATACGCCCTTTTTGGCCAACCAAGCAACCTGGAAAGGCAAATCAGCGCTACAAAGAAGTCTCGCTTCCCATCGGTCAAAAGGGCCATGCTGAAAAAAGTGTCAAAACCAGAAATGCAGGACAGGCCATGGAGAAATGGGAGCCTTGCTACACTGATGGGCGGGATGTAAATTGCCAACAGCCACTCTGGAGAAGTGTACGGTGTGTCCTGAAACATCTAAAAAACACAGCTTAGAGAGCATAGGGCACTTCCACGCATGGGGGTATAAAGTGGGAAAATTAAAAATCAGCAAGACACAAGCACCCCAAAGTTTAGGGCTGCTCTGTTGACAAGGACCTCCACTTCATTCCACCTTAAATATCCCAGGAAAGCGAAAAATGGATAAAAAATTTGAGGTCCTTATGTACAATGGAATATCACTCAGCCATGAAATCAATGTCATAAGGCTAGTAGCAGCATGATGAGTGGATTTAGGTACGACGATTCTAAGTGAAATAAGTCACACAGAAAAGGACACTTCACATAAGGTGTCACTTATAGAGGGAATGTAAAAACCGTTACACTTGAACTGAATTACAAAACAGAACAGAGTCACACATGCAGAAAACACACTATGGCTGCTTAACGGGAAAGGTGAGGTGGGGTGATACATAAAATAAGAGTTTCAAATTAGCTCAGATACCGTTCCATAAACCCAATATGTAATAGACAAGACCTACTCCTTGCTCAGAGAACTGGACTCAACACGCCCGATTCACCGCACAAGAATATATCTGACTAGTAATAATCTTACAACCTATGTATTGATATCTCTCTGTTAGTGTGTCAAGTGGGTGTAAAGCGGCATAAACACAGCCGTGAAAAGCAGCTAAACCCCATTATAAAAATAAATTACTTTTAAAAACCCATGAAATAAAGACAGTGAAAGAGAGAGAAATTCTTACACAATTCGTTCAGGGGCTGTGATGCAACCTGGATTGACCATATCTAGACCCACAGCTGGATGAGACATAAGGGTGGACACTCTTGGGGCTGAGAGGTTTGGTGAGGTTGGGTGAGCAAACGCAGACCCTTTAAAGTAATACTGCGTGCTACCCATCGCATGGGTCCCAAATCTCCAGGTTCAAGGGCATCTTCCTACATCGAAAACATGCATGAGAAACCCAGAAGATGGTACACCGTGTGATGGGGAAAGGTTTCTAAAACGCACCTCATTTCTCATCTCCTTGTGCTCGGGTTCGCCATTCCAGCCACTTTAGTAGCAATCTCCCTACTTGGAGCATCAGCACCTTTAACCTCCTGTTCCGTACAGGTTGCAATTTGTCCTGAGGATGAACGGGAAGACGGGGAACCAATGAGAGACTAGCTCTTGGTGTTGGGACAGGCACAGGTCACTCTATTTTCCCATCAGGAAGAAGAATTAACCACAGGCTCAGCCTGCCCCCCGGAACCAGAACAGGGCCTGAAGCCATCCTGCACTTTTGCGGCCAGCTCCCGAAGAAGAGAGTTGTAAAATGGAGCTTCAGGGCACTGCAATTCACAAACCTGCACAGTTATAAATGATAACTCTCGTCCACAAATATATTGAGGGAAGGCAAAGGAGAGGATTTGAAATCAAGGCAGAATTGCAGGAAACAGATTTCAGGAGGTAGATTAGAATCGCCTTTAACGCACATGAAAAGCAGCAAAACGTTGACAATGATGCCCTTGGCCAAAAAGGGCGTATGCGTTTTTTCCTGAATATATTCAGGAAAAAACGCATACGCCCTTTTTGGCCAACCAAGCAACCTGGAAAGGCAAATCAGCGCTACAAAGAAGTCTCGCTTCCCATCGGTCAAAAGGGCCATGCTGAAAAAAGTGTCAAAACCAGAAATGCAGGACAGGCCATGGAGAAATGGGAGCCTTGCTACACTGATGGGCGGGATGTAAATTGCCAACAGCCACTCTGGAGAAGTGTACGGTGTGTCCTGAAACATCTAAAAAACACAGCTTAGAGAGCATAGGGCACTTCCACGCATGGGGGTATAAAGTGGGAAAATTAAAAATCAGCAAGACACAAGCACCCCAAAGTTTAGGGCTGCTCTGTTGACAAGGACCTCCACTTCATTCCACCTTAAATATCCCAGGAAAGCGAAAAATGGATAAAAAATTTGAGGTCCTTATGTACAATGGAATATCACTCAGCCATGAAATCAATGTCATAAGGCTAGTAGCAGCATGATGAGTGGATTTAGGTACGACGATTCTAAGTGAAATAAGTCACACAGAAAAGGACACTTCTCATAAGGTGTCACTTATAGAGGGAATGTAAAAACCGTTACACTTGAACCGAATTACAAAACAGAACAGAGTCACACATGCAGAAAACACACTATGGCTGCTTAACGGGAAAGGTGAGGTGGGGTGATATATAAAACAAGACTTTCAAATTAGCTCAGATACCGTTCCATAAACCCACTATGTAATAGACAAGACCTACTCCTTGCTCAGAGAACTGGACTCAACACGCCCGATTCACCGCACAAGAATATATCTGACTAGTAATAATCTTAAAACCTATGTATTGATATCTCTCTGTTAGTGTGTCAAGTGGGTGTAAAGCGGCATAAACACAGCCGTGAAAAGCAGCTAAACCCCATTATAAAAATAAATTACTTTTAAAAACCCATGAAACAAAGACAGTGAAAGAGAGAGAAATTCTTACACAATTCGTTCAGGGGCTGTGATGCAACCTGGATTGACCATATCTAGACCCACAGCTGGATGAGACATAAGGGTGGACACTCTTGGGGCTGAGAGGTTTGGTGAGGTTGGGTGAGCAAACGCAGACCCTTTAAAGTCATACTGCATGCTACCCATCGCATGGGTCCCAAATCTCCAGGTTCAAGGGCATCTTCCTACATCGAAAACATGCATGAGAAACCCAGAAGATGGTACACCGTGTGATGGGGAAAGGTTTCTAAAACGCACCTCATTTCTCATCTCCTTGTGCTCGGGTTCGCCATTCCAGCCACTTTAGTAGCAATCTCCCTACTTGGAGCATCAGCACCTTTAACCTCCTGTTCCGTACAGGTTGCAATTTGTCCTGAGGATGAACGGGAAGACGGGGAACCAATGAGAGACTAGCTCTTGGTGTTGGGACAGGCACAGGTCACTCTATTTTCCCATCAGGAAGAAGAATTAACCACAGGCTCAGCCTGCCCCCCGGAACCAGAACAGGGCCTGAAGCCATCCTGCGCTTTTGCGGCCAGCTCCCGAAGAAGAGAGTTGTAAAATGGAGCTTCAGGGCACTGCAATTCACAAACCTGCACAGTTATAAATGATAACTCTCGTCCACAAATATATTGAGGGAAGGCAAAGGAGAGGATTTGAAATCAAGGCAGAATTGCAGGAAACAGATTTCAGGAGGTAGATTAGAATCGCCTTTAACGCACATGAAAAGCAGCAAAACGTTGACAATGATGCCCTTGGCCAAAAAGGGCGTATGCGTTTTTTCCTGAATATATTCAGGAAAAAACGCATACGCCCTTTTTGGCCAACCAAGCAACCTGGAAAGGCAAATCAGCGCTACAAAGAAGTCTCGCTTCCCATCGGTCAAAAGGGCCATGCTGAAAAAAGTGTCAAAACCAGAAATGCAGGACAGGCCATGGAGAAATGGGAGCCTTGCTACACTGATGGGTGGGATGTAAATTGCCAACAGCCACTCTGGAGAAGTGTACGGTGTGTCCTGAAACATCTAAAAAACACAGCTTAGAGAGCATAGGGCACTTCCACGCATGGGGGTATAAAGTGGGAAAATTAAAAATCAGCAAGACACAAGCACCCCAAAGTTTAGGGCTGCTCTGTTGACAAGGACCTCCACTTCATTCCACCTTAAATATCCCAGGAAAGCGAAAAATGGATAAAAAATTTGAGGTCCTTATGTACAATGGAATATCACTCAGCCATGAAATCAATGTCATAAGGCTAGTAGCAGCATGATGAGTGGATTTAGGTACGACGATTCTAAGTGAAATAAGTCACACAGAAAAGGACACTTCTCATAAGGTGTCACTTATAGAGGGAATGTAAAAACCGTTACACTTGAACCGAATTACAAAACAGAACAGAGTCACACATGCAGAAAACACACTATGGCTGCTTAACGGGAAAGGTGAGGTGGGGTGATATATAAAACAAGACTTTCAAATTAGCTCAGATACCGTTCCATAAACCCAATATGTAATAGACAAGACCTACTCCTTGCTCAGAGAACTGGACTCAACACGCCCGATTCACCGCACAAGAATATATCTGACTAGTAATAATCTTACAACCTATGTATTGATATCTCTCTGTTAGTGTGTCAAGTGGGTGTAAAGCGGCATAAACGCAGCCGTGAAAAGCAGCTAAACCCCATTATAAAAATAAATTACTTTTAAAAACCCATGAAACAAAGACAGTGAAAGAGAGAGAAATTCTTACACAATTCGTTCAGGGGCTGTGATGCAACCTGGATTGACCATATCTAGACCCACAGCTGGATGAGACATAAGGGTGGACACTCTTGGGGCTGAGAGGTTTGGTGAGGTTGGGTGAGCAAACGCAGACCCTTTAAAGTAATACTGCGTGCTACCCATCGCATGGGTCCCAAATCTCCAGGTTCAAGGGCATCTTCCTACATCGAAAACATGCATGAGAAACCCAGAACATGGTACACCGTGTGATGGGGAAAGGTTTCTAAAACGCACCTCATTTCTCATCTCCTTGTGCTCGGGTTCGCCATTCCAGCCACTTTAGTAGCAATCTCCCTACTTGGAGCATCAGCACCTTTAACCTCCTGTTCCGTACAGGTTGCAATTTGTCCTGAGGATGAACGGGAAGATGGGGAACCAATGAGAGACTAGCTCTTGGTGTTGGGACAGGCACAGGTCACTCTATTTTCCCATCAGGAAGAAGAATTAACCACAGGCTCAGCCTGCCCCCCGGAACCAGAACAGGGCCTGAAGCCATCCTGCGCTTTTGCGGCCAGCTCCCGAAGAAGAGAGTTGTAAAATGGAGCTTCAGGGCACTGCAATTCACAAACCTGCACAGTTATAAATGATAACTCTCGTCCACAAATATATTGAGGGAAGGCAAAGGAGAGGATTTGAAATCAAGGCAGAATTGCAGGAAACAGATTTCAGGAGGTAGATTAGAATCGCCTTTAACGCACATGAAAAGCAGCAAAACGTTGACAATGATGCCCTTGGCCAAAAAGGGCGTATGCGTTTTTTCCTGAATATATTCAGGAAAAAACGCATACGCCCTTTTTGGCCAACCAAGCAACCTGGAAAGGCAAATCAGCGCTACAAAGAAGTCTCGCTTCCCATCGGTCAAAAGGGCCATGCTGAAAAAAGTGTCAAAACCAGAAATGCAGGACAGGCCATGGAGAAATGGGAGCCTTGCTACACTGATGGGCGGGATGTAAATTGCCAACAGCCACTCTGGAGAAGTGTACGGTGTGTCCTGAAACATCTAAAAAACACAGCTTAGAGAGCATAGGGCACTTCCACGCATGGGGGTATAAAGTGGGAAAATTAAAAATCAGCAAGACACAAGCACCCCAAAGTTTAGGGCTGCTCTGTTGACAAGGACCTCCACTTCATTCCACCTTAAATATCCCAGGAAAGCGAAAAATGGATAAAAAATTTGAGGTCCTTATGTACAATGGAATATCACTCAGCCATGAAATCAATGTCATAAGGCTAGTAGCAGCATGATGAGTGGATTTAGGTACGACGATTCTAAGTGAAATAAGTCACACAGAAAAGGACACTTCTCATAAGGTGTCACTTATAGAGGGAATGTAAAAACCGTTACACTTGAACCGAATTACAAAACAGAACAGAGTCACACATGCAGAAAACACACTATGGCTGCTTAACGGGAAAGGTGAGGTGGGGTGATATATAAAACAAGACTTTCAAATTAGCTCAGATACCGTTCCATAAACCCAATATGTAATAGACAAGACCTACTCCTTGCTCAGAGAACTGGACTCAACACGCCCGATTCACCGCACAAGAATATATCTGACTAGTAATAATCTTAAAACCTATGTATTGATATCTCTCTGTTAGTGTGTCAAGTGGGTGTAAAGCGGCATAAACACAGCCGTGAAAAGCAGCTAAACCCCATTATAAAAATAAATTACTTTTAAAAACCCATGAAACAAAGACAGTGAAAGAGAGAGAAATTCTTACACAATTCGTTCAGGGGCTGTGATGCAACCTGGATTGACCATATCTAGACCCACAGCTGGATGAGACATAAGGGTGGACACTCTTGGGGCTGAGAGGTTTGGTGAGGTTGGGTGAGCAAATGCAGACCCTTTAAAGTAATACTGCGTGCTACCCATCGCATGGGTCCCAAATCTCCAGGTTCAAGGGCATCTTCCTACATCGAAAACATGCATGAGAAACCCAGAAGATGGTACACCGTGTGATGGGGAAAGGTTTCTAAAACGCACCTCATTTCTCATCTCCTTGTGCTCGGGTTCGCCATTCCAGCCACTTTAGTAGCAATCTCCCTACTTGGAGCATCAGCACCTTTAACCTCCTGTTCCGTACAGGTTGCAATTTGTCCTGAGGATGAACGGGAAGACGGGGAACCAATGAGAGACTAGCTCTTGGTGTTGGGACAGGCACAGGTCACTCTATTTTCCCATCAGGAAGAAGAATTAACCACAGGCTCAGCCTGCCCCCCGGAACCAGAACAGGGCCTGAAGCCATCCTGCGCTTTTGCGGCCAGCTCCCGAAAAAGAGAGTTGTAAAATGGAGCTTCAGGGCACTGCAATTCACAAACCTGCACAGTTATAAATGATAACTCTCGTCCACAAATATATTGAGGGAAGGCAAAGGAGAGGATTTGAAATCAAGGCAGAATTGCAGGAAACAGATTTCAGGAGGTAGATTAGAATCGCCTTTAACGCACATGAAAAGCAGCAAAACGTTGACAATGATGCCCTTGGCCAAAAAGGGCGTATGCGTTTTTTCCTGAATATATTCAGGAAAAAACGCATACGCCCTTTTTGGCCAACCAAGCAACCTGGAAAGGCAAATCAGCGCTACAAAGAAGTCTCGCTTCCCATCGGTCAAAAGGGCCATGCTGAAAAAAGTGTCAAAACCAGAAATGCAGGACAGGCCATGGAGAAATGGGAGCCTTGCTACACTGATGGGCGGGATGTAAATTGCCAACAGCCACTCTGGAGAAGTGTACGGTGTGTCCTGAAACATCTAAAAAACACAGCTTAGAGAGCATAGGGCACTTCCACGCATGGGGGTATAAAGTGGGAAAATTAAAAATCAGCAAGACACAAGCACCCCAAAGTTTAGGGCTGCTCTGTTGACAAGGACCTCCACTTCATTCCACCTTAAATATCCCAGGAAAGCGAAAAATGGATAAAAAATTTGAGGTCCTTATGTACAATGGAATATCACTCAGCCATGAAATCAATGTCATAAGGCTAGTAGCAGCATGATGAGTGGATTTAGGTACGACGATTCTAAGTGAAATAAGTCACACAGAAAAGGACACTTCTCATAAGGTGTCACTTATAGAGGGAATGTAAAAACCGTTACACTTGAACCGAATTACAAAACAGAACAGAGTCACACATGCAGAAAACACACTATGGCTGCTTAACGGGAAAGGTGAGGTGGGGTGATATATAAAACAAGACTTTCAAATTAGCTCAGATACCGTTCCATAAACCCACTATGTAATAGACAAGACCTACTCCTTGCTCAGAGAACTGGACTCAACACGCCCGATTCACCGCACAAGAATATATCTGACTAGTAATAATCTTAAAACCTATGTATTGATATCTCTCTGTTAGTGTGTCAAGTGGGTGTAAAGCGGCATAAACACAGCCGTGAAAAGCAGCTAAACCCCATTATAAAAATAAATTACTTTTAAAAACCCATGAAACAAAGACAGTGAAAGAGAGAGAAATTCTTACACAATTCGTTCAGGGGCTGTGATGCAACCTGGATTGACCATATCTAGACCCACAGCTGGATGAGACATAAGGGTGGACACTCTTGGGGCTGAGAGGTTTGGTGAGGTTGGGTGAGCAAACGCAGACCCTTTAAAGTAATACTGCGTGCTACCCATCGCATGGGTCCCAAATCTCCAGGTTCAAGGGCATCTTCCTACATCGAAAACATGCATGAGAAACCCAGAAGATGGTACACCGTGTGATGGGGAAAGGTTTCTAAAACGCACCTCATTTCTCATCTCCTTGTGCTCGGGTTCGCCATTCCAGCCACTTTAGTAGCAATCTCCCTACTTGGAGCATCAGCACCTTTAACCTCCTGTTCCGTACAGGTTGCAATTTGTCCTGAGGATGAACGGGAAGACGGGGAACCAATGAGAGACTAGCTCTTGGTGTTGGGACAGGCACAGGTCACTCTATTTTCCCATCAGGAAGAAGAATTAACCACAGGCTCAGCCTGCCCCCCGGAACCAGAACAGGGCCTGAAGCCATCCTGCGCTTTTGCGGCCAGCTCCCGAAAAAGAGAGTTGTAAAATGGAGCTTCAGGGCACTGCAATTCACAAACCTGCACAGTTATAAATGATAACTCTCGTCCACAAATATATTGAGGGAAGGCAAAGGAGAGGATTTGAAATCAAGGCAGAATTGCAGGAAACAGATTTCAGGAGGTAGATTAGAATCGCCTTTAACGCACATGAAAAGCAGCAAAACGTTGACAATGATGCCCTTGGCCAAAAAGGGCGTATGCGTTTTTTCCTGAATATATTCAGGAAAAAACGCATACGCCCTTTTTGGCCAACCAAGCAACCTGGAAAGGCAAATCAGCGCTACAAAGAAGTCTCGCTTCCCATCGGTCAAAAGGGCCATGCTGAAAAAAGTGTCAAAACCAGAAATGCAGGACAGGCCATGGAGAAATGGGAGCCTTGCTACACTGATGGGCGGGATGTAAATTGCCAACAGCCACTCTGGAGAAGTGTACGGTGTGTCCTGAAACATCTAAAAAACACAGCTTAGAGAGCATAGGGCACTTCCACGCATGGGGGTATAAAGTGGGAAAATTAAAAATCAGCAAGACACAAGCACCCCAAAGTTTAGGGCTGCTCTGTTGACAAGGACCTCCACTTCATTCCACCTTAAATATCCCAGGAAAGCGAAAAATGGATAAAAAATTTGAGGTCCTTATGTACAATGGAATATCACTCAGCCATGAAATCAATGTCATAAGGCTAGTAGCAGCATGATGAGTGGATTTAGGTACGACGATTCTAAGTGAAATAAGTCACACAGAAAAGGACACTTCTCATAAGGTGTCACTTATAGAGGGAATGTAAAAACCGTTACACTTGAACCGAATTACAAAACAGAACAGAGTCACACATGCAGAAAACACACTATGGCTGCTTAACGGGAAAGGTGAGGTGGGGTGATATATAAAACAAGACTTTCAAATTAGCTCAGATACCGTTCCATAAACCCACTATGTAATAGACAAGACCTACTCCTTGCTCAGAGAACTGGACTCAACACGCCCGATTCACCGCACAAGAATATATCTGACTAGTAATAATCTTAAAACCTATGTATTGATATCTCTCTGTTAGTGTGTCAAGTGGGTGTAAAGCGGCATAAACACAGCCGTGAAAAGCAGCTAAACCCCATTATAAAAATAAATTACTTTTAAAAACCCATGAAACAAAGACAGTGAAAGAGAGAGAAATTCTTACACAATTCGTTCAGGGGCTGTGATGCAACCTGGATTGACCATATCTAGACCCACAGCTGGATGAGACATAAGGGTGGACACTCTTGGGGCTGAGAGGTTTGGTGAGGTTGGGTGAGCAAACGCAGACCCTTTAAAGTAATACTGCGTGCTACCCATCGCATGGGTCCCAAATCTCCAGGTTCAAGGGCATCTTCCTACATCGAAAACATGCATGAGAAACCCAGAAGATGGTACACCGTGTGATGGGGAAAGGTTTCTAAAACGCACCTCATTTCTCATCTCCTTGTGCTCGGGTTCGCCATTCCAGCCACTTTAGTAGCAATCTCCCTACTTGGAGCATCAGCACCTTTAACCTCCTGTTCCGTACAGGTTGCAATTTGTCCTGAGGATGAACGGGAAGACGGGGAACCAATGAGAGACTAGCTCTTGGTGTTGGGACAGGCACAGGTCACTCTATTTTCCCATCAGGAAGAAGAATTAACCACAGGCTCAGCCTGCCCCCCGGAACCAGAACAGGGCCTGAAGCCATCCTGCGCTTTTGCGGCCAGCTCCCGAAGAAGAGAGTTGTAAAATGGAGCTTCAGGGCACTGCAATTCACAAACCTGCACAGTTATAAATGATAACTCTCGTCCACAAATATATTGAGGGAAGGCAAAGGAGAGGATTTGAAATCAAGGCAGAATTGCAGGAAACAGATTTCAGGAGGTAGATTAGAATCGCCTTTAACGCACATGAAAAGCAGCAAAACGTTGACAATGATGCCCTTGGCCAAAAAGGGCGTATGCGTTTTTTCCTGAATATATTCAGGAAAAAACGCATACGCCCTTTTTGGCCAACCAAGCAACCTGGAAAGGCAAATCAGCGCTACAAAGAAGTCTCGCTTCCCATCGGTCAAAAGGGCCATGCTGAAAAAAGTGTCAAAACCAGAAATGCAGGACAGGCCATGGAGAAATGGGAGCCTTGCTACACTGATGGGCGGGATGTAAATTGCCAACAGCCACTCTGGAGAAGTGTACGGTGTGTCCTGAAACATCTAAAAAACACAGCTTAGAGAGCATAGGGCACTTCCACGCATGGGGGTATAAAGTGGGAAAATTAAAAATCAGCAAGACACAAGCACCCCAAAGTTTAGGGCTGCTCTGTTGACAAGGACCTCCACTTCATTCCACCTTAAATATCCCAGGAAAGCGAAAAATGGATAAAAAATTTGAGGTCCTTATGTACAATGGAATATCACTCAGCCATGAAATCAATGTCATAAGGCTAGTAGCAGCATGATGAGTGGATTTAGGTACGACGATTCTAAGTGAAATAAGTCACACAGAAAAGGACACTTCTCATAAGGTGTCACTTATAGAGGGAATGTAAAAACCGTTACACTTGAACCGAATTACAAAACAGAACAGAGTCACACATGCAGAAAACACACTATGGCTGCTTAACGGGAAAGGTGAGGTGGGGTGATACATAAAACAAGAGTTTCAAATTAGCTCAGATACCGTTCCATAAACCCAATATGTAATAGACAAGACCTACTCCTTGCTCAGAGAACTGGACTCAACACGCCCGATTCACCGCACAAGAATATATCTGACTAGTAATAATCTTAAAACCTATGTATTGATATCTCTCTGTTAGTGTGTCAAGTGGGTGTAAAGCGGCATAAACACAGCCGTGAAAAGCAGCTAAACCCCATTATAAAAATAAATTACTTTTAAAAACCCATGAAACAAAGACAGTGAAAGAGAGAGAAATTCTTACACAATTCGTTCAGGGGCTGTGATGCAACCTGGATTGACCATATCTAGACCCACAGCTGGATGAGACATAAGGGTGGACACTCTTGGGGCTGAGAGGTTTGGTGAGGTTGGGTGAGCAAACGCAGACCCTTTAAAGTAATACTGCGTGCTACCCATCGCATGGGTCCCAAATCTCCAGGTTCAAGGGCATCTTCCTACATCGAAAACATGCATGAGAAACCCAGAAGATGGTACACCGTGTGATGGGGAAAGGTTTCTAAAACGCACCTCATTTCTCATCTCCTTGTGCTCGGGTTCGCCATTCCAGCCACTTTAGTAGCAATCTCCCTACTTGGAGCATCAGCACCTTTAACCTCCTGTTCCGTACAGGTTGCAATTTGTCCTGAGGATGAACGGGAAGACGGGGAACCAATGAGAGACTAGCTCTTGGTGTTGGGACAGGCACAGGTCACTCTATTTTCCCATCAGGAAGAAGAATTAACCACAGGCTCAGCCTGCCCCCCGGAACCAGAACAGGGCCTGAAGCCATCCTGCGCTTTTGCGGCCAGCTCCCGAAGAAGAGAGTTGTAAAATGGAGCTTCAGGGCACTGCAATTCACAAACCTGCACAGTTATAAATGATAACTCTCGTCCACAAATATATTGAGGGAAGGCAAAGGAGAGGATTTGAAATCAAGGCAGAATTGCAGGAAACAGATTTCAGGAGGTAGATTAGAATCGCCTTTAACGCACATGAAAAGCAGCAAAACGTTGACAATGATGCCCTTGGCCAAAAAGGGCGTATGCGTTTTTTCCTGAATATATTCAGGAAAAAACGCATACGCCCTTTTTGGCCAACCAAGCAACCTGGAAAGGCAAATCAGCGCTACAAAGAAGTCTCGCTTCCCATCGGTCAAAAGGGCCATGCTGAAAAAAGTGTCAAAACCAGAAATGCAGGACAGGCCATGGAGAAATGGGAGCCTTGCTACACTGATGGGCGGGATGTAAATTGCCAACAGCCACTCTGGAGAAGTGTACGGTGTGTCCTGAAACATCTAAAAAACACAGCTTAGAGAGCATAGGGCACTTCCACGCATGGGGGTATAAAGTGGGAAAATTAAAAATCAGCAAGACACAAGCACCCCAAAGTTTAGGGCTGCTCTGTTGACAAGGACCTCCACTTCATTCCACCTTAAATATCCCAGGAAAGCGAAAAATGGATAAAAAATTTGAGGTCCTTATGTACAATGGAATATCACTCAGCCATGAAATCAATGTCATAAGGCTAGTAGCAGCATGATGAGTGGATTTAGGTACGACGATTCTAAGTGAAATAAGTCACACAGAAAAGGACACTTCTCATAAGGTGTCACTTATAGAGGGAATGTAAAAACCGTTACACTTGAACCGAATTACAAAACAGAACAGAGTCACACATGCAGAAAACACACTATGGCTGCTTAACGGGAAAGGTGAGGTGGGGTGATACATAAAACAAGAGTTTCAAATTAGCTCAGATACCGTTCCATAAACCCACTATGTAATAGACAAGACCTACTCCTTGCTCAGAGAACTGGACTCAACACGCCCGATTCACCGCACAAGAATATATCTGACTAGTAATAATCTTAAAACCTATGTATTGATATCTCTCTGTTAGTGTGTCAAGTGGGTGTAAAGCGGCATAAACACAGCCGTGAAAAGCAGCTAAACCCCATTATAAAAATAAATTACTTTTAAAAACCCATGAAACAAAGACAGTGAAAGAGAGAGAAATTCTTACACAATTCGTTCAGGGGCTGTGATGCAACCTGGATTGACCATATCTAGACCCACAGCTGGATGAGACATAAGGGTGGACACTCTTGGGGCTGAGAGGTTTGGTGAGGTTGGGTGAGCAAACGCAGACCCTTTAAAGTAATACTGCGTGCTACCCATCGCATGGGTCCCAAATCTCCAGGTTCAAGGGCATCTTCCTACATCGAAAACATGCATGAGAAACCCAGAAGATGGTACACCGTGTGATGGGGAAAGGTTTCTAAAACGCACCTCATTTCTCATCTCCTTGTGCTCGGGTTCGCCATTCCAGCCACTTTAGTAGCTATCTCCCTACTTGGAGCATCAGCACCTTTAACCTCCTGTTCCGTACAGGTTGCAATTTGTCCTGAGGATGAACGGGAAGACGGGGAACCAATGAGAGACTAGCTCTTGGTGTTGGGACAGGCACAGGTCACTCTATTTTCCCATCAGGAAGAAGAATTAACCACAGGCTCAGCCTGCCCCCCGGAACCAGAACAGGGCCTGAAGCCATCCTGCGCTTTTGCGGCCAGCTCCCGAAAAAGAGAGTTGTAAAATGGAGCTTCAGGGCACTGCAATTCACAAACCTGCACAGTTATAAATGATAACTCTCGTCCACAAATATATTGAGGGAAGGCAAAGGAGAGGATTTGAAATCAAGGCAGAATTGCAGGAAACAGATTTCAGGAGGTAGATTAGAATCGCCTTTAACGCACATGAAAAGCAGCAAAACGTTGACAATGATGCCCTTGGCCAAAAAGGGCGTATGCGTTTTTTCCTGAATATATTCAGGAAAAAACGCATACGCCCTTTTTGGCCAACCAAGCAACCTGGAAAGGCAAATCAGCGCTACAAAGAAGTCTCGCTTCCCATCGGTCAAAAGGGCCATGCTGAAAAAAGTGTCAAAACCAGAAATGCAGGACAGGCCATGGAGAAATGGGAGCCTTGCTACACTGATGGGCGGGATGTAAATTGCCAACAGCCACTCTGGAGAAGTGTACGGTGTGTCCTGAAACATCTAAAAAACACAGCTTAGAGAGCATAGGGCACTTCCACGCATGGGGGTATAAAGTGGGAAAATTAAAAATCAGCAAGACACAAGCACCCCAAAGTTTAGGGCTGCTCTGTTGACAAGGACCTCCACTTCATTCCACCTTAAATATCCCAGGAAAGCGAAAAATGGATAAAAAATTTGAGGTCCTTATGTACAATGGAATATCACTCAGCCATGAAATCAATGTCATAAGGCTAGTAGCAGCATGATGAGTGGATTTAGGTACGACGATTCTAAGTGAAATAAGTCACACAGAAAAGGACACTTCTCATAAGGTGTCACTTATAGAGGGAATGTAAAAACCGTTACACTTGAACTGAATTACAAAACAGAACAGAGTCACACATGCAGAAAACACACTATGGCTGCTTAACGGGAAAGGTGAGGTGGGGTGATATATAAAACAAGACTTTCAAATTAGCTCAGATACCGTTCCATAAACCCAATATGTAATAGACAAGACCTACTCCTTGCTCAGAGAACTGGACTCAACACGCCCGATTCACCGCACAAGACTATATCTGACTAGTAATAATCTTACAACCTATGTATTGATATCTCTCTGTTAGTGTGTCAAGTGGGTGTAAAGCAGCATAAACGCAGCCGTGAAAAGCAGCTAAACCCCATTATAAAAATAAATTACTTTTAAAAACCCATGAAACAAAGACAGTGAAAGAGAGAGAAATTCTTACACAATTCGTTCAGGGGCTGTGATGCAACCTGGATTGACCATATCTAGACCCACAGCTGGATGAGACATAAGGGTGGACACTCTTGGGGCTGAGAGGTTTGGTGAGGTTGGGTGAGCAAACGCAGACCCTTTAAAGTAATACTGCGTGCTACCCATCGCATGGGTCCCAAATCTCCAGGTTCAAGGGCATCTTCCTACATCGAAAACATGCATGAGAAACCCAGAAGATGGTACACCGTGTGATGGGGAAAGGTTTCTAAAACGCACCTCATTTCTCATCTCCTTGTGCTCGGGTTCACCATTCCAGCCACTTTAGTAGCAATCTCCCTACTTGGAGCATCAGCACCTTTAACCTCCTGTTCCGTACAGGTTGCAATTTGTCCTGAGGATGAACGGGAAGACGGGGAACCAATGAGAGACTAGCTCTTGGTGTTGGGACAGGCACAGGTCACTCTATTTTCCCATCAGGAAGAAGAATTAACCACAGGCTCAGCCTGCCCCCCGGAACCAGAACAGGGCCTGAAGCCATCCTGCGCTTTTGCGGCCAGCTCCCGAAAAAGAGAGTTGTAAAATGGAGCTTCAGGGCACTGCAATTCACAAACCTGCACAGTTATAAATGATAACTCTCGTCCACAAATATATTGAGGGAAGGCAAAGGAGAGGATTTGAAATCAAGGCAGAATTGCAGGAAACAGATTTCAGGAGGTAGATTAGAATCGCCTTTAACGCACATGAAAAGCAGCAAAACGTTGACAATGATGCCCTTGGCCAAAAAGGGCGTATGCGTTTTTTCCTGAATATATTCAGGAAAAAACGCATACGCCCTTTTTGGCCAACCAAGCAACCTGGAAAGGCAAATCAGCGCTACAAAGAAGTCTCGCTTCCCATCGGTCAAAAGGGCCATGCTGAAAAAAGTGTCAAAACCAGAAATGCAGGACAGGCCATGGAGAAATGGGAGCCTTGCTACACTGATGGGCGGGATGTAAATTGCCAACAGCCACTCTGGAGAAGTGTACGGTGTGTCCTGAAACATCTAAAAAACACAGCTTAGAGAGCATAGGGCACTTCCACGCATGGGGGTATAAAGTGGGAAAATTAAAAATCAGCAAGACACAAGCACCCCAAAGTTTAGGGCTGCTCTGTTGACAAGGACCTCCACTTCATTCCACCTTAAATATCCCAGGAAAGCGAAAAATGGATAAAAAATTTGAGGTCCTTATGTACAATGGAATATCACTCAGCCATGAAATCAATGTCATAAGGCTAGTAGCAGCATGATGAGTGGATTTAGGTACGACGATTCTAAGTGAAATAAGTCACACAGAAAAGGACACTTCACATAAGGTGTCACTTATAGAGGGAATGTAAAAACCGTTACACTTGAACTGAATTACAAAACAGAACAGAGTCACACATGCAGAAAACACACTATGGCTGCTTAACGGGAAAGGTGAGGTGGGGTGATACATAAAATAAGAGTTTCAAATTAGCTCAGATACCGTTCCATAAACCCAATATGTAATAGACAAGACCTACTCCTTGCTCAGAGAACTGGACTCAACACGCCCGATTCACCGCACAAGAATATATCTGACTAGTAATAATCTTACAACCTATGTATTGATATCTCTCTGTTAGTGTGTCAAGTGGGTGTAAAGCGGCATAAACACAGCCGTGAAAAGCAGCTAAACCCCATTATAAAAATAAATTACTTTTAAAAACCCATGAAACAAAGACAGTGAAAGAGAGAGAAATTCTTACACAATTCGTTCAGGGGCTGTGATGCAACCTGGATTGACCATATCTAGACCCACAGCTGGATGAGACATAAGGGTGGACACTCTTGGGGCTGAGAGGTTTGGTGAGGTTGGGTGAGCAAACGCAGACCCTTTAAAGTAATACTGCGTGCTACCCATCGCATGGGTCCCAAATCTCCAGGTTCAAGGGCATCTTCCTACATCGAAAACATGCATGAGAAACCCAGAAGATGGTACACCGTGTGATGGGGAAAGGTTTCTAAAACGCACCTCATTTCTCATCTCCTTGTGCTCGGGTTCGCCATTCCAGCCACTTTAGTAGCAATCTCCCTACTTGGAGCATCAGCACCTTTAACCTCCTGTTCCGTACAGGTTGCAATTTGTCCTGAGGATGAACGGGAAGACGGGGAACCAATGAGAGACTAGCTCTTGGTGTTGGGACAGGCACAGGTCACTCTATTTTCCCATCAGGAAGAAGAATTAACCACAGGCTCAGCCTGCCCCCCGGAACCAGAACAGGGCCTGAAGCCATCCTGCGCTTTTGCGGCCAGCTCCCGAAGAAGAGAGTTGTAAAATGGAGCTTCAGGGCACTGCAATTCACAAACCTGCACAGTTATAAATGATAACTCTCGTCCACAAATATATTGAGGGAAGGCAAAGGAGAGGATTTGAAATCAAGGCAGAATTGCAGGAAACAGATTTCAGGAGGTAGATTAGAATCGCCTTTAACGCACATGAAAAGCAGCAAAACGTTGACAATGATGCCCTTGGCCAAAAAGGGCGTATGCGTTTTTTCCTGAATATATTCAGGAAAAAACGCATACGCCCTTTTTGGCCAACCAAGCAACCTGGAAAGGCAAATCAGCGCTACAAAGAAGTCTCGCTTCCCATCGGTCAAAAGGGCCATGCTGAAAAAAGTGTCAAAACCAGAAATGCAGGACAGGCCATGGAGAAATGGGAGCCTTGCTACACTGATGGGCGGGATGTAAATTGCCAACAGCCACTCTGGAGAAGTGTACGGTGTGTCCTGAAACATCTAAAAAACACAGCTTAGAGAGCATAGGGCACTTCCACGCATGGGGGTATAAAGTGGGAAAATTAAAAATCAGCAAGACACAAGCACCCCAAAGTTTAGGGCTGCTCTGTTGACAAGGACCTCCACTTCATTCCACCTTAAATATCCCAGGAAAGCGAAAAATGGATAAAAAATTTGAGGTCCTTATGTACAATGGAATATCACTCAGCCATGAAATCAATGTCATAAGGCTAGTAGCAGCATGATGAGTGGATTTAGGTACGACGATTCTAAGTGAAATAAGTCACACAGAAAAGGACACTTCTCATAAGGTGTCACTTATAGAGGGAATGTAAAAACCGTTACACTTGAACTGAATTACAAAACAGAACAGAGTCACACATGCAGAAAACACACTATGGCTGCTTAACGGGAAAGGTGAGGTGGGGTGATACATAAAACAAGACTTTCAAATTAGCTCAGATACCGTTCCATAAACCCAATATGTAATAGACAAGACCTACTCCTTGCTCAGAGAACTGGACTCAACACGCCCGATTCACCGCACAAGAATATATCTGACTAGTAATAATCTTACAACCTATGTATTGATATCTCTCTGTTAGTGTGTCAAGTGGGTGTAAAGCAGCATAAACGCAGCCGTGAAAAGCAGCTAAACCCCATTATAAAAATAAATTACTTTTAAAAACCCATGAAACAAAGACAGTGAAAGAGAGAGAAATTCTTACACAATTCGTTCAGGGGCTGTGATGCAACCTGGATTGACCATATCTAGACCCACAGCTGGATGAGACATAAGGGTGGACACTCTTGGGGCTGAGAGGTTTGGTGAGGTTGGGTGAGCAAACGCAGACCCTTTAAAGTAATACTGCGTGCTACCCATCGCATGGGTCCCAAATCTCCAGGTTCAAGGGCATCTTCCTACATCGAAAACATGCATGAGAAACCCAGAAGATGGTACACCGTGTGATGGGGAAAGGTTTCTAAAACGCACCTCATTTCTCATCTCCTTGTGCTCGGGTTCGCCATTCCAGCCACTTTAGTAGCAATCTCCCTACTTGGAGCATCAGCACCTTTAACCTCCTGTTCCGTACAGGTTGCAATTTGTCCTGAGGATGAACGGGAAGACGGGGAACCAATGAGAGACTAGCTCTTGGTGTTGGGACAGGCACAGGTCACTCTATTTTCCCATCAGGAAGAAGAATTAACCACAGGCTCAGCCTGCCCCCCGGAACCAGAACAGGGCCTGAAGCCATCCTGCGCTTTTGCGGCCAGCTCCCGAAAAAGAGAGTTGTAAAATGGAGCTTCAGGGCACTGCAATTCACAAACCTGCACAGTTATAAATGATAACTCTCGTCCACAAATATATTGAGGGAAGGCAAAGGAGAGGATTTGAAATCAAGGCAGAATTGCAGGAAACAGATTTCAGGAGGTAGATTAGAATCGCCTTTAACGCACATGAAAAGCAGCAAAACGTTGACAATGATGCCCTTGGCCAAAAAGGGCGTATGCGTTTTTTCCTGAATATATTCAGGAAAAAACGCATACGCCCTTTTTGGCCAACCAAGCAACCTGGAAAGGCAAATCAGTGCTACAAAGAAGTCTCGCTTCCCATCGGTCAAAAGGGCCATGCTGAAAAAAGTGTCAAAACCAGAAATGCAGGACAGGCCATGGAGAAATGGGAGCCTTGCTACACTGATGGGCGGGATGTAAATTGCCAACAGCCACTCTGGAGAAGTGTACGGTGTGTCCTGAAACATCTAAAAAACACAGCTTAGAGAGCATAGGGCACTTCCACGCATGGGGGTATAAAGTGGGAAAATTAAAAATCAGCAAGACACAAGCACCCCAAAGTTTAGGGCTGCTCTGTTGACAAGGACCTCCACTTCATTCCACCTTAAATATCCCAGGAAAGCGAAAAATGGATAAAAAATTTGAGGTCCTTATGTACAATGGAATATCACTCAGCCATGAAATCAATGTCATAAGGCTAGTAGCAGCATGATGAGTGGATTTAGGTACGACGATTCTAAGTGAAATAAGTCACACAGAAAAGGACACTTCTCATAAGGTGTCACTTATAGAGGGAATGTAAAAACCGTTACACTTGAACTGAATTACAAAACAGAACAGAGTCACACATGCAGAAAACACACTATGGCTGCTTAACGGGAAAGGTGAGGTGGGGTGATATATAAAACAAGACTTTCAAATTAGCTCAGATACCGTTCCATAAACCCAATATGTAATAGACAAGACCTACTCCTTGCTCAGAGAACTGGACTCAACACGCCCGATTCACCGCACAAGACTATATCTGACTAGTAATAATCTTACAACCTATGTATTGATATCTCTCTGTTAGTGTGTCAAGTGGGTGTAAAGCAGCATAAACGCAGCCGTGAAAAGCAGCTAAACCCCATTATAAAAATAAATTACTTTTAAAAACCCATGAAACAAAGACAGTGAAAGAGAGAGAAATTCTTACACAATTCGTTCAGGGGCTGTGATGCAACCTGGATTGACCATATCTAGACCCACAGCTGGATGAGACATAAGGGTGGACACTCTTGGGGCTGAGAGGTTTGGTGAGGTTGGGTGAGCAAACGCAGACCCTTTAAAGTAATACTGCGTGCTACCCATCGCATGGGTCCCAAATCTCCAGGTTCAAGGGCATCTTCCTACATCGAAAACATGCATGAGAAACCCAGAAGATGGTACACCGTGTGATGGGGAAAGGTTTCTAAAACGCACCTCATTTCTCATCTCCTTGTGCTCGGGTTCGCCATTCCAGCCACTTTAGTAGCAATCTCCCTACTTGGAGCATCAGCACCTTTAACCTCCTGTTCCGTACAGGTTGCAATTTGTCCTGAGGATGAACGGGAAGACGGGGAACCAATGAGAGACTAGCTCTTGGTGTTGGGACAGGCACAGGTCACTCTATTTTCCCATCAGGAAGAAGAATTAACCACAGGCTCAGCCTGCCCCCCGGAACCAGAACAGGGCCTGAAGCCATCCTGCGCTTTTGCGGCCAGCTCCCGAAGAAGAGAGTTGTAAAATGGAGCTTCAGGGCACTGCAATTCACAAACCTGCACAGTTATAAATGATAACTCTCGTCCACAAATATATTGAGGGAAGGCAAAGGAGAGGATTTGAAATCAAGGCAGAATTGCAGGAAACAGATTTCAGGAGGTAGATTAGAATCGCCTTTAACGCACATGAAAAGCAGCAAAACGTTGACAATGATGCCCTTGGCCAAAAAGGGCGTATGCGTTTTTTCCTGAATATATTCAGGAAAAAACGCATACGCCCTTTTTGGCCAACCAAGCAACCTGGAAAGGCAAATCAGCGCTACAAAGAAGTCTCGCTTCCCATCGGTCAAAAGGGCCATGCTGAAAAAAGTGTCAAAACCAGAAATGCAGGACAGGCCATGGAGAAATGGGAGCCTTGCTACACTGATGGGCGGGATGTAAATTGCCAACAGCCACTCTGGAGAAGTGTACGGTGTGTCCTGAAACATCTAAAAAACACAGCTTAGAGAGCATAGGGCACTTCCACGCATGGGGGTATAAAGTGGGAAAATTAAAAATCAGCAAGACACAAGCACCCCAAAGTTTAGGGCTGCTCTGTTGACAAGGACCTCCACTTCATTCCACCTTAAATATCCCAGGAAAGCGAAAAATGGATAAAAAATTTGAGGTCCTTATGTACAATGGAATATCACTCAGCCATGAAATCAATGTCATAAGGCTAGTAGCAGCATGATGAGTGGATTTAGGTACGACGATTCTAAGTGAAATAAGTCACACAGAAAAGGACACTTCTCATAAGGTGTCACTTATACAGGGAATGTAAAAACCGTTACACTTGAACTGAATTACAAAACAGAACAGAGTCACACATGCAGAAAACACACTATGGCTGCTTAACGGGAAAGGTGAGGTGGGGTGATATATAAAACAAGACTTTCAAATTAGCTCAGATACCGTTCCATAAACCCAATATGTAATAGACAAGACCTACTCCTTGCTCAGAGAACTGGACTCAACACGCCCGATTCACCGCACAAGAATATATCTGACTAGTAATAATCTTAAAACCTATGTATTGATATCTCTCTGTTAGTGTGTCAAGTGGGAGTAAAGCGGCATAAACGCAGCCGTGAAAAGCAGCTAAACCCCATTATAAAAATAAATTACTTTTAAAAACCCATGAAACAAAGACAGTGAAAGAGAGAGAAATTCTTACACAATTCGTTCAGGGGCTGTGATGCAACCTGGATTGACCATATCTAGACCCACAGCTGGATGAGACATAAGGGTGGACACTCTTGGGGCTGAGAGGTTTGGTGAGGTTGGGTGAGCAAACGCAGACCCTTTAAAGTAATACTGCGTGCTACCCATCGCATGGGTCCCAAATCTCCAGGTTCAAGGGCATCTTCCTACATCGAAAACATGCATGAGAAACCCAGAAGATGGTACACCGTGTGATGGGGAAAGGTTTCTAAAACGCACCTCATTTCTCATCTCCTTGTGCTCGGGTTCACCATTCCAGCCACTTTAGTAGCAATCTCCCTACTTGGAGCATCAGCACCTTTAACCTCCTGTTCCGTACAGGTTGCAATTTGTCCTGAGGATGAACGGGAAGACGGGGAACCAATGAGAGACTAGCTCTTGGTGTTGGGACAGGCACAGGTCACTCTATTTTCCCATCAGGAAGAAGAATTAACCACAGGCTCAGCCTGCCCCCCGGAACCAGAACAGGGCCTGAAGCCATCCTGCGCTTTTGCGGCCAGCTCCCGAAAAAGAGAGTTGTAAAATGGAGCTTCAGGGCACTGCAATTCACAAACCTGCACAGTTATAAATGATAACTCTCGTCCACAAATATATTGAGGGAAGGCAAAGGAGAGGATTTGAAATCAAGGCAGAATTGCAGGAAACAGATTTCAGGAGGTAGATTAGAATCGCCTTTAACGCACATGAAAAGCAGCAAAA
Organism: Balaenoptera physalus; assembly: GCF_965194825.1. NCBI lineage: Eukaryota > Metazoa > Chordata > Mammalia > Artiodactyla > Balaenopteridae > Balaenoptera > Balaenoptera physalus. Next base: position 994,708 of record NW_028126474.1, read on the forward strand.
CGTTGACAATGATGCCCTTGGCCAAAAAGGGCGTATGCGTTTTTTCCTGAATATATTCAGGAAAAAACGCATACGCCCTTTTTGGCCAACCAAGCAACCTGGAAAGGCAAATCAGCGCTACAAAGAAGTCTCGCTTCCCATCGGTCAAAAGGGCCATGCTGAAAAAAGTGTCAAAACCAGAAATGCAGGACAGGCCATGGAGAAATGGGAGCCTTGCTACACTGATGGGCGGGATGTAAATTGCCAACAGCCACTCTGGAGAAGTGTACGGTGTGTCCTGAAACATCTAAAAAACACAGCTTAGAGAGCATAGGGCACTTCCACGCATGGGGGTATAAAGTGGGAAAATTAAAAATCAGCAAGACACAAGCACCCCAAAGTTTAGGGCTGCTCTGTTGACAAGGACCTCCACTTCATTCCACCTTAAATATCCCAGGAAAGCGAAAAATGGATAAAAAATTTGAGGTCCTTATGTACAATGGAATATCACTCAGCCATGAAATCAATGTCATAAGGCTAGTAGCAGCATGATGAGTGGATTTAGGTACGACGATTCTAAGTGAAATAAGTCACACAGAAAAGGACACTTCTCATAAGGTGTCACTTATAGAGGGAATGTAAAAACCGTTACACTTGAACTGAATTACAAAACAGAACAGAGTCACACATGCAGAAAACACACTATGGCTGCTTAACGGGAAAGGTGAGGTGGGGTGATACATAAAACAAGACTTTCAAATTAGCTCAGATACCGTTCCATAAACCCAATATGTAATAGACAAGACCTACTCCTTGCTCAGAGAACTGGACTCAACACGCCCGATTCACCGCACAAGACTATATCTGACTAGTAATAATCTTACAACCTATGTATTGATATCTCTCTGTTAGTGTGTCAAGTGGGTGTAAAGCAGCATAAACGCAGCCGTGAAAAGCAGCTAAACCCCATTATAAAAATAAATTACTTTTAAAAACCCATGAAACAAAGACAGTGAAAGAGAGAGAAATTCTTACACAATTCGTTCAGGGGCTGTGATGCAACCTGGATTGACCATATCTAGACCCACAGCTGGATGAGACATAAGGGTGGACACTCTTGGGGCTGAGAGGTTTGGTGAGGTTGGGTGAGCAAACGCAGACCCTTTAAAGTAATACTGCGTGCTACCCATCGCATGGGTCCCAAATCTCCAGGTTCAAGGGCATCTTCCTACATCGAAAACATGCATGAGAAACCCAGAAGATGGTACACCGTGTGATGGGGAAAGGTTTCTAAAACGCACCTCATTTCTCATCTCCTTGTGCTCGGGTTCGCCATTCCAGCCACTTTAGTAGCAATCTCCCTACTTGGAGCATCAGCACCTTTAACCTCCTGTTCCGTACAGGTTGCAATTTGTCCTGAGGATGAACGGGAAGACGGGGAACCAATGAGAGACTAGCTCTTGGTGTTGGTACAGGCACAGGTCACTCTATTTTCCCATCAGGAAGAAGAATTAACCACAGGCTCAGCCTGCCCCCCGGAACCAGAACAGGGCCTGAAGCCATCCTGCGCTTTTGCGGCCAGCTCCCGAAAAAGAGAGTTGTAAAATGGAGCTTCAGGGCACTGCAATTCACAAACCTGCACAGTTATAAATGATAACTCTCGTCCACAAATATATTGAGGGAAGGCAAAGGAGAGGATTTGAAATCAAGGCAGAATTGCAGGAAACAGATTTCAGGAGGTAGATTAGAATCGCCTTTAACGCACATGAAAAGCAGCAAAACGTTGACAATGATGCCCTTGGCCAAAAAGGGCGTATGCGTTTTTTCCTGAATATATTCAGGAAAAAACGCATACGCCCTTTTTGGCCAACCAAGCAACCTGGAAAGGCAAATCAGTGCTACAAAGAAGTCTCGCTTCCCATCGGTCAAAAGGGCCATGCTGAAAAAAGTGTCAAAACCAGAAATGCAGGACAGGCCATGGAGAAATGGGAGCCTTGCTACACTGATGGGCGGGATGTAAATTGCCAACAGCCACTCTGGAGAAGTGTACGGTGTGTCCTGAAACATCTAAAAAACACAGCTTAGAGAGCATAGGGCACTTCCACGCATGGGGGTATAAAGTGGGAAAATTAAAAATCAGCAAGACACAAGCACCCCAAAGTTTAGGGCTGCTCTGTTGACAAGGACCTCCACTTCATTCCACCTTAAATATCCCAGGAAAGCGAAAAATGGATAAAAAATTTGAGGTCCTTATGTACAATGGAATATCACTCAGCCATGAAATCAATGTCATAAGGCTAGTAGCAGCATGATGAGTGGATTTAGGTACGACGATTCTAAGTGAAATAAGTCACACAGAAAAGGACACTTCTCATAAGGTGTCACTTATAGAGGGAATGTAAAAACCGTTACACTTGAACTGAATTACAAAACAGAACAGAGTCACACATGCAGAAAACACACTATGGCTGCTTAACGGGAAAGGTGAGGTGGGGTGATATATAAAACAAGACTTTCAAATTAGCTCAGATACCGTTCCATAAACCCAATATGTAATAGACAAGACCTACTCCTTGCTCAGAGAACTGGACTCAACACGCCCGATTCACCGCACAAGACTATATCTGACTAGTAATAATCTTACAACCTATGTATTGATATCTCTCTGTTAGTGTGTCAAGTGGGTGTAAAGCAGCATAAACGCAGCCGTGAAAAGCAGCTAAACCCCATTATAAAAATAAATTACTTTTAAAAACCCATGAAACAAAGACAGTGAAAGAGAGAGAAATTCTTACACAATTCGTTCAGGGGCTGTGATGCAACCTGGATTGACCATATCTAGACCCACAGCTGGATGAGACATAAGGGTGGACACTCTTGGGGCTGAGAGGTTTGGTGAGGTTGGGTGAGCAAACGCAGACCCTTTAAAGTAATACTGCGTGCTACCCATCGCATGGGTCCCAAATCTCCAGGTTCAAGGGCATCTTCCTACATCGAAAACATGCATGAGAAACCCAGAAGATGGTACACCGTGTGATGGGGAAAGGTTTCTAAAACGCACCTCATTTCTCATCTCCTTGTGCTCGGGTTCGCCATTCCAGCCACTTTAGTAGCAATCTCCCTACTTGGAGCATCAGCACCTTTAACCTCCTGTTCCGTACAGGTTGCAATTTGTCCTGAGGATGAACGGGAAGACGGGGAACCAATGAGAGACTAGCTCTTGGTGTTGGGACAGGCACAGGTCACTCTATTTTCCCATCAGGAAGAAGAATTAACCACAGGCTCAGCCTGCCCCCCGGAACCAGAACAGGGCCTGAAGCCATCCTGCGCTTTTGCGGCCAGCTCCCGAAGAAGAGAGTTGTAAAATGGAGCTTCAGGGCACTGCAATTCACAAACCTGCACAGTTATAAATGATAACTCTCGTCCACAAATATATTGAGGGAAGGCAAAGGAGAGGATTTGAAATCAAGGCAGAATTGCAGGAAACAGATTTCAGGAGGTAGATTAGAATCGCCTTTAACGCACATGAAAAGCAGCAAAACGTTGACAATGATGCCCTTGGCCAAAAAGGGCGTATGCGTTTTTTCCTGAATATATTCAGGAAAAAACGCATACGCCCTTTTTGGCCAACCAAGCAACCTGGAAAGGCAAATCAGCGCTACAAAGAAGTCTCGCTTCCCATCGGTCAAAAGGGCCATGCTGAAAAAAGTGTCAAAACCAGAAATGCAGGACAGGCCATGGAGAAATGGGAGCCTTGCTACACTGATGGGCGGGATGTAAATTGCCAACAGCCACTCTGGAGAAGTGTACGGTGTGTCCTGAAACATCTAAAAAACACAGCTTAGAGAGCATAGGGCACTTCCACGCATGGGGGTATAAAGTGGGAAAATTAAAAATCAGCAAGACACAAGCACCCCAAAGTTTAGGGCTGCTCTGTTGACAAGGACCTCCACTTCATTCCACCTTAAATATCCCAGGAAAGCGAAAAATGGATAAAAAATTTGAGGTCCTTATGTACAATGGAATATCACTCAGCCATGAAATCAATGTCATAAGGCTAGTAGCAGCATGATGAGTGGATTTAGGTACGACGATTCTAAGTGAAATAAGTCACACAGAAAAGGACACTTCTCATAAGGTGTCACTTATAGAGGGAATGTAAAAACCGTTACACTTGAACTGAATTACAAAACAGAACAGAGTCACACATGCAGAAAACACACTATGGCTGCTTAACGGGAAAGGTGAGGTGGGGTGATACATAAAACAAGACTTTCAAATTAGCTCAGATACCGTTCCATAAACCCAATATGTAATAGACAAGACCTACTCCTTGCTCAGAGAACTGGACTCAACACGCCCGATTCACCGCACAAGAATATATCTGACTAGTAATAATCTTACAACCTATGTATTGATATCTCTCTGTTAGTGTGTCAAGTGGGTGTAAAGCAGCATAAACGCAGCCGTGAAAAGCAGCTAAACCCCATTATAAAAATAAATTACTTTTAAAAACCCATGAAACAAAGACAGTGAAAGAGAGAGAAATTCTTACACAATTCGTTCAGGGGCTGTGATGCAACCTGGATTGACCATATCTAGACCCACAGCTGGATGAGACATAAGGGTGGACACTCTTGGGGCTGAGAGGTTTGGTGAGGTTGGGTGAGCAAACGCAGACCCTTTAAAGTAATACTGCGTGCTACCCATCGCATGGGTCCCAAATCTCCAGGTTCAAGGGCATCTTCCTACATCGAAAACATGCATGAGAAACCCAGAAGATGGTACACCGTGTGATGGGGAAAGGTTTCTAAAACGCACCTCATTTCTCATCTCCTTGTGCTCGGGTTCGCCATTCCAGCCACTTTAGTAGCAATCTCCCTACTTGGAGCATCAGCACCTTTAACCTCCTGTTCCGTACAGGTTGCAATTTGTCCTGAGGATGAACGGGAAGACGGGGAACCAATGAGAGACTAGCTCTTGGTGTTGGGACAGGCACAGGTCACTCTATTTTCCCATCAGGAAGAAGAATTAACCACAGGCTCAGCCTGCCCCCCGGAACCAGAACAGGGCCTGAAGCCATCCTGCGCTTTTGCGGCCAGCTCCCGAAAAAGAGAGTTGTAAAATGGAGCTTCAGGGCACTGCAATTCACAAACCTGCACAGTTATAAATGATAACTCTCGTCCACAAATATATTGAGGGAAGGCAAAGGAGAGGATTTGAAATCAAGGCAGAATTGCAGGAAACAGATTTCAGGAGGTAGATTAGAATCGCCTTTAACGCACATGAAAAGCAGCAAAACGTTGACAATGATGCCCTTGGCCAAAAAGGGCGTATGCGTTTTTTCCTGAATATATTCAGGAAAAAACGCATACGCCCTTTTTGGCCAACCAAGCAACCTGGAAAGGCAAATCAGTGCTACAAAGAAGTCTCGCTTCCCATCGGTCAAAAGGGCCATGCTGAAAAAAGTGTCAAAACCAGAAATGCAGGACAGGCCATGGAGAAATGGGAGCCTTGCTACACTGATGGGCGGGATGTAAATTGCCAACAGCCACTCTGGAGAAGTGTACGGTGTGTCCTGAAACATCTAAAAAACACAGCTTAGAGAGCATAGGGCACTTCCACGCATGGGGGTATAAAGTGGGAAAATTAAAAATCAGCAAGACACAAGCACCCCAAAGTTTAGGGCTGCTCTGTTGACAAGGACCTCCACTTCATTCCACCTTAAATATCCCAGGAAAGCGAAAAATGGATAAAAAATTTGAGGTCCTTATGTACAATGGAATATCACTCAGCCATGAAATCAATGTCATAAGGCTAGTAGCAGCATGATGAGTGGATTTAGGTACGACGATTCTAAGTGAAATAAGTCACACAGAAAAGGACACTTCTCATAAGGTGTCACTTATAGAGGGAATGTAAAAACCGTTACACTTGAACTGAATTACAAAACAGAACAGAGTCACACATGCAGAAAACACACTATGGCTGCTTAACGGGAAAGGTGAGGTGGGGTGATATATAAAACAAGACTTTCAAATTAGCTCAGATACCGTTCCATAAACCCAATATGTAATAGACAAGACCTACTCCTTGCTCAGAGAACTGGACTCAACACGCCCGATTCACCGCACAAGACTATATCTGACTAGTAATAATCTTACAACCTATGTATTGATATCTCTCTGTTAGTGTGTCAAGTGGGTGTAAAGCAGCATAAACGCAGCCGTGAAAAGCAGCTAAACCCCATTATAAAAATAAATTACTTTTAAAAACCCATGAAACAAAGACAGTGAAAGAGAGAGAAATTCTTACACAATTCGTTCAGGGGCTGTGATGCAACCTGGATTGACCATATCTAGACCCACAGCTGGATGAGACATAAGGGTGGACACTCTTGGGGCTGAGAGGTTTGGTGAGGTTGGGTGAGCAAACGCAGACCCTTTAAAGTAATACTGCGTGCTACCCATCGCATGGGTCCCAAATCTCCAGGTTCAAGGGCATCTTCCTACATCGAAAACATGCATGAGAAACCCAGAAGATGGTACACCGTGTGATGGGGAAAGGTTTCTAAAACGCACCTCATTTCTCATCTCCTTGTGCTCGGGTTCGCCATTCCAGCCACTTTAGTAGCAATCTCCCTACTTGGAGCATCAGCACCTTTAACCTCCTGTTCCGTACAGGTTGCAATTTGTCCTGAGGATGAACGGGAAGACGGGGAACCAATGAGAGACTAGCTCTTGGTGTTGGGACAGGCACAGGTCACTCTATTTTCCCATCAGGAAGAAGAATTAACCACAGGCTCAGCCTGCCCCCCGGAACCAGAACAGGGCCTGAAGCCATCCTGCGCTTTTGCGGCCAGCTCCCGAAGAAGAGAGTTGTAAAATGGAGCTTCAGGGCACTGCAATTCACAAACCTGCACAGTTATAAATGATAACTCTCGTCCACAAATATATTGAGGGAAGGCAAAGGAGAGGATTTGAAATCAAGGCAGAATTGCAGGAAACAGATTTCAGGAGGTAGATTAGAATCGCCTTTAACGCACATGAAAAGCAGCAAAACGTTGACAATGATGCCCTTGGCCAAAAAGGGCGTATGCGTTTTTTCCTGAATATATTCAGGAAAAAACGCATACGCCCTTTTTGGCCAACCAAGCAACCTGGAAAGGCAAATCAGCGCTACAAAGAAGTCTCGCTTCCCATCGGTCAAAAGGGCCATGCTGAAAAAAGTGTCAAAACCAGAAATGCAGGACAGGCCATGGAGAAATGGGAGCCTTGCTACACTGATGGGCGAGATGTAAATTGCCAACAGCCACTCTGGAGAAGTGTACGGTGTGTCCTGAAACATCTAAAAAACACAGCTTAGAGAGCATAGGGCACTTCCACGCATGGGGGTATAAAGTGGGAAAATTAAAAATCAGCAAGACACAAGCACCCCAAAGTTTAGGGCTGCTCTGTTGACAAGGACCTCCACTTCATTCCACCTTAAATATCCCAGGAAAGCGAAAAATGGATAAAAAATTTGAGGTCCTTATGTACAATGGAATATCACTCAACCATGAAATCAATGTCATAAGGCTAGTAGCAGCATGATGAGTGGATTTAGGTACGACGATTCTAAGTGAAATAAGTCACACAGAAAAGGACACTTCTCATAAGGTGTCACTTATACAGGGAATGTAAAAACCGTTACACTTGAACTGAATTACAAAACAGAACAGAGTCACACATGCAGAAAACACACTATGGCTGCTTAACGGGAAAGGTGAGGTGGGGTGATATATAAAACAAGACTTTCAAATTAGCTCAGATACCGTTCCATAAACCCAATATGTAATAGACAAGACCTACTCCTTGCTCAGAGAACTGGACTCAACACGCCCGATTCACCGCACAAGAATATATCTGACTAGTAATAATCTTAAAACCTATGTATTGATATCTCTCTGTTAGTGTGTCAAGTGGGAGTAAAGCGGCATAAACGCAGCCGTGAAAAGCAGCTAAACCCCATTATAAAAATAAATTACTTTTAAAAACCCATGAAACAAAGACAGTGAAAGAGAGAGAAATTCTTACACAATTCGTTCAGGGGCTGTGATGCAACCTGGATTGACCATATCTAGACCCACAGCTGGATGAGACATAAGGGTGGACACTCTTGGGGCTGAGAGGTTTGGTGAGGTTGGGTGAGCAAACGCAGACCCTTTAAAGTAATACTGCGTGCTACCCATCGCATGGGTCCCAAATCTCCAGGTTCAAGGGCATCTTCCTACATCGAAAACATGCATGAGAAACCCAGAAGATGGTACACCGTGTGATGGGGAAAGGTTTCTAAAACGCACCTCATTTCTCATCTCCTTGTGCTCGGGTTCACCATTCCAGCCACTTTAGTAGCAATCTCCCTACTTGGAGCATCAGCACCTTTAACCTCCTGTTCCGTACAGGTTGCAATTTGTCCTGAGGATGAACGGGAAGACGGGGAACCAATGAGAGACTAGCTCTTGGTGTTGGGACAGGCACAGGTCACTCTATTTTCCCATCAGGAAGAAGAATTAACCACAGGCTCAGCCTGCCCCCCGGAACCAGAACAGGGCCTGAAGCCATCCTGCGCTTTTGCGGCCAGCTCCCGAAAAAGAGAGTTGTAAAATGGAGCTTCAGGGCACTGCAATTCACAAACCTGCACAGTTATAAATGATAACTCTCGTCCACAAATATATTGAGGGAAGGCAAAGGAGAGGATTTGAAATCAAGGCAGAATTGCAGGAAACAGATTTCAGGAGGTAGATTAGAATCGCCTTTAACGCACATGAAAAGCAGCAAAACGTTGACAATGATGCCCTTGGCCAAAAAGGGCGTATGCGTTTTTTCCTGAATATATTCAGGAAAAAACGCATACGCCCTTTTTGGCCAACCAAGCAACCTGGAAAGGCAAATCAGCGCTACAAAGAAGTCTCGCTTCCCATCGGTCAAAAGGGCCATGCTGAAAAAAGTGTCAAAACCAGAAATGCAGGACAGGCCATGGAGAAATGGGAGCCTTGCTACACTGATGGGCGGGATGTAAATTGCCAACAGCCACTCTGGAGAAGTGTACGGTGTGTCCTGAAACATCTAAAAAACACAGCTTAGAGAGCATAGGGCACTTCCACGCATGGGGGTATAAAGTGGGAAAATTAAAAATCAGCAAGACACAAGCACCCCAAAGTTTAGGGCTGCTCTGTTGACAAGGACCTCCACTTCATTCCACCTTAAATATCCCAGGAAAGCGAAAAATGGATAAAAAATTTGAGGTCCTTATGTACAATGGAATATCACTCAACCATGAAATCAATGTCATAAGGCTAGTAGCAGCATGATGAGTGGATTTAGGTACGACGATTCTAAGTGAAATAAGTCACACAGAAAAGGACACTTCTCATAAGGTGTCACTTATACAGGGAATGTAAAAACCGTTACACTTGAACTGAATTACAAAACAGAACAGAGTCACACATGCAGAAAACACACTATGGCTGCTTAACGGGAAAGGTGAGGTGGGGTGATATATAAAACAAGACTTTCAAATTAGCTCAGATACCGTTCCATAAACCCAATATGTAATAGACAAGACCTACTCCTTGCTCAGAGAACTGGACTCAACACGCCCGATTCACCGCACAAGAATATATCTGACTAGTAATAATCTTAAAACCTATGTATTGATATCTCTCTGTTAGTGTGTCAAGTGGGAGTAAAGCGGCATAAACGCAGCCGTGAAAAGCAGCTAAACCCCATTATAAAAATAAATTACTTTTAAAAACCCATGAAACAAAGACAGTGAAAGAGAGAGAAATTCTTACACAATTCGTTCAGGGGCTGTGATGCAACCTGGATTGACCATATCTAGACCCACAGCTGGATGAGACATAAGGGTGGACACTCTTGGGGCTGAGAGGTTTGGTGAGGTTGGGTGAGCAAACGCAGACCCTTTAAAGTAATACTGCGTGCTACCCATCGCATGGGTCCCAAATCTCCAGGTTCAAGGGCATCTTCCTACATCGAAAACATGCATGAGAAACCCAGAAGATGGTACACCGTGTGATGGGGAAAGGTTTCTAAAACGCACCTCATTTCTCATCTCCTTGTGCTCGGGTTCACCATTCCAGCCACTTTAGTAGCAATCTCCCTACTTGGAGCATCAGCACCTTTAACCTCCTGTTCCGTACAGGTTGCAATTTGTCCTGAGGATGAACGGGAAGACGGGGAACCAATGAGAGACTAGCTCTTGGTGTTGGGACAGGCACAGGTCACTCTATTTTCCCATCAGGAAGAAGAATTAACCACAGGCTCAGCCTGCCCCCCGGAACCAGAACAGGGCCTGAAGCCATCCTGCGCTTTTGCGGCCAGCTCCCGAAAAAGAGAGTTGTAAAATGGAGCTTCAGGGCACTGCAATTCACAAACCTGCACAGTTATAAATGATAACTCTCGTCCACAAATATATTGAGGGAAGGCAAAGGAGAGGATTTGAAATCAAGGCAGAATTGCAGGAAACAGATTTCAGGAGGTAGATTAGAATCGCCTTTAACGCACATGAAAAGCAGCAAAACGTTGACAATGATGCCCTTGGCCAAAAAGGGCGTATGCGTTTTTTCCTGAATATATTCAGGAAAAAACGCATACGCCCTTTTTGGCCAACCAAGCAACCTGGAAAGGCAAATCAGCGCTACAAAGAAGTCTCGCTTCCCATCGGTCAAAAGGGCCATGCTGAAAAAAGTGTCAAAACCAGAAATGCAGGACAGGCCATGGAGAAATGGGAGCCTTGCTACACTGATGGGCGGGATGTAAATTGCCAACAGCCACTCTGGAGAAGTGTACGGTGTGTCCTGAAACATCTAAAAAACACAGCTTAGAGAGCATAGGGCACTTCCACGCATGGGGGTATAAAGTGGGAAAATTAAAAATCAGCAAGACACAAGCACCCCAAAGTTTAGGGCTGCTCTGTTGACAAGGACCTCCACTTCATTCCACCTTAAATATCCCAGGAAAGCGAAAAATGGATAAAAAATTTGAGGTCCTTATGTACAATGGAATATCACTCAGCCATGAAATCAATGTCATAAGGCTAGTAGCAGCATGATGAGTGGATTTAGGTACGACGATTCTAAGTGAAATAAGTCACACAGAAAAGGACACTTCTCATAAGGTGTCACTTATAGAGGGAATGTAAAAACCGTTACACTTGAACTGAATTACAAAACAGAACAGAGTCACACATGCAGAAAACACACTATGGCTGCTTAACGGGAAAGGTGAGGTGGGGTGATACATAAAACAAGACTTTCAAATTAGCTCAGATACCGTTCCATAAACCCAATATGTAATAGACAAGACCTACTCCTTGCTCAGAGAACTGGACTCAACACGCCCGATTCACCGCACAAGAATATATCTGACTAGTAATAATCTTACAACCTATGTATTGATATCTCTCTGTTAGTGTGTCAAGTGGGTGTAAAGCAGCATAAACGCAGCCGTGAAAAGCAGCTAAACCCCATTATAAAAATAAATTACTTTTAAAAACCCATGAAACAAAGACAGTGAAAGAGAGAGAAATTCTTACACAATTCGTTCAGGGGCTGTGATGCAACCTGGATTGACCATATCTAGACCCACAGCTGGATGAGACATAAGGGTGGACACTCTTGGGGCTGAGAGGTTTGGTGAGGTTGGGTGAGCAAACGCAGACCCTTTAAAGTAATACTGCGTGCTACCCATCGCATGGGTCCCAAATCTCCAGGTTCAAGGGCATCTTCCTACATCGAAAACATGCATGAGAAACCCAGAAGATGGTACACCGTGTGATGGGGAAAGGTTTCTAAAACGCACCTCATTTCTCATCTCCTTGTGCTCGGGTTCGCCATTCCAGCCACTTTAGTAGCAATCTCCCTACTTGGAGCATCAGCACCTTTAACCTCCTGTTCCGTACAGGTTGCAATTTGTCCTGAGGATGAACGGGAAGACGGGGAACCAATGAGAGACTAGCTCTTGGTGTTGGGACAGGCACAGGTCACTCTATTTTCCCATCAGGAAGAAGAATTAACCACAGGCTCAGCCTGCCCCCCGGAACCAGAACAGGGCCTGAAGCCATCCTGCGCTTTTGCGGCCAGCTCCCGAAAAAGAGAGTTGTAAAATGGAGCTTCAGGGCACTGCAATTCACAAACCTGCACAGTTATAAATGATAACTCTCGTCCACAAATATATTGAGGGAAGGCAAAGGAGAGGATTTGAAATCAAGGCAGAATTGCAGGAAACAGATTTCAGGAGGTAGATTAGAATCGCCTTTAACGCACATGAAAAGCAGCAAAACGTTGACAATGATGCCCTTGGCCAAAAAGGGCGTATGCGTTTTTTCCTGAATATATTCAGGAAAAAACGCATACGCCCTTTTTGGCCAACCAAGCAACCTGGAAAGGCAAATCAGTGCTACAAAGAAGTCTCGCTTCCCATCGGTCAAAAGGGCCATGCTGAAAAAAGTGTCAAAACCAGAAATGCAGGACAGGCCATGGAGAAATGGGAGCCTTGCTACACTGATGGGCGGGATGTAAATTGCCAACAGCCACTCTGGAGAAGTGTACGGTGTGTCCTGAAACATCTAAAAAACACAGCTTAGAGAGCATAGGGCACTTCCACGCATGGGGGTATAAAGTGGGAAAATTAAAAATCAGCAAGACACAAGCACCCCAAAGTTTAGGGCTGCTCTGTTGACAAGGACCTCCACTTCATTCCACCTTAAATATCCCAGGAAAGCGAAAAATGGATAAAAAATTTGAGGTCCTTATGTACAATGGAATATCACTCAGCCATGAAATCAATGTCATAAGGCTAGTAGCAGCATGATGAGTGGATTTAGGTACGACGATTCTAAGTGAAATAAGTCACACAGAAAAGGACACTTCTCATAAGGTGTCACTTATAGAGGGAATGTAAAAACCGTTACACTTGAACTGAATTACAAAACAGAACAGAGTCACACATGCAGAAAACACACTATGGCTGCTTAACGGGAAAGGTGAGGTGGGGTGATATATAAAACAAGACTTTCAAATTAGCTCAGATACCGTTCCATAAACCCAATATGTAATAGACAAGACCTACTCCTTGCTCAGAGAACTGGACTCAACACGCCCGATTCACCGCACAAGACTATATCTGACTAGTAATAATCTTACAACCTATGTATTGATATCTCTCTGTTAGTGTGTCAAGTGGGTGTAAAGCAGCATAAACGCAGCCGTGAAAAGCAGCTAAACCCCATTATAAAAATAAATTACTTTTAAAAACCCATGAAACAAAGACAGTGAAAGAGAGAGAAATTCTTACACAATTCGTTCAGGGGCTGTGATGCAACCTGGATTGACCATATCTAGACCCACAGCTGGATGAGACATAAGGGTGGACACTCTTGGGGCTGAGAGGTTTGGTGAGGTTGGGTGAGCAAACGCAGACCCTTTAAAGTAATACTGCGTGCTACCCATCGCATGGGTCCCAAATCTCCAGGTTCAAGGGCATCTTCCTACATCGAAAACATGCATGAGAAACCCAGAAGATGGTACACCGTGTGATGGGGAAAGGTTTCTAAAACGCACCTCATTTCTCATCTCCTTGTGCTCGGGTTCGCCATTCCAGCCACTTTAGTAGCAATCTCCCTACTTGGAGCATCAGCACCTTTAACCTCCTGTTCCGTACAGGTTGCAATTTGTCCTGAGGATGAACGGGAAGACGGGGAACCAATGAGAGACTAGCTCTTGGTGTTGGGACAGGCACAGGTCACTCTATTTTCCCATCAGGAAGAAGAATTAACCACAGGCTCAGCCTGCCCCCCGGAACCAGAACAGGGCCTGAAGCCATCCTGCGCTTTTGCGGCCAGCTCCCGAAGAAGAGAGTTGTAAAATGGAGCTTCAGGGCACTGCAATTCACAAACCTGCACAGTTATAAATGATAACTCTCGTCCACAAATATATTGAGGGAAGGCAAAGGAGAGGATTTGAAATCAAGGCAGAATTGCAGGAAACAGATTTCAGGAGGTAGATTAGAATCGCCTTTAACGCACATGAAAAGCAGCAAAACGTTGACAATGATGCCCTTGGCCAAAAAGGGCGTATGCGTTTTTTCCTGAATATATTCAGGAAAAAACGCATACGCCCTTTTTGGCCAACCAAGCAACCTGGAAAGGCAAATCAGCGCTACAAAGAAGTCTCGCTTCCCATCGGTCAAAAGGGCCATGCTGAAAAAAGTGTCAAAACCAGAAATGCAGGACAGGCCATGGAGAAATGGGAGCCTTGCTACACTGATGGGCGGGATGTAAATTGCCAACAGCCACTCTGGAGAAGTGTACAGTGTGTCCTGAAACATCTAAAAAACACAGCTTAGAGAGCATAGGGCACTTCCACGCATGGGGGTATAAAGTGGGAAAATTAAAAATCAGCAAGACACAAGCACCCCAAAGTTTAGGGCTGCTCTGTTGACAAGGACCTCCACTTCATTCCACCTTAAATATCCCAGGAAAGCGAAAAATGGATAAAAAATTTGAGGTCCTTATGTACAATGGAATATCACTCAGCCATGAAATCAATGTCATAAGGCTAGTAGCAGCATGATGAGTGGATTTAGGTACGACGATTCTAAGTGAAATAAGTCACACAGAAAAGGACACTTCTCATAAGGTGTCACTTATACAGGGAATGTAAAAACCGTTACACTTGAACTGAATTACAAAACAGAACAGAGTCACACATGCAGAAAACACACTATGGCTGCTTAACGGGAAAGGTGAGGTGGGGTGATATATAAAACAAGACTTTCAAATTAGCTCAGATACCGTTCCATAAACCCAATATGTAATAGACAAGACCTACTCCTTGCTCAGAGAACTGGACTCAACACGCCCGATTCACCGCACAAGAATATATCTGACTAGTAATAATCTTAAAACCTATGTATTGATATCTCTCTGTTAGTGTGTCAAGTGGGAGTAAAGCGGCATAAACGCAGCCGTGAAAAGCAGCTAAACCCCATTATAAAAATAAATTACTTTTAAAAACCCATGAAACAAAGACAGGGAAAGAGAGAGAAATTCTTACACAATTCGTTCAGGGGCTGTGATGCAACCTGGATTGACCATATCTAGACCCACAGCTGGATGAGACATAAGGGTGGACACTCTTGGGGCTGAGAGGTTTGGTGAGGTTGGGTGAGCAAACGCAGACCCTTTAAAGTAATACTGCGTGCTACCCATCGCATGGGTCCCAAATCTCCAGGTTCAAGGGCATCTTCCTACATCGAAAACATGCATGAGAAACCCAGAAGATGGTACACCGTGTGATGGGGAAAGGTTTCTAAAACGCACCTCATTTCTCATCTCCTTGTGCTCGGGTTCGCCATTCCAGCCACTTTAGTAGCAATCTCCCTACTTGGAGCATCAGCACCTTTAACCTCCTGTTCCGTACAGGTTGCAATTTGTCCTGAGGATGAACGGGAAGACGGGGAACCAATGAGAGACTAGCTCTTGGTGTTGGGACAGGCACAGGTCACTCTATTTTCCCATCAGGAAGAAGAATTAACCACAGGCTCAGCCTGCCCCCCGGAACCAGAACAGGGCCTGAAGCCATCCTGCGCTTTTGCGGCCAGCTCCCGAAGAAGAGAGTTGTAAAATGGAGCTTCAGGGCACTGCAATTCACAAACCTGCACAGTTATAAATGATAACTCTCGTCCACAAATATATTGAGGGAAGGCAAAGGAGAGGATTTGAAATCAAGGCAGAATTGCAGGAAACAGATTTCAGGAGGTAGATTAGAATCGCCTTTAACGCACATGAAAAGCAGCAAAACGTTGACAATGATGCCCTTGGCCAAAAAGGGCGTATGCGTTTTTTCCTGAATATATTCAGGAAAAAACGCATACGCCCTTTTTGGCCAACCAAGCAACCTGGAAAGGCAAATCAGCGCTACAAAGAAGTCTCGCTTCCCATCGGTCAAAAGGGCCATGCTGAAAAAAGTGTCAAAACCAGAAATGCAGGACAGGCCATGGAGAAATGGGAGCCTTGCTACACTGATGGGCGGGATGTAAATTGCCAACAGCCACTCTGGAGAAGTGTACGGTGTGTCCTGAAACATCTAAAAAACACAGCTTAGAGAGCATAGGGCACTTCCACGCATGGGGGTATAAAGTGGGAAAATTAAAAATCAGCAAGACACAAGCACCCCAAAGTTTAGGGCTGCTCTGTTGACAAGGACCTCCACTTCATTCCACCTTAAATATCCCAGGAAAGCGAAAAATGGATAAAAAATTTGAGGTCCTTATGTACAATGGAATATCACTCAGCCATGAAATCAATGTCATAAGGCTAGTAGCAGCATGATGAGTGGATTTAGGTACGACGATTCTAAGTGAAATAAGTCACACAGAAAAGGACACTTCTCATAAGGTGTCACTTATAGAGGGAATGTAAAAACCGTTACACTTGAACTGAATTACAAAACAGAACAGAGTCACACATGCAGAAAACACACTATGGCTGCTTAACGGGAAAGGTGAGGTGGGGTGATACATAAAACAAGACTTTCAAATTAGCTCAGATACCGTTCCATAAACCCAATATGTAATAGACAAGACCTACTCCTTGCTCAGAGAACTGGACTCAACACGCCCGATTCACCGCACAAGAATATATCTGACTAGTAATAATCTTACAACCTATGTATTGATATCTCTCTGTTAGTGTGTCAAGTGGGTGTAAAGCAGCATAAACGCAGCCGTGAAAAGCAGCTAAACCCCATTATAAAAATAAATTACTTTTAAAAACCCATGAAACAAAGACAGTGAAAGAGAGAGAAATTCTTACACAATTCGTTCAGGGGCTGTGATGCAACCTGGATTGACCATATCTAGACCCACAGCTGGATGAGACATAAGGGTGGACACTCTTGGGGCTGAGAGGTTTGGTGAGGTTGGGTGAGCAAACGCAGACCCTTTAAAGTAATACTGCGTGCTACCCATCGCATGGGTCCCAAATCTCCAGGTTCAAGGGCATCTTCCTACATCGAAAACATGCATGAGAAACCCAGAAGATGGTACACCGTGTGATGGGGAAAGGTTTCTAAAACGCACCTCATTTCTCATCTCCTTGTGCTCGGGTTCGCCATTCCAGCCACTTTAGTAGCAATCTCCCTACTTGGAGCATCAGCACCTTTAACCTCCTGTTCCGTACAGGTTGCAATTTGTCCTGAGGATGAACGGGAAGACGGGGAACCAATGAGAGACTAGCTCTTGGTGTTGGGACAGGCACAGGTCACTCTATTTTCCCATCAGGAAGAAGAATTAACCACAGGCTCAGCCTGCCCCCCGGAACCAGAACAGGGCCTGAAGCCATCCTGCGCTTTTGCGGCCAGCTCCCGAAAAAGAGAGTTGTAAAATGGAGCTTCAGGGCACTGCAATTCACAAACCTGCACAGTTATAAATGATAACTCTCGTCCACAAATATATTGAGGGAAGGCAAAGGAGAGGATTTGAAATCAAGGCAGAATTGCAGGAAACAGATTTCAGGAGGTAGATTAGAATCGCCTTTAACGCACATGAAAAGCAGCAAAACGTTGACAATGATGCCCTTGGCCAAAAAGGGCGTATGCGTTTTTTCCTGAATATATTCAGGAAAAAACGCATACGCCCTTTTTGGCCAACCAAGCAACCTGGAAAGGCAAATCAGTGCTACAAAGAAGTCTCGCTTCCCATCGGTCAAAAGGGCCATGCTGAAAAAAGTGTCAAAACCAGAAATGCAGGACAGGCCATGGAGAAATGGGAGCCTTGCTACACTGATGGGCGGGATGTAAATTGCCAACAGCCACTCTGGAGAAGTGTACGGTGTGTCCTGAAACATCTAAAAAACACAGCTTAGAGAGCATAGGGCACTTCCACGCATGGGGGTATAAAGTGGGAAAATTAAAAATCAGCAAGACACAAGCACCCCAAAGTTTAGGGCTGCTCTGTTGACAAGGACCTCCACTTCATTCCACCTTAAATATCCCAGGAAAGCGAAAAATGGATAAAAAATTTGAGGTCCTTATGTACAATGGAATATCACTCAGCCATGAAATCAATGTCATAAGGCTAGTAGCAGCATGATGAGTGGATTTAGGTACGACGATTCTAAGTGAAATAAGTCACACAGAAAAGGACACTTCTCATAAGGTGTCACTTATAGAGGGAATGTAAAAACCGTTACACTTGAACTGAATTACAAAACAGAACAGAGTCACACATGCAGAAAACACACTATGGCTGCTTAACGGGAAAGGTGAGGTGGGGTGATATATAAAACAAGACTTTCAAATTAGCTCAGATACCGTTCCATAAACCCAATATGTAATAGACAAGACCTACTCCTTGCTCAGAGAACTGGACTCAACACGCCCGATTCACCGCACAAGACTATATCTGACTAGTAATAATCTTACAACCTATGTATTGATATCTCTCTGTTAGTGTGTCAAGTGGGTGTAAAGCAGCATAAACGCAGCCGTGAAAAGCAGCTAAACCCCATTATAAAAATAAATTACTTTTAAAAACCCATGAAACAAAGACAGTGAAAGAGAGAGAAATTCTTACACAATTCGTTCAGGGGCTGTGATGCAACCTGGATTGACCATATCTAGACCCACAGCTGGATGAGACATAAGGGTGGACACTCTTGGGGCTGAGAGGTTTGGTGAGGTTGGGTGAGCAAACGCAGACCCTTTAAAGTAATACTGCGTGCTACCCATCGCATGGGTCCCAAATCTCCAGGTTCAAGGGCATCTTCCTACATCGAAAACATGCATGAGAAACCCAGAAGATGGTACACCGTGTGATGGGGAAAGGTTTCTAAAACGCACCTCATTTCTCATCTCCTTGTGCTCGGGTTCGCCATTCCAGCCACTTTAGTAGCAATCTCCCTACTTGGAGCATCAGCACCTTTAACCTCCTGTTCCGTACAGGTTGCAATTTGTCCTGAGGATGAACGGGAAGACGGGGAACCAATGAGAGACTAGCTCTTGGTGTTGGGACAGGCACAGGTCACTCTATTTTCCCATCAGGAAGAAGAATTAACCACAGGCTCAGCCTGCCCCCCGGAACCAGAACAGGGCCTGAAGCCATCCTGCGCTTTTGCGGCCAGCTCCCGAAGAAGAGAGTTGTAAAATGGAGCTTCAGGGCACTGCAATTCACAAACCTGCACAGTTATAAATGATAACTCTCGTCCACAAATATATTGAGGGAAGGCAAAGGAGAGGATTTGAAATCAAGGCAGAATTGCAGGAAACAGATTTCAGGAGGTAGATTAGAATCGCCTTTAACGCACATGAAAAGCAGCAAAACGTTGACAATGATGCCCTTGGCCAAAAAGGGCGTATGCGTTTTTTCCTGAATATATTCAGGAAAAAACGCATACGCCCTTTTTGGCCAACCAAGCAACCTGGAAAGGCAAATCAGCGCTACAAAGAAGTCTCGCTTCCCATCGGTCAAAAGGGCCATGCTGAAAAAAGTGTCAAAACCAGAAATGCAGGACAGGCCATGGAGAAATGGGAGCCTTGCTACACTGATGGGCGAGATGTAAATTGCCAACAGCCACTCTGGAGAAGTGTACGGTGTGTCCTGAAACATCTAAAAAACACAGCTTAGAGAGCATAGGGCACTTCCACGCATGGGGGTATAAAGTGGGAAAATTAAAAATCAGCAAGACACAAGCACCCCAAAGTTTAGGGCTGCTCTGTTGACAAGGACCTCCACTTCATTCCACCTTAAATATCCCAGGAAAGCGAAAAATGGATAAAAAATTTGAGGTCCTTATGTACAATGGAATATCACTCAACCATGAAATCAATGTCATAAGGCTAGTAGCAGCATGATGAGTGGATTTAGGTACGACGATTCTAAGTGAAATAAGTCACACAGAAAAGGACACTTCTCATAAGGTGTCACTTATACAGGGAATGTAAAAACCGTTACACTTGAACTGAATTACAAAACAGAACAGAGTCACACATGCAGAAAACACACTATGGCTGCTTAACGGGAAAGGTGAGGTGGGGTGATATATAAAACAAGACTTTCAAATTAGCTCAGATACCGTTCCATAAACCCAATATGTAATAGACAAGACCTACTCCTTGCTCAGAGAACTGGACTCAACACGCCCGATTCACCGCACAAGAATATATCTGACTAGTAATAATCTTAAAACCTATGTATTGATATCTCTCTGTTAGTGTGTCAAGTGGGAGTAAAGCGGCATAAACGCAGCCGTGAAAAGCAGCTAAACCCCATTATAAAAATAAATTACTTTTAAAAACCCATGAAACAAAGACAGTGAAAGAGAGAGAAATTCTTACACAATTCGTTCAGGGGCTGTGATGCAACCTGGATTGACCATATCTAGACCCACAGCTGGATGAGACATAAGGGTGGACACTCTTGGGGCTGAGAGGTTTGGTGAGGTTGGGTGAGCAAACGCAGACCCTTTAAAGTAATACTGCGTGCTACCCATCGCATGGGTCCCAAATCTCCAGGTTCAAGGGCATCTTCCTACATCGAAAACATGCATGAGAAACCCAGAAGATGGTACACCGTGTGATGGGGAAAGGTTTCTAAAACGCACCTCATTTCTCATCTCCTTGTGCTCGGGTTCACCATTCCAGCCACTTTAGTAGCAATCTCCCTACTTGGAGCATCAGCACCTTTAACCTCCTGTTCCGTACAGGTTGCAATTTGTCCTGAGGATGAACGGGAAGACGGGGAACCAATGAGAGACTAGCTCTTGGTGTTGGGACAGGCACAGGTCACTCTATTTTCCCATCAGGAAGAAGAATTAACCACAGGCTCAGCCTGCCCCCCGGAACCAGAACAGGGCCTGAAGCCATCCTGCGCTTTTGCGGCCAGCTCCCGAAAAAGAGAGTTGTAAAATGGAGCTTCAGGGCACTGCAATTCACAAACCTGCACAGTTATAAATGATAACTCTCGTCCACAAATATATTGAGGGAAGGCAAAGGAGAGGATTTGAAATCAAGGCAGAATTGCAGGAAACAGATTTCAGGAGGTAGATTAGAATCGCCTTTAACGCACATGAAAAGCAGCAAAACGTTGACAATGATGCCCTTGGCCAAAAAGGGCGTATGCGTTTTTTCCTGAATATATTCAGGAAAAAACGCATACGCCCTTTTTGGCCAACCAAGCAACCTGGAAAGGCAAATCAGCGCTACAAAGAAGTCTCGCTTCCCATCGGTCAAAAGGGCCATGCTGAAAAAAGTGTCAAAACCAGAAATGCAGGACAGGCCATGGAGAAATGGGAGCCTTGCTACACTGATGGGCGGGATGTAAATTGCCAACAGCCACTCTGGAGAAGTGTACGGTGTGTCCTGAAACATCTAAAAAACACAGCTTAGAGAGCATAGGGCACTTCCACGCATGGGGGTATAAAGTGGGAAAATTAAAAATCAGCAAGACACAAGCACCCCAAAGTTTAGGGCTGCTCTGTTGACAAGGACCTCCACTTCATTCCACCTTAAATATCCCAGGAAAGCGAAAAATGGATAAAAAATTTGAGGTCCTTATGTACAATGGAATATCACTCAGCCATGAAATCAATGTCATAAGGCTAGTAGCAGCATGATGAGTGGATTTAGGTACGACGATTCTAAGTGAAATAAGTCACACAGAAAAGGACACTTCTCATAAGGTGTCACTTATAGAGGGAATGTAAAAACCGTTACACTTGAACTGAATTACAAAACAGAACAGAGTCACACATGCAGAAAACACACTATGGCTGCTTAACGGGAAAGGTGAGGTGGGGTGATACATAAAACAAGACTTTCAAATTAGCTCAGATACCGTTCCATAAACCCAATATGTAATAGACAAGACCTACTCCTTGCTCAGAGAACTGGACTCAACACGCCCGATTCACCGCACAAGAATATATCTGACTAGTAATAATCTTACAACCTATGTATTGATATCTCTCTGTTAGTGTGTCAAGTGGGTGTAAAGCAGCATAAACGCAGCCGTGAAAAGCAGCTAAACCCCATTATAAAAATAAATTACTTTTAAAAACCCATGAAACAAAGACAGTGAAAGAGAGAGAAATTCTTACACAATTCGTTCAGGGGCTGTGATGCAACCTGGATTGACCATATCTAGACCCACAGCTGGATGAGACATAAGGGTGGACACTCTTGGGGCTGAGAGGTTTGGTGAGGTTGGGTGAGCAAACGCAGACCCTTTAAAGTAATACTGCGTGCTACCCATCGCATGGGTCCCAAATCTCCAGGTTCAAGGGCATCTTCCTACATCGAAAACATGCATGAGAAACCCAGAAGATGGTACACCGTGTGATGGGGAAAGGTTTCTAAAACGCACCTCATTTCTCATCTCCTTGTGCTCGGGTTCGCCATTCCAGCCACTTTAGTAGCAATCTCCCTACTTGGAGCATCAGCACCTTTAACCTCCTGTTCCGTACAGGTTGCAATTTGTCCTGAGGATGAACGGGAAGACGGGGAACCAATGAGAGACTAGCTCTTGGTGTTGGGACAGGCACAGGTCACTCTATTTTCCCATCAGGAAGAAGAATTAACCACAGGCTCAGCCTGCCCCCCGGAACCAGAACAGGGCCTGAAGCCATCCTGCGCTTTTGCGGCCAGCTCCCGAAAAAGAGAGTTGTAAAATGGAGCTTCAGGGCACTGCAATTCACAAACCTGCACAGTTATAAATGATAACTCTCGTCCACAAATATATTGAGGGAAGGCAAAGGAGAGGATTTGAAATCAAGGCAGAATTGCAGGAAACAGATTTCAGGAGGTAGATTAGAATCGCCTTTAACGCACATGAAAAGCAGCAAAACGTTGACAATGATGCCCTTGGCCAAAAAGGGCGTATGCGTTTTTTCCTGAATATATTCAGGAAAAAACGCATACGCCCTTTTTGGCCAACCAAGCAACCTGGAAAGGCAAATCAGTGCTACAAAGAAGTCTCGCTTCCCATCGGTCAAAAGGGCCATGCTGAAAAAAGTGTCAAAACCAGAAATGCAGGACAGGCCATGGAGAAATGGGAGCCTTGCTACACTGATGGGCGGGATGTAAATTGCCAACAGCCACTCTGGAGAAGTGTACGGTGTGTCCTGAAACATCTAAAAAACACAGCTTAGAGAGCATAGGGCACTTCCACGCATGGGGGTATAAAGTGGGAAAATTAAAAATCAGCAAGACACAAGCACCCCAAAGTTTAGGGCTGCTCTGTTGACAAGGACCTCCACTTCATTCCACCTTAAATATCCCAGGAAAGCGAAAAATGGATAAAAAATTTGAGGTCCTTATGTACAATGGAATATCACTCAGCCATGAAATCAATGTCATAAGGCTAGTAGCAGCATGATGAGTGGATTTAGGTACGACGATTCTAAGTGAAATAAGTCACACAGAAAAGGACACTTCTCATAAGGTGTCACTTATAGAGGGAATGTAAAAACCGTTACACTTGAACTGAATTACAAAACAGAACAGAGTCACACATGCAGAAAACACACTATGGCTGCTTAACGGGAAAGGTGAGGTGGGGTGATATATAAAACAAGACTTTCAAATTAGCTCAGATACCGTTCCATAAACCCAATATGTAATAGACAAGACCTACTCCTTGCTCAGAGAACTGGACTCAACACGCCCGATTCACCGCACAAGACTATATCTGACTAGTAATAATCTTACAACCTATGTATTGATATCTCTCTGTTAGTGTGTCAAGTGGGTGTAAAGCAGCATAAACGCAGCCGTGAAAAGCAGCTAAACCCCATTATAAAAATAAATTACTTTTAAAAACCCATGAAACAAAGACAGTGAAAGAGAGAGAAATTCTTACACAATTCGTTCAGGGGCTGTGATGCAACCTGGATTGACCATATCTAGACCCACAGCTGGATGAGACATAAGGGTGGACACTCTTGGGGCTGAGAGGTTTGGTGAGGTTGGGTGAGCAAACGCAGACCCTTTAAAGTAATACTGCGTGCTACCCATCGCATGGGTCCCAAATCTCCAGGTTCAAGGGCATCTTCCTACATCGAAAACATGCATGAGAAACCCAGAAGATGGTACACCGTGTGATGGGGAAAGGTTTCTAAAACGCACCTCATTTCTCATCTCCTTGTGCTCGGGTTCGCCATTCCAGCCACTTTAGTAGCAATCTCCCTACTTGGAGCATCAGCACCTTTAACCTCCTGTTCCGTACAGGTTGCAATTTGTCCTGAGGATGAACGGGAAGACGGGGAACCAATGAGAGACTAGCTCTTGGTGTTGGGACAGGCACAGGTCACTCTATTTTCCCATCAGGAAGAAGAATTAACCACAGGCTCAGCCTGCCCCCCGGAACCAGAACAGGGCCTGAAGCCATCCTGCGCTTTTGCGGCCAGCTCCCGAAGAAGAGAGTTGTAAAATGGAGCTTCAGGGCACTGCAATTCACAAACCTGCACAGTTATAAATGATAACTCTCGTCCACAAATATATTGAGGGAAGGCAAAGGAGAGGATTTGAAATCAAGGCAGAATTGCAGGAAACAGATTTCAGGAGGTAGATTAGAATCGCCTTTAACGCACATGAAAAGCAGCAAAACGTTGACAATGATGCCCTTGGCCAAAAAGGGCGTATGCGTTTTTTCCTGAATATATTCAGGAAAAAACGCATACGCCCTTTTTGGCCAACCAAGCAACCTGGAAAGGCAAATCAGCGCTACAAAGAAGTCTCGCTTCCCATCGGTCAAAAGGGCCATGCTGAAAAAAGTGTCAAAACCAGAAATGCAGGACAGGCCATGGAGAAATGGGAGCCTTGCTACACTGATGGGCGGGATGTAAATTGCCAACAGCCACTCTGGAGAAGTGTACAGTGTGTCCTGAAACATCTAAAAAACACAGCTTAGAGAGCATAGGGCACTTCCACGCATGGGGGTATAAAGTGGGAAAATTAAAAATCAGCAAGACACAAGCACCCCAAAGTTTAGGGCTGCTCTGTTGACAAGGACCTCCACTTCATTCCACCTTAAATATCCCAGGAAAGCGAAAAATGGATAAAAAATTTGAGGTCCTTATGTACAATGGAATATCACTCAGCCATGAAATCAATGTCATAAGGCTAGTAGCAGCATGATGAGTGGATTTAGGTACGACGATTCTAAGTGAAATAAGTCACACAGAAAAGGACACTTCTCATAAGGTGTCACTTATACAGGGAATGTAAAAACCGTTACACTTGAACTGAATTACAAAACAGAACAGAGTCACACATGCAGAAAACACACTATGGCTGCTTAACGGGAAAGGTGAGGTGGGGTGATATATAAAACAAGACTTTCAAATTAGCTCAGATACCGTTCCATAAACCCAATATGTAATAGACAAGACCTACTCCTTGCTCAGAGAACTGGACTCAACACGCCCGATTCACCGCACAAGAATATATCTGACTAGTAATAATCTTAAAACCTATGTATTGATATCTCTCTGTTAGTGTGTCAAGTGGGAGTAAAGCGGCATAAACGCAGCCGTGAAAAGCAGCTAAACCCCATTATAAAAATAAATTACTTTTAAAAACCCATGAAACAAAGACAGGGAAAGAGAGAGAAATTCTTACACAATTCGTTCAGGGGCTGTGATGCAACCTGGATTGACCATATCTAGACCCACAGCTGGATGAGACATAAGGGTGGACACTCTTGGGGCTGAGAGGTTTGGTGAGGTTGGGTGAGCAAACGCAGACCCTTTAAAGTAATACTGCGTGCTACCCATCGCATGGGTCCCAAATCTCCAGGTTCAAGGGCATCTTCCTACATTGAAAACATGCATGAGAAACCCAGAAGATGGTACACCGTGTGATGGGGAAAGGTTTCTAAAACGCACCTCATTTCTCATCTCCTTGTGCTCGGGTTCACCATTCCAGCCACTTTAGTAGCAATCTCCCTACTTGGAGCATCAGCACCTTTAACCTCCTGTTCCGTACAGGTTGCAATTTGTCCTGAGGATGAACGGGAAGACGGGGAACCAATGAGAGACTAGCTCTTGGTGTTGGGACAGGCACAGGTCACTCTATTTTCCCATCAGGAAGAAGAATTAACCACAGGCTCAGCCTGCCCCCCGGAACCAGAACAGGGCCTGAAGCCATCCTGCGCTTTTGCGGCCAGCTCCCGAAAAAGAGAGTTGTAAAATGGAGCTTCAGGGCACTGCAATTCACAAACCTGCACAGTTATAAATGATAACTCTCGTCCACAAATATATTGAGGGAAGGCAAAGGAGAGGATTTGAAATCAAGGCAGAATTGCAGGAAACAGATTTCAGGAGGTAGATTAGAATCGCCTTTAACGCACATGAAAAGCAGCAAAACGTTGACAATGATGCCCTTGGCCAAAAAGGGCGTATGCGTTTTTTCCTGAATATATTCAGGAAAAAACGCATACGCCCTTTTTGGCCAACCAAGCAACCTGGAAAGGCAAATCAGCGCTACAAAGAAGTCTCGCTTCCCATCGGTCAAAAGGGCCATGCTGAAAAAAGTGTCAAAACCAGAAATGCAGGACAGGCCATGGAGAAATGGGAGCCTTGCTACACTGATGGGCGGGATGTAAATTGCCAACAGCCACTCTGGAGAAGTGTACGGTGTGTCCTGAAACATCTAAAAAACACAGCTTAGAGAGCATAGGGCACTTCCACGCATGGGGGTATAAAGTGGGAAAATTAAAAATCAGCAAGACACAAGCACCCCAAAGTTTAGGGCTGCTCTGTTGACAAGGACCTCCACTTCATTCCACCTTAAATATCCCAGGAAAGCGAAAAATGGATAAAAAATTTGAGGTCCTTATGTACAATGGAATATCACTCAGCCATGAAATCAATGTCATAAGGCTAGTAGCAGCATGATGAGTGGATTTAGGTACAACGATTCTAAGTGAAATAAGTCACACAGAAAAGGACACTTCTCATAAGGTGTCACTTATACAGGGAATGTAAAAACCGTTACACTTGAACTGAATTACAAAACAGAACAGAGTCACACATGCAGAAAACACACTATGGCTGCTTAACGGGAAAGGTGAGATGGGGTGATATATAAAACAAGACTTTCAAATTAGCTCAGATACCGTTCCATAAACCCAATATGTAATAGACAAGACCTACTCCTTGCTCAGAGAACTGGACTCAACACGCCCGATTCACCGCACAAGAATATATCTGACTAGTAATAATCTTAAAACCTATGTATTGATATCTCTCTGTTAGTGTGTCAAGTGGGTGTAAAGCAGCATAAACGCAGCCGTGAAAAGCAGCTAAACCCCATTATAAAAATAAATTACTTTTAAAAACCCATGAAACAAAGACAGTGAAAGAGAGAGAAATTCTTACACAATTCGTTCAGGGGCTGTGATGCAACCTGGATTGACCATATCTAGACCCACAGCTGGATGAGACATAAGGGTGGACACTCTTGGGGCTGAGAGGTTTGGTGAGGTTGGGTGAGCAAACGCAGACCCTTTAAAGTAATACTGCGTGCTACCCATCGCATGGGTCCCAAATCTCCAGGTTCAAGGGCATCTTCCTACATCGAAAACATGCATGAGAAACCCAGAAGATGGTACACCGTGTGATGGGGAAAGGTTTCTAAAACGCACCTCATTTCTCATCTCCTTGTGCTCGGGTTCGCCATTCCAGCCACTTTAGTAGCAATCTCCCTACTTGGAGCATCAGCACCTTTAACCTCCTGTTCCGTACAGGTTGCAATTTGTCCTGAGGATGAACGGGAAGACGGGGAACCAATGAGAGACTAGCTCTTGGTGTTGGGACAGGCACAGGTCACTCTATTTTCCCATCAGGAAGAAGAATTAACCACAGGCTCAGCCTGCCCCCCGGAACCAGAACAGGGCCTGAAGCCATCCTGCGCTTTTGCGGCCAGCTCCCGAAGAAGAGAGTTGTAAAATGGAGCTTCAGGGCACTGCAATTCACAAACCTGCACAGTTATAAATGATAACTCTCGTCCACAAATATATTGAGGGAAGGCAAAGGAGAGGATTTGAAATCAAGGCAGAATTGCAGGAAACTGATTTCAGGAGGTAGATTAGAATCGCCTTTAACGCACATGAAAAGCAGCAAAACGTTGACAATGATGCCCTTGGCCAAAAAGGGCGTATGCGTTTTTTCCTGAATATATTCAGGAAAAAACGCATACGCCCTTTTTGGCCAACCAAGCAACCTGGAAAGGCAAATCAGCGCTACAAAGAAGTCTCGCTTCCCATCGGTCAAAAGGGCCATGCTGAAAAAAGTGTCAAAACCAGAAATGCAGGACAGGCCATGGAGAAATGGGAGCCTTGCTACACTGATGGGCGGGATGTAAATTGCCAACAGCCACTCTGGAGAAGTGTACGGTGTGTCCTGAAACATCTAAAAAACACAGCTTAGAGAGCATAGGGCACTTCCACGCATGGGGGTATAAAGTGGGAAAATTAAAAATCAGCAAGACACAAGCACCCCAAAGTTTAGGGCTGCTCTGTTGACAAGGACCTCCACTTCATTCCACCTTAAATATCCCAGGAAAGCGAAAAATGGATAAAAAATTTGAGGTCCTTATGTACAATGGAATATCACTCAGCCATGAAATCAATGTCATAAGGCTAGTAGCAGCATGATGAGTGGATTTAGGTACGACGATTCTAAGTGAAATAAGTCACACAGAAAAGGACACTTCTCATAAGGTGTCACTTATACAGGGAATGTAAAAACCGTTACACTTGAACTGAATTACAAAACAGAACAGAGTCACACATGCAGAAAACACACTATGGCTGCTTAACGGGAAAGGTGAGGTGGGGTGATATATAAAACAAGACTTTCAAATTAGCTCAGATACCGTTCCATAAACCCAATATGTAATAGACAAGACCTACTCCTTGCTCAGAGAACTGGACTCAACACGCCCGATTCACCGCACAAGAATATATCTGACTAGTAATAATCTTAAAACCTATGTATTGATATCTCTCTGTTAGTGTGTCAAGTGGGTGTAAAGCGGCATAAACGCAGCCGTGAAAAGCAGCTAAACCCCATTATAAAAATAAATTACTTTTAAAAACCCATGAAACAAAGACAGTGAAAGAGAGAGAAATTCTTACACAATTCGTTCAGGGGCTGTGATGCAACCTGGATTGACCATATCTAGACCCACAGCTGGATGAGACATAAGGGTGGACACTCTTGGGGCTGAGAGGTTTGGTGAGGTTGGGTGAGCAAACGCAGACCCTTTAAAGTAATACTGCGTGCTACCCATTGCATGGGTCCCAAATCTCCAGGTTCAAGGGCATCTTCCTACATCGAAAACATGCATGAGAAACCCAGAAGATGGTACACCGTGTGATGGGGAAAGGTTTCTAAAACGCACCTCATTTCTCATCTCCTTGTGCTCGGGTTCGCCATTCCAGCCACTTTAGTAGCAATCTCCCTACTTGGAGCATCAGCACCTTTAACCTCCTGTTCCGTACAGGTTGCAATTTGTCCTGAGGATGAACGGGAAGACGGGGAACCAATGAGAGACTAGCTCTTGGTGTTGGGACAGGCACAGGTCACTCTATTTTCCCATCAGGAAGAAGAATTAACCACAGGCTCAGCCTGCCCCCCGGAACCAGAACAGGGCCTGAAGCCATCCTGCGCTTTTGCGGCCAGCTCCCGAAGAAGAGAGTTGTAAAATGGAGCTTCAGGGCACTGCAATTCACAAACCTGCACAGTTATAAATGATAACTCTCGTCCACAAATATATTGAGGGAAGGCAAAGGAGAGGATTTGAAATCAAGGCAGAATTGCAGGAAACAGATTTCAGGAGGTAGATTAGAATCGCCTTTAACGCACATGAAAAGCAGCAAAACGTTGACAATGATGCCCTTGGCCAAAAAGGGCGTATGCGTTTTTTCCTGAATATATTCAGGAAAAAACGCATACGCCCTTTTTGGCCAACCAAGCAACCTGGAAAGGCAAATCAGCGCTACAAAGAAGTCTCGCTTCCCATCGGTCAAAAGGGCCATGCTGAAAAAAGTGTCAAAACCAGAAATGCAGGACAGGCCATGGAGAAATGGGAGCCTTGCTACACTGATGGGCGGGATGTAAATTGCCAACAGCCACTCTGGAGAAGTGTACGGTGTGTCCTGAAACATCTAAAAAACACAGCTTAGAGAGCATAGGGCACTTCCACGCATGGGGGTATAAAGTGGGAAAATTAAAAATCAGCAAGACACAAGCACCCCAAAGTTTAGGGCTGCTCTGTTGACAAGGACCTCCACTTCATTCCACCTTAAATATCCCAGGAAAGCGAAAAATGGATAAAAAATTTGAGGTCCTTATGTACAATGGAATATCACTCAGCCATGAAATCAATGTCATAAGGCTAGTAGCAGCATGATGAGTGGATTTAGGTACGACGATTCTAAGTGAAATAAGTCACACAGAAAAGGACACTTCACATAAGGTGTCACTTATAGAGGGAATGTAAAAACCGTTACACTTGAACTGAATTACAAAACAGAACAGAGTCACACATGCAGAAAACACACTATGGCTGCTTAACGGGAAAGGTGAGGTGGGGTGATACATAAAATAAGACTTTCAAATTAGCTCAGATACCGTTCCATAAACCCAATATGTTATAGACAAGACCTACTCCTTGCTCAGAGAACTGGACTCAACACGCCCGATTCACCGCACAAGAATATATCTGACTAGTAATAATCTTAAAACCTATGTATTGATATCTCTCTGTTAGTGTGTCAAGTGGGTGTAAAGCGGCATAAACACAGCCGTGAAAAGCAGCTAAACCCCATTATAAAAATAAATTACTTTTAAAAACCCATGAAACAAAGACAGTGAAAGAGAGAGAAATTCTTACACAATTCGTTCAGGGGCTGTGATGCAACCTGGATTGACCATATCTAGACCCACAGCTGGATGAGACATAAGGGTGGACACTCTTGGGGCTGAGAGGTTTGGTGAGGTTGGGTGAGCAAACGCAGACCCTTTAAAGTAATACTGCGTGCTACCCATCGCATGGGTCCCAAATCTCCAGGTTCAAGGGCATCTTCCTACATCGAAAACATGCATGAGAAACCCAGAAGATGGTACACCGTGTGATGGGGAAAGGTTTCTAAAACGCACCTCATTTCTCATCTCCTTGTGCTCGGGTTCGCCATTCCAGCCACTTTAGTAGCAATCTCCCTACTTGGAGCATCAGCACCTTTAACCTCCTGTTCCGTACAGGTTGCAATTTGTCCTGAGGATGAACGAGAAGACGGGGAACCAATGAGAGACTAGCTCTTGGTGTTGGGACAGGCACAGGTCACTCTATTTTCCCATCAGGAAGAAGAATTAACCACAGGCTCAGCCTGCCCCCCGGAACCAGAACAGGGCCTGAAGCCATCCTGCGCTTTTGCGGCCAGCTCCCGAAGAAGAGAGTTGTAAAATGGAGCTTCAGGGCACTGCAATTCACAAACCTGCACAGTTATAAATGATAACTCTCGTCCACAAATATATTGAGGGAAGGCAAAGGAGAGGATTTGAAATCAAGGCAGAATTGCAGGAAACAGATTTCAGGAGGTAGATTAGAATCGCCTTTAACGCACATGAAAAGCAGCAAAACGTTGACAATGATGCCCTTGGCCAAAAAGGGCGTATGCGTTTTTTCCTGAATATATTCAGGAAAAAACGCATACGCCCTTTTTGGCCAACCAAGCAACCTGGAAAGGCAAATCAGCGCTACAAAGAAGTCTCGCTTCCCATCGGTCAAAAGGGCCATGCTGAAAAAAGTGTCAAAACCAGAAATGCAGGACAGGCCATGGAGAAATGGGAGCCTTGCTACACTGATGGGCGGGATGTAAATTGCCAACAGCCACTCTGGAGAAGTGTACGGTGTGTCCTGAAACATCTAAAAAACACAGCTTAGAGAGCATAGGGCACTTCCACGCATGGGGGTATAAAGTGGGAAAATTAAAAATCAGCAAGACACAAGCACCCCAAAGTTTAGGGCTGCTCTGTTGACAAGGACCTCCACTTCATTCCACCTTAAATATCCCAGGAAAGCGAAAAATGGATAAAAAATTTGAGGTCCTTATGTACAATGGAATATCACTCAGCCATGAAATCAATGTCATAAGGCTAGTAGCAGCATGATGAGTGGATTTAGGTACGACGATTCTAAGTGAAATAAGTCACACAGAAAAGGACACTTCTCATAAGGTGTCACTTATAGAGGGAATGTAAAAACCGTTACACTTGAACTGAATTACAAAACAGAACAGAGTCACACATGCAGAAAACACACTATGGCTGCTTAACGGGAAAGGTGAGGTGGGGTGATATATAAAACAAGACTTTCAAATTAGCTCAGATACCGTTCCATAAACCCAATATGTAATAGACAAGACCTACTCCTTGCTCAGAGAACTGGACTCAACACGCCCGATTCACCGCACAAGAATATATCTGACTAGTAATAATCTTAAAACCTATGTATTGATATCTCTCTGTTAGTGTGTCAAGTGGGTGTAAAGCGGCATAAACGCAGCCGTGAAAAGCAGCTAAACCCCATTATAAAAATAAATTACTTTTAAAAACCCATGAAACAAAGACAGTGAAAGAGAGAGAAATTCTTACACAATTCGTTCAGGGGCTGTGATGCAACCTGGATTGACCATATCTAGACCCACAGCTGGATGAGACATAAGGGTGGACACTCTTGGGGCTGAGAGGTT
Source organism: Balaenoptera physalus (assembly GCF_965194825.1). Taxonomy (NCBI): domain Eukaryota; kingdom Metazoa; phylum Chordata; class Mammalia; order Artiodactyla; family Balaenopteridae; genus Balaenoptera; species Balaenoptera physalus. Next base: position 1,027,500 of record NW_028126474.1, read on the forward strand.
TGGTGAGGTTGGGTGAGCAAACGCAGACCCTTTAAAGTAATACTGCGTGCTACCCATCGCATGGGTCCCAAATCTCCAGGTTCAAGGGCATCTTCCTACATCGAAAACATGCATGAGAAACCCAGAAGATGGTACACCGTGTGATGGGGAAAGGTTTCTAAAACGCACCTCATTTCTCATCTCCTTGTGCTCGGGTTCGCCATTCCAGCCACTTTAGTAGCAATCTCCCTACTTGGAGCATCAGCACCTTTAACCTCCTGTTCCGTACAGGTTGCAATTTGTCCTGAGGATGAACGAGAAGACGGGGAACCAATGAGAGACTAGCTCTTGGTGTTGGGACAGGCACAGGTCACTCTATTTTCCCATCAGGAAGAAGAATTAACCACAGGCTCAGCCTGCCCCCCGGAACCAGAACAGGGCCTGAAGCCATCCTGCGCTTTTGCGGCCAGCTCCCGAAGAAGAGAGTTGTAAAATGGAGCTTCAGGGCACTGCAATTCACAAACCTGCACAGTTATAAATGATAACTCTCGTCCACAAATATATTGAGGGAAGGCAAAGGAGAGGATTTGAAATCAAGGCAGAATTGCAGGAAACAGATTTCAGGAGGTAGATTAGAATCGCCTTTAACGCACATGAAAAGCAGCAAAACGTTGACAATGATGCCCTTGGCCAAAAAGGGCGTATGCGTTTTTTCCTGAATATATTCAGGAAAAAACGCATACGCCCTTTTTGGCCAACCAAGCAACCTGGAAAGGCAAATCAGCGCTACAAAGAAGTCTCGCTTCCCATCGGTCAAAAGGGCCATGCTGAAAAAAGTGTCAAAACCAGAAATGCAGGACAGGCCATGGAGAAATGGGAGCCTTGCTACACTGATGGGCGGGATGTAAATTGCCAACAGCCACTCTGGAGAAGTGTACGGTGTGTCCTGAAACATCTAAAAAACACAGCTTAGAGAGCATAGGGCACTTCCACGCATGGGGGTATAAAGTGGGAAAATTAAAAATCAGCAAGACACAAGCACCCCAAAGTTTAGGGCTGCTCTGTTGACAAGGACCTCCACTTCATTCCACCTTAAATATCCCAGGAAAGCGAAAAATGGATAAAAAATTTGAGGTCCTTATGTACAATGGAATATCACTCAGCCATGAAATCAATGTCATAAGGCTAGTAGCAGCATGATGAGTGGATTTAGGTACGACGATTCTAAGTGAAATAAGTCACACAGAAAAGGACACTTCTCATAAGGTGTCACTTATAGAGGGAATGTAAAAACCGTTACACTTGAACTGAATTACAAAACAGAACAGAGTCACACATGCAGAAAACACACTATGGCTGCTTAACGGGAAAGGTGAGGTGGGGTGATATATAAAACAAGACTTTCAAATTAGCTCAGATACCGTTCCATAAACCCAATATGTAATAGACAAGACCTACTCCTTGCTCAGAGAACTGGACTCAACACGCCCGATTCACCGCACAAGAATATATCTGACTAGTAATAATCTTAAAACCTATGTATTGATATCTCTCTGTTAGTGTGTCAAGTGGGTGTAAAGCGGCATAAACGCAGCCGTGAAAAGCAGCTAAACCCCATTATAAAAATAAATTACTTTTAAAAACCCATGAAACAAAGACAGTGAAAGAGAGAGAAATTCTTACACAATTCGTTCAGGGGCTGTGATGCAACCTGGATTGACCATATCTAGACCCACAGCTGGATGAGACATAAGGGTGGACACTCTTGGGGCTGAGAGGTTTGGTGAGGTTGGGTGAGCAAACGCAGACCCTTTAAAGTAATACTGCGTGCTACCCATCGCATGGGTCCCAAATCTCCAGGTTCAAGGGCATCTTCCTACATCGAAAACATGCATGAGAAACCCAGAAGATGGTACACCGTGTGATGGGGAAAGGTTTCTAAAACGCACCTCATTTCTCATCTCCTTGTGCTCGGGTTCGCCATTCCAGCCACTTTAGTAGCAATCTCCCTACTTGGAGCATCAGCACCTTTAACCTCCTGTTCCGTACAGGTTGCAATTTGTCCTGAGGATGAACGGGAAGACGGGGAACCAATGAGAGACTAGCTCTTGGTGTTGGGACAGGCACAGGTCACTCTATTTTCCCATCAGGAAGAAGAATTAACCACAGGCTCAGCCTGCCCCCCGGAACCAGAACAGGGCCTGAAGCCATCCTGCGCTTTTGCGGCCAGCTCCTGAAGAAGAGAGTTGTAAAATGGAGCTTCAGGGCACTGCAATTCACAAACCTGCACAGTTATAAATGATAACTCTCGTCCACAAATATATTGAGGGAAGGCAAAGGAGAGGATTTGAAATCAAGGCAGAATTGCAGGAAACAGATTTCAGGAGGTAGATTAGAATCGCCTTTAACGCACATGAAAAGCAGCAAAACGTTGACAATGATGCCCTTGGCCAAAAAGGGCGTATGCGTTTTTTCCTGAATATATTCAGGAAAAAACGCATACGCCCTTTTTGGCCAACCAAGCAACCTGGAAAGGCAAATCAGCGCTACAAAGAAGTCTCGCTTCCCATCGGTCAAAAGGGCCATGCTGAAAAAAGTGTCAAAACCAGAAATGCAGGACAGGCCATGGAGAAATGGGAGCCTTGCTACACTGATGGGCGGGATGTAAATTGCCAACAGCCACTCTGGAGAAGTGTACGGTGTGTCCTGAAACATCTAAAAAACACAGCTTAGAGAGCATAGGGCACTTCCACGCATGGGGGTATAAAGTGGGAAAATTAAAAATCAGCAAGACACAAGCACCCCAAAGTTTAGGGCTGCTCTGTTGACAAGGACCTCCACTTCATTCCACCTTAAATATCCCAGGAAAGCGAAAAATGGATAAAAAATTTGAGGTCCTTATGTACAATGGAATATCACTCAGCCATGAAATCAATGTCATAAGGCTAGTAGCAGCATGATGAGTGGATTTAGGTACGACGATTCTAAGTGAAATAAGTCACACAGAAAAGGACACTTCTCATAAGGTGTCACTTATAGAGGGAATGTAAAAACCGTTACACTTGAACTGAATTACAAAACAGAACAGAGTCACACATGCAGAAAACACACTATGGCTGCTTAACGGGAAAGGTGAGGTGGGGTGATATATAAAACAAGACTTTCAAATTAGCTCAGATACCGTTCCATAAACCCAATATGTAATAGACAAGACCTACTCCTTGCTCAGAGAACTGGACTCAACACGCCCGATTCACCGCACAAGAATATATCTGACTAGTAATAATCTTAAAACCTATGTATTGATATCTCTCTGTTAGTGTGTCAAGTGGGTGTAAAGCGGCATAAACGCAGCCGTGAAAAGCAGCTAAACCCCATTATAAAAATAAATTACTTTTAAAAACCCATGAAACAAAGACAGTGAAAGAGAGAAATTCTTACACAATTCGTTCAGGGGCTGTGATGCAACCTGGATTGACCATATCTAGACCCACAGCTGGATGAGACATAAGGGTGGACACTCTTGGGGCTGAGAGGTTTGGTGAGGTTGGGTGAGCAAACGCAGACCCTTTAAAGTAATACTGCGTGCTACCCATCGCATGGGTCCCAAATCTCCAGTTTCAAGGGCATCTTCCTACATCGAAAACATGCATGAGAAACCCAGAAGATGGTACACCGTGTGATGGGGAAAGGTTTCTAAAACGCACCTCATTTCTCATCTCCTTGTGCTCGGGTTCGCCATTCCAGCCACTTTAGTAGCAATCTCCCTACTTGGAGCATCAGCACCTTTAACCTCCTGTTCCGTACAGGTTGCAATTTGTCCTGAGGATGAACGGGAAGACGGGGAACCAATGAGAGACTAGCTCTTGGTGTTGGGACAGGCACAGGTCACTCTATTTTCCCATCAGGAAGAAGAATTAACCACAGGCTCAGCCTGCCCCCCGGAACCAGAACAGGGCCTGAAGCCATCCTGCGCTTTTGCGGCCAGCTCCCGAAGAAGAGAGTTGTAAAATGGAGCTTCAGGGCACTGCAATTCACAAACCTGCACAGTTATAAATGATAACTCTCGTCCACAAATATATTGAGGGAAGGCAAAGGAGAGGATTTGAAATCAAGGCAGAATTGCAGGAAACAGATTTCAGGAGGTAGATTAGAATCGCCTTTAACGCACATGAAAAGCAGCAAAACGTTGACAATGATGCCCTTGGCCAAAAAGGGCGTATGCGTTTTTTCCTGAATATATTCAGGAAAAAACGCATACGCCCTTTTTGGCCAACCAAGCAACCTGGAAAGGCAAATCAGCGCTACAAAGAAGTCTCGCTTCCCATCGGTCAAAAGGGCCATGCTGAAAAAAGTGTCAAAACCAGAAATGCAGGACAGGCCATGGAGAAATGGGAGCCTTGCTACACTGATGGGCGGGATGTAAATTGCCAACAGCCACTCTGGAGAAGTGTACGGTGTGTCCTGAAACATCTAAAAAACACAGCTTAGAGAGCATAGGGCACTTCCACGCATGGGGGTATAAAGTGGGAAAATTAAAAATCAGCAAGACACAAGCACCCCAAAGTTTAGGGCTGCTCTGTTGACAAGGACCTCCACTTCATTCCACCTTAAATATCCCAGGAAAGCGAAAAATGGATAAAAAATTTGAGGTCCTTATGTACAATGGAATATCACTCAGCCATGAAATCAATGTCATAAGGCTAGTAGCAGCATGATGAGTGGATTTAGGTACGACGATTCTAAGTGAAATAAGTCACACAGAAAAGGACACTTCTCATAAGGTGTCACTTATAGAGGGAATGTAAACACCGTTACACTTGAACTGAATTACAAAACAGAACAGAGTCACACATGCAGAAAACACACTATGGCTGCTTAACGGAAAAGGTGAGGTGGGGTGATATATAAAACAAGACTTTCAAATTAGCTCAGATACCGTTCCATAAACCCAATATGTAATAGACAAGACCTACTCCTTGCTCAGAGAACTGGACTCAACACGCCCGATTCACCGCACAAGAATATATCTGACTAGTAATAATCTTAAAACCTATGTATTGATATCTCTCTGTTAGTGTGTCAAGTGGGTGTAAAGCGGCATAAACGCAGCCGTGAAAAGCAGCTAAACCCCATTATAAAAATAAATTACTTTTAAAAACCCATGAAACAAAGACAGTGAAAGAGAGAGAAATTCTTACACAATTCGTTCAGGGGCTGTGATGCAACCTGGATTGACCATATCTAGACCCACAGCTGGATGAGACATAAGGGTGGACACTCTTGGGGCTGAGAGGTTTGGTGAGGTTGGGTGAGCAAACGCAGACCCTTTAAAGTAATACTGCGTGCTACCCATCGCATGGGTCCCAAATCTCCAGGTTCAAGGGCATCTTCCTACATCGAAAACATGCATGAGAAACCCAGAAGATGGTACACCGTGTGATGGGGAAAGGTTTCTAAAACGCACCTCATTTCTCATCTCCTTGTGCTCGGGTTCGCCATTCCAGCCACTTTAGTAGCAATCTCCCTACTTGGAGCATCAGCACCTTTAACCTCCTGTTCCGTACAGGTTGCAATTTGTCCTGAGGATGAACGGGAAGACGGGGAACCAATGAGAGACTAGCTCTTGGTGTTGGGACAGGCACAGGTCACTCTATTTTCCCATCAGGAAGAAGAATTAACCACAGGCTCAGCCTGCCCCCCGGAACCAGAACAGGGCCTGAAGCCATCCTGCGCTTTTGCGGCCAGCTCCCGAAAAAGAGAGTTGTAAAATGGAGCTTCAGGGCACTGCAATTCACAAACCTGCACAGTTATAAATGATAACTCTCGTCCACAAATATATTGAGGGAAGGCAAAGGAGAGGATTTGAAATCAAGGCAGAATTGCAGGAAACAGATTTCAGGAGGTAGATTAGAATCGCCTTTAACGCACATGAAAAGCAGCAAAACGTTGACAATGATGCCCTTGGCCAAAAAGGGCGTATGCGTTTTTTCCTGAATATATTCAGGAAAAAACGCATACGCCCTTTTTGGCCAACCAAGCAACCTGGAAAGGCAAATCAGCGCTACAAAGAAGTCTCGCTTCCCATCGGTCAAAAGGGCCATGCTGAAAAAAGTGTCAAAACCAGAAATGCAGGACAGGCCATGGAGAAATGGGAGCCTTGCTACACTGATGGGCGGGATGTAAATTGCCAACAGCCACTCTGGAGAAGTGTACGGTGTGTCCTGAAACATCTAAAAAACACAGCTTAGAGAGCATAGGGCACTTCCACGCATGGGGGTATAAAGTGGGAAAATTAAAAATCAGCAAGACACAAGCACCCCAAAGTTTAGGGCTGCTCTGTTGACAAGGACCTCCACTTCATTCCACCTTAAATATCCCAGGAAAGCGAAAAATGGATAAAAAATTTGAGGTCCTTATGTACAATGGAATATCACTCAGCCATGAAATCAATGTCATAAGGCTAGTAGCAGCATGATGAGTGGATTTAGGTACGACGATTCTAAGTGAAATAAGTCACACAGAAAAGGACACTTCTCATAAGGTGTCACTTATAGAGGGAATGTAAAAACCGTTACACTTGAACTGAATTACAAAACAGAACAGAGTCACACATGCAGAAAACACACTATGGCTGCTTAACGGGAAAGGTGAGGTGGGGTGATATATAAAACAAGACTTTCAAATTAGCTCAGATACCGTTCCATAAACCCAATATGTAATAGACAAGACCTACTCCTTGCTCAGAGAACTGGACTCAACACGCCCGATTCACCGCACAAGAATATATCTGACTAGTAATAATCTTAAAACCTATGTATTGATATCTCTCTGTTAGTGTGTCAAGTGGGTGTAAAGCGGCATAAACGCAGCCGTGAAAAGCAGCTAAACCCCATTATAAAAATAAATTACTTTTAAAAACCCATGAAACAAAGACAGTGAAAGAGAGAAATTCTTACACAATTCGTTCAGGGGCTGTGATGCAACCTGGATTGACCATATCTAGACCCACAGCTGGATGAGACATAAGGGTGGACACTCTTGGGGCTGAGAGGTTTGGTGAGGTTGGGTGAGCAAACGCAGACCCTTTAAAGTAATACTGCGTGCTACCCATCGCATGGGTCCCAAATCTCCAGGTTCAAGGGCATCTTCCTACATCGAAAACATGCATGAGAAACCCAGAAGATGGTACACCGTGTGATGGGGAAAGGTTTCTAAAACGCACCTCATTTCTCATCTCCTTGTGCTCGGGTTCGCCATTCCAGCCACTTTAGTAGCAATCTCCCTACTTGGAGCATCAGCACCTTTAACCTCCTGTTCCGTACAGGTTGCAATTTGTCCTGAGGATGAACGGGAAGACGGGGAACCAATGAGAGACTAGCTCTTGGTGTTGGGACAGGCACAGGTCACTCTATTTTCCCATCAGGAAGAAGAATTAACCACAGGCTCAGCCTGCCCCCCGGAACCAGAACAGGGCCTGAAGCCATCCTGCGCTTTTGCGGCCAGCTCCCGAAGAAGAGAGTTGTAAAATGGAGCTTCAGGGCACTGCAATTCACAAACCTGCACAGTTATAAATGATAACTCTCGTCCACAAATATATTGAGGGAAGGCAAAGGAGAGGATTTGAAATCAAGGCAGAATTGCAGGAAACAGATTTCAGGAGGTAGATTAGAATCGCCTTTAACGCACATGAAAAGCAGCAAAACGTTGACAATGATGCCCTTGGCCAAAAAGGGCGTATGCGTTTTTTCCTGAATATATTCAGGAAAAAACGCATACGCCCTTTTTGGCCAACCAAGCAACCTGGAAAGGCAAATCAGCGCTACAAAGAAGTCTCGCTTCCCATCGGTCAAAAGGGCCATGCTGAAAAAAGTGTCAAAACCAGAAATGCAGGACAGGCCATGGAGAAATGGGAGCCTTGCTACACTGATGGGCGGGATGTAAATTGCCAACAGCCACTCTGGAGAAGTGTACGGTGTGTCCTGAAACATCTAAAAAACACAGCTTAGAGAGCATAGGGCACTTCCACGCATGGGGGTATAAAGTGGGAAAATTAAAAATCAGCAAGACACAAGCACCCCAAAGTTTAGGGCTGCTCTGTTGACAAGGACCTCCACTTCATTCCACCTTAAATATCCCAGGAAAGCGAAAAATGGATAAAAAATTTGAGGTCCTTATGTACAATGGAATATCACTCAGCCATGAAATCAATGTCATAAGGCTAGTAGCAGCATGATGAGTGGATTTAGGTACGACGATTCTAAGTGAAATAAGTCACACAGAAAAGGACACTTCTCATAAGGTGTCACTTATAGAGGGAATGTAAACACCGTTACACTTGAACTGAATTACAAAACAGAACAGAGTCACACATGCAGAAAACACACTATGGCTGCTTAACGGAAAAGGTGAGGTGGGGTGATATATAAAACAAGACTTTCAAATTAGCTCAGATACCGTTCCATAAACCCAATATGTAATAGACAAGACCTACTCCTTGCTCAGAGAACTGGACTCAACACGCCCGATTCACCGCACAAGAATATATCTGACTAGTAATAATCTTAAAACCTATGTATTGATATCTCTCTGTTAGTGTGTCAAGTGGGTGTAAAGCAGCATAAACGCAGCCGTGAAAAGCAGCTAAACCCCATTATAAAAATAAATTACTTTTAAAAACCCATGAAACAAAGACAGTGAAAGAGAGAGAAATTCTTACACAATTCGTTCAGGGGCTGTGATGCAACCTGGATTGACCATATCTAGACCCACAGCTGGATGAGACATAAGGGTGGACACTCTTGGGGCTGAGAGGTTTGGTGAGGTTGGGTGAGCAAACGCAGACCCTTTAAAGTAATACTGCGTGCTACCCATCGCATGGGTCCCAAATCTCCAGGTTCAAGGGCATCTTCCTACATCGAAAACATGCATGAGAAACCCAGAAGATGGTACACCGTGTGATGGGGAAAGGTTTCTAAAACGCACCTCATTTCTCATCTCCTTGTGCTCGGGTTCGCCATTCCAGCCACTTTACTAGCAATCTCCCTACTTGGAGCATCAGCACCTTTAACCTCCTGTTCCGTACAGGTTGCAATTTGTCCTGAGGATGAACGGGAAGACGGGGAACCAATGAGAGACTAGCTCTTGGTGTTGGGACAGGCACAGGTCACTCTATTTTCCCATCAGGAAGAAGAATTAACCACAGGCTCAGCCTGCCCCCCGGAACCAGAACAGGGCCTGAAGCCATCCTGCGCTTTTGCGGCCAGCTCCCGAAAAAGAGAGTTGTAAAATGGAGCTTCAGGGCACTGCAATTCACAAACCTGCACAGTTATAAATGATAACTCTCGTCCACAAATATATTGAGGGAAGGCAAAGGAGAGGATTTGAAATCAAGGCAGAATTGCAGGAAACAGATTTCAGGAGGTAGATTAGAATCGCCTTTAACGCACATGAAAAGCAGCAAAACGTTGACAATGATGCCCTTGGCCAAAAAGGGCGTATGCGTTTTTTCCTGAATATATTCAGGAAAAAACGCATACGCCCTTTTTGGCCAACCAAGCAACCTGGAAAGGCAAATCAGCGCTACAAAGAAGTCTCGCTTCCCATCGGTCAAAAGGGCCATGCTGAAAAAAGTGTCAAAACCAGAAATGCAGGACAGGCCATGGAGAAATGGGAGCCTTGCTACACTGATGGGCGGGATGTAAATTGCCAACAGCCACTCTGGAGAAGTGTACGGTGTGTCCTGAAACATCTAAAAAACACAGCTTAGAGAGCATAGGGCACTTCCACGCATGGGGGTATAAAGTGGGAAAATTAAAAATCAGCAAGACACAAGCACCCCAAAGTTTAGGGCTGCTCTGTTGACAAGGACCTCCACTTCATTCCACCTTAAATATCCCAGGAAAGCGAAAAATGGATAAAAAATTTGAGGTCCTTATGTACAATGGAATATCACTCAGCCATGAAATCAATGTCATAAGGCTAGTAGCAGCATGATGAGTGGATTTAGGTACGACGATTCTAAGTGAAATAAGTCACACAGAAAAGGACACTTCTCATAAGGTGTCACTTATAGAGGGAATGTAAAAACCGTTACACTTGAACTGAATTACAAAACAGAACAGAGTCACACATGCAGAAAACACACTATGGCTGCTTAACGGGAAAGGTGAGGTGGGGTGATACATAAAACAAGAGTTTCAAATTAGCTCAGATACCGTTCCATAAACCCAATATGTAATAGACAAGACCTACTCCTTGCTCAGAGAACTGGACTCAACACGCCCGATTCACCGCACAAGAATATATCTGACTAGTAATAATCTTAAAACCAATGTATTGATATCTCTCTGTTAGTGTGTCAAGTGGGTGTAAAGCGGCATAAACACAGCCGTGAAAAGCAGCTAAACCCCATTATAAAAATAAATTACTTTTAAAAACCCATGAAACAAAGACAGTGAAAGAGAGAGAAATTCTTACACAATTCGTTCAGGGGCTGTGATGCAACCTGGATTGACCATATCTAGACCCACAGCTGGATGAGACATAAGGGTGGACACTCTTGGGGCTGAGACGTTTGGTGAGGTTGGGTGAGCAAATGCAGACCCTTTAAAGTAATACTGCGTGCTACCCATCGCATGGGTCCCAAATCTCCAGGTTCAAGGGCATCTTCCTACATCGAAAACATGCATGAGAAACCCAGAAGATGGTATACCGTGTGATGGGGAAAGGTTTCTAAAACGCACCTCATTTCTCATCTCCTTGTGCTCGGGTTCGCCATTCCAGCCACTTTAGTAGCAATCTCCCTACTTGGAGCATCAGCACCTTTAACCTCCTGTTCCGTACAGGTTGCAATTTGTCCTGAGGATGAACGGGAAGACGGGGAACCAATGAGAGACTAGCTCTTGGTGTTGGGACAGGCACAGGTCACTCTATTTTCCCATCAGGAAGAAGAATTAACCACAGGCTCAGCCTGCCCCCCGGAACCAGAACAGGGCCTGAAGCCATCCTGCGCTTTTGCGGCCAGCTCCCGAAAAAGAGAGTTGTAAAATGGAGCTTCAGGGCACTGCAATTCACAAACCTGCACAGTTATAAATGATAACTCTCGTCCACAAATATATTGAGGGAAGGCAAAGGAGAGGATTTGAAATCAAGGCAGAATTGCAGGAAACAGATTTCAGGAGGTAGATTAGAATCGCCTTTAACGCACATGAAAAGCAGCAAAACGTTGACAATGATGCCCTTGGCCAAAAAGGGCGTATGCGTTTTTTCCTGAATATATTCAGGAAAAAACGCATACGCCCTTTTTGGCCAACCAAGCAACCTGGAAAGGCAAATCAGCGCTACAAAGAAGTCTCGCTTCCCATCGGTCAAAAGGGCCATGCTGAAAAAAGTGTCAAAACCAGAAATGCAGGACAGGCCATGGAGAAATGGGAGCCTTGCTACACTGATGGGCGGGATGTAAATTGCCAACAGCCACTCTGGAGAAGTGTACGGTGTGTCCTGAAACATCTAAAAAACACAGCTTAGAGAGCATAGGGCACTTCCACGCATGGGGGTATAAAGTGGGAAAATTAAAAATCAGCAAGACACAAGCACCCCAAAGTTTAGGGCTGCTCTGTTGACAAGGACCTCCACTTCATTCCACCTTAAATATCCCAGGAAAGCGAAAAATGGATAAAAAATGTGAGGTCCTTATGTACAATGGAATATCACTCAGCCATGAAATCAATGTCATAAGGCTAGTAGCAGCATGATGAGTGGATTTAGGTACGACGATTCTAAGTGAAATAAGTCACACAGAAAAGGACACTTCTCATAAGGTGTCACTTATAGAGGGAATGTAAAAACCGTTACACTTGAACTGAATTACAAAACAGAACAGAGTCACACATGCAGAAAACACACTATGGCTGCTTAACGGGAAAGGTGAGGTGGGGTGATACATAAAACAAGAGTTTCAAATTAGCTCAGATACCGTTCCATAAACCCAATATGTAATAGACAAGACCTACTCCTTGCTCAGAGAACTGGACTCAACACGCCCGATTCACCGCACAAGAATATATCTGACTAGTAATAATCTTAAAACCAATGTATTGATATCTCTCTGTTAGTGTGTCAAGTGGGTGTAAAGCGGCATAAACACAGCCGTGAAAAGCAGCTAAACCCCATTATAAAAATAAATTACTTTTAAAAACCCATGAAACAAAGACAGTGAAAGAGAGAGAAATTCTTACACAATTCGTTCAGGGGCTGTGATGCAACCTGGATTGACCATATCTAGACCCACAGCTGGATGAGACATAAGGGTGGACACTCTTGGGGCTGAGACGTTTGGTGAGGTTGGGTGAGCAAATGCAGACCCTTTAAAGTAATACTGCGTGCTACCCATCGCATGGGTCCCAAATCTCCAGGTTCAAGGGCATCTTCCTACATCGAAAACATGCATGAGAAACCCAGAAGATGGTACACCGTGTGATGGGGAAAGGTTTCTAAAACGCACCTCATTTCTCATCTCCTTGTGCTCGGGTTCGCCATTCCAGCCACTTTAGTAGCAATCTCCCTACTTGGAGCATCAGCACCTTTAACCTCCTGTTCCGTACAGGTTGCAATTTGTCCTGAGGATGAACGGGAAGACGGGGAACCAATGAGAGACTAGCTCTTGGTGTTGGGACAGGCACAGGTCACTCTATTTTCCCATCAGGAAGAAGAATTAACCACAGGCTCAGCCTGCCCCCCGGAACCAGAACAGGGCCTGAAGCCATCCTGCGCTTTTGCGGCCAGCTCCCGAAAAAGAGAGTTGTAAAATGGAGCTTCAGGGCACTGCAATTCACAAACCTGCACAGTTATAAATGATAACTCTCGTCCACAAATATATTGAGGGAAGGCAAAGGAGAGGATTTGAAATCAAGGCAGAATTGCAGGAAACAGATTTCAGGAGGTAGATTAGAATCGCCTTTAACGCACATGAAAAGCAGCAAAACGTTGACAATGATGCCCTTGGCCAAAAAGGGCGTATGCGTTTTTTCCTGAATATATTCAGGAAAAAACGCATACGCCCTTTTTGGCCAACCAAGCAACCTGGAAAGGCAAATCAGCGCTACAAAGAAGTCTCGCTTCCCATCGGTCAAAAGGGCCATGCTGAAAAAAGTGTCAAAACCAGAAATGCAGGACAGGCCATGGAGAAATGGGAGCCTTGCTACACTGATGGGCGGGATGTAAATTGCCAACAGCCACTCTGGAGAAGTGTACGTTGTGTCCTGAAACATCTAAAAAACACAGCTTAGAGAGCATAGGGCACTTCCACGCATGGGGGTATAAAGTGGGAAAATTAAAAATCAGCAAGACACAAGCACCCCAAAGTTTAGGGCTGCTCTGTTGACAAGGACCTCCACTTCATTCCACCTTAAATATCCCAGGAAAGCGAAAAATGGATAAAAAATTTGAGGTCCTTATGTACAATGGAATATCACTCAGCCATGAAATCAATGTCATAAGGCTAGTAGCAGCATGATGAGTGGATTTAGGTACGACGATTCTAAGTGAAATAAGTCACACAGAAAAGGACACTTCTCATAAGGTGTCACTTATAGAGGGAATGTAAAAACCGTTACACTTGAACTGAATTACAAAACAGAACAGAGTCACACATGCAGAAAACACACTATGGCTGCTTAACGGGAAAGGTGAGGTGGGGTGATACATAAAACAAGAGTTTCAAATTAGCTCAGATACCGTTCCATAAACCCAATATGTAATAGACAAGACCTACTCCTTGCTCAGAGAACTGGACTCAACACGCCCGATTCACCGCACAAGAATATATCTGACTAGTAATAATCTTAAAACCAATGTATTGATATCTCTCTGTTAGTGTGTCAAGTGGGTGTAAAGCGGCATAAACACAGCCGTGAAAAGCAGCTAAACCCCATTATAAAAATAAATTACTTTTAAAAACCCATGAAACAAAGACAGTGAAAGAGAGAGAAATTCTTACACAATTCGTTCAGGGGCTGTGATGCAACCTGGATTGACCATATCTAGACCCACAGCTGGATGAGACATAAGGGTGGACACTCTTGGGGCTGAGACGTTTGGTGAGGTTGGGTGAGCAAATGCAGACCCTTTAAAGTAATACTGCGTGCTACCCATCGCATGGGTCCCAAATCTCCAGGTTCAAGGGCATCTTCCTACATCGAAAACATGCATGAGAAACCCAGAAGATGGTACACCGTGTGATGGGGAAAGGTTTCTAAAACGCACCTCATTTCTCATCTCCTTGTGCTCGGGTTCGCCATTCCAGCCACTTTAGTAGCAATCTCCCTACTTGGAGCATCAGCACCTTTAACCTCCTGTTCCGTACAGGTTGCAATTTGTCCTGAGGATGAACGGGAAGACGGGGAACCAATGAGAGACTAGCTCTTGGTGTTGGGACAGGCACAGGTCACTCTATTTTCCCATCAGGAAGAAGAATTAACCACAGGCTCAGCCTGCCCCCCGGAACCAGAACAGGGCCTGAAGCCATCCTGCGCTTTTGCGGCCAGCTCCCGAAAAAGAGAGTTGTAAAATGGAGCTTCAGGGCACTGCAATTCACAAACCTGCACAGTTATAAATGATAACTCTCGTCCACAAATATATTGAGGGAAGGCAAAGGAGAGGATTTGAAATCAAGGCAGAATTGCAGGAAACAGATTTCAGGAGGTAGATTAGAATCGCCTTTAACGCACATGAAAAGCAGCAAAACGTTGACAATGATGCCCTTGGCCAAAAAGGGCGTATGCGTTTTTTCCTGAATATATTCAGGAAAAAACGCATACGCCCTTTTTGGCCAACCAAGCAACCTGGAAAGGCAAATCAGCGCTACAAAGAAGTCTCGCTTCCCATCGGTCAAAAGGGCCATGCTGAAAAAAGTGTCAAAACCAGAAATGCAGGACAGGCCATGGAGAAATGGGAGCCTTGCTACACTGATGGGCGGGATGTAAATTGCCAACAGCCACTCTGGAGAAGTGTACGTTGTGTCCTGAAACATCTAAAAAACACAGCTTAGAGAGCATAGGGCACTTCCACGCATGGGGGTATAAAGTGGGAAAATTAAAAATCAGCAAGACACAAGCACCCCAAAGTTTAGGGCTGCTCTGTTGACAAGGACCTCCACTTCATTCCACCTTAAATATCCCAGGAAAGCGAAAAATGGATAAAAAATTTGAGGTCCTTATGTACAATGGAATATCACTCAGCCATGAAATCAATGTCATAAGGCTAGTAGCAGCATGATGAGTGGATTTAGGTACGACGATTCTAAGTGAAATAAGTCACACAGAAAAGGACACTTCTCATAAGGTGTCACTTATAGAGGGAATGTAAAAACCGTTACACTTGAACTGAATTACAAAACAGAACAGAGTCACACATGCAGAAAACACACTATGGCTGCTTAACGGGAAAGGTGAGGTGGGGTGATACATAAAACAAGAGTTTCAAATTAGCTCAGATACCGTTCCATAAACCCAATATGTAATAGACAAGACCTACTCCTTGCTCAGAGAACTGGACTCAACACGCCCGATTCACCGCACAAGAATATATCTGACTAGTAATAATCTTAAAACCTATGTATTGATATCTCTCTGTTAGTGTGTCAAGTGGGTGTAAAGCGGCATAAACACAGCCGTGAAAAGCAGCTAAACCCCATTATAAAAATAAATTACTTTTAAAAACCCATGAAACAAAGACAGTGAAAGAGAGAGAAATTCTTACACAATTCGTTCAGGGGCTGTGATGCAACCTGGATTGACCATATCTAGACCCACAGCTGGATGAGACATAAGGGTGGACACTCTTGGGGCTGAGAGGTTTGGTGAGGTTGGGTGAGCAAACGCAGACCCTTTAAAGTAATACTGCGTGCTACCCATCGCATGGGTCCCAAATCTCCAGGTTCAAGGGCATCTTCCTACATCGAAAACATGCATGAGAAACCCAGAAGATGGTACACCGTGTGATGGGGAAAGGTTTCTAAAACGCACCTCATTTCTCATCTCCTTGTGCTCGGGTTCGCCATTCCAGCCACTTTAGTAGCAATCTCCCTACTTGGAGCATCAGCACCTTTAACCTCCTGTTCCGTACAGGTTGCAATTTGTCCTGAGGATGAACGGGAAGACGGGGAACCAATGAGAGACTAGCTCTTGGTGTTGGGACAGGCACAGGTCACTCTATTTTCCCATCAGGAAGAAGAATTAACCACAGGCTCAGCCTGCCCCCCGGAACCAGAACAGGGCCTGAAGCCATCCTGCGCTTTTGCGGCCAGCTCCCGAAAAAGAGAGTTGTAAAATGGAGCTTCAGGGCACTGCAATTCACAAACCTGCACAGTTATAAATGATAACTCTCGTCCACAAATATATTGAGGGAAGGCAAAGGAGAGGATTTGAAATCAAGGCAGAATTGCAGGAAACAGATTTCAGGAGGTAGATTAGAATCGCCTTTAACGCACATGAAAAGCAGCAAAACGTTGACAATGATGCCCTTGGCCAAAAAGGGCGTATGCGTTTTTTCCTGAATATATTCAGGAAAAAACGCATACGCCCTTTTTGGCCAACCAAGCAACCTGGAAAGGCAAATCAGCGCTACAAAGAAGTCTCGCTTCCCATCGGTCAAAAGGGCCATGCTGAAAAAAGTGTCAAAACCAGAAATGCAGGACAGGCCATGGAGAAATGGGAGCCTTGCTACACTGATGGGCGGGATGTAAATTGCCAACAGCCACTCTGGAGAAGTGTACGGTGTGTCCTGAAACATCTAAAAAACACTGCTTAGAGAGCATAGGGCACTTCCACGCATGGGGGTATAAAGTGGGAAAATTAAAAATCAGCAAGACACAAGCACCCCAAAGTTTAGGGCTGCTCTGTTGACAAGGACCTCCACTTCATTCCACCTTAAATATCCCAGGAAAGCGAAAAATGGATAAAAAATTTGAGGTCCTTATGTACAATGGAATATCACTCAGCCATGAAATCAATGTCATAAGGCTAGTAGCAGCATGATGAGTGGATTTAGGTACGACGATTCTAAGTGAAATAAGTCACACAGAAAAGGACACTTCTCATAAGGTGTCACTTATAGAGGGAATGTAAAAACCGTTACACTTGAACTGAATTACAAAACAGAACAGAGTCACACATGCAGAAAACACACTATGGCTGCTTAACGGGAAAGGTGAGGTGGGGTGATACATAAAACAAGAGTTTCAAATTAGCTCAGATACCGTTCCATAAACCCAATATGTAATAGAAAAGACCTACTCCTTGCTCAGAGAACTGGACTCAACACGCCCGATTCACCGCACAAGAATATATCTGACTAGTAATAATCTTAAAACCTATGTATTGATATCTCTCTGTTAGTGTGTCAAGTGGGTGTAAAGCGGCATAAACACAGCCGTGAAAAGCAGCTAAACCCCATTATAAAAATAAATTACTTTTAAAAACCCATGAAACAAAGACAGTGAAAGAGAGAGAAATTCTTACACAATTCGTTCAGGGGCTGTGATGCAACCTGGATTGACCATATCTAGACCCACAGCTGGATGAGACATAAGGGTGGACACTCTTGGGGCTGAGACGTTTGGTGAGGTTGGGTGAGCAAATGCAGACGCTTTAAAGTAATACTGCGTGCTACCCATCGCATGGGTCCCAAATCTCCAGGTTCAAGGGCATCTTCCTACATCGAAAACATGCATGAGAAACCCAGAAGATGGTACACCGTGTGATGGGGAAAGGTTTCTAAAACGCACCTCATTTCTCATCTCCTTGTGCTCGGGTTCGCCATTCCAGCCACTTTAGTAGCAATCTCCCTACTTGGAGCATCAGCACCTTTAACCTCCTGTTCCGTACAGGTTGCAATTTGTCCTGAGGATGAACGGGAAGACGGGGAACCAATGAGAGACTAGCTCTTGGTGTTGGGACAGGCACAGGTCACTCTATTTTCCCATCAGGAAGAAGAATTAACCACAGGCTCAGCCTGCCCCCCGGAACCAGAACAGGGCCTGAAGCCATCCTGCGCTTTTGCGGCCAGCTCCCGAAAAAGAGAGTTGTAAAATGGAGCTTCAGGGCACTGCAATTCACAAACCTGCACAGTTATAAATGATAACTCTCGTCCACAAATATATTGAGGGAAGGCAAAGGAGAGGATTTGAAATCAAGGCAGAATTGCAGGAAACAGATTTCAGGAGGTAGATTAGAATCGCCTTTAACGCACATGAAAAGCAGCAAAACGTTGACAATGATGCCCTTGGCCAAAAAGGGCGTATGCGTTTTTTCCTGAATATATTCAGGAAAAAACGCATACGCCCTTTTTGGCCAACCAAGCAACCTGGAAAGGCAAATCAGCGCTACAAAGAAGTCTCGCTTCCCATCGGTCAAAAGGGCCATGCTGAAAAAAGTGTCAAAACCAGAAATGCAGGACAGGCCATGGAGAAATGGGAGCCTTGCTACACTGATGGGCGGGATGTAAATTGCCAACAGCCACTCTGGAGAAGTGTACGGTGTGTCCTGAAACATCTAAAAAACACAGCTTAGAGAGCATAGGGCACTTCCACGCATGGGGGTATAAAGTGGGAAAATTAAAAATCAGCAAGACACAAGCACCCCAAAGTTTAGGGCTGCTCTGTTGACAAGGACCTCCACTTCATTCCACCTTAAATATCCCAGGAAAGCGAAAAATGGATAAAAAATTTGAGGTCCTTATGTACAATGGAATATCACTCAGCCATGAAATCAATGTCATAAGGCTAGTAGCAGCATGATGAGTGGATTTAGGTACGACGATTCTAAGTGAAATAAGTCACACAGAAAAGGACACTTCTCATAAGGTGTCACTTATAGAGGGAATGTAAAAACCGTTACAGTTGAACTGAATTACAAAACAGAACAGAGTCACACATGCAGAAAACACACTATGGCTGCTTAACGGGAAAGGTGAGGTGGGGTGATATATAAAACAAGACTTTCAAGTTAGCTCAGATACCGTTCCATAAACCCAATATGTAATAGACAAGACCTACTCCTTGCTCAGAGAACTGGACTCAACACGCCCGATTCACCGCACAAGAATATATCTGACTAGTAATAATCTTAAAACCTATGTATTGATATCTCTCTGTTAGTGTGTCAAGTGGGTGTAAAGCGGCATAAACACAGCCGTGAAAAGCAGCTAAACCCCATTATAAAAATAAATTACTTTTAAAAACCCATGAAACAAAGACAGTGAAAGAGAGAGAAATTCTTACACAATTCGTTCAGGGGCTGTGATGCAACCTGGATTGACCATATCTAGACCCACAGCTGGATGAGACATAAGGGTGGACACTCTTGGGGCTGAGAGGTTTGGTGAGGTTGGGTGAGCAAACGCAGACCCTTTAAAGTAATACTGCGTGCTACCCATCGCATGGGTCCCAATTCTCCAGGTTCAAGGGCATCTTCCTACATCGAAAACATGCATGAGAAACCCAGAAGATGGTACACCGTGTGATGGGGAAAGGTTTCTAAAACGCACCTCATTTCTCATCTCCTTGTGCTCGGGTTCGCCATTCCAGCCACTTTAGTAGCAATCTCCCTACTTGGAGCATCAGCACCTTTAACCTCCTGTTCCGTACAGGTTGCAATTTGTCCTGAGGATGAACGGGAAGACGGGGAACCAATGAGAGACTAGCTCTTGGTGTTGGGACAGGCACAGGTCACTCTATTTTCCCATCAGGAAGAAGAATTAACCACAGGCTCAGCCTGCCCCCCGGAACCAGAACAGGGCCTGAAGCCATCCTGCGCTTTTGCGGCCAGCTCCCGAAAAAGAGAGTTGTAAAATGGAGCTTCAGGGCACTGCAATTCACAAACCTGCACAGTTATAAATGATAACTCTCGTCCACAAATATATTGAGGGAAGGCAAAGGAGAGGATTTGAAATCAAGGCAGAATTGCAGGAAACAGATTTCAGGAGGTAGATTAGAATCGCCTTTAACGCACATGAAAAGCAGCAAAACGTTGACAATGATGCCCTTGGCCAAAAAGGGCGTATGCGTTTTTTCCTGAATATATTCAGGAAAAAACGCATACGCCCTTTTTGGCCAACCAAGCAACCTGGAAAGGCAAATCAGCGCTACAAAGAAGTCTCGCTTCCCATCGGTCAAAAGGGCCATGCTGAAAAAAGTGTCAAAACCAGAAATGCAGGACAGGCCATGGAGAAATGGGAGCCTTGCTACACTGATGGGCGGGATGTAAATTGCCAACAGCCACTCTGGAGAAGTGTACGGTGTGTCCTGAAACATCTAAAAAACACAGCTTAGAGAGCATAGGGCACTTCCACGCATGGGGGTATAAAGTGGGAAAATTAAAAATCAGCAAGACACAAGCACCCCAAAGTTTAGGGCTGCTCTGTTGACAAGGACCTCCACTTCATTCCACCTTAAATATCCCAGGAAAGCGAAAAATGGATAAAAAATGTGAGGTCCTTATGTACAATGGAATATCACTCAGCCATGAAATCAATGTCATAAGGCTAGTAGCAGCATGATGAGTGGATTTAGGTACGACGATTCTAAGTGAAATAAGTCACACAGAAAAGGACACTTCTCATAAGGTGTCACTTATAGAGGGAATGTAAAAACCGTTACACTTGAACTGAATTACAAAACAGAACAGAGTCACACATGCAGAAAACACACTATGGCTGCTTAACGGGAAAGGTGAGGTGGGGTGATACATAAAACAAGAGTTTCAAATTAGCTCAGATACCGTTCCATAAACCCAATATGTAATAGAAAAGACCTACTCCTTGCTCAGAGAACTGGACTCAACACGCCCGATTCACCGCACAAGAATATATCTGACTAGTAATAATCTTAAAACCTATGTATTGATATCTCTCTGTTAGTGTGTCAAGTGGGTGTAAAGCGGCATAAACACAGCCGTGAAAAGCAGCTAAACCCCATTATAAAAATAAATTACTTTTAAAAACCCATGAAACAAAGACAGTGAAAGAGAGAGAAATTCTTACACAATTCGTTCAGGGGCTGTGATGCAACCTGGATTGACCATATCTAGACCCACAGCTGGATGAGACATAAGGGTGGACACTCTTGGGGCTGAGACGTTTGGTGAGGTTGGGTGAGCAAATGCAGACGCTTTAAAGTAATACTGCGTGCTACCCATCGCATGGGTCCCAAATCTCCAGGTTCAAGGGCATCTTCCTACATCGAAAACATGCATGAGAAACCCAGAAGATGGTACACCGTGTGATGGGGAAAGGTTTCTAAAACGCACCTCATTTCTCATCTCCTTGTGCTCGGGTTCGCCATTCCAGCCACTTTAGTAGCAATCTCCCTACTTGGAGCATCAGCACCTTTAACCTCCTGTTCCGTACAGGTTGCAATTTGTCCTGAGGATGAACGGGAAGACGGGGAACCAATGAGAGACTAGCTCTTGGTGTTGGGACAGGCACAGGTCACTCTATTTTCCCATCAGGAAGAAGAATTAACCACAGGCTCAGCCTGCCCCCCGGAACCAGAACAGGGCCTGAAGCCATCCTGCGCTTTTGCGGCCAGCTCCCGAAAAAGAGAGTTGTAAAATGGAGCTTCAGGGCACTGCAATTCACAAACCTGCACAGTTATAAATGATAACTCTCGTCCACAAATATATTGAGGGAAGGCAAAGGAGAGGATTTGAAATCAAGGCAGAATTGCAGGAAACAGATTTCAGGAGGTAGATTAGAATCGCCTTTAACGCACATGAAAAGCAGCAAAACGTTGACAATGATGCCCTTGGCCAAAAAGGGCGTATGCGTTTTTTCCTGAATATATTCAGGAAAAAACGCATACGCCCTTTTTGGCCAACCAAGCAACCTGGAAAGGCAAATCAGCGCTACAAAGAAGTCTCGCTTCCCATCGGTCAAAAGGGCCATGCTGAAAAAAGTGTCAAAACCAGAAATGCAGGACAGGCCATGGAGAAATGGGAGCCTTGCTACACTGATGGGCGGGATGTAAATTGCCAACAGCCACTCTGGAGAAGTGTACGGTGTGTCCTGAAACATCTAAAAAACACAGCTTAGAGAGCATAGGGCACTTCCACGCATGGGGGTATAAAGTGGGAAAATTAAAAATCAGCAAGACACAAGCACCCCAAAGTTTAGGGCTGCTCTGTTGACAAGGACCTCCACTTCATTCCACCTTAAATATCCCAGGAAAGCGAAAAATGGATAAAAAATTTGAGGTCCTTATGTACAATGGAATATCACTCAGCCATGAAATCAATGTCATAAGGCTAGTAGCAGCATGATGAGTGGATTTAG
Source organism: Balaenoptera physalus (assembly GCF_965194825.1). Taxonomy (NCBI): domain Eukaryota; kingdom Metazoa; phylum Chordata; class Mammalia; order Artiodactyla; family Balaenopteridae; genus Balaenoptera; species Balaenoptera physalus. The sequence goes on from NW_028126474.1 coordinate 1,049,808, forward strand.
GTACGACGATTCTAAGTGAAATAAGTCACACAGAAAAGGACACTTCTCATAAGGTGTCACTTATAGAGGGAATGTAAAAACCGTTACACTTGAACTGAATTACAAAACAGAACAGAGTCACACATGCAGAAAACACACTATGGCTGCTTAACGGGAAAGGTGAGGTGGGGTGATACATAAAACAAGAGTTTCAAATTAGCTCAGATACCGTTCCATAAACCCAATATGTAATAGACAAGACCTACTCCTTGCTCAGAGAACTGGACTCAACACGCCCGATTCACCGCACAAGAATATATCTGACTAGTAATAATCTTAAAACCTATGTATTGATATCTCTCTGTTAGTGTGTCAAGTGGGTGTAAAGCGGCATAAACACAGCCGTGAAAAGCAGCTAAACCCCATTATAAAAATAAATTACTTTTAAAAACCCATGAAACAAAGACAGTGAAAGAGAGAGAAATTCTTACACAATTCGTTCAGGGGCTGTGATGCAACCTGGATTGACCATATCTAGACCCACAGCTGGATGAGACATAAGGGTGGACACTCTTGGGGCTGAGAGGTTTGGTGAGGTTGGGTGAGCAAACGCAGACCCTTTAAAGTAATACTGCGTGCTACCCATCGCATGGGTCCCAAATCTCCAGGTTCAAGGGCATCTTCCTACATCGAAAACATGCATGAGAAACCCAGAAGATGGTACACCGTGTGATGGGGAAAGGTTTCTAAAACGCACCTCATTTCTCATCTCCTTGTGCTCGGGTTCGCCATTCCAGCCACTTTAGTAGCAATCTCCCTACTTGGAGCATCAGCACCTTTAACCTCCTGTTCCGTACAGGTTGCAATTTGTCCTGAGGATGAACGGGAAGACGGGGAACCAATGAGAGACTAGCTCTTGGTGTTGGGACAGGCACAGGTCACTCTATTTTCCCATCAGGAAGAAGAATTAACCACAGGCTCAGCCTGACCCCCGGAACCAGAACAGGGCCTGAAGCCATCCTGCGCTTTTGCGGCCAGCTCCCGAAAAAGAGAGTTGTAAAATGGAGCTTCAGGGCACTGCAATTCACAAACCTGCACAGTTATAAATGATAACTCTCGTCCACAAATATATTGAGGGAAGGCAAAGGAGAGGATTTGAAATCAAGGCAGAATTGCAGGAAACAGATTTCAGGAGGTAGATTAGAATCGCCTTTAACGCACATGAAAAGCAGCAAAACGTTGACAATGATGCCCTTGGCCAAAAAGGGCGTATGCGTTTTTTCCTGAATATATTCAGGAAAAAACGCATACGCCCTTTTTGGCCAACCAAGCAACCTGGAAAGGCAAATCAGCGCTACAAAGAAGTCTCGCTTCCCATCGGTCAAAAGGGCCATGCTGAAAAAAGTGTCAAAACCAGAAATGCAGGACAGGCCATGGAGAAATGGGAGCCTTGCTACACTGATGGGCGGGATGTAAATTGCCAACAGCCACTCTGGAGAAGTGTACGGTGTGTCCTGAAACATCTAAAAAACACAGCTTAGAGAGCATAGGGCACTTCCACGCATGGGGGTATAAAGTGGGAAAATTAAAAATCAGCAAGACACAAGCACCCCAAAGTTTAGGGCTGCTCTGTTGACAAGGACCTCCACTTCATTCCACCTTAAATATCCCAGGAAAGCGAAAAATGGATAAAAAATTTGAGGTCCTTATGTACAATGGAATATCACTCAGCCATGAAATCAATGTCATAAGGCTAGTAGCAGCATGATGAGTGGATTTAGGTACGACGATTCTAAGTGAAATAAGTCACACAGAAAAGGACACTTCTCATAAGGTGTCACTTATAGAGGGAATGTAAAAACCGTTACACTTGAACTGAATTACAAAACAGAACAGAGTCACATATGCAGAAAACACACTATGGCTGCTTAACGGGAAAGGTGAGGTGGGGTGATACATAAAACAAGAGTTTCAAATTAGCTCAGATACCGTTCCATAAACCCAATATGTAATAGACAAGACCTACTCCTTGCTCAGAGAACTGGACTCAACACGACCGATTCACCGCACAAGAATATATCTGACTAGTAATAATCTTAAAACCTATGTATTGATATCTCTCTGTTAGTGTGTCAAGTGGGTGTAAAGCAGCATAAACACAGCTGTGAAAAGCAGCTAAACCCCATTATAAAAATAAATTACTTTTAAAAACCCATGAAACAAAGACAGTGAAAGAGAGAGAAATTCTTACACAATTCGTTCAGGGGCTGTGATGCAACCTGGATTGACCATATCTAGACCCACAGCTGGATGAGACATAAGGGTGGACACTCTTGGGGCTGAGAGGTTTGGTGAGGTTGGGTGAGCAAACGCAGACCCTTTAAAGTAATACTGCGTGCTACCCATCGCATGGGTCCCAAATCTCCAGGTTCAAGGGCATCTTCCTACATCGAAAACATGCATGAGAAACCCAGAAGATGGTACACCGTGTGATGGGGAAAGGTTTCTAAAACGCACCTCATTTCTCATCTCCTTGTGCTCGGGTTCGCCATTCCAGCCACTTTAGTAGCAATCTCCCTACTTGGAGCATCAGCACCTTTAACCTCCTGTTCCGTACAGGTTGCAATTTGTCCTGAGGATGAACGGGAAGACGGGGAACCAATGAGAGACTAGCTCTTGGTGTTGGGACAGGCACAGGTCACTCTATTTTCCCATCAGGAAGAAGAATTAACCACAGGCTCAGCCTGCCCCCCGGAACCAGAACAGGGCCTGAAGCCATCCTGCGCTTTTGCGGCCAGCTCCCGAAAAAGAGAGTTGTAAAATGGAGCTTCAGGGCACTGCAATTCACAAACCTGCACAGTTATAAATGATAACTCTCGTCCACAAATATATTGAGGGAAGGCAAAGGAGAGGATTTGAAATCAAGGCAGAATTGCAGGAAACAGATTTCAGGAGGTAGATTAGAATCGCCTTTAACGCACATGAAAAGCAGCAAAACGTTGACAATGATGCCCTTGGCCAAAAAGGGCGTATGCGTTTTTTCCTGAATATATTCAGGAAAAAACGCATACGCCCTTTTTGGCCAACCAAGCAACCTGGAAAGGCAAATCAGCGCTACAAAGAAGTCTCGCTTCCCATCGGTCAAAAGGGCCATGCTGAAAAAAGTGTCAAAACCAGAAATGCAGGACAGGCCATGGAGAAATGGGAGCCTTGCTACACTGATAGGCGGGATGTAAATTGCCAACAGCCACTCTGGAGAAGTGTACGGTGTGTCCTGAAACATCTAAAAAACACAGCTTAGAGAGCATAGGGCACTTCCACGCATGGGGGTATAAAGTGGGAAAATTAAAAATCAGCAAGACACAAGCACCCCAAAGTTTAGGGCTGCTCTGTTGACAAGGACCTCCACTTCATTCCACCTTAAATATCCCAGGAAAGCGAAAAATGGATAAAAAATTTGAGGTCCTTATGTACAATGGAATATCACTCAGCCATGAAATCAATGTCATAAGGCTAGTAGCAGCATGATGAGTGGATTTAGGTACGACGATTCTAAGTGAAATAAGTCACACAGAAAAGGACACTTCTCATAAGGTGTCACTTATAGAGGGAATGTAAAAACCGTTACACTTGAACTGAATTACAAAACAGAACAGAGTCACACATGCAGAAAACACACTATGGCTGCTTAACGGGAAAGGTGAGGTGGGGTGATACATAAAATAAGACTTTCAAATTAGCTCAGATACCGTTCCATAAACCCAATATGTTATAGACAAGACCTACTCCTTGCTCAGAGAACTGGACTCAACACGCCCGATTCACCGCACAAGAATATATCTGACTAGTAATAATCTTAAAACCTATGTATTGATATCTCTCTGTTAGTGTGTCAAGTGGGTGTAAAGCGGCATAAACACAGCCGTGAAAAGCAGCTAAACCCCATTATAAAAATAAATTACTTTTAAAAACCCATGAAACAAAGACAGTGAAAGAGAGAGAAATTCTTACACAATTCGTTCAGGGGCTGTGATGCAACCTGGATTGACCATATCTAGACCCACAGCTGGATGAGACATAAGGGTGGACACTCTTGGGGCTGAGAGGTTTGGTGAGGTTGGGTGAGCAAACGCAGACCCTTTAAAGTAATACTGCGTGCTACCCATCGCATGGGTCCCAAATCTCCAGGTTCAAGGGCATCTTCCTACATCGAAAACATGCATGAGAAACCCAGAAGATGGTACACCGTGTGATGGGGAAAGGTTTCTAAAACGCACCTCATTTCTCATCTCCTTGTGCTCGGGTTCGCCATTCCAGCCACTTTAGTAGCAATCTCCCTACTTGGAGCATCAGCACCTTTAACCTCCTGTTCCGTACAGGTTGCAATTTGTCCTGAGGATGAACGGGAAGACGGGGAACCAATGAGAGACTAGCTCTTGGTGTTGGGACAGGCACAGGTCACTCTATTTTCCCATCAGGAAGAAGAATTAACCACAGGCTCAGCCTGCCCCCCGGAACCAGAACAGGGCCTGAAGCCATCCTGCGCTTTTGCGGCCAGCTCCCGAAGAAGAGAGTTGTAAAATGGAGCTTCAGGGCACTGCAATTCACAAACCTGCACAGTTATAAATGATAACTCTCGTCCACAAATATATTGAGGGAAGGCAAAGGAGAGGATTTGAAATCAAGGCAGAATTGCAGGAAACAGATTTCAGGAGGTAGATTAGAATCGCCTTTAACGCACATGAAAAGCAGCAAAACGTTGACAATGATGCCCTTGGCCAAAAAGGGCGTATGCGTTTTTTCCTGAATATATTCAGGAAAAAACGCATACGCCCTTTTTGGCCAACCAAGCAACCTGGAAAGGCAAATCAGCGCTACAAAGAAGTCTCGCTTCCCATCGGTCAAAAGGGCCATGCTGAAAAAAGTGTCAAAACCAGAAATGCAGGACAGGCCATGGAGAAATGGGAGCCTTGCTACACTGATGGGCGGGATGTAAATTGCCAACAGCCACTCTGGAGAAGTGTACGGTGTGTCCTGAAACATCTAAAAAACACAGCTTAGAGAGCATAGGGCACTTCCACGCATGGGGGTATAAAGTGGGAAAATTAAAAATCAGCAAGACACAAGCACCCCAAAGTTTAGGGCTGCTCTGTTGACAAGGACCTCCACTTCATTCCACCTTAAATATCCCAGGAAAGCGAAAAATGGATAAAAAATTTGAGGTCCTTATGTACAATGGAATATCACTCAGCCATGAAATCAATGTCATAAGGCTAGTAGCAGCATGATGAGTGGATTTAGGTACGACGATTCTAAGTGAAATAAGTCACACAGAAAAGGACACTTCTCATAAGGTGTCACTTATAGAGGGAATGTAAAAACCGTTACACTTGAACTGAATTACAAAACAGAACAGAGTCACACATGCAGAAAACACACTATGGCTGCTTAACGGGAAAGGTGAGGTGGGGTGATATATAAAACAAGACTTTCAAATTAGCTCAGATACCGTTCCATAAACCCAATATGTAATAGACAAGACCTACTCCTTGCTCAGAGAACTGGACTCAACACGCCCGATTCACCGCACAAGAATATATCTGACTAGTAATAATCTTAAAACCTATGTATTGATATCTCTCTGTTAGTGTGTCAAGTGGGTGTAAAGCGGCATAAACGCAGCCGTGAAAAGCAGCTAAACCCCATTATAAAAATAAATTACTTTTAAAAACCCATGAAACAAAGACAGTGAAAGAGAGAGAAATTCTTACACAATTCGTTCAGGGGCTGTGATGCAACCTGGATTGACCATATCTAGACCCACAGCTGGATGAGACATAAGGGTGGACACTCTTGGGGCTGAGAGGTTTGGTGAGGTTGGGTGAGCAAACGCAGACCCTTTAAAGTAATACTGCGTGCTACCCATCGCATGGGTCCCAAATCTCCAGGTTCAAGGGCATCTTCCTACATCGAAAACATGCATGAGAAACCCAGAAGATGGTACACCGTGTGATGGGGAAAGGTTTCTAAAACGCACCTCATTTCTCATCTCCTTGTGCTCGGGTTCGCCATTCCAGCCACTTTAGTAGCAATCTCCCTACTTGGAGCATCAGCACCTTTAACCTCCTGTTCCGTACAGGTTGCAATTTGTCCTGAGGATGAACGGGAAGACGGGGAACCAATGAGAGACTAGCTCTTGGTGTTGGGACAGGCACAGGTCACTCTATTTTCCCATCAGGAAGAAGAATTAACCACAGGCTCAGCCTGCCCCCCGGAACCAGAACAGGGCCTGAAGCCATCCTGCGCTTTTGCGGCCAGCTCCCGAAGAAGAGAGTTGTAAAATGGAGCTTCAGGGCACTGCAATTCACAAACCTGCACAGTTATAAATGATAACTCTCGTCCACAAATATATTGAGGGAAGGCAAAGGAGAGGATTTGAAATCAAGGCAGAATTGCAGGAAACAGATTTCAGGAGGTAGATTAGAATCGCCTTTAACGCACATGAAAAGCAGCAAAACGTTGACAATGATGCCCTTGGCCAAAAAGGGCGTATGCGTTTTTTCCTGAATATATTCAGGAAAAAACGCATACGCCCTTTTTGGCCAACCAAGCAACCTGGAAAGGCAAATCAGCGCTACAAAGAAGTCTCGCTTCCCATCGGTCAAAAGGGCCATGCTGAAAAAAGTGTCAAAACCAGAAATGCAGGACAGGCCATGGAGAAATGGGAGCCTTGCTACACTGATGGGCGGGATGTAAATTGCCAACAGCCACTCTGGAGAAGTGTACGGTGTGTCCTGAAACATCTAAAAAACACAGCTTAGAGAGCATAGGGCACTTCCACGCATGGGGGTATAAAGTGGGAAAATTAAAAATCAGCAAGACACAAGCACCCCAAAGTTTAGGGCTGCTCTGTTGACAAGGACCTCCACTTCATTCCACCTTAAATATCCCAGGAAAGCGAAAAATGGATAAAAAATTTGAGGTCCTTATGTACAATGGAATATCACTCAGCCATGAAATCAATGTCATAAGGCTAGTAGCAGCATGATGAGTGGATTTAGGTACGACGATTCTAAGTGAAATAAGTCACACAGAAAAGGACACTTCTCATAAGGTGTCACTTATAGAGGGAATGTAAAAACCGTTACACTTGAACTGAATTACAAAACAGAACAGAGTCACACATGCAGAAAACACACTATGGCTGCTTAACGGGAAAGGTGAGGTGGGGTGATATATAAAACAAGACTTTCAAATTAGCTCAGATACCGTTCCATAAACCCAATATGTAATAGACAAGACCTACTCCTTGCTCAGAGAACTGGACTCAACACGCCCGATTCACCGCACAAGAATATATCTGACTAGTAATAATCTTAAAACCTATGTATTGATATCTCTCTGTTAGTGTGTCAAGTGGGTGTAAAGCGGCATAAACGCAGCCGTGAAAAGCAGCTAAACCCCATTATAAAAATAAATTACTTTTAAAAACCCATGAAACAAAGACAGTGAAAGAGAGAGAAATTCTTACACAATTCGTTCAGGGGCTGTGATGCAACCTGGATTGACCATATCTAGACCCACAGCTGGATGAGACATAAGGGTGGACACTCTTGGGGCTGAGAGGTTTGGTGAGGTTGGGTGAGCAAACGCAGACCCTTTAAAGTAATACTGCGTGCTACCCATCGCATGGGTCCCAAATCTCCAGGTTCAAGGGCATCTTCCTACATCGAAAACATGCATGAGAAACCCAGAAGATGGTACACCGTGTGATGGGGAAAGGTTTCTAAAACGCACCTCATTTCTCATCTCCTTGTGCTCGGGTTCGCCATTCCAGCCACTTTAGTAGCAATCTCCCTACTTGGAGCATCAGCACCTTTAACCTCCTGTTCCGTACAGGTTGCAATTTGTCCTGAGGATGAACGGGAAGACGGGGAACCAATGAGAGACTAGCTCTTGGTGTTGGGACAGGCACAGGTCACTCTATTTTCCCATCAGGAAGAAGAATTAACCACAGGCTCAGCCTGCCCCCCGGAACCAGAACAGGGCCTGAAGCCATCCTGCGCTTTTGCGGCCAGCTCCCGAAGAAGAGAGTTGTAAAATGGAGCTTCAGGGCACTGCAATTCACAAACCTGCACAGTTATAAATGATAACTCTCGTCCACAAATATATTGAGGGAAGGCAAAGGAGAGGATTTGAAATCAAGGCAGAATTGCAGGAAACAGATTTCAGGAGGTAGATTAGAATCGCCTTTAACGCACATGAAAAGCAGCAAAACGTTGACAATGATGCCCTTGGCCAAAAAGGGCGTATGCGTTTTTTCCTGAATATATTCAGGAAAAAACGCATACGCCCTTTTTGGCCAACCAAGCAACCTGGAAAGGCAAATCAGCGCTACAAAGAAGTCTCGCTTCCCATCGGTCAAAAGGGCCATGCTGAAAAAAGTGTCAAAACCAGAAATGCAGGACAGGCCATGGAGAAATGGGAGCCTTGCTACACTGATGGGCGGGATGTAAATTGCCAACAGCCACTCTGGAGAAGTGTACGGTGTGTCCTGAAACATCTAAAAAACACAGCTTAGAGAGCATAGGGCACTTCCACGCATGGGGGTATAAAGTGGGAAAATTAAAAATCAGCAAGACACAAGCACCCCAAAGTTTAGGGCTGCTCTGTTGACAAGGACCTCCACTTCATTCCACCTTAAATATCCCAGGAAAGCGAAAAATGGATAAAAAATTTGAGGTCCTTATGTACAATGGAATATCACTCAGCCATGAAATCAATGTCATAAGGCTAGTAGCAGCATGATGAGTGGATTTAGGTACGACGATTCTAAGTGAAATAAGTCACACAGAAAAGGACACTTCTCATAAGGTGTCACTTATAGAGGGAATGTAAACACCGTTACACTTGAACTGAATTACAAAACAGAACAGAGTCACACATGCAGAAAACACACTATGGCTGCTTAACGGAAAAGGTGAGGTGGGGTGATATATAAAACAAGACTTTCAAATTAGCTCAGATACCGTTCCATAAACCCAATATGTAATAGACAAGACCTACTCCTTGCTCAGAGAACTGGACTCAACACGCCCGATTCACCGCACAAGAATATATCTGACTAGTAATAATCTTAAAACCTATGTATTGATATCTCTCTGTTAGTGTGTCAAGTGGGTGTAAAGCAGCATAAACGCAGCCGTGAAAAGCAGCTAAACCCCATTATAAAAATAAATTACTTTTAAAAACCCATGAAACAAAGACAGTGAAAGAGAGAGAAATTCTTACACAATTCGTTCAGGGGCTGTGATGCAACCTGGATTGACCATATCTAGACCCACAGCTGGATGAGACATAAGGGTGGACACTCTTGGGGCTGAGAGGTTTGGTGAGGTTGGGTGAGCAAACGCAGACCCTTTAAAGTAATACTGCGTGCTACCCATCGCATGGGTCCCAAATCTCCAGGTTCAAGGGCATCTTCCTACATCGAAAACATGCATGAGAAACCCAGAAGATGGTACACCGTGTGATGGGGAAAGGTTTCTAAAACGCACCTCATTTCTCATCTCCTTGTGCTCGGGTTCGCCATTCCAGCCACTTTACTAGCAATCTCCCTACTTGGAGCATCAGCACCTTTAACCTCCTGTTCCGTACAGGTTGCAATTTGTCCTGAGGATGAACGGGAAGACGGGGAACCAATGAGAGACTAGCTCTTGGTGTTGGGACAGGCACAGGTCACTCTATTTTCCCATCAGGAAGAAGAATTAACCACAGGCTCAGCCTGCCCCCCGGAACCAGAACAGGGCCTGAAGCCATCCTGCGCTTTTGCGGCCAGCTCCCGAAAAAGAGAGTTGTAAAATGGAGCTTCAGGGCACTGCAATTCACAAACCTGCACAGTTATAAATGATAACTCTCGTCCACAAATATATTGAGGGAAGGCAAAGGAGAGGATTTGAAATCAAGGCAGAATTGCAGGAAACAGATTTCAGGAGGTAGATTAGAATCGCCTTTAACGCACATGAAAAGCAGCAAAACGTTGACAATGATGCCCTTGGCCAAAAAGGGCGTATGCGTTTTTTCCTGAATATATTCAGGAAAAAACGCATACGCCCTTTTTGGCCAACCAAGCAACCTGGAAAGGCAAATCAGCGCTACAAAGAAGTCTCGCTTCCCATCGGTCAAAAGGGCCATGCTGAAAAAAGTGTCAAAACCAGAAATGCAGGACAGGCCATGGAGAAATGGGAGCCTTGCTACACTGATGGGCGGGATGTAAATTGCCAACAGCCACTCTGGAGAAGTGTACGGTGTGTCCTGAAACATCTAAAAAACACAGCTTAGAGAGCATAGGGCACTTCCACGCATGGGGGTATAAAGTGGGAAAATTAAAAATCAGCAAGACACAAGCACCCCAAAGTTTAGGGCTGCTCTGTTGACAAGGACCTCCACTTCATTCCACCTTAAATATCCCAGGAAAGCGAAAAATGGATAAAAAATTTGAGGTCCTTATGTACAATGGAATATCACTCAGCCATGAAATCAATGTCATAAGGCTAGTAGCAGCATGATGAGTGGATTTAGGTACGACGATTCTAAGTGAAATAAGTCACACAGAAAAGGACACTTCTCATAAGGTGTCACTTATAGAGGGAATGTAAAAACCGTTACACTTGAACTGAATTACAAAACAGAACAGAGTCACACATGCAGAAAACACACTATGGCTGCTTAACGGGAAAGGTGAGGTGGGGTGATACATAAAACAAGAGTTTCAAATTAGCTCAGATACCGTTCCATAAACCCAATATGTAATAGACAAGACCTACTCCTTGCTCAGAGAACTGGACTCAACACGCCCGATTCACCGCACAAGAATATATCTGACTAGTAATAATCTTAAAACCAATGTATTGATATCTCTCTGTTAGTGTGTCAAGTGGGTGTAAAGCGGCATAAACACAGCCGTGAAAAGCAGCTAAACCCCATTATAAAAATAAATTACTTTTAAAAACCCATGAAACAAAGACAGTGAAAGAGAGAGAAATTCTTACACAATTCGTTCAGGGGCTGTGATGCAACCTGGATTGACCATATCTAGACCCACAGCTGGATGAGACATAAGGGTGGACACTCTTGGGGCTGAGAGGTTTGGTGAGGTTGGGTGAGCAAATGCAGACCCTTTAAAGTAATACTGCGTGCTACCCATCGCATGGGTCCCAAATCTCCAGGTTCAAGGGCATCTTCCTACATCGAAAACATGCATGAGAAACCCAGAAGATGGTATACCGTGTGATGGGGAAAGGTTTCTAAAACGCACCTCATTTCTCATCTCCTTGTGCTCGGGTTCGCCATTCCAGCCACTTTAGTAGCAATCTCCCTACTTGGAGCATCAGCACCTTTAACCTCCTGTTCCGTACAGGTTGCAATTTGTCCTGAGGATGAACGGGAAGACGGGGAACCAATGAGAGACTAGCTCTTGGTGTTGGGACAGGCACAGGTCACTCTATTTTCCCATCAGGAAGAAGAATTAACCACAGGCTCAGCCTGCCCCCCGGAACCAGAACAGGGCCTGAAGCCATCCTGCGCTTTTGCGGCCAGCTCCCGAAAAAGAGAGTTGTAAAATGGAGCTTCAGGGCACTGCAATTCACAAACCTGCACAGTTATAAATGATAACTCTCGTCCACAAATATATTGAGGGAAGGCAAAGGAGAGGATTTGAAATCAAGGCAGAATTGCAGGAAACAGATTTCAGGAGGTAGATTAGAATCGCCTTTAACGCACATGAAAAGCAGCAAAACGTTGACAATGATGCCCTTGGCCAAAAAGGGCGTATGCGTTTTTTCCTGAATATATTCAGGAAAAAACGCATACGCCCTTTTTGGCCAACCAAGCAACCTGGAAAGGCAAATCAGCGCTACAAAGAAGTCTCGCTTCCCATCGGTCAAAAGGGCCATGCTGAAAAAAGTGTCAAAACCAGAAATGCAGGACAGGCCATGGAGAAATGGGAGCCTTGCTACACTGATGGGCGGGATGTAAATTGCCAACAGCCACTCTGGAGAAGTGTACGGTGTGTCCTGAAACATCTAAAAAACACAGCTTAGAGAGCATAGGGCACTTCCACGCATGGGGGTATAAAGTGGGAAAATTAAAAATCAGCAAGACACAAGCACCCCAAAGTTTAGGGCTGCTCTGTTGACAAGGACCTCCACTTCATTCCACCTTAAATATCCCAGGAAAGCGAAAAATGGATAAAAAATGTGAGGTCCTTATGTACAATGGAATATCACTCAGCCATGAAATCAATGTCATAAGGCTAGTAGCAGCATGATGAGTGGATTTAGGTACGACGATTCTAAGTGAAATAAGTCACACAGAAAAGGACACTTCTCATAAGGTGTCACTTATAGAGGGAATGTAAAAACCGTTACACTTGAACTGAATTACAAAACAGAACAGAGTCACACATGCAGAAAACACACTATGGCTGCTTAACGGGAAAGGTGAGGTGGGGTGATATATAAAACAAGACTTTCAAATTAGCTCAGATACCGTTCCATAAACCCAATATGTAATAGACAAGACCTACTCCTTGCTCAGAGAACTGGACTCAACACGCCCGATTCACCGCACAAGAATATATCTGACTAGTAATAATCTTAAAACCTATGTATTGATATCTCTCTGTTAGTGTGTCAAGTGGGTGTAAAGCGGCATAAACGCAGCCGTGAAAAGCAGCTAAACCCCATTATAAAAATAAATTACTTTTAAAAACCCATGAAACAAAGACAGTGAAAGAGAGAGAAATTCTTACACAATTCGTTCAGGGGCTGTGATGCAACCTGGATTGACCATATCTAGACCCACAGCTGGATGAGACATAAGGGTGGACACTCTTGGGGCTGAGAGGTTTGGTGAGGTTGGGTGAGCAAACGCAGACCCTTTAAAGTAATACTGCGTGCTACCCATCGCATGGGTCCCAAATCTCCAGGTTCAAGGGCATCTTCCTACATCGAAAACATGCATGAGAAACCCAGAAGATGGTACACCGTGTGATGGGGAAAGGTTTCTAAAACGCACCTCATTTCTCATCTCCTTGTGCTCGGGTTCGCCATTCCAGCCACTTTAGTAGCAATCTCCCTACTTGGAGCATCAGCACCTTTAACCTCCTGTTCCGTACAGGTTGCAATTTGTCCTGAGGATGAACGGGAAGACGGGGAACCAATGAGAGACTAGCTCTTGGTGTTGGGACAGGCACAGGTCACTCTATTTTCCCATCAGGAAGAAGAATTAACCACAGGCTCAGCCTGCCCCCCGGAACCAGAACAGGGCCTGAAGCCATCCTGCGCTTTTGCGGCCAGCTCCCGAAGAAGAGAGTTGTAAAATGGAGCTTCAGGGCACTGCAATTCACAAACCTGCACAGTTATAAATGATAACTCTCGTCCACAAATATATTGAGGGAAGGCAAAGGAGAGGATTTGAAATCAAGGCAGAATTGCAGGAAACAGATTTCAGGAGGTAGATTAGAATCGCCTTTAACGCACATGAAAAGCAGCAAAACGTTGACAATGATGCCCTTGGCCAAAAAGGGCGTATGCGTTTTTTCCTGAATATATTCAGGAAAAAACGCATACGCCCTTTTTGGCCAACCAAGCAACCTGGAAAGGCAAATCAGCGCTACAAAGAAGTCTCGCTTCCCATCGGTCAAAAGGGCCATGCTGAAAAAAGTGTCAAAACCAGAAATGCAGGACAGGCCATGGAGAAATGGGAGCCTTGCTACACTGATGGGCGGGATGTAAATTGCCAACAGCCACTCTGGAGAAGTGTACGGTGTGTCCTGAAACATCTAAAAAACACAGCTTAGAGAGCATAGGGCACTTCCACGCATGGGGGTATAAAGTGGGAAAATTAAAAATCAGCAAGACACAAGCACCCCAAAGTTTAGGGCTGCTCTGTTGACAAGGACCTCCACTTCATTCCACCTTAAATATCCCAGGAAAGCGAAAAATGGATAAAAAATTTGAGGTCCTTATGTACAATGGAATATCACTCAGCCATGAAATCAATGTCATAAGGCTAGTAGCAGCATGATGAGTGGATTTAGGTACGACGATTCTAAGTGAAATAAGTCACACAGAAAAGGACACTTCTCATAAGGTGTCACTTATAGAGGGAATGTAAAAACCGTTACACTTGAACTGAATTACAAAACAGAACAGAGTCACACATGCAGAAAACACACTATGGCTGCTTAACGGGAAAGGTGAGGTGGGGTGATACATAAAACAAGAGTTTCAAATTAGCTCAGATACCGTTCCATAAACCCAATATGTAATAGACAAGACCTACTCCTTGCTCAGAGAACTGGACTCAACACGCCCGATTCACCGCACAAGAATATATCTGACTAGTAATAATCTTAAAACCAATGTATTGATATCTCTCTGTTAGTGTGTCAAGTGGGTGTAAAGCGGCATAAACACAGCCGTGAAAAGCAGCTAAACCCCATTATAAAAATAAATTACTTTTAAAAACCCATGAAACAAAGACAGTGAAAGAGAGAGAAATTCTTACACAATTCGTTCAGGGGCTGTGATGCAACCTGGATTGACCATATCTAGACCCACAGCTGGATGAGACATAAGGGTGGACACTCTTGGGGCTGAGAGGTTTGGTGAGGTTGGGTGAGCAAATGCAGACCCTTTAAAGTAATACTGCGTGCTACCCATCGCATGGGTCCCAAATCTCCAGGTTCAAGGGCATCTTCCTACATCGAAAACATGCATGAGAAACCCAGAAGATGGTATACCGTGTGATGGGGAAAGGTTTCTAAAACGCACCTCATTTCTCATCTCCTTGTGCTCGGGTTCGCCATTCCAGCCACTTTAGTAGCAATCTCCCTACTTGGAGCATCAGCACCTTTAACCTCCTGTTCCGTACAGGTTGCAATTTGTCCTGAGGATGAACGGGAAGACGGGGAACCAATGAGAGACTAGCTCTTGGTGTTGGGACAGGCACAGGTCACTCTATTTTCCCATCAGGAAGAAGAATTAACCACAGGCTCAGCCTGCCCCCCGGAACCAGAACAGGGCCTGAAGCCATCCTGCGCTTTTGCGGCCAGCTCCCGAAAAAGAGAGTTGTAAAATGGAGCTTCAGGGCACTGCAATTCACAAACCTGCACAGTTATAAATGATAACTCTCGTCCACAAATATATTGAGGGAAGGCAAAGGAGAGGATTTGAAATCAAGGCAGAATTGCAGGAAACAGATTTCAGGAGGTAGATTAGAATCGCCTTTAACGCACATGAAAAGCAGCAAAACGTTGACAATGATGCCCTTGGCCAAAAAGGGCGTATGCGTTTTTTCCTGAATATATTCAGGAAAAAACGCATACGCCCTTTTTGGCCAACCAAGCAACCTGGAAAGGCAAATCAGCGCTACAAAGAAGTCTCGCTTCCCATCGGTCAAAAGGGCCATGCTGAAAAAAGTGTCAAAACCAGAAATGCAGGACAGGCCATGGAGAAATGGGAGCCTTGCTACACTGATGGGCGGGATGTAAATTGCCAACAGCCACTCTGGAGAAGTGTACGGTGTGTCCTGAAACATCTAAAAAACACAGCTTAGAGAGCATAGGGCACTTCCACGCATGGGGGTATAAAGTGGGAAAATTAAAAATCAGCAAGACACAAGCACCCCAAAGTTTAGGGCTGCTCTGTTGACAAGGACCTCCACTTCATTCCACCTTAAATATCCCAGGAAAGCGAAAAATGGATAAAAAATGTGAGGTCCTTATGTACAATGGAATATCACTCAGCCATGAAATCAATGTCATAAGGCTAGTAGCAGCATGATGAGTGGATTTAGGTACGACGATTCTAAGTGAAATAAGTCACACAGAAAAGGACACTTCTCATAAGGTGTCACTTATAGAGGGAATGTAAAAACCGTTACACTTGAACTGAATTACAAAACAGAACAGAGTCACACATGCAGAAAACACACTATGGCTGCTTAACGGGAAAGGTGAGGTGGGGTGATACATAAAACAAGAGTTTCAAATTAGCTCAGATACCGTTCCATAAACCCAATATGTAATAGACAAGACCTACTCCTTGCTCAGAGAACTGGACTCAACACGCCCGATTCACCGCACAAGAATATATCTGACTAGTAATAATCTTAAAACCTATGTATTGATATCTCTCTGTTAGTGTGTCAAGTGGGTGTAAAGCGGCATAAACACAGCCGTGAAAAGCAGCTAAACCCCATTATAAAAATAAATTACTTTTAAAAACCCATGAAACAAAGACAGTGAAAGAGAGAGAAATTCTTACACAATTCGTTCAGGGGCTGTGATGCAACCTGGATTGACCATATCTAGACCCACAGCTGGATGAGACATAAGGGTGGACACTCTTGGGGCTGAGACGTTTGGTGAGGTTGGGTGAGCAAATGCAGACCCTTTAAAGTAATACTGCGTGCTACCCATCGCATGGGTCCCAAATCTCCAGGTTCAAGGGCATCTTCCTACATCGAAAACATGCATGAGAAACCCAGAAGATGGTACACCGTGTGATGGGGAAAGGTTTCTAAAACGCACCTCATTTCTCATCTCCTTGTGCTCGGGTTCGCCATTCCAGCCACTTTAGTAGCAATCTCCCTACTTGGAGCATCAGCACCTTTAACCTCCTGTTCCGTACAGGTTGCAATTTGTCCTGAGGATGAACGGGAAGACGGGGAACCAATGAGAGACTAGCTCTTGGTGTTGGGACAGGCACAGGTCACTCTATTTTCCCATCAGGAAGAAGAATTAACCACAGGCTCAGCCTGCCCCCCGGAACCAGAACAGGGCCTGAAGCCATCCTGCGCTTTTGCGGCCAGCTCCCGAAAAAGAGAGTTGTAAAATGGAGCTTCAGGGCACTGCAATTCACAAACCTGCACAGTTATAAATGATAACTCTCGTCCACAAATATATTGAGGGAAGGCAAAGGAGAGGATTTGAAATCAAGGCAGAATTGCAGGAAACAGATTTCAGGAGGTAGATTAGAATCGCCTTTAACGCACATGAAAAGCAGCAAAACGTTGACAATGATGCCCTTGGCCAAAAAGGGCGTATGCGTTTTTTCCTGAATATATTCAGGAAAAAACGCATACGCCCTTTTTGGCCAACCAAGCAACCTGGAAAGGCAAATCAGCGCTACAAAGAAGTCTCGCTTCCCATCGGTCAAAAGGGCCATGCTGAAAAAAGTGTCAAAACCAGAAATGCAGGACAGGCCATGGAGAAATGGGAGCCTTGTTACACTGATGGGCGGGATGTAAATTGCCAACAGCCACTCTGGAGAAGTGTACGGTGTGTCCTGAAACATCTAAAAAACACAGCTTAGAGAGCATAGGGCACTTCCACGCATGGGGGTATAAAGTGGGAAAATTAAAAATCAGCAAGACACAAGCACCCCAAAGTTTAGGGCTGCTCTGTTGACAAGGACCTCCACTTCATTCCACCTTAAATATCCCAGGAAAGCGAAAAATGGATAAAAAATTTGAGGTCCTTATGTACAATGGAATATCACTCAGCCATGAAATCAATGTCATAAGGCTAGTAGCAGCATGATGAGTGGATTTAGGTACGACGATTCTAAGTGAAATAAGTCACACAGAAAAGGACACTTCTCATAAGGTGTCACTTATAGAGGGAATGTAAAAACCGTTACACTTGAACTGAATTACAAAACAGAACAGAGTCACACATGCAGAAAACACACTATGGCTGCTTAACGGGAAAGGTGAGGTGGGGTGATACATAAAACAAGAGTTTCAAATTAGCTCAGATACCGTTCCATAAACCCAATATGTAATAGAAAAGACCTACTCCTTGCTCAGAGAACTGGACTCAACACGCCCGATTCACCGCACAAGAATATATCTGACTAGTAATAATCTTAAAACCTATGTATTGATATCTCTCTGTTAGTGTGTCAAGTGGGTGTAAAGCGGCATAAACACAGCCGTGAAAAGCAGCTAAACCCCATTATAAAAATAAATTACTTTTAAAAACCCATGAAACAAAGACAGTGAAAGAGAGAGAAATTCTTACACAATTCGTTCAGGGGCTGTGATGCAACCTGGATTGACCATATCTAGACCCACAGCTGGATGAGACATAAGGGTGGACACTCTTGGGGCTGAGACGTTTGGTGAGGTTGGGTGAGCAAATGCAGACGCTTTAAAGTAATACTGCGTGCTACCCATCGCATGGGTCCCAAATCTCCAGGTTCAAGGGCATCTTCCTACATCGAAAACATGCATGAGAAACCCAGAAGATGGTACACCGTGTGATGGGGAAAGGTTTCTAAAACGCACCTCATTTCTCATCTCCTTGTGCTCGGGTTCGCCATTCCAGCCACTTTAGTAGCAATCTCCCTACTTGGAGCATCAGCACCTTTAACCTCCTGTTCCGTACAGGTTGCAATTTGTCCTGAGGATGAACGGGAAGACGGGGAACCAATGAGAGACTAGCTCTTGGTGTTGGGACAGGCACAGGTCACTCTATTTTCCCATCAGGAAGAAGAATTAACCACAGGCTCAGCCTGCCCCCCGGAACCAGAACAGGGCCTGAAGCCATCCTGCGCTTTTGCGGCCAGCTCCCGAAAAAGAGAGTTGTAAAATGGAGCTTCAGGGCACTGCAATTCACAAACCTGCACAGTTATAAATGATAACTCTCGTCCACAAATATATTGAGGGAAGGCAAAGGAGAGGATTTGAAATCAAGGCAGAATTGCAGGAAACAGATTTCAGGAGGTAGATTAGAATCGCCTTTAACGCACATGAAAAGCAGCAAAACGTTGACAATGATGCCCTTGGCCAAAAAGGGCGTATGCGTTTTTTCCTGAATATATTCAGGAAAAAACGCATACGCCCTTTTTGGCCAACCAAGCAACCTGGAAAGGCAAATCAGCGCTACAAAGAAGTCTCGCTTCCCATCGGTCAAAAGGGCCATGCTGAAAAAAGTGTCAAAACCAGAAATGCAGGACAGGCCATGGAGAAATGGGAGCCTTGCTACACTGATGGGCGGGATGTAAATTGCCAACAGCCACTCTGGAGAAGTGTACGGTGTGTCCTGAAACATCTAAAAAACACAGCTTAGAGAGCATAGGGCACTTCCACGCATGGGGGTATAAAGTGGGAAAATTAAAAATCAGCAAGACACAAGCACCCCAAAGTTTAGGGCTGCTCTGTTGACAAGGACCTCCACTTCATTCCACCTTAAATATCCCAGGAAAGCGAAAAATGGATAAAAAATTTGAGGTCCTTATGTACAATGGAATATCACTCAGCCATGAAATCAATGTCATAAGGCTAGTAGCAGCATGATGAGTGGATTTAGGTACGACGATTCTAAGTGAAATAAGTCACACAGAAAAGGACACTTCTCATAAGGTGTCACTTATAGAGGGAATGTAAAAACCGTTACACTTGAACTGAATTACAAAACAGAACAGAGTCACACATGCAGAAAACACACTATGGCTGCTTAACGGGAAAGGTGAGGTGGGGTGATACATAAAACAAGAGTTTCAAATTAGCTCAGATACCGTTCCATAAACCCAATATGTAATAGACAAGACCTACTCCTTGCTCAGAGAACTGGACTCAACACGCCCGATTCACCGCACAAGAATATATCTGACTAGTAATAATCTTAAAACCTATGTATTGATATCTCTCTGTTAGTGTGTCAAGTGGGTGTAAAGCGGCATAAACACAGCCGTGAAAAGCAGCTAAACCCCATTATAAAAATAAATTACTTTTAAAAACCCATGAAACAAAGACAGTGAAAGAGAGAGAAATTCTTACACAATTCGTTCAGGGGCTGTGATGCAACCTGGATTGACCATATCTAGACCCACAGCTGGATGAGACATAAGGGTGGACACTCTTGGGGCTGAGAGGTTTGGTGAGGTTGGGTGAGCAAATGCAGACCCTTTAAAGTAATACTGCGTGCTACCCATCGCATGGGTCCCAAATCTCCAGGTTCAAGGGCATCTTCCTACATCGAAAACATGCATGAGAAACCCAGAAGATGGTACACCGTGTGATGGGGAAAGGTTTCTAAAACGCACCTCATTTCTCATCTCCTTGTGCTCGGGTTCGCCATTCCAGCCACTTTAGTAGCAATCTCCCTACTTGGAGCATCAGCACCTTTAACCTCCTGTTCCGTACAGGTTGCAATTTGTCCTGAGGATGAACGGGAAGACGGGGAACCAATGAGAGACTAGCTCTTGGTGTTGGGACAGGCACAGGTCACTCTATTTTCCCATCAGGAAGAAGAATTAACCACAGGCTCAGCCTGACCCCCGGAACCAGAACAGGGCCTGAAGCCATCCTGCGCTTTTGCGGCCAGCTCCCGAAAAAGAGAGTTGTAAAATGGAGCTTCAGGGCACTGCAATTCACAAACCTGCACAGTTATAAATGATAACTCTCGTCCACAAATATATTGAGGGAAGGCAAAGGAGAGGATTTGAAATCAAGGCAGAATTGCAGGAAACAGATTTCAGGAGGTAGATTAGAATCGCCTTTAACGCACATGAAAAGCAGCAAAACGTTGACAATGATGCCCTTGGCCAAAAAGGGCGTATGCGTTTTTTCCTGAATATATTCAGGAAAAAACGCATACGCCCTTTTTGGCCAACCAAGCAACCTGGAAAGGCAAATCAGCGCTACAAAGAAGTCTCGCTTCCCATCGGTCAAAAGGGCCATGCTGAAAAAAGTGTCAAAACCAGAAATGCAGGACAGGCCATGGAGAAATGGGAGCCTTGCTACACTGATGGGCGGGATGTAAATTGCCAACAGCCACTCTGGAGAAGTGTACGGTGTGTCCTGAAACATCTAAAAAACACAGCTTAGAGAGCATAGGGCACTTCCACGCATGGGGGTATAAAGTGGGAAAATTAAAAATCAGCAAGACACAAGCACCCCAAAGTTTAGGGCTGCTCTGTTGACAAGGACCTCCACTTCATTCCACCTTAAATATCCCAGGAAAGCGAAAAATGGATAAAAAATTTGAGGTCCTTATGTACAATGGAATATCACTCAGCCATGAAATCAATGTCATAAGGCTAGTAGCAGCATGATGAGTGGATTTAGGTACGACGATTCTAAGTGAAATAAGTCACACAGAAAAGGACACTTCTCATAAGGTGTCACTTATAGAGGGAATGTAAAAACCGTTACAGTTGAACTGAATTACAAAACAGAACAGAGTCACACATGCAGAAAACACACTATGGCTGCTTAACGGGAAAGGTGAGGTGGGGTGATATATAAAACAAGACTTTCAAGTTAGCTCAGATACCGTTCCATAAACCCAAAATGTAATAGACAAGACCTACTCCTTGCTCAGAGAACTGGACTCAACACGCCCGATTCACCGCACAAGAATATATCTGACTAGTAATAATCTTAAAACCTATGTATTGATATCTCTCTGTTAGTGTGTCAAGTGGGTGTAAAGCGGCATAAACACAGCCGTGAAAAGCAGCTAAACCCCATTATAAAAATAAATTACTTTTAAAAACCCATGAAACAAAGACAGTGAAAGAGAGAGAAATTCTTACACAATTCGTTCAGGGGCTGTGATGCAACCTGGATTGACCATATCTAGACCCACAGCTGGATGAGACATAAGGGTGGACACTCTTGGGGCTGAGAGGTTTGGTGAGGTTGGGTGAGCAAACGCAGACCCTTTAAAGTAATACTGCGTGCTACCCATCGCATGGGTCCCAATTCTCCAGGTTCAAGGGCATCTTCCTACATCGAAAACATGCATGAGAAACCCAGAAGATGGTACACCGTGTGATGGGGAAAGGTTTCTAAAACGCACCTCATTTCTCATCTCCTTGTGCTCGGGTTCGCCATTCCAGCCACTTTAGTAGCAATCTCCCTACTTGGAGCATCAGCACCTTTAACCTCCTGTTCCGTACAGGTTGCAATTTGTCCTGAGGATGAACGGGAAGACGGGGAACCAATGAGAGACTAGCTCTTGGTGTTGGGACAGGCACAGGTCACTCTATTTTCCCATCAGGAAGAAGAATTAACCACAGGCTCAGCCTCCCCCCCGGAACCAGAACAGGGCCTGAAGCCATCCTGCGCTTTTGCGGCCAGCTCCCGAAAAAGAGAGTTGTAAAATGGAGCTTCAGGGCACTGCAATTCACAAACCTGCACAGTTATAAATGATAACTCTCGTCCACAAATATATTGAGGGAAGGCAAAGGAGAGGATTTGAAATCAAGGCAGAATTGCAGGAAACAGATTTCAGGAGGTAGATTAGAATCGCCTTTAACGCACATGAAAAGCAGCAAAACGTTGACAATGATGCCCTTGGCCAAAAAGGGCGTATGCGTTTTTTCCTGAATATATTCAGGAAAAAACGCATACGCCCTTTTTGGCCAACCAAGCAACCTGGAAAGGCAAATCAGCGCTACAAAGAAGTCTCGCTTCCCATCGGTCAAAAGGGCCATGCTGAAAAAAGTGTCAAAACCAGAAATGCAGGACAGGCCATGGAGAAATGGGAGCCTTGCTACACTGATGGGCGGGATGTAAATTGCCAACAGCCACTCTGGAGAAGTGTACGGTGTGTCCTGAAACATCTAAAAAACACAGCTTAGAGAGCATAGGGCACTTCCACGCATGGGGGTATAAAGTGGGAAAATTAAAAATCAGCAAGACACAAGCACCCCAAAGTTTAGGGCTGCTCTGTTGACAAGGACCTCCACTTCATTCCACCTTAAATATCCCAGGAAAGCGAAAAATGGATAAAAAATTTGAGGTCCTTATGTACAATGGAATATCACTCAGCCATGAAATCAATGTCATAAGGCTAGTAGCAGCATGATGAGTGGATTTAGGTACGACGATTCTAAGTGAAATAAGTCACACAGAAAAGGACACTTCTCATAAGGTGTCACTTATAGAGGGAATGTAAAAACCGTTACACTTGAACTGAATTACAAAACAGAACAGAGTCACATATGCAGAAAACACACTATGGCTGCTTAACGGGAAAGGTGAGGTGGGGTGATACATAAAACAAGAGTTTCAAATTAGCTCAGATACCGTTCCATAAACCCAATATGTAATAGACAAGACCTACTCCTTGCTCAGAGAACTGGACTCAACACGACCGATTCACCGCACAAGAATATATCTGACTAGTAATAATCTTAAAACCTATGTATTGATATCTCTCTGTTAGTGTGTCAAGTGGGTGTAAAGCAGCATAAACACAGCTGTGAAAAGCAGCTAAACCCCATTATAAAAATAAATTACTTTTAAAAACCCATGAAACAAAGACAGTGAAAGAGAGAGAAATTGTTACACAATTCGTTCAGGGGCTGTGATGCAACCTGGATTGACCATATCTAGACCCACAGCTGGATGAGACATAAGGGTGGACACTCTTGGGGCTGAGAGGTTTGGTGAGGTTGGGTGAGCAAACGCAGACCCTTTAAAGTAATACTGCGTGCTACCCATCGCATGGGTCCCAAATCTCCAGGTTCAAGGGCATCTTCCTACATCGAAAACATGCATGAGAAACCCAGAAGATGGTACACCGTGTGATGGGGAAAGGTTTCTAAAACGCACCTCATTTCTCATCTCCTTGTGCTCGGGTTCGCCATTCCAGCCACTTTAGTAGCAATCTCCCTACTTGGAGCATCAGCACCTTTAACCTCCTGTTCCGTACAGGTTGCAATTTGTCCTGAGGATGAACGGGAAGACGGGGAACCAATGAGAGACTAGCTCTTGGTGTTGGGACAGGCACAGGTCACTCTATTTTCCCATCAGGAAGAAGAATTAACCACAGGCTCAGCCTGCCCCCCGGAACCAGAACAGGGCCTGAAGCCATCCTGCGCTTTTGCGGCCAGCTCCCGAAAAAGAGAGTTGTAAAATGGAGCTTCAGGGCACTGCAATTCACAAACCTGCACAGTTATAAATGATAACTCTCGTCCACAAATATATTGAGGGAAGGCAAAGGAGAGGATTTGAAATCAAGGCAGAATTGCAGGAAACAGATTTCAGGAGGTAGATTAGAATCGCCTTTAACGCACATGAAAAGCAGCAAAACGTTGACAATGATGCCCTTGGCCAAAAAGGGCGTATGCGTTTTTTCCTGAATATATTCAGGAAAAAACGCATACGCCCTTTTTGGCCAACCAAGCAACCTGGAAAGGCAAATCAGCGCTACAAAGAAGTCTCGCTTCCCATCGGTCAAAAGGGCCATGCTGAAAAAAGTGTCAAAACCAGAAATGCAGGACAGGCCATGGAGAAATGGGAGCCTTGCTACACTGATGGGCGGGATGTAAATTGCCAACAGCCACTCTGGAGAAGTGTACGGTGTGTCCTGAAACATCTAAAAAACACAGCTTAGAGAGCATAGGGCACTTCCACGCATGGGGGTATAAAGTGGGAAAATTAAAAATCAGCAAGACACAAGCACCCCAAAGTTTAGGGCTGCTCTGTTGACAAGGACCTCCACTTCATTCCACCTTAAATATCCCAGGAAAGCGAAAAATGGATAAAAAATTTGAGGTCCTTATGTACAATGGAATATCACTCAGCCATGAAATCAATGTCATAAGGCTAGTAGCAGCATGATGAGTGGATTTAGGTACGACGATTCTAAGTGAAATAAGTCACACAGAAAAGGACACTTCTCATAAGGTGTCACTTATAGAGGGAATGTAAAAACCGTTACACTTGAACTGAATTACAAAACAGAACAGAGTCACACATGCAGAAAACACACTATGGCTGCTTAACGGGAAAGGTGAGGTGGGGTGATACATAAAACAAGAGTTTCAAATTAGCTCAGATACCGTTCCATAAACCCAATATGTAATAGACAAGACCTACTCCTTGCTCAGAGAACTGGACTCAACACGCCCGATTCACCGCACAAGAATATATCTGACTAGTAATAATCTTAAAACCTATGTATTGATATCTCTCTGTTAGTGTGTCAAGTGGGTGTAAAGCAGCATAAACACAGCTGTGAAAAGCAGCTAAACCCCATTATAAAAATAAATTACTTTTAAAAACCCATGAAACAAAGACTGTGAAAGAGAGAGAAATTCTTACACAATTCGTTCAGGGGCTGTGATGCAACCTGGATTGACCATATCTAGACCCACAGCTGGATGAGACATAAGGGTGGACACTCTTGGGGCTGAGAGGTTTGGTGAGGTTGGGTGAGCAAACGCAGACCCTTTAAAGTAATACTGCGTGCTACCCATCGCATGGGTCCCAAATCTCCAGGTTCAAGGGCATCTTCCTACATCGAAAACATGCATGAGAAACCCAGAAGATGGTACACCGTGTGATGGGGAAAGGTTTCTAAAACGCACCTCATTTCTCATCTCCTTGTGCTCGGGTTCGCCATTCCAGCCACTTTAGTAGCAATCTCCCTACTTGGAGCATCAGCACCTTTAACCTCCTGTTCCGTACAGGTTGCAATTTGTCCTGAGGATGAACGGGAAGACGGGGAACCAATGAGAGACTAGCTCTTGGTGTTGGGACAGGCACAGGTCACTCTATTTTCCCATCAGGAAGAAGAATTAACCACAGGCTCAGCCTGCCCCCCGGAACCAGAACAGGGCCTGAAGCCATCCTGCGCTTTTGCGGCCAGCTCCCGAAAAAGAGAGTTGTAAAATGGAGCTTCAGGGCACTGCAATTCACAAACCTGCACAGTTATAAATGATAACTCTCGTCCACAAATATATTGAGGGAAGGCAAAGGAGAGGATTTGAAATCAAGGCAGAATTGCAGGAAACAGATTTCAGGAGGTAGATTAGAATCGCCTTTAACGCACATGAAAAGCAGCAAAACGTTGACAATGATGCCCTTGGCCAAAAAGGGCGTATGCGTTTTTTCCTGAATATATTCAGGAAAAAACGCATACGCCCTTTTTGGCCAACCAAGCAACCTGGAAAGGCAAATCAGCGCTACAAAGAAGTCTCGCTTCCCATCGGTCAAAAGGGCCATGCTGAAAAAAGTGTCAAAACCAGAAATGCAGGACAGGCCATGGAGAAATGGGAGCCTTGCTACACTGATGGGCGGGATGTAAATTGCCAACAGCCACTCTGGAGAAGTGTACGGTGTGTCCTGAAACATCTAAAAAACACAGCTTAGAGAGCATAGGGCACTTCCACGCATGGGGGTATAAAGTGGGAAAATTAAAAATCAGCAAGACACAAGCACCCCAAAGTTTAGGGCTGCTCTGTTGACAAGGACCTCCACTTCATTCCACCTTAAATATCCCAGGAAAGCAAAAAATGGATAAAAAATTTGAGGTCCTTATGTACAATGGAATATCACTCAGCCATGAAATCAATGTCATAAGGCTAGTAGCAGCATGATGAGTGGATTTAGGTACGACGATTCTAAGTGAAATAAGTCACACAGAAAAGGACACTTCTCATAAGGTGTCACTTATAGAGGGAATGTAAAAACCGTTACAGTTGAACTGAATTACAAAACAGAACAGAGTCACACATGCAGAAAACACACTATGGCTGCTTAACGGGAAAGGTGAGGTGGGGTGATATATAAAACAAGACTTTCAAATTAGCTCAGATACCGTTCCATAAACCCAATATGTAATAGACAAGACCTACTCCTTGCTCAGAGAACTGGACTCAACACGCCCGATTCACCGCACAAGAATATATCTGACTAGTAATAATCTTAAAACCTATGTATTGATATCTCTCTGTTAGTGTGTCAAGTGGGTGTAAAGCGGCATAAACACAGCCGTGAAAAGCAGCTAAACCCCATTATAAAAATAAATTACTTTTAAAAACCCATGAAACAAAGACAGTGAAAGAGAGAGAAATTCTTACACAATTCGTTCAGGGGCTGTGATGCAACCTGGATTGACCATATCTAGACCCACAGCTGGATGAGACATAAGGGTGGACACTCTTGGGGCTGAGAGGTTTGGTGAGGTTGGGTGAGCAAACGCAGACCCTTTAAAGTAATACTGCGTGCTACCCATCGCATGGGTCCCAATTCTCCAGGTTCAAGGGCATCTTCCTACATCGAAAACATGCATGAGAAACCCAGAAGATGGTACACCGTGTGATGGGGAAAGGTTTCTAAAACGCACCTCATTTCTCATCTCCTTGTGCTCGGGTTCGCCATTCCAGCCACTTTAGTAGCAATCTCCCTACTTGGAGCATCAGCACCTTTAACCTCCTGTTCCGTACAGGTTGCAATTTGTCCTGAGGATGAACGGGAAGACGGGGAACCAATGAGAGACTAGCTCTTGGTGTTGGGACAGGCACAGGTCACTCTATTTTCCCATCAGGAAGAAGAATTAACCACAGGCTCAGCCTCCCCCCCGGAACCAGAACAGGGCCTGAAGCCATCCTGCGCTTTTGCGGCCAGCTCCCGAAAAAGAGAGTTGTAAAATGGAGCTTCAGGGCACTGCAATTCACAAACCTGCACAGTTATAAATGATAACTCTCGTCCACAAATATATTGAGGGAAGGCAAAGGAGAGGATTTGAAATCAAGGCAGAATTGCAGGAAACAGATTTCAGGAGGTAGATTAGAATCGCCTTTAACGCACATGAAAAGCAGCAAAACGTTGACAATGATGCCCTTGGCCAAAAAGGGCGTATGCGTTTTTTCCTGAATATATTCAGGAAAAAACGCATACGCCCTTTTTGGCCAACCAAGCAACCTGGAAAGGCAAATCAGCGCTACAAAGAAGTCTCGCTTCCCATCGGTCAAAAGGGCCATGCTGAAAAAAGTGTCAAAACCAGAAATGCAGGACAGGCCATGGAGAAATGGGAGCCTTGCTACACTGATGGGCGGGATGTAAATTGCCAACAGCCACTCTGGAGAAGTGTACGGTGTGTCCTGAAACATCTAAAAAACACAGCTTAGAGAGCATAGGGCACTTCCACGCATGGGGGTATAAAGTGGGAAAATTAAAAATCAGCAAGACACAAGCACCCCAAAGTTTAGGGCTGCTCTGTTGACAAGGACCTCCACTTCATTCCACCTTAAATATCCCAGGAAAGCGAAAAATGGATAAAAAATTTGAGGTCCTTATGTACAATGGAATATCACTCAGCCATGAAATCAATGTCATAAGGCTAGTAGCAGCATGATGAGTGGATTTAGGTACGACGATTCTAAGTGAAATAAGTCACACAGAAAAGGACACTTCTCATAAGGTGTCACTTATAGAGGGAATGTAAAAACCGTTACACTTGAACTGAATTACAAAACAGAACAGAGTCACACATGCAGAAAACACACTATGGCTGCTTAACGGGAAAGGTGAGGTGGGGTGATACATAAAACAAGACTTTCAAATTAGCTCAGATACCGTTCCATAAACCCAATATGTAATAGACAAGACCTACTCCTTGCTCAGAGAACTGGACTCAACACGCCCGATTCACCGCACAAGAATATATCTGACTAGTAATAATCTTAAAACCTATGTATTGATATCTCTCTGTTAGTGTGTCAAGTGGGTGTAAAGCAGCATAAACGCAGCCGTGAAAAGCAGCTAAACCCCATTATAAAAATAAATTACTTTTAAAAACCCATGAAACAAAGACAGTGAAAGAGAGAGAAATTCTTACACAATTCGTTCAGGGGCTGTGATGCAACCTGGATTGACCATATCTAGACCCACAGCTGGATGAGACATAAGGGTGGACACTCTTGGGGCTGAGAGGTTTGGTGAGGTTGGGTGAGCAAACGCAGACCCTTTAAAGTAATACTGCGTGCTACCCATCGCATGGGTCCCAAATCTCCAGGTTCAAGGGCATCTTCCTACATCGAAAACATGCATGAGAAACCCAGAAGATGGTACACCGTGTGATGGGGAAAGGTTTCTAAAACGCACCTCATTTCTCATCTCCTTGTGCTCGGGTTCGCCATTCCAGCCACTTTAGTAGCAATCTCCCTACTTGGAGCATCAGCACCTTTAACCTCCTGTTCCGTACAGGTTGCAATTTGTCCTGAGGATGAACGGGAAGACGGGGAACCAATGAGAGACTAGCTCTTGGTGTTGGGACAGGCACAGGTCACTCTATTTTCCCATCAGGAAGAAGAATTAACCACAGGCTCAGCCTGCCCCCCGGAACCAGAACAGGGCCTGAAGCCATCCTGCGCTTTTGCGGCCAGCTCCCGAAAAAGAGAGTTGTAAAATGGAGCTTCAGGGCACTGCAATTCACAAACCTGCACAGTTATAAATGATAACTCTCGTCCACAAATATATTGAGGGAAGGCAAAGGAGAGGATTTGAAATCAAGGCAGAATTGCAGGAAACAGATTTCAGGAGGTAGATTAGAATCGCCTTTAACGCACATGAAAAGCAGCAAAACGTTGACAATGATGCCCTTGGCCAAAAAGGGCGTATGCGTTTTTTCCTGAATATATTCAGGAAAAAACGCATACGCCCTTTTTGGCCAACCAAGCAACCTGGAAAGGCAAATCAGCGCTACAAAGAAGTCTCGCTTCCCATCGGTCAAAAGGGCCATGCTGAAAAAAGTGTCAAAACCAGAAATGCAGGACAGGCCATGGAGAAATGGGAGCCTTGCTACACTGATGGGCGGGATGTAAATTGCCAACAGCCACTCTGGAGAAGTGTACGGTGTGTCCTGAAACATCTAAAAAACACAGCTTAGAGAGCATAGGGCACTTCCACGCATGGGGGTATAAAGTGGGAAAATTAAAAATCAGCAAGACACAAGCACCCCAAAGTTTAGGGCTGCTCTGTTGACAAGGACCTCCACTTCATTCCACCTTAAATATCCCAGGAAAGCGAAAAATGGATAAAAAATTTGAGGTCCTTATGTACAATGGAATATCACTCAGCCATGAAATCAATGTCATAAGGCTAGTAGCAGCATGATGAGTGGATTTAGGTACGACGATTCTAAGTGAAATAAGTCACACAGAAAAGGACACTTCTCATAAGGTGTCACTTATAGAGGGAATGTAAAAACCGTTACACTTGAACTGAATTACAAAACAGAACAGAGTCACACATGCAGAAAACACACTATGGCTGCTTAACGGGAAAGGTGAGGTGGGGTGATACATAAAACAAGAGTTTCAAATTAGCTCAGATACCGTTCCATAAACCCAATATGTAATAGACAAGACCTACTCCTTGCTCAGAGAACTGGACTCAACACGCCCGATTCACCGCACAAGAATATATCTGACTAGTAATAATCTTAAAACCTATGTATTGATATCTCTCTGTTAGTGTGTCAAGTGGGTGTAAAGCGGCATAAACACAGCCGTGAAAAGCAGCTAAACCCCATTATAAAAATAAATTACTTTTAAAAACCCATGAAACAAAGACAGTGAAAGAGAGAGAAATTCTTACACAATTCGTTCAGGGGCTGTGATGCAACCTGGATTGACCATATCTAGACCCACAGCTGGATGAGACATAAGGGTGGACACTCTTGGGGCTGAGAGGTTTGGTGAGGTTGGGTGAGCAAACGCAGACCCTTTAAAGTAATACTGCGTGCTACCCATCGCATGGGTCCCAATTCTCCAGGTTCAAGGGCATCTTCCTACATCGAAAACATGCATGAGAAACCCAGAAGATGGTACACCGTGTGATGGGGAAAGGTTTCTAAAACGCACCTCATTTCTCATCTCCTTGTGCTCGGGTTCGCCATTCCAGCCACTTTAGTAGCAATCTCCCTACTTGGAGCATCAGCACCTTTAACCTCCTGTTCCGTACAGGTTGCAATTTGTCCTGAGGATGAACGGGAAGACGGGGAACCAATGAGAGACTAGCTCTTGGTGTTGGGACAGGCACAGGTCACTCTATTTTCCCATCAGGAAGAAGAATTAACCACAGGCTCAGCCTCCCCCCCGGAACCAGAACAGGGCCTGAAGCCATCCTGCGCTTTTGCGGCCAGCTCCCGAAAAAGAGAGTTGTAAAATGGAGCTTCAGGGCACTGCAATTCACAAACCTGCACAGTTATAAATGATAACTCTCGTCCACAAATATATTGAGGGAAGGCAAAGGAGAGGATTTGAAATCAAGGCAGAATTGCAGGAAACAGATTTCAGGAGGTAGATTAGAATCGCCTTTAACGCACATGAAAAGCAGCAAAACGTTGACAATGATGCCCTTGGCCAAAAAGGGCGTATGCGTTTTTTCCTGAATATATTCAGGAAAAAACGCATACGCCCTTTTTGGCCAACCAAGCAACCTGGAAAGGCAAATCAGCGCTACAAAGAAGTCTCGCTTCCCATCGGTCAAAAGGGCCATGCTGAAAAAAGTGTCAAAACCAGAAATGCAGGACAGGCCATGGAGAAATGGGAGCCTTGCTACACTGATGGGCGGGATGTAAATTGCCAACAGCCACTCTGGAGAAGTGTACGGTGTGTCCTGAAACATCTAAAAAACACAGCTTAGAGAGCATAGGGCACTTCCACGCATGGGGGTATAAAGTGGGAAAATTAAAAATCAGCAAGACACAAGCACCCCAAAGTTTAGGGCTGCTCTGTTGACAAGGACCTCCACTTCATTCCACCTTAAATATCCCAGGAAAGCGAAAAATGGATAAAAAATTTGAGGTCCTTATGTACAATGGAATATCACTCAGCCATGAAATCAATGTCATAAGGCTAGTAGCAGCATGATGAGTGGATTTAGGTACGACGATTCTAAGTGAAATAAGTCACACAGAAAAGGACACTTCTCATAAGGTGTCACTTATAGAGGGAATGTAAAAACCGTTACACTTGAACTGAATTACAAAACAGAACAGAGTCACACATGCAGAAAACACACTATGGCTGCTTAACGGGAAAGGTGAGGTGGGGTGATATATAAAACAAGACTTTCAAATTAGCTCAGATACCGTTCCATAAACCCAATATGTAATAGACAAGACCTACTCCTTGCTCAGAGAACTGGACTCAACACGCCCGATTCACCGCACAAGAATATATCTGACTAGTAATAATCTTAAAACCTATGTATTGATATCTCTCTGTTAGTGTGTCAAGTGGGTGTCAAGCAGCATAAACGCAGCCGTGAAAAGCAGCTAAACCCCATTATAAAAATAAATTACTTTTAAAAACCCATGAAACAAAGACAGTGAAAGAGAGAGAAATTCTTACACAATTCGTTCAGGGGCTGTGATGCAACCTGGATTGACCATATCTAGACCCACAGCTGGATGAGACATAAGGGTGGACACTCTTGGGGCTGAGAGGTTTGGTGAGGTTGGGTGAGCAAACGCAGACCCTTTAAAGTAATACTGCGTGCTACCCATCGCATGGGTCCCAAATCTCCAGGTTCAAGGGCATCTTCCTACATCGAAAACATGCATGAGAAACCCAGAAGATGGTACACCGTGTGATGGGGAAAGGTTTCTAAAACGCACCTCATTTCTCATCTCCTTGTGCTCGGGTTCGCCATTCCAGCCACTTTAGTAGCAATCTCCCTACTTGGAGCATCAGCACCTTTAACCTCCTGTTCCGTACAGGTTGCAATTTGTCCTGAGGATGAACGGGAAGACGGGGAACCAATGAGAGACTAGCTCTTGGTGTTGGGACAGGCACAGGTCACTCTATTTTCCCATCAGGAAGAAGAATTAACCACAGGCTCAGCCTGCCCCCCGGAACCAGAACAGGGCCTGAAGCCATCCTGCGCTTTTGCGGCCAGCTCCCGAAAAAGAGAGTTGTAAAATGGAGCTTCAGGGCACTGCAATTCACAAACCTGCACAGTTATAAATGATAACTCTCGTCCACAAATATATTGAGGGAAGGCAAAGGAGAGGATTTGAAATCAAGGCAGAATTGCAGGAAACAGATTTCAGGAGGTAGATTAGAATCGCCTTTAACGCACATGAAAAGCAGCAAAACGTTGACAATGATGCCCTTGGCCAAAAAGGGCGTATGCGTTTTTTCCTGAATATATTCAGGAAAAAACGCATACGCCCTTTTTGGCCAACCAAGCAACCTGGAAAGGCAAATCAGCGCTACAAAGAAGTCTCGCTTCCCATCGGTCAAAAGGGCCATGCTGAAAAAAGTGTCAAAACCAGAAATGCAGGACAGGCCATGGAGAAATGGGAGCCTTGCTACACTGATGGGCGGGATGTAAATTGCCAACAGCCACTCTGGAGAAGTGTACGGTGTGTCCTGAAACATCTAAAAAACACAGCTTAGAGAGCATAGGGCACTTCCACGCATGGGGGTATAAAGTGGGAAAATTAAAAATCAGCAAGACACAAGCACCCCAAAGTTTAGGGCTGCTCTGTTGACAAGGACCTCCACTTCATTCCACCTTAAATATCCCAGGAAAGCGAAAAATGGATAAAAAATTTGAGGTCCTTATGTACAATGGAATATCACTCAGCCATGAAATCAATGTCATAAGGCTAGTAGCAGCATGATGAGTGGATTTAGGTACGACGATTCTAAGTGAAATAAGTCACACAGAAAAGGACACTTCTCATAAGGTGTCACTTATAGAGGGAATGTAAAAACCGTTACACTTGAACTGAATTACAAAACAGAACAGAGTCACACATGCAGAAAACACACTATGGCTGCTTAACGGGAAAGGTGAGGTGGGGTGATACATAAAACAAGAGTTTCAAATTAGCTCAGATACCGTTCCATAAACCCAATATGTAATAGACAAGACCTACTCCTTGCTCAGAGAACTGGACTCAACACGCCCGATTCACCGCACAAGAATATATCTGACTAGTAATAATCTTAAAACCTATGTATTGATATCTCTCTGTTAGTGTGTCAAGTGGGTGTAAAGCGGCATAAACACAGCCGTGAAAAGCAGCTAAACCCCATTATAAAAATAAATTACTTTTAAAAACCCATGAAACAAAGACAGTGAAAGAGAGAGAAATTCTTACACAATTCGTTCAGGGGCTGTGATGCAACCTGGATTGACCATATCTAGACCCACAGCTGGATGAGACATAAGGGTGGACACTCTTGGGGCTGAGAGGTTTGGTGAGGTTGGGTGAGCAAACGCAGACCCTTTAAAGTAATACTGCGTGCTACCCATCGCATGGGTCCCAAATCTCCAGGTTCAAGGGCATCTTCCTACATCGAAAACATGCATGAGAAACCCAGAAGATGGTACACCGTGTGATGGGGAAAGGTTTCTAAAACGCACCTCATTTCTCATCTCCTTGTGCTCGGGTTCGCCATTCCAGCCACTTTAGTAGCAATCTCCCTACTTGGAGCATCAGCACCTTTAACCTCCTGTTCCGTACAGGTTGCAATTTGTCCTGAGGATGAACGGGAAGACGGGGAACCAATGAGAGACTAGCTCTTGGTGTTGGGACAGGCACAGGTCACTCTATTTTCCCATCAGGAAGAAGAATTAACCACAGGCTCAGCCTGCCCCCCGGAACCAGAACAGGGCCTGAAGCCATCCTGCGCTTTTGCGGCCAGCTCCCGAAAAAGAGAGTTGTAAAATGGAGCTTCAGGGCACTGCAATTCACAAACCTGCACAGTTATAAATGATAACTCTCGTCCACAAATATATTGAGGGAAGGCAAAGGAGAGGATTTGAAATCAAGGCAGAATTGCAGGAAACAGATTTCAGGAGGTAGATTAGAATCGCCTTTAACGCACATGAAAAGCAGCAAAACGTTGACAATGATGCCCTTGGCCAAAAAGGGCGTATGCGTTTTTTCCTGAATATATTCAGGAAAAAACGCATACGCCCTTTTTGGCCAACCAAGCAACCTGGAAAGGCAAATCAGCGCTACAAAGAAGTCTCGCTTCCCATCGGTCAAAAGGGCCATGCTGAAAAAAGTATCAAAACCAGAAATGCAGGACAGGCCATGGAGAAATGGGAGCCTTGCTACACTGATGGGCGGGATGTAAATTGCCAACAGCCACTCTGGAGAAGTGTACGGTGTGTCCTGAAACATCTAAAAAACACAGCTTAGAGAGCATAGGGCACTTCCACGCATGGGGGTATAAAGTGGGAAAATTAAAAATCAGCAAGACACAAGCACCCCAAAGTTTAGGGCTGCTCTGTTGACAAGGACCTCCACTTCATTCCACCTTAAATATCCCAGGAAAGCGAAAAATGGATAAAAAATTTGAGGTCCTTATGTACAATGGAATATCACTCAGCCATGAAATCAATGTCATAAGGCTAGTAGCAGCATGATGAGTGGATTTAGGTACGACGATTCTAAGTGAAATAAGTCACACAGAAAAGGACACTTCTCATAAGGTGTCACTTATAGAGGGAATGTAAAAACCGTTACACTTGAACTGAATTACAAAACAGAACAGAGTCACACATGCAGAAAACACACTATGGCTGCTTAACGGGAAAGGTGAGGTGGGGTGATACATAAAACAAGAGTTTCAAATTAGCTCAGATACCGTTCCATAAACCCAATATGTAATAGACAAGACCTACTCCTTGCTCAGAGAACTGGACTCAACACGCCCGATTCACCGCACAAGAATATATCTGACTAGTAATAATCTTAAAACCTATGTATTGATATCTCTCTGTTAGTGTGTCAAGTGGGTGTAAAGCGGCATAAACACAGCCGTGAAAAGCAGCTAAACCCCATTATAAAAATAAATTACTTTTAAAAACCCATGAAACAAAGACAGTGAAAGAGAGAGAAATTCTTACACAATTCGTTCAGGGGCTGTGATGCAACCTGGATTGACCATATCTAGACCCACAGCTGGATGAGACATAAGGGTGGACACTCTTGGGGCTGAGAGGTTTGGTGAGGTTGGGTGAGCAAACGCAGACCCTTTAAAGTAATACTGCGTGCTACCCATCGCATGGGTCCCAAATCTCCAGGTTCAAGGGCATCTTCCTACATCGAAAACATGCATGAGAAACCCAGAAGATGGTACACCGTGTGATGGGGAAAGGTTTCTAAAACGCACCTCATTTCTCATCTCCTTGTGCTCGGGTTCGCCATTCCAGCCACTTTAGTAGCAATCTCCCTACTTGGAGCATCAGCACCTTTAACCTCCTGTTCCGTACAGGTTGCAATTTGTCCTGAGGATGAACGGGAAGACGGGGAACCAATGAGAGACTAGCTCTTGGTGTTGGGACAGGCACAGGTCACTCTATTTTCCCATCAGGAAGAAGAATTAACCACAGGCTCAGCCTGCCCCCCGGAACCAGAACAGGGCCTGAAGCCATCCTGCGCTTTTGCGGCCAGCTCCCGAAAAAGAGAGTTGTAAAATGGAGCTTCAGGGCACTGCAATTCACAAACCTGCACAGTTATAAATGATAACTCTCGTCCACAAATATATTGAGGGAAGGCAAAGGAGAGGATTTGAAATCAAGGCAGAATTGCAGGAAACAGATTTCAGGAGGTAGATTAGAATCGCCTTTAACGCACATGAAAAGCAGCAAAACGTTGACAATGATGCCCTTGGCCAAAAAGGGCGTATGCGTTTTTTCCTGAATATATTCAGGAAAAAACGCATACGCCCTTTTTGGCCAACCAAGCAACCTGGAAAGGCAAATCAGCGCTACAAAGAAGTCTCGCTTCCCATCGGTCAAAAGGGCCATGCTGAAAAAAGTGTCAAAACCAGAAATGCAGGACAGGCCATGGAGAAATGGGAGCCTTGCTACACTGATGGGCGGGATGTAAATTGCCAACAGCCACTCAGGAGAAGTGTACAGTGTGTCCTGAAACATCTAAAAAACACAGCTTAGAGAGCATAGGGCACTTCCACGCATGGGGGTATAAAGTGGGAAAATTAAAAATCAGCAAGACACAAGCACCCCAAAGTTTAGGGCTGCTCTGTTGACAAGGACCTCCACTTCATTCCACCTTAAATATCCCAGGAAAGCGAAAAATGGATAAAAAATTTGAGGTCCTTATGTACAATGGAATATCACTCAGCCATGAAATCAATGTCATAAGGCTAGTAGCAGCATGATGAGTGGATTTAGGTACGACGATTCTAAGTGAAATAAGTCACACAGAAAAGGACACTTCTCATAAGGTGTCACTTATAGAGGGAATGTAAAAACCGTTACACTTGAACTGAATTACAAAACAGAACAGAGTCACACATGCAGAAAACACACTATGGCTGCTTAACGGGAAAGGTGAGGTGGGGTGATATATAAAACAAGACTTTCAAATTAGCTCAGATACCGTTCCATAAACCCAATATGTAATAGACAAGACCTACTCCTTGCTCAGAGAACTGGACTCAACACGCCCGATTCACCGCACAAGAATATATCTGACTAGTAATAATCTTAAAACCTATGTATTGATATCTCTCTGTTAGTGTGTCAAGTGGGTGTAAAGCGGCATAAACACAGCTGTGAAAAGCAGCTAAACCCCATTATAAAAATAAATTACTTTTAAAAACCCATGAAACAAAGACAGTGAAAGAGAGAGAAATTCTTACACAATTCGTTCAGGGGCTATGATGCAACCTGGATTGACCATATCTAGACCCACAGCTGGATGAGACATAAGGGTGGACACTCTTGGGGCTGAGAGGTTTGGTGAGGTTGGGTGAGCAAACGCAGACCCTTTAAAGTAATACTGCGTGCTACCCATCGCATGGGTCCCAAATCTCCAGGTTCAAGGGCATCTTCTTACATCGAAAACATGCATGAGAAACCCAGAAGATGGTACACTGTGTGATGGGGAAAGGTTTCTAAAACGCACCTCATTTCTCATCTCCTTGTGCTCGGGTTCGCCATTCCAGCCACTTTAGTAGCAATCTCCCTACTTGGAGCATCAGCACCTTTAACCTCCTGTTCCGTACAGGTTGCAATTTGTCCTGAGGATGAACTGGAAGACGGGGAACCAATGAGAGACTAGCTCTTGGTGTTGGGACAGGCACAGGTCACTCTATTTTCCCATCAGGAAGAAGAATTAACCACAGGCTCAGCCTGCCCCCCGGAACCAGAACAGGGCCTGAAGCCATCCTGCGCTTTTGCGGCCAGCTCCCGAAAAAGAGAGTTGTAAAATGGAGCTTCAGGGCACTGCAATTCACAAACCTGCACAGTTATAAATGATAACTCTCGTCCACAAATATATTGAGGGAAGGCAAAGGAGAGGATTTGAAATCAAGGCAGAATTGCAGGAAACAGATTTCAGGAGGTAGATTAGAATCGCCTTTAACGCACATGAAAAGCAGCAAAACGTTGACAATGATGCCCTTGGCCAAAAAGGGCGTATGCGTTTTTTCCTGAATATATTCAGGGAAAAACGCATACGCCCTTTTTGGCCAACCAAGCAACCTGGAAAGGCAAATCAGCGCTACAAAGAAGTCTCGCTTCCCATCGGTCAAAAGGGCCATGCTGAAAAAAGTGTCAAAACCAGAAATGCAGGACAGGCCATGGAGAAATGGGAGCCTTGCTACACTGATGGGCGGGATGTAAATTGCCAACAGCCACTCTGGAGAAGTGTACGGTGTGTCCTGAAACATCTAAAAAACACAGCTTAGAGAGCATAGGGCACTTCCACGCATGGGGGTATAAAGTGGGAAAATTAAAAATCAGCAAGACACAAGCACCCCAAAGTTTAGGGCTGCTCTGTTGACAAGGACCTCCACTTCATTCCACCTTAAATATCCCAGGAAAGCGAAAAATGGATAAAAAATTTGAGGTCCTTATGTACAATGGAATATCACTCAGCCATGAAATCAATGTCATAAGGCTAGTAGCAGCATGATGAGTGGATTTAGGTACGACGATTCTAAGTGAAATAAGTCACACAGAAAAGGACACTTCTCATAAGGTGTCACTTATAGAGGGAATGTAAAAACCGTTACACTTGAACTGAATTACAAAACAGAACAGAGTCACACATGCAGAAAACACACTATGGCTGCTTAACGGGAAAGGTGAGGTGGGGTGATACATAAAACAAGAGTTTCAAATTAGCTCAGATACCGTTCCATAAACCCAATATGTAATAGACAAGACCTACTCCTTGCTCAGAGAACTGGACTCAACACGCCCGATTCACCGCACAAGAATATATCTGACTAGTAATAATCTTAAAACCTATGTATTGATATCTCTCTGTTAGTGTGTCAAGTGGGTGTAAAGCAGCATAAACACAGCTGTGAAAAGCAGCTAAACCCCATTATAAAAATAAATTACTTTTAAAAACCCATGAAACAAAGACAGTGAAAGAGAGAGAAATTCTTACACAATTCGTTCAGGGGCTGTGATGCAACCTGGATTGACCATATCTAGACCCACAGCTGGATGAGACATAAGGGTGGACACTCTTGGGGCTGAGAGGTTTGGTGAGGTTGGGTGAGCAAACGCAGACCCTTTAAAGTAATACTGCGTGCTACCCATCGCATGGGTCCCAAATCTCCAGGTTCAAGGGCATCTTCCTACATCGAAAACATGCATGAGAAACCCAGAAGATGGTACACCGTGTGATGGGGAAAGGTTTCTAAAACGCACCTCATTTCTCATCTCCTTGTGCTCGGGTTCGCCATTCCAGCCACTTTAGTAGCAATCTCCCTACTTGGAGCATCAGCACCTTTAACCTCCTGTTCCGTACAGGTTGCAATTTGTCCTGAGGATGAACGGGAAGACGGGGAACCAATGAGAGACTAGCTCTTGGTGTTGGGACAGGCACAGGTCACTCTATTTTCCCATCAGGAAGAAGAATTAACCACAGGCTCAGCCTGCCCCCCGGAACCAGAACAGGGCCTGAAGCCATCCTGCGCTTTTGCGGCCAGCTCCCGAAAAAGAGAGTTGTAAAATGGAGCTTCAGGGCACTGCAATTCACAAACCTGCACAGTTATAAATGATAACTCTCGTCCACAAATATATTGAGGGAAGGCAAAGGAGAGGATTTGAAATCAAGGCAGAATTGCAGGAAACAGATTTCAGGAGGTAGATTAGAATCGCCTTTAACGCACATGAAAAGCAGCAAAACGTTGACAATGATGCCCTTGGCCAAAAAGGGCGTATGCGTTTTTTCCTGAATATATTCAGGAAAAAACGCATACGCCCTTTTTGGCCAACCAAGCAACCTGGAAAGGCAAATCAGCGCTACAAAGAAGTCTCGCTTCCCATCGGTCAAAAGGGCCATGCTGAAAAAAGTGTCAAAACCAGAAATGCAGGACAGGCCATGGAGAAATGGGAGCCTTGCTACACTGATGGGCGGGATGTAAATTGCCAACAGCCACTCTGGAGAAGTGTACGGTGTGTCCTGAAACA
Organism: Balaenoptera physalus; assembly: GCF_965194825.1. NCBI lineage: Eukaryota > Metazoa > Chordata > Mammalia > Artiodactyla > Balaenopteridae > Balaenoptera > Balaenoptera physalus. The sequence continues at coordinate 1,090,029 of NW_028126474.1, forward strand.
TCTAAAAAACACAGCTTAGAGAGCATAGGGCACTTCCACGCATGGGGGTATAAAGTGGGAAAATTAAAAATCAGCAAGACACAAGCACCCCAAAGTTTAGGGCTGCTCTGTTGACAAGGACCTCCACTTCATTCCACCTTAAATATCCCAGGAAAGCAAAAAATGGATAAAAAATTTGAGGTCCTTATGTACAATGGAATATCACTCAGCCATGAAATCAATGTCATAAGGCTAGTAGCAGCATGATGAGTGGATTTAGCTACGACGATTCTAAGTGAAATAAGTCACACAGAAAAGGACACTTCTCATAAGGTGTCACTTATAGAGGGAATGTAAACACCGTTACAGTTGAACTGAATTACAAAACAGAACAGAGTCACACATGCAGAAAACACACTATGGCTGCTTAACGGGAAAGGTGAGGTGGGGTGATATATAAAACAAGACTTTCAAATTAGCTCAGATACCGTTCCATAAACCCAATATGTAATAGACAAGACCTACTCCTTGCTCAGAGAACTGGACTCAACACGCCCGATTCACCGCACAAGAATATATCTGACTAGTAATAATCTTAAAACCTATGTATTGATATCTCTCTGTTAGTGTGTCAAGTGGGTGTAAAGCGGCATAAACACAGCCGTGAAAAGCAGCTAAACCCCATTATAAAAATAAATTACTTTTAAAAACCCATGAAACAAAGACAGTGAAAGAGAGAGAAATTCTTACACAATTCGTTCAGGGGCTGTGATGCAACCTGGATTGACCATATCTAGACCCACAGCTGGATGAGACATAAGGGTGGACACTCTTGGGGCTGAGAGGTTTGGTGAGGTTGGGTGAGCAAACGCAGACCCTTTAAAGTAATACTGCGTGCTACCCATCGCATGGGTCCCAATTCTCCAGGTTCAAGGGCATCTTCCTACATCGAAAACATGCATGAGAAACCCAGAAGATGGTACACCGTGTGATGGGGAAAGGTTTCTAAAACGCACCTCATTTCTCATCTCCTTGTGCTCGGGTTCGCCATTCCAGCCACTTTAGTAGCAATCTCCCTACTTGGAGCATCAGCACCTTTAACCTCCTGTTCCGTACAGGTTGCAATTTGTCCTGAGGATGAACGGGAAGACGGGGAACCAATGAGAGACTAGCTCTTGGTGTTGGGACAGGCACAGGTCACTCTATTTTCCCATCAGGAAGAAGAATTAACCACAGGCTCAGCCTCCCCCCCGGAACCAGAACAGGGCCTGAAGCCATCCTGCGCTTTTGCGGCCAGCTCCCGAAAAAGAGAGTTGTAAAATGGAGCTTCAGGGCACTGCAATTCACAAACCTGCACAGTTATAAATGATAACTCTCGTCCACAAATATATTGAGGGAAGGCAAAGGAGAGGATTTGAAATCAAGGCAGAATTGCAGGAAACAGATTTCAGGAGGTAGATTAGAATCGCCTTTAACGCACATGAAAAGCAGCAAAACGTTGACAATGATGCCCTTGGCCAAAAAGGGCGTATGCGTTTTTTCCTGAATATATTCAGGAAAAAACGCATACGCCCTTTTTGGCCAACCAAGCAACCTGGAAAGGCAAATCAGCGCTACAAAGAAGTCTCGCTTCCCATCGGTCAAAAGGGCCATGCTGAAAAAAGTGTCAAAACCAGAAATGCAGGACAGGCCATGGAGAAATGGGAGCCTTGCTACACTGATGGGCGGGATGTAAATTGCCAACAGCCACTCTGGAGAAGTGTACGGTGTGTCCTGAAACATCTAAAAAACACAGCTTAGAGAGCATAGGGCACTTCCACGCATGGGGGTATAAAGTGGGAAAATTAAAAATCAGCAAGACACAAGCACCCCAAAGTTTAGGGCTGCTCTGTTGACAAGGACCTCCACTTCATTCCACCTTAAATATCCCAGGAAAGCGAAAAATGGATAAAAAATTTGAGGTCCTTATGTACAATGGAATATCACTCAGCCATGAAATCAATGTCATAAGGCTAGTAGCAGCATGATGAGTGGATTTAGGTACGACGATTCTAAGTGAAATAAGTCACACAGAAAAGGACACTTCTCATAAGGTGTCACTTATAGAGGGAATGTAAAAACCGTTACACTTGAACTGAATTACAAAACAGAACAGAGTCACACATGCAGAAAACACACTATGGCTGCTTAACGGGAAAGGTGAGGTGGGGTGATACATAAAACAAGAGTTTCAAATTAGCTCAGATACCGTTCCATAAACCCAATATGTAATAGACAAGACCTACTCCTTGCTCAGAGAACTGGACTCAACACGCCCGATTCACCGCACAAGAATATATCTGACTAGTAATAATCTTAAAACCTATGTATTGATATCTCTCTGTTAGTGTGTCAAGTGGGTGTAAAGCAGCATAAACACAGCTGTGAAAAGCAGCTAAACCCCATTATAAAAATAAATTACTTTTAAAAACCCATGAAACAAAGACAGTGAAAGAGAGAGAAATTCTTACACAATTCGTTCAGGGGCTGTGATGCAACCTGGATTGACCATATCTAGACCCACAGCTGGATGAGACATAAGGGTGGACACTCTTGGGGCTGAGAGGTTTGGTGAGGTTGGGTGAGCAAACGCAGACCCTTTAAAGTAATACTGCGTGCTACCCATCGCATGGGTCCCAAATCTCCAGGTTCAAGGGCATCTTCCTACATCGAAAACATGCATGAGAAACCCAGAAGATGGTACACCGTGTGATGGGGAAAGGTTTCTAAAACGCACCTCATTTCTCATCTCCTTGTGCTCGGGTTCGCCATTCCAGCCACTTTAGTAGCAATCTCCCTACTTGGAGCATCAGCACCTTTAACCTCCTGTTCCGTACAGGTTGCAATTTGTCCTGAGGATGAACGGGAAGACGGGGAACCAATGAGAGACTAGCTCTTGGTGTTGGGACAGGCACAGGTCACTCTATTTTCCCATCAGGAAGAAGAATTAACCACAGGCTCAGCCTGCCCCCCGGAACCAGAACAGGGCCTGAAGCCATCCTGCGCTTTTGCGGCCAGCTCCCGAAAAAGAGAGTTGTAAAATGGAGCTTCAGGGCACTGCAATTCACAAACCTGCACAGTTATAAATGATAACTCTCCTCCACAAATATATTGAGGGAAGGCAAAGGAGAGGATTTGAAATCAAGGCAGAATTGCAGGAAACAGATTTCAGGAGGTAGATTAGAATCGCCTTTAACGCACATGAAAAGCAGCAAAACGTTGACAATGATGCCCTTGGCCAAAAAGGGCGTATGCGTTTTTTCCTGAATATATTCAGGAAAAAACGCATACGCCCTTTTTGGCCAACCAAGCAACCTGGAAAGGCAAATCAGCGCTACAAAGAAGTCTCGCTTCCCATCGGTCAAAAGGGCCATGCTGAAAAAAGTGTCAAAACCAGAAATGCAGGACAGGCCATGGAGAAATGGGAGCCTTGCTACACTGATGGGCGGGATGTAAATTGCCAACAGCCACTCTGGAGAAGTGTACGGTGTGTCCTGAAACATCTAAAAAACACAGCTTAGAGAGCATAGGGCACTTCCACGCATGGGGGTATAAAGTGGGAAAATTAAAAATCAGCAAGACACAAGCACCCCAACGTTTAGGGCTGCTCTGTTGACAAGGACCTCCACTTCATTCCACCTTAAATATCCCAGGAAAGCAAAAAATGGATAAAAAATTTGAGGTCCTTATGTACAATGGAATATCACTCAGCCATGAAATCAATGTCATAAGGCTAGTAGCAGCATGATGAATGGATTTAGGTACGACGATTCTAAGTGAAATAACTCACACAGAAAAGGACACTTCTCATAAGGTGTCACTTATAGAGGGAATGTAAAAACCGTTACACTTGAACTGAATTACAAAACAGAACAGAGTCACACATGCAGAAAACACACTATGGCTGCTTAACGGGAAAGGTGAGGTGGGGTGATATATAAAACAAGACTTTCAAATTAGCTCAGATACCGTTCCATAAACCCAATATGTAATAGACAAGACCTACTCCTTGCTCAGAGAACTGGACTCAACACGCCCGATTCACCGCACAAGAATATATCTGACTAGTAATAATCTTAAAACCTATGTATTGATATCTCTCTGTTAGTGTGTCAAGTGGGTGTAAAGCGGCATAAACACAGCCGTGAAAAGCAGCTAAACCCCATTATAAAAATAAATTACTTTTAAAAACCCATGAAACAAAGACAGTGAAAGAGAGAGAAATTCTTACACAATTCGTTCAGGGGCTGTGATGCAACCTGGATTGACCATATCTAGACCCACAGCTGGATGAGACATAAGGGTGGACACTCTTGGGGCTGAGAGGTTTGGTGAGGTTGGGTGAGCAAACGCAGACCCTTTAAAGTAATACTGCGTGCTACCCATCGCATGGGTCCCAAATCTCCAGGTTCAAGGTCATCTTCCTACATCGAAAACATGCATGAGAAACCCAGAAGATGGTACACTGTGTGATGGGGAAAGGTTTCTAAAACGCACCTCATTTCTCATCTCCTTGTGCTCGGGTTCGCCATTCCAGCCACTTTAGTAGCAATCTCCCTACTTGGAGCATCAGCACCTTTAACCTCCTGTTCCGTACAGGTTGCAATTTGTCCTGAGGATGAACGGGAAGACGGGGAACCAATGAGAGACTAGCTCTTGGTGTTGGGACAGGCACAGGTCACTCTATTTTCCCATCAGGAAGAAGAATTAACCACAGGCTCAGCCTGCCCCCCGGAACCAGAACAGGGCCTGAAGCCATCCTGCGCTTTTGCGGCCAGCTCCCGAAAAAGAGAGTTGTAAAATGGAGCTTCAGGGCACTGCAATTCACAAACCTGCACAGTTATAAATGATAACTCTCGTCCACAAATATATTGAGGGAAGGCAAAGGAGAGGATTTGAAATCAAGGCAGAATTGCAGGAAACAGATTTCAGGAGGTAGATTAGAATCGCTTTTAACGCACATGAAAAGCAGCAAAACGTTGACAATGATGCCCTTGGCCAAAAAGGGCGTATGCGTTTTTTCCTGAATATATTCAGGAAAAAACGCATACGCCCTTTTTGGCCAACCAAGCAACCTGGAAAGGCAAATCAGCGCTACAAAGAAGTCTCGCTTCCCATCGGTCAAAAGGGCCATGCTGAAAAAAGTGTCAAAACCAGAAATGCAGGACAGGCCATGGAGAAATGGGAGCCTTGCTACACTGATGGGCGGGATGTAAATTGCCAACAGCCACTCTGGAGAAGTGTACGGTGTGTCCTGAAACATCTAAAAAACACAGCTTAGAGAGCATAGGGCACTTCCACGCATGGGGGTATAAAGTGGGAAAATTAAAAATCAGCAAGACACAAGCACCCCAAAGTTTAGGGCTGCTCTGTTGACAAGGACCTCCACTTCATTCCACCTTAAATATCCCAGGAAAGCGAAAAATGGATAAAAAATTTGAGGTCCTTATGTACAATGGAATATCACTCAGCCATGAAATCAATGTCATAAGGCTAGTAGCAGCATGATGAGTGGATTTAGGTACGACGATTCTAAGTGAAATAAGTCACACAGAAAAGGACACTTCTCATAAGGTGTCACTTATAGAGGGAATGTAAAAACCGTTACACTTGAACTGAATTACAAAACAGAACAGAGTCACACATGCAGAAAACACACTATGGCTGCTTAACGGGAAAGGTGAGGTGGGGTGATATATAAAACAAGACTTTCAAATTAGCTCAGATACCGTTCCATAAACCCAATATGTAATAGACAAGACCTACTCCTTGCTCAGAGAACTGGACTCAACACGCCCGATTCACCGCACAAGAATATATCTGACTAGTAATAATCTTAAAACCTATGTATTGATATCTCTCTGTTAGTGTGTCAAGTGGGTGTAAAGCGGCATAAACACAGCTGTGAAAAGCAGCTAAACCCCATTATAAAAATAAATTACTTTTAAAAACCCATGAAACAAAGACAGTGAAAGAGAGAGAAATTCTTACACAATTCGTTCAGGGGCTATGATGCAACCTGGATTGACCATATCTAGACCCACAGCTGGATGAGACATAAGGGTGGACACTCTTGGGGCTGAGAGGTTTGGTGAGGTTGGGTGAGCAAACGCAGACCCTTTAAAGTAATACTGCGTGCTACCCATCGCATGGGTCCCAAATCTCCAGGTTCAAGGGCATCTTCTTACATCGAAAACATGCATGAGAAACCCAGAAGATGGTACACTGTGTGATGGGGAAAGGTTTCTAAAACGCACCTCATTTCTCATCTCCTTGTGCTCGGGTTCGCCATTCCAGCCACTTTAGTAGCAATCTCCCTACTTGGAGCATCAGCACCTTTAACCTCCTGTTCCGTACAGGTTGCAATTTGTCCTGAGGATGAACGGGAAGACGGGGAACCAATGAGAGACTAGCTCTTGGTGTTGGGACAGGCACAGGTCACTCTATTTTCCCATCAGGAAGAAGAATTAACCACAGGCTCAGCCTGCCCCCCGGAACCAGAACAGGGCCTGAAGCCATCCTGCGCTTTTGCGGCCAGCTCCCGAAAAAGAGAGTTGTAAAATGGAGCTTCAGGGCACTGCAATTCACAAACCTGCACAGTTATAAATGATAACTCTCGTCCACAAATATATTGAGGGAAGGCAAAGGAGAGGATTTGAAATCAAGGCAGAATTGCAGGAAACAGATTTCAGGAGGTAGATTAGAATCGCCTTTAACGCACATGAAAAGCAGCAAAACGTTGACAATGATGCCCTTGGCCAAAAAGGGCGTATGCGTTTTTTCCTGAATATATTCAGGAAAAAACGCATACGCCCTTTTTGGCCAACCAAGCAACCTGGAAAGGCAAATCAGCGCTACAAAGAAGTCTCGCTTCCCATCGGTCAAAAGGGCCATGCTGAAAAAAGTGTCAAAACCAGAAATGCAGGACAGGCCATGGAGAAATGGGAGCCTTGCTACACTGATGGGCGGGATGTAAATTGCCAACAGCCACTCTGGAGAAGTGTACGGTGTGTCCTGAAACATCTAAAAAACACAGCTTAGAGAGCATAGGGCACTTCCACGCATGGGGGTATAAAGTGGGAAAATTAAAAATCAGCAAGACACAAGCACCCCAAAGTTTAGGGCTGCTCTGTTGACAAGGACCTCCACTTCATTCCACCTTAAATATCCCAGGAAAGCGAAAAATGGATAAAAAATTTGAGGTCCTTATGTACAATGGAATATCACTCAGCCATGAAATCAATGTCATAAGGCTAGTAGCAGCATGATGAGTGGATTTAGGTACGACGATTCTAAGTGAAATAAGTCACACAGAAAAGGACACTTCTCATAAGGTGTCACTTATAGAGGGAATGTAAAAACCGTTACACTTGAACTGAATTACAAAACAGAACAGAGTCACACATGCAGAAAACACACTATGGCTGCTTAACGGGAAAGGTGAGGTGGGGTGATACATAAAACAAGACTTTCAAATTAGCTCAGATACCGTTCCATAAACCCAATATGTAATAGACAAGACCTACTCCTTGCTCAGAGAACTGGACTCAACACGCCCGATTCACCGCACAAGAATATATCTGACTAGTAATAATCTTAAAACCTATGTATTGATATCTCTCTGTTAGTGTGTCAAGTGGGTGTAAAGCGGCATAAACGCAGCCGTGAAAAGCAGCTAAACCCCATTATAAAAATAAATTACTTTTAAAAACCCATGAAACAAAGACAGTGAAAGAGAGAGAAATTCTTACACAATTCGTTCAGGGGCTGTGATGCAACCTGGATTGACCATATCTAGACCCACAGCTGGATGAGACATAAGGGTGGACACTCTTGGGGCTGAGAGGTTTGGTGAGGTTGGGTGAGCAAACGCAGACCCTTTAAAGTAATACTGCGTGCTACCCATCGCATGGGTCCCAAATCTCCAGGTTCAAGGGCATCTTCCTACATCGAAAACATGCATGAGAAACCCAGAAGATGGTACACCGTGTGATGGGGAAAGGTTTCTAAAACGCACCTCATTTCTCATCTCCTTGTGCTCGGGTTCGCCATTCCAGCCACTTTAGTAGCAATCTCCCTACTTGGAGCATCAGCACCTTTAACCTCCTGTTCCGTACAGGTTGCAATTTGTCCTGAGGATGAACGGGAAGACGGGGAACCAATGAGAGACTAGCTCTTGGTGTTGGGACAGGCACAGGTCACTCTATTTTCCCATCAGGAAGAAGAATTAACCACAGGCTCAGCCTGCCCCCCGGAACCAAAACAGGGCCTGAAGCCATCCTGCGCTTTTGCGGCCAGCTCCCGAAAAAGAGAGTTGTAAAATGGAGCTTCAGGGCACTGCAATTCACAAACCTGCACAGTTATAAATGATAACTCTCGTCCACAAATATATTGAGGGAAGGCAAAGGAGAGGATTTGAAATCAAGGCAGAATTGCAGGAAACAGATTTCAGGAGGTAGATTAGAATCGCCTTTAACGCACATGAAAAGCAGCAAAACGTTGACAATGATGCCCTTGGCCAAAAAGGGCGTATGCGTTTTTTCCTGAATATATTCAGGAAAAAACGCATACGCCCTTTTTGGCCAACCAAGCAACCTGGAAAGGCAAATCAGCGCTACAAAGAAGTCTCGCTTCCCATCGGTCAAAAGGGCCATGCTGAAAAAAGTGTCAAAACCAGAAATGCAGGACAGGCCATGGAGAAATGGGAGCCTTGCTACACTGATGGGCGGGATGTAAATTGCCAACAGCCACTCTGGAGTAGTGTACGGTGTGTCCTGAAACATCTAAAAAACACAGCTTAGAGAGCATAGGGCACTTCCACGCATGGGGGTATAAAGTGGGAAAATTAAAAATCAGCAAGACACAAGCACCCCAAAGTTTAGGGCTGCTCTGTTGACAAGGACCTCCACTTCATTCCACCTTAAATATCCCAGGAAAGCGAAAAATGGATAAAAAATTTGAGGTCCTTATGTACAATGGAATATCACTCAGCCATGAAATCAATGTCATAAGGCTAGTAGCAGCATGATGAGTGGATTTAGGTACGACGATTCTAAGTGAAATAAGTCACACAGAAAAGGACACTTCTCATAAGGTGTCACTTATAGAGGGAATGTAAAAACCGTTACACTTGAACTGAATTACAAAACAGAACAGAGTCACACATGCAGAAAACACACTATGGTTGCTTAACGGGAAAGGTGAGGTGGGGTGATACATAAAACAAGAGTTTCAAATTAGCTCAGATACCGTTCCATAAACCCAATATGTAATAGACAAGACCTACTCCTTGCTCAGAGAACTGGACTCAACACGCCCGATTCACCGCACAAGAATATATCTGACTAGTAATAATCTTAAAACCTATGTATTGATATCTCTCTGTTAGTGTGTCAAGTGAGTGTAAAGCAGCATAAACACAGCCGTGAAAAGCAGCTAAACCCCATTATAAAAATAAATTACTTTTAAAAACCCATGAAACAAAGACAGTGAAAGAGAGAGAAATTCTTACACAATTCGTTCAGGGGCTGTGATGCAACCTGGATTGACCATATCTAGACCCACAGCTGGATGAGACATAAGGGTGGACACTCTTGGGGCTGAGAGGTTTGGTGAGGTTGGGTGAGCAAACGCAGACCCTTTAAAGTAATACTGCGTGCTACCCATCGCATGGGTCCCAAATCTCCAGGTTCAAGGGCATCTTCCTACATCGAAAACATGCATGAGAAACCCAGAAGATGGTACACCGTGTGATGGGGAAAGGTTTCTAAAACGCACCTCATTTCTCATCTCCTTGTGCTCGGGTTCGCCATTCCAGCCACTTTAGTAGCAATCTCCCTACTTGGAGCATCAGCACCTTTAACCTCCTGTTCCGTACAGGTTGCAATTTGTCCTGAGGATGAACGGGAAGACGGGGAACCAATGAGAGACTAGCTCTTGGTGTTGGGACAGGCACAGGTCACTCTATTTTCCCATCAGGAAGAAGAATTAACCACAGGCTCAGCCTGCCCCCCGGAACCAAAACAGGGCCTGAAGCCATCCTGCGCTTTTGCGGCCAGCTCCCGAAAAAGAGAGTTGTAAAATGGAGCTTCAGGGCACTGCAATTCACAAACCTGCACAGTTATAAATGATAACTCTCGTCCACAAATATATTGAGGGAAGGCAAAGGAGAGGATTTGAAATCAAGGCAGAATTGCAGGAAACAGATTTCAGGAGGTAGATTAGAATCGCCTTTAACGCACATGAAAAGCAGCAAAACGTTGACAATGATGCCCTTGGCCAAAAAGGGCGTATGCGTTTTTTCCTGAATATATTCAGGAAAAAACGCATACGCCCTTTTTGGCCAACCAAGCAACCTGGAAAGGCAAATCAGCGCTACAAAGAAGTCTCGCTTCCCATCGGTCAAAAGGGCCATGCTGAAAAAAGTGTCAAAACCAGAAATGCAGGACAGGCCATGGAGAAATGGGAGCCTTGCTACACTGATGGGCGGGATGTAAATTGCCAACAGCCACTCTGGAGTAGTGTACGGTGTGTCCTGAAACATCTAAAAAACACAGCTTAGAGAGCATAGGGCACTTCCACGCATGGGGGTATAAAGTGGGAAAATTAAAAATCAGCAAGACACAAGCACCCCAAAGTTTAGGGCTGCTCTGTTGACAAGGACCTCCACTTCATTCCACCTTAAATATCCCAGGAAAGCGAAAAATGGATAAAAAATTTGAGGTCCTTATGTACAATGGAATATCACTCAGCCATGAAATCAATGTCATAAGGCTAGTAGCAGCATGATGAGTGGATTTAGGTACGACGATTCTAAGTGAAATAAGTCACACAGAAAAGGACACTTCTCATAAGGTGTCACTTATAGAGGGAATGTAAAAACCGTTACACTTGAACTGAATTACAAAACAGAACAGAGTCACACATGCAGAAAACACACTATGGTTGCTTAACGGGAAAGGTGAGGTGGGGTGATACATAAAACAAGAGTTTCAAATTAGCTCAGATACCGTTCCATAAACCCAATATGTAATAGACAAGACCTACTCCTTGCTCAGAGAACTGGACTCAACACGCCCGATTCACCGCACAAGAATATATCTGACTAGTAATAATCTTAAAACCTATGTATTGATATCTCTCTGTTAGTGTGTCAAGTGAGTGTAAAGCAGCATAAACACAGCCGTGAAAAGCAGCTAAACCCCATTATAAAAATAAATTACTTTTAAAAACCCATGAAACAAAGACAGTGAAAGAGAGAGAAATTCTTACACAATTCGTTCAGGGGCTGTGATGCAACCTGGATTGACCATATCTAGACCCACAGCTGGATGAGACATAAGGGTGGACACTCTTGGGGCTGAGAGGTTTGGTGAGGTTGGGTGAGCAAACGCAGACCCTTTAAAGTAATACTGCGTGCTACCCATCGCATGGGTCCCAAATCTCCAGGTTCAAGGGCATCTTCCTACATCGAAAACATGCATGAGAAACCCAGAAGATGGTACACCGTGTGATGGGGAAAGGTTTCTAAAACGCACCTCATTTCTCATCTCCTTGTGCTCGGGTTCGCCATTCCAGCCACTTTAGTAGCAATCTCCCTACTTGGAGCATCAGCACCTTTAACCTCCTGTTCCGTACAGGTTGCAATTTGTCCTGAGGATGAACGGGAAGACGGGGAACCAATGAGAGACTAGCTCTTGGTGTTGGGACAGGCACAGGTCACTCTATTTTCCCATCAGGAAGAAGAATTAACCACAGACTCAGCCTGCCCCCCGGAACCAGAACAGGGCCTGAAGCCATCCTGCGCTTTTGCGGCCAGCTCCCGAAAAAGAGAGTTGTAAAATGGAGCTTCAGGGCACTGCAATTCACAAACCTGCACAGTTATAAATGATAACTCTCGTCCACAAATATATTGAGGGAAGGCAAAGGAGAGGATTTGAAATCAAGGCAGAATTGCAGGAAACAGATTTCAGGAGGTAGATTAGAATCGCCTTTAACGCACATGAAAAGCAGCAAAACGTTGACAATGATGCCCTTGGCCAAAAAGGGCGTATGCGTTTTTTCCTGAATATATTCAGGGAAAAACGCATACGCCCTTTTTGGCCAACCAAGCAACCTGGAAAGGCAAATCAGCGCTACAAAGAAGTCTCGCTTCCCATCGGTCAAAAGGGCCATGCTGAAAAAAGTGTCAAAACCAGAAATGCAGGACAGGCCATGGAGAAATGGGAGCCTTGCTACACTGATGGGCGGGATGTAAATTGCCAACAGCCACTCTGGAGAAGTGTACGGTGTGTCCTGAAACATCTAAAAAACACAGCTTAGAGAGCATAGGGCACTTCCACGCATGGGGGTATAAAGTGGGAAAATTAAAAATCAGCAAGACACAAGCACCCCAAAGTTTAGGGCTGCTCTGTTGACAAGGACCTCCACTTCATTCCACCTTAAATATCCCAGGAAAGCGAAAAATGGATAAAAAATTTGAGGTCCTTATGTACAATGGAATATCACTCAGCCATGAAATCAATGTCATAAGGCTAGTAGCAGCATGATGAGTGGATTTAGGTACGACGATTCTAAGTGAAATAAGTCACACAGAAAAGGACACTTCTCATAAGGTGTCACTTATAGAGGGAATGTAAAAACCGTTACACTTGAACTGAATTACAAAACAGAACAGAGTCACACATGCAGAAAACACACTATGGCTGCTTAACGGGAAAGGTGAGGTGGGGTGATACATAAAACAAGAGTTTCAAATTAGCTCAGATACCGTTCCATAAACCCAATATGTAATAGACAAGACCTACTCCTTGCTCAGAGAACTGGACTCAACACGCCCGATTCACCGCACAAGAATATATCTGACTAGTAATAATCTTAAAACCTATGTATTGATATCTCTCTGTTAGTGTGTCAAGTGGGTGTAAAGCAGCATAAACACAGCTGTGAAAAGCAGCTAAACCCCATTATAAAAATAAATTACTTTTAAAAACCCATGAAACAAAGACAGTGAAAGAGAGAGAAATTCTTACACAATTCGTTCAGGGGCTGTGATGCAACCTGGATTGACCATATCTAGACCCACAGCTGGATGAGACATAAGGGTGGACACTCTTGGGGCTGAGAGGTTTGGTGAGGTTGGGTGAGCAAACGCAGACCCTTTAAAGTAATACTGCGTGCTACCCATCGCATGGGTCCCAAATCTCCAGGTTCAAGGGCATCTTCCTACATCGAAAACATGCATGAGAAACCCAGAAGATGGTACACCGTGTGATGGGGAAAGGTTTCTAAAACGCACCTCATTTCTCATCTCCTTGTGCTCGGGTTCGCCATTCCAGCCACTTTAGTAGCAATCTCCCTACTTGGAGCATCAGCACCTTTAACCTCCTGTTCCGTACAGGTTGCAATTTGTCCTGAGGATGAACGGGAAGACGGGGAACCAATGAGAGACTAGCTCTTGGTGTTGGGACAGGCACAGGTCACTCTATTTTCCCATCAGGAAGAAGAATTAACCACAGGCTCAGCCTGCCCCCCGGAACCAGAACAGGGCCTGAAGCCATCCTGCGCTTTTGCGGCCAGCTCCCGAAAAAGAGAGTTGTAAAATGGAGCTTCAGGGCACTGCAATTCACAAACCTGCACAGTTATAAATGATAACTCTCGTCCACAAATATATTGAGGGAAGGCAAAGGAGAGGATTTGAAATCAAGGCAGAATTGCAGGAAACAGATTTCAGGAGGTAGATTAGAATCGCCTTTAACGCACATGAAAAGCAGCAAAACGTTGACAATGATGCCCTTGGCCAAAAAGGGCGTATGCGTTTTTTCCTGAATATATTCAGGAAAAAACGCATACGCCCTTTTTGGCCAACCAAGCAACCTGGAAAGGCAAATCAGCGCTACAAAGAAGTCTCGCTTCCCATCGGTCAAAAGGGCCATGCTGAAAAAAGTGTCAAAACCAGAAATGCAGGACAGGCCATGGAGAAATGGGAGCCTTGCTACACTGATGGGCGGGATGTAAATTGCCAACAGCCACTCTGGAGAAGTGTACGGTGTGTCCTGAAACATCTAAAAAACACAGCTTAGGGAGCATAGGGCACTTCCACGCATGGGGGTATAAAGTGGGAAAATTAAAAATCAGCAAGACACAAGCACCCCAAAGTTTAGGGCTGCTCTGTTGACAAGGACCTCCACTTCATTCCACCTTAAATATCCCAGGAAAGCAAAAAATGGATAAAAAATTTGAGGTCCTTATGTACAATGGAATATCACTCAGCCATGAAATCAATGTCATAAGGCTAGTAGCAGCATGATGAGTGGATTTAGGTACGACGATTCTAAGTGAAATAAGTCACACAGAAAAGGACACTTCTCATAAGGTGTCACTTATAGAGGGAATGTAAAAACCGTTACAGTTGAACTGAATTACAAAACAGAACAGAGTCACACATGCAGAAAACACACTATGGCTGCTTAACGGGAAAGGTGAGGTGGGGTGATATATAAAACAAGACTTTCAAATTAGCTCAGATACCGTTCCATAAACCCAATATGTAATAGACAAGACCTACTCCTTGCTCAGAGAACTGGACTCAACACGCCCGATTCACCGCACAAGAATATATCTGACTAGTAATAATCTTAAAACCTATGTATTGATATCTCTCTGTTAGTGTGTCAAGTGGGTGTAAAGCGGCATAAACACAGCCGTGAAAAGCAGCTAAACCCCATTATAAAAATAAATTACTTTTAAAAACCCATGAAACAAAGACAGTGAAAGAGAGAGAAATTCTTACACAATTCGTTCAGGGGCTGTGATGCAACCTGGATTGACCATATCTAGACCCACAGCTGGATGAGACATAAGGGTGGACACTCTTGGGGCTGAGAGGTTTGGTGAGGTTGGGTGAGCAAACGCAGACCCTTTAAAGTAATACTGCGTGCTACCCATCGCATGGGTCCCAATTCTCCAGGTTCAAGGGCATCTTCCTACATCGAAAACATGCATGAGAAACCCAGAAGATGGTACACCGTGTGATGGGGAAAGGTTTCTAAAACGCACCTCATTTCTCATCTCCTTGTGCTCGGGTTCGCCATTCCAGCCACTTTAGTAGCAATCTCCCTACTTGGAGCATCAGCACCTTTAACCTCCTGTTCCGTACAGGTTGCAATTTGTCCTGAGGATGAACGGGAAGACGGGGAACCAATGAGAGACTAGCTCTTGGTGTTGGGACAGGCACAGGTCACTCTATTTTCCCATCAGGAAGAAGAATTAACCACAGGCTCAGCCTGCCCCCCGGAACCAGAACAGGGCCTGAAGCCATCCTGCGCTTTTGCGGCCAGCTCCCGAAAAAGAGAGTTGTAAAATGGAGCTTCAGGGCACTGCAATTCACAAACCTGCACAGTTATAAATGATAACTCTCGTCCACAAATATATTGAGGGAAGGCAAAGGAGAGGATTTGAAATCAAGGCAGAATTGCAGGAAACAGATTTCAGGAGGTAGATTAGAATCGCCTTTAACGCACATGAAAAGCAGCAAAACGTTGACAATGATGCCCTTGGCCAAAAAGGGCGTATGCGTTTTTTCCTGAATATATTCAGGAAAAAACGCATACGCCCTTTTTGGCCAACCAAGCAACCTGGAAAGGCAAATCAGCGCTACAAAGAAGTCTCGCTTCCCATCGGTCAAAAGGGCCATGCTGAAAAAAGTGTCAAAACCAGAAATGCAGGACAGGCCATGGAGAAATGGGAGCCTTGCTACACTGATGGGCGGGATGTAAATTGCCAACAGCCACTCTGGAGAAGTGTACGGTGTGTCCTGAAACATCTAAAAAACACAGCTTAGAGAGCATAGGGCACTTCCACGCATGGGGGTATAAAGTGGGAAAATTAAAAATCAGCAAGACACAAGCACCCCAAAGTTTAGGGCTGCTCTGTTGACAAGGACCTCCACTTCATTCCACCTTAAATATCCCAGGAAAGCGAAAAATGGATAAAAAATTTGAGGTCCTTATGTACAATGGAATATCACTCAGCCATGAAATCAATGTCATAAGGCTAGTAGCAGCATGATGAATGGATTTAGGTACGACGATTCTAAGTGAAATAAGTCACACAGAAAAGGACACTTCTCATAAGGTGTCACTTATAGAGGGAATGTAAAAACCGTTACACTTGAACTGAATTACAAAACAGAACAGAGTCACACATGCAGAAAACACACTATGGCTGCTTAACGGGAAAGGTGAGGTGGGGTGATACATAAAACAAGAGTTTCAAATTAGCTCAGATACCGTTCCATAAACCCAATATGTAATAGACAAGACCTACTCCTTGCTCAGAGAACTGGACTCAACACGCCCGATTCACCGCACAAGAATATATCTGACTAGTAATAATCTTAAAACCTATGTATTGATATCTCTCTGTTAGTGTGTCAAGTGGGTGTAAAGCAGCATAAACACAGCTGTGAAAAGCAGCTAAACCCCATTATAAAAATAAATTACTTTTAAAAACCCATGAAACAAAGACAGTGAAAGAGAGAGAAATTCTTACACAATTCGTTCAGGGGCTGTGATGCAACCTGGATTGACCATATCTAGACCCACAGCTGGATGAGACATAAGGGTGGACACTCTTGGGGCTGAGAGGTTTGGTGAGGTTGGGTGAGCAAACGCAGACCCTTTAAAGTAATACTGCGTGCTACCTTTCGCATGGGTCCCAAATCTCCAGGTTCAAGGGCATCTTCCTACATCGAAAACATGCATGAGAAACCCAGAAGATGGTACACCGTGTGATGGGGAAAGGTTTCTAAAACGCACCTCATTTCTCATCTCCTTGTGCTCGGGTTCGCCATTCCAGCCACTTTAGTAGCAATCTCCCTACTTGGAGCATCAGCACCTTTAACCTCCTGTTCCGTACAGGTTGCAATTTGTCCTGAGGATGAACGGGAAGACGGGGAACCAATGAGAGACTAGCTCTTGGTGTTGGGACAGGCACAGGTCACTCTATTTTCCCATCAGGAAGAAGAATTAACCACAGGCTCAGCCTGCCCCCCGGAACCAGAACAGGGCCTGAAGCCATCCTGCGCTTTTGCGGCCAGCTCCCGAAAAAGAGAGTTGTAAAATGGAGCTTCAGGGCACTGCAATTCACAAACCTGCACAGTTATAAATGATAACTCTCCTCCACAAATATATTGAGGGAAGGCAAAGGAGAGGATTTGAAATCAAGGCAGAATTGCAGGAAACAGATTTCAGGAGGTAGATTAGAATCGCCTTTAACGCACATGAAAAGCAGCAAAACGTTGACAATGATGCCCTTGGCCAAAAAGGGCGTATGCGTTTTTTCCTGAATATATTCAGGAAAAAACGCATACGCCCTTTTTGGCCAACCAAGCAACCTGGAAAGGCAAATCAGCGCTACAAAGAAGTCTCGCTTCCCATCGGTCAAAAGGGCCATGCTGAAAAAAGTGTCAAAACCAGAAATGCAGGACAGGCCATGGAGAAATGGGAGCCTTGCTACACTGATGGGCGGGATGTAAATTGCCAACAGCCACTCTGGAGAAGTGTACGGTGTGTCCTGAAACATCTAAAAAACACAGCTTAGAGAGCATAGGGCACTTCCACGCATGGGGGTATAAAGTGGGAAAATTAAAAATCAGCAAGACACAAGCACCCCAACGTTTAGGGCTGCTCTGTTGACAAGGACCTCCACTTCATTCCACCTTAAATATCCCAGGAAAGCAAAAAATGGATAAAAAATTTGAGGTCCTTATGTACAATGGAATATCACTCAGCCATGAAATCAATGTCATAAGGCTAGTAGCAGCATGATGAATGGATTTAGGTACGACGATTCTAAGTGAAATAACTCACACAGAAAAGGACACTTCTCATAAGGTGTCACTTATAGAGGGAATGTAAAAACCGTTACACTTGAACTGAATTACAAAACAGAACAGAGTCACACATGCAGAAAACACACTATGGCTGCTTAACGGGAAAGGTGAGGTGGGGTGATATATAAAACAAGACTTTCAAATTAGCTCAGATACCGTTCCATAAACCCAATATGTAATAGACAAGACCTACTCCTTGCTCAGAGAACTGGACTCAACACGCCCGATTCACCGCACAAGAATATATCTGACTAGTAATAATCTTAAAACCTATGTATTGATATCTCTCTGTTAGTGTGTCAAGTGGGTGTAAAGCGGCATAAACACAGCCGTGAAAAGCAGCTAAACCCCATTATAAAAATAAATTACTTTTAAAAACCCATGAAACAAAGACAGTGAAAGAGAGAGAAATTCTTACACAATTCGTTCAGGGGCTGTGATGCAACCTGGATTGACCATATCTAGACCCACAGCTGGATGAGACATAAGGGTGGACACTCTTGGGGCTGAGAGGTTTGGTGAGGTTGGGTGAGCAAACGCAGACCCTTTAAAGTAATACTGCGTGCTACCCATCGCATGGGTCCCAAATCTCCAGGTTCAAGGTCATCTTCCTACATCGAAAACATGCATGAGAAACCCAGAAGATGGTACACTGTGTGATGGGGAAAGGTTTCTAAAACGCACCTCATTTCTCATCTCCTTGTGCTCGGGTTCGCCATTCCAGCCACTTTAGTAGCAATCTCCCTACTTGGAGCATCAGCACCTTTAACCTCCTGTTCCGTACAGGTTGCAATTTGTCCTGAGGATGAACGGGAAGACGGGGAACCAATGAGAGACTAGCTCTTGGTGTTGGGACAGGCACAGGTCACTCTATTTTCCCATCAGGAAGAAGAATTAACCACAGGCTCAGCCTGCCCCCCGGAACCAGAACAGGGCCTGAAGCCATCCTGCGCTTTTGCGGCCAGCTCCCGAAAAAGAGAGTTGTAAAATGGAGCTTCAGGGCACTGCAAATCACAAACCTGCACAGTTATAAATGATAACTCTCGTCCACAAATATATTGAGGGAAGGCAAAGGAGAGGATTTGAAATCAAGGCAGAATTGCAGGAAACAGATTTCAGGAGGTAGATTAGAATCGCTTTTAACGCACATGAAAAGCAGCAAAACGTTGACAATGATGCCCTTGGCCAAAAAGGGCGTATGCGTTTTTTCCTGAATATATTCAGGAAAAAACGCATACGCCCTTTTTGGCCAACCAAGCAACCTGGAAAGGCAAATCAGCGCTACAAAGAAGTCTCGCTTCCCATCGGTCAAAAGGGCCATGCTGAAAAAAGTGTCAAAACCAGAAATGCAGGACAGGCCATGGAGAAATGGGAGCCTTGCTACACTGATGGGCGGGATGTAAATTGCCAACAGCCACTCTGGAGAAGTGTACGGTGTGTCCTGAAACATCTAAAAAACACAGCTTAGAGAGCATAGGGCACTTCCACGCATGGGGGTATAAAGTGGGAAAATTAAAAATCAGCAAGACACAAGCACCCCAAAGTTTAGGGCTGCTCTGTTGACAAGGACCTCCACTTCATTCCACCTTAAATATCCCAGGAAAGCGAAAAATGGATAAAAAATTTGAGGTCCTTATGTACAATGGAATATCACTCAGCCATGAAATCAATGTCATAAGGCTAGTAGCAGCATGATGAGTGGATTTAGGTACGACGATTCTAAGTGAAATAAGTCACACAGAAAAGGACACTTCTCATAAGGTGTCACTTATAGAGGGAATGTAAAAACCGTTACACTTGAACTGAATTACAAAACAGAACAGAGTCACACATGCAGAAAACACACTATGGCTGCTTAACGGGAAAGGTGAGGTGGGGTGATATATAAAACAAGACTTTCAAATTAGCTCAGATACCGTTCCATAAACCCAATATGTAATAGACAAGACCTACTCCTTGCTCAGAGAACTGGACTCAACACGCCCGATTCACCGCACAAGAATATATCTGACTAGTAATAATCTTAAAACCTATGTATTGATATCTCTCTGTTAGTGTGTCAAGTGGGTGTAAAGCGGCATAAACACAGCTGTGAAAAGCAGCTAAACCCCATTATAAAAATAAATTACTTTTAAAAACCCATGAAACAAAGACAGTGAAAGAGAGAGAAATTCTTACACAATTCGTTCAGGGGCTATGATGCAACCTGGATTGACCATATCTAGACCCACAGCTGGATGAGACATAAGGGTGGACACTCTTGGGGCTGAGAGGTTTGGTGAGGTTGGGTGAGCAAACGCAGACCCTTTAAAGTAATACTGCGTGCTACCCATCGCATGGGTCCCAAATCTCCAGGTTCAAGGGCATCTTCTTACATCGAAAACATGCATGAGAAACCCAGAAGATGGTACACTGTGTGATGGGGAAAGGTTTCTAAAACGCACCTCATTTCTCATCTCCTTGTGCTCGGGTTCGCCATTCCAGCCACTTTAGTAGCAATCTCCCTACTTGGAGCATCAGCACCTTTAACCTCCTGTTCCGTACAGGTTGCAATTTGTCCTGAGGATGAACGGGAAGACGGGGAACCAATGAGAGACTAGCTCTTGGTGTTGGGACAGGCACAGGTCACTCTATTTTCCCATCAGGAAGAAGAATTAACCACAGGCTCAGCCTGCCCCCCGGAACCAGAACAGGGCCTGAAGCCATCCTGCGCTTTTGCGGCCAGCTCCCGAAAAAGAGAGTTGTAAAATGGAGCTTCAGGGCACTGCAATTCACAAACCTGCACAGTTATAAATGATAACTCTCGTCCACAAATATATTGAGGGAAGGCAAAGGAGAGGATTTGAAATCAAGGCAGAATTGCAGGAAACAGATTTCAGGAGGTAGATTAGAATCGCCTTTAACGCACATGAAAAGCAGCAAAACGTTGACAATGATGCCCTTGGCCAAAAAGGGCGTATGCGTTTTTTCCTGAATATATTCAGGAAAAAACGCATACGCCCTTTTTGGCCAACCAAGCAACCTGGAAAGGCAAATCAGCGCTACAAAGAAGTCTCGCTTCCCATCGGTCAAAAGGGCCATGCTGAAAAAAGTGTCAAAACCAGAAATGCAGGACAGGCCATGGAGAAATGGGAGCCTTGCTACACTGATGGGCGGGATGTAAATTGCCAACAGCCACTCTGGAGAAGTGTACGGTGTGTCCTGAAACATCTAAAAAACACAGCTTAGAGAGCATAGGGCACTTCCACGCATGGGGGTATAAAGTGGGAAAATTAAAAATCAGCAAGACACAAGCACCCCAAAGTTTAGGGCTGCTCTGTTGACAAGGACCTCCACTTCATTCCACCTTAAATATCCCAGGAAAGCGAAAAATGGATAAAAAATTTGAGGTCCTTATGTACAATGGAATATCACTCAGCCATGAAATCAATGTCATAAGGCTAGTAGCAGCATGATGAGTGGATTTAGGTACGACGATTCTAAGTGAAATAAGTCACACAGAAAAGGACACTTCTCATAAGGTGTCACTTATAGAGGGAATGTAAAAACCGTTACACTTGAACTGAATTACAAAACAGAACAGAGTCACACATGCAGAAAACACACTATGGCTGCTTAACGGGAAAGGTGAGGTGGGGTGATACATAAAACAAGACTTTCAAATTAGCTCAGATACCGTTCCATAAACCCAATATGTAATAGACAAGACCTACTCCTTGCTCAGAGAACTGGACTCAACACGCCCGATTCACCGCACAAGAATATATCTGACTAGTAATAATCTTAAAACCTATGTATTGATATCTCTCTGTTAGTGTGTCAAGTGGGTGTAAAGCGGCATAAACGCAGCCGTGAAAAGCAGCTAAACCCCATTATAAAAATAAATTACTTTTAAAAACCCATGAAACAAAGACAGTGAAAGAGAGAGAAATTCTTACACAATTCGTTCAGGGGCTGTGATGCAACCTGGATTGACCATATCTAGACCCACAGCTGGATGAGACATAAGGGTGGACACTCTTGGGGCTGAGAGGTTTGGTGAGGTTGGGTGAGCAAACGCAGACCCTTTAAAGTAATACTGCGTGCTACCCATCGCATGGGTCCCAAATCTCCAGGTTCAAGGGCATCTTCCTACATCGAAAACATGCATGAGAAACCCAGAAGATGGTACACCGTGTGATGGGGAAAGGTTTCTAAAACGCACCTCATTTCTCATCTCCTTGTGCTCGGGTTCGCCATTCCAGCCACTTTAGTAGCAATCTCCCTACTTGGAGCATCAGCACCTTTAACCTCCTGTTCCGTACAGGTTGCAATTTGTCCTGAGGATGAACGGGAAGACGGGGAACCAATGAGAGACTAGCTCTTGGTGTTGGGACAGGCACAGGTCACTCTATTTTCCCATCAGGAAGAAGAATTAACCACAGGCTCAGCCTGCCCCCCGGAACCAAAACAGGGCCTGAAGCCATCCTGCGCTTTTGCGGCCAGCTCCCGAAAAAGAGAGTTGTAAAATGGAGCTTCAGGGCACTGCAATTCACAAACCTGCACAGTTATAAATGATAACTCTCGTCCACAAATATATTGAGGGAAGGCAAAGGAGAGGATTTGAAATCAAGGCAGAATTGCAGGAAACAGATTTCAGGAGGTAGATTAGAATCGCCTTTAACGCACATGAAAAGCAGCAAAACGTTGACAATGATGCCCTTGGCCAAAAAGGGCGTATGCGTTTTTTCCTGAATATATTCAGGAAAAAACGCATACGCCCTTTTTGGCCAACCAAGCAACCTGGAAAGGCAAATCAGCGCTACAAAGAAGTCTCGCTTCCCATCGGTCAAAAGGGCCATGCTGAAAAAAGTGTCAAAACCAGAAATGCAGGACAGGCCATGGAGAAATGGGAGCCTTGCTACACTGATGGGCGGGATGTAAATTGCCAACAGCCACTCTGGAGTAGTGTACGGTGTGTCCTGAAACATCTAAAAAACACAGCTTAGAGAGCATAGGGCACTTCCACGCATGGGGGTATAAAGTGGGAAAATTAAAAATCAGCAAGACACAAGCACCCCAAAGTTTAGGGCTGCTCTGTTGACAAGGACCTCCACTTCATTCCACCTTAAATATCCCAGGAAAGCGAAAAATGGATAAAAAATTTGAGGTCCTTATGTACAATGGAATATCACTCAGCCATGAAATCAATGTCATAAGGCTAGTAGCAGCATGATGAGTGGATTTAGGTACGACGATTCTAAGTGAAATAAGTCACACAGAAAAGGACACTTCTCATAAGGTGTCACTTATAGAGGGAATGTAAAAACCGTTACACTTGAACCGAATTACAAAACAGAACAGAGTCACACATGCAGAAAACACACTATGGCTGCTTAACGGGAAAGGTGAGGTGGGGTGATACATAAAACAAGACTTTCAAATTAGCTCAGATACCGTTCCATAAACCCAATATGTAATAGACAAGACCTACTCCTTGCTCAGAGAACTGGACTCAACACGCCCGATTCACCGCACAAGAATATATCTGACTAGTAATAATCTTAAAACCTATGTATTGATATCTCTCTGTTAGTGTGTCAAGTGGGTGTAAAGCGGCATAAACACAGCCGTGAAAAGCAGCTAAACCCCATTATAAAAATAAATTACTTTTAAAAACCCATGAAACAAAGACAGTGAAAGAGAGAGAAATTCTTACACAATTCGTTCAGGGGCTGTGATGCAACCTGGATTGACCATATCTAGACCCACAGCTGGATGAGACATAAGGGTGGACACTCTTGGGGCTGAGAGGTTTGGTGAGGTTGGGTGAGCAAACGCAGACCCTTTAAAGTAATACTGCGTGCTACCCATCGCATGGGTCCCAATTCTCCAGGTTCAAGGGCATCTTCCTACATCGAAAACATGCATGAGAAACCCAGAAGATGGTACACCGTGTGATGGGGAAAGGTTTCTAAAACGCACCTCATTTCTCATCTCCTTGTGCTCGGGTTCGCCATTCCAGCCACTTTAGTAGCAATCTCCCTACTTGGAGCATCAGCACCTTTAACCTCCTGTTCCGTACAGGTTGCAATTTGTCCTGAGGATGAACGGGAAGACGGGGAACCAATGAGAGACTAGCTCTTGGTGTTGGGACAGGCACAGGTCACTCTATTTTCCCATCAGGAAGAAGAATTAACCACAGGCTCAGCCTGCCCCCCGGAACCAGAACAGGGCCTGAAGCCATCCTGCGCTTTTGCGGCCAGCTCCCGAAAAAGAGAGTTGTAAAATGGAGCTTCAGGGCACTGCAATTCACAAACCTGCACAGTTATAAATGATAACTCTCGTCCACAAATATATTGAGGGAAGGCAAAGGAGAGGATTTGAAATCAAGGCAGAATTGCAGGAAACAGATTTCAGGAGGTAGATTAGAATCGCCTTTAACGCACATGAAAAGCAGCAAAACGTTGACAATGATGCCCTTGGCCAAAAAGGGCGTATGCGTTTTTTCCTGAATATATTCAGGAAAAAACGCATACGCCCTTTTTGGCCAACCAAGCAACCTGGAAAGGCAAATCAGCGCTACAAAGAAGTCTCGCTTCCCATCGGTCAAAAGGGCCATGCTGAAAAAAGTGTCAAAACCAGAAATGCAGGACAGGCCATGGAGAAATGGGAGCCTTGCTACACTGATGGGCGGGATGTAAATTGCCAACAGCCACTCTGGAGAAGTGTACGGTGTGTCCTGAAACATCTAAAAAACACAGCTTAGAGAGCATAGGGCACTTCCACGCATGGGGGTATAAAGTGGGAAAATTAAAAATCAGCAAGACACAAGCACCCCAAAGTTTAGGGCTGCTCTGTTGACAAGGACCTCCACTTCATTCCACCTTAAATATCCCAGGAAAGCAAAAAATGGATAAAAAATTTGAGGTCCTTATGTACAATGGAATATCACTCAGCCATGAAATCAATGTCATAAGGCTAGTAGCAGCATGATGAATGGATTTAGGTACGACGATTCTAAGTGAAATAAGTCACACAGAAAAGGACACTTCTCATAAGGTGTCACTTATAGAGGGAATGTAAAAACCGTTACACTTGAACTGAATTACAAAACAGAACAGAGTCACACATGCAGAAAACACACTATGGCTGCTTAACGGGAAAGGTGAGGTGGGGTGATATATAAAACAAGACTTTCAAATTAGCTCAGATACCGTTCCATAAACCCAATATGTAATAGACAAGACCTACTCCTTGCTCAGAGAACTGGACTCAACACGCCCGATTCACCGCACAAGAATATATCTGACTAGTAATAATCTTAAAACCTATGTATTGATATCTCTCTGTTAGTGTGTCAAGTGGGTGTAAAGCGGCATAAACACAGCCGTGAAAAGCAGCTAAACCCCATTATAAAAATAAATTACTTTTAAAAACCCATGAAACAAAGACAGTGAAAGAGAGAGAAATTCTTACACAATTCGTTCAGGGGCTGTGATGCAACCTGGATTGACCATATCTAGACCCACAGCTGGATGAGACATAAGGGTGGACACTCTTGGGGCTGAGAGGTTTGGTGAGGTTGGGTGAGCAAACGCAGACCCTTTAAAGTAATACTGCGTGCTACCCATCGCATGGGTCCCAAATCTCCAGGTTCAAGGTCATCTTCCTACATCGAAAACATGCATGAGAAACCCAGAAGATGGTACACCGTGTGATGGGGAAAGGTTTCTAAAACGCACCTCATTTCTCATCTCCTTGTGCTCGGGTTCGCCATTCCAGCCACTTTAGTAGCAATCTCCCTACTTGGAGCATCAGCACCTTTAACCTCCTGTTCCGTACAGGTTGCAATTTGTCCTGAGGATGAACGGGAAGACGGGGAACCAATGAGAGACTAGCTCTTGGTGTTGGGACAGGCACAGGTCACTCTATTTTCCCATCAGGAAGAAGAATTAACCACAGGCTCAGCCTGCCCCCCGGAACCAGAACAGGGCCTGAAGCCATCCTGCGCTTTTGCGGCCAGCTCCCGAAAAAGAGAGTTGTAAAATGGAGCTTCAGGGCACTGCAATTCACAAACCTGCACAGTTATAAATGATAACTCTCGTCCACAAATATATTGAGGGAAGGCAAAGGAGAGGATTTGAAATCAAGGCAGAATTGCAGGAAACAGATTTCAGGAGGTAGATTAGAATCGCCTTTAACGCACATGAAAAGCAGCAAAACGTTGACAATGATGCCCTTGGCCAAAAAGGGCGTATGCGTTTTTTCCTGAATATATTCAGGAAAAAACGCATACGCCCTTTTTGGCCAACCAAGCAACCTGGAAAGGCAAATCAGCGCTACAAAGAAGTCTCGCTTCCCATCGGTCAAAAGGGCCATGCTGAAAAAAGTGTCAAAACCAGAAATGCAGGACAGGCCATGGAGAAATGGGAGCCTTGCTACACTGATGGGCGGGATGTAAATTGCCAACAGCCACTCTGGAGAAGTGTACGGTGTGTCCTGAAACATCTAAAAAACACAGCTTAGAGAGCATAGGGCACTTCCACGCATGGGGGTATAAAGTGGGAAAATTAAAAATCAGCAAGACACAAGCACCCCAAAGTTTAGGGCTGCTCTGTTGACAAGGACCTCCACTTCATTCCACCTTAAATATCCCAGGAAAGCGAAAAATGGATAAAAAATTTGAGGTCCTTATGTACAATGGAATATCATTCAGCCATGAAATCAATGTCATAAGGCTAGTAGCAGCATGATGAGTGGATTTAGGTACGACGATTCTAAGTGAAATAAGTCACACAGAAAAGGACACTTCTCATAAGGTGTCACTTATAGAGGGAATGTAAAAACCGTTACACTTGAACTGAATTACAAAACAGAACAGAGTCACACATGCAGAAAACACACTATGGTTGCTTAACGGGAAAGGTGAGGTGGGGTGATACATAAAACAAGAGTTTCAAATTAGCTCAGATACCGTTCCATAAACCCAATATGTAATAGACAAGACCTACTCCTTGCTCAGAGAACTGGACTCAACACGCCCGATTCACCGCACAAGAATATATCTGACTAGTAATAATCTTAAAACCTATGTATTGATATCTCTCTGTTAGTGTGTCAAGTGGGTGTAAAGCGGCCTAAACACAGCCGTGAAAAGCAGCTAAACCCCATTATAAAAATAAATTACTTTTAAAAACCCATGAAACAAAGACAGTGAAAGAGAGAGAAATTCTTACACAATTCGTTCAGGGGCTGTGATGCAACCTGGATTGACCATATCTAGACCCACAGCTGGATGAGACATAAGGGTGGACACTCTTGGGGCTGAGAGGTTTGGTGAGGTTGGGTGAGCAAACGCAGACCCTTTAAAGTAATACTGCGTGCTACCCATCGCATGGGTCCCAAATCTCCAGGTTCAAGGTCATCTTCCTACATCGAAAACATGCATGAGAAACCCAGAAGATGGTACACCGTGTGATGGGGAAAGGTTTCTAAAACGCACCTCATTTCTCATCTCCTTGTGCTCGGGTTCGCCATTCCAGCCACTTTAGTAGCAATCTCCCTACTTGGAGCATCAGCACCTTTAACCTCCTGTTCCGTACAGGTTGCAATTTGTCCTGAGGATGAACGGGAAGACGGGGAACCAATGAGAGACTAGCTCTTGGTGTTGGGACAGGCACAGGTCACTCTATTTTCCCATCAGGAAGAAGAATTAACCACAGGCTCAGCCTGCCCCCCGGAACCAGAACAGGGCCTGAAGCCATCCTGCGCTTTTGCGGCCAGCTCCCGAAAAAGAGAGTTGTAAAATGGAGCTTCAGGGCACTGCAATTCACAAACCTGCACAGTTATAAATGATAACTCTCGTCCACAAATATATTGAGGGAAGGCAAAGGAGAGGATTTGAAATCAAGGCAGAATTGCAGGAAACAGATTTCAGGAGGTAGATTAGAATCGCCTTTAACGCACATGAAAAGCAGCAAAACGTTGACAATGATGCCCTTGGCCAAAAAGGGCGTATGCGTTTTTTCCTGAATATATTCAGGAAAAAACGCATACGCCCTTTTTGGCCAACCAAGCAACCTGGAAAGGCAAATCAGCGCTACAAAGAAGTCTCGCTTCCCATCGGTCAAAAGGGCCATGCTGAAAAAAGTGTCAAAACCAGAAATGCAGGACAGGCCATGGAGAAATGGGAGCCTTGCTACACTGATGGGCGGGATGTAAATTGCCAACAGCCACTCTGGAGAAGTGTACGGTGTGTCCTGAAACATCTAAAAAACACAGCTTAGAGAGCATAGGGCACTTCCACGCATGGGGGTATAAAGTGGGAAAATTAAAAATCAGCAAGACACAAGCACCCCAAAGTTTAGGGCTGCTCTGTTGACAAGGACCTCCACTTCATTCCACCTTAAATATCCCAGGAAAGCGAAAAATGGATAAAAAATTTGAGGTCCTTATGTACAATGGAATATCATTCAGCCATGAAATCAATGTCATAAGGCTAGTAGCAGCATGATGAGTGGATTTAGGTACGACGATTCTAAGTGAAATAAGTCACACAGAAAAGGACACTTCTCATAAGGTGTCACTTATAGAGGGAATGTAAAAACCGTTACACTTGAACTGAATTACAAAACAGAACAGAGTCACACATGCAGAAAACACACTATGGTTGCTTAACGGGAAAGGTGAGGTGGGGTGATACATAAAACAAGAGTTTCAAATTAGCTCAGATACCGTTCCATAAACCCAATATGTAATAGACAAGACCTACTCCTTGCTCAGAGAACTGGACTCAACACGCCCGATTCACCGCACAAGAATATATCTGACTAGTAATAATCTTAAAACCTATGTATTGATATCTCTCTGTTAGTGTGTCAAGTGGGTGTAAAGCAGCATAAACACAGCCGTGAAAAGCAGCTAAACCCCATTATAAAAATAAATTACTTTTAAAAACCCATGAAACAAAGACAGTGAAAGAGAGAGAAATTCTTACACAATTCGTTCAGGGGCTGTGATGCAACCTGGATTGACCATATCTAGACCCACAGCTGGATGAGACATAAGGGTGGACACTCTTGGGGCTGAGAGGTTTGGTGAGGTTGGGTGAGCAAACGCAGACCCTTTAAAGTAATACTGCGTGCTACCCATCGCATGGGTCCCAAATCTCCAGGTTCAAGGGCATCTTCCTACATCGAAAACATGCATGAGAAACCCAGAAGATGGTACACCGTGTGATGGGGAAAGGTTTCTAAAACGCACCTCATTTCTCATCTCCTTGTGCTCGGGTTCGCCATTCCAGCCACTTTAGTAGCAATCTCCCTACTTGGAGCATCAGCACCTTTAACCTCCTGTTCCGTACAGGTTGCAATTTGTCCTGAGGATGAACGGGAAGACGGGGAACCAATGAGAGACTAGCTCTTGGTGTTGGGACAGGCACAGGTCACTCTATTTTCCCATCAGGAAGAAGAATTAACCACAGGCTCAGCCTCCCCCCCGGAACCAGAACAGGGCCTGAAGCCATCCTGCGCTTTTGCGGCCAGCTCCCGAAAAAGAGAGTTGTAAAATGGAGCTTCAGGGCACTGCAATTCACAAACCTGCACAGTTATAAATGATAACTCTCGTCCACAAATATATTGAGGGAAGGCAAAGGAGAGGATTTGAAATCAAGGCAGAATTGCAGGAAACAGATTTCAGGAGGTAGATTAGAATCGCCTTTAACGCACATGAAAAGCAGCAAAACGTTGACAATGATGCCCTTGGCCAAAAAGGGCGTATGCGTTTTTTCCTGAATATATTCAGGAAAAAACGCATACGCCCTTTTTGGCCAACCAAGCAACCTGGAAAGGCAAATCAGCGCTACAAAGAAGTCTCGCTTCCCATCGGTCAAAAGGGCCATGCTGAAAAAAGTGTCAAAACCAGAAATGCAGGACAGGCCATGGAGAAATGGGAGCCTTGCTACACTGATGGGCGGGATGTAAATTGCCAACAGCCACTCTGGAGAAGTGTACGGTGTGTCCTGAAACATCTAAAAAACACAGCTTAGAGAGCATAGGGCACTTCCACGCATGGGGGTATAAAGTGGGAAAATTAAAAATCAGCAAGACACAAGCACCCCAAAGTTTAGGGCTGCTCTGTTGACAAGGACCTCCACTTCATTCCACCTTAAATATCCCAGGAAAGCGAAAAATGGATAAAAAATTTGAGGTCCTTATGTACAATGGAATATCACTCAGCCATGAAATCAATGTCATAAGGCTAGTAGCAGCATGATGAGTGGATTTAGGTACGACGATTCTAAGTGAAATAAGTCACACAGAAAAGGACACTTCTCATAAGGTGTCACTTATAGAGGGAATGTAAAAACCGTTACACTTGAACTGAATTACAAAACAGAACAGAGTCACACATGCAGAAAACACACTATGGCTGCTTAACGGGAAAGGTGAGGTGGGGTGATACATAAAACAAGAGTTTCAAATTAGCTCAGATACCGTTCCATAAACCCAATATGTAATAGACAAGACCTACTCCTTGCTCAGAGAACTGGACTCAACACGCCCGATTCACCGCACAAGAATATATCTGACTAGTAATAATCTTAAAACCTATGTATTGATATCTCTCTGTTAGTGTGTCAAGTGGGTGTAAAGCAGCATAAACACAGCCGTGAAAAGCAGCTAAACCCCATTATAAAAATAAATTACTTTTAAAAACCCATGAAACAAAGACAGTGAAAGAGAGAGAAATTCTTACACAATTCGTTCAGGGGCTGTGATGCAACCTGGATTGACCATATCTAGACCCACAGCTGGATGAGACATAAGGGTGGACACTCTTGGGGCTGAGAGGTTTGGTGAGGTTGGGTGAGCAAACGCAGACCCTTTAAAGTAATACTGCGTGCTACCCATCGCATGGGTCCCAAATCTCCAGGTTCAAGGGCATCTTCCTACATCGAAAACATGCATGAGAAACCCAGAAGATGGTACACCGTGTGATGGGGAAAGGTTTCTAAAACGCACCTCATTTCTCATCTCCTTGTGCTCGGGTTCGCCATTCCAGCCACTTTAGTAGCAATCTCCCTACTTGGAGCATCAGCACCTTTAACCTCCTGTTCCGTACAGGTTGCAATTTGTCCTGAGGATGAACGGGAAGACGGGGAACCAATGAGAGACTAGCTCTTGGTGTTGGGACAGGCACAGGTCACTCTATTTTCCCATCAGGAAGAAGAATTAACCACAGGCTCAGCCTCCCCCCCGGAACCAGAACAGGGCCTGAAGCCATCCTGCGCTTTTGCGGCCAGCTCCCGAAAAAGAGAGTTGTAAAATGGAGCTTCAGGGCACTGCAATTCACAAACCTGCACAGTTATAAATGATAAC
This sequence comes from Balaenoptera physalus, assembly GCF_965194825.1. Taxonomy (NCBI): domain Eukaryota; kingdom Metazoa; phylum Chordata; class Mammalia; order Artiodactyla; family Balaenopteridae; genus Balaenoptera; species Balaenoptera physalus. Next base: position 1,121,301 of record NW_028126474.1, read on the forward strand.
TCTCGTCCACAAATATATTGAGGGAAGGCAAAGGAGAGGATTTGAAATCAAGGCAGAATTGCAGGAAACAGATTTCAGGAGGTAGATTAGAATCGCCTTTAACGCACATGAAAAGCAGCAAAACGTTGACAATGATGCCCTTGGCCAAAAAGGGCGTATGCGTTTTTTCCTGAATATATTCAGGAAAAAACGCATACGCCCTTTTTGGCCAACCAAGCAACCTGGAAAGGCAAATCAGCGCTACAAAGAAGTCTCGCTTCCCATCGGTCAAAAGGGCCATGCTGAAAAAAGTGTCAAAACCAGAAATGCAGGACAGGCCATGGAGAAATGGGAGCCTTGCTACACTGATGGGCGGGATGTAAATTGCCAACAGCCACTCTGGAGAAGTGTACGGTGTGTCCTGAAACATCTAAAAAACACAGCTTAGAGAGCATAGGGCACTTCCACGCATGGGGGTATAAAGTGGGAAAATTAAAAATCAGCAAGACACAAGCACCCCAAAGTTTAGGGCTGCTCTGTTGACAAGGACCTCCACTTCATTCCACCTTAAATATCCCAGGAAAGCGAAAAATGGATAAAAAATTTGAGGTCCTTATGTACAATGGAATATCACTCAGCCATGAAATCAATGTCATAAGGCTAGTAGCAGCATGATGAGTGGATTTAGGTACGACGATTCTAAGTGAAATAAGTCACACAGAAAAGGACACTTCTCATAAGGTGTCACTTATAGAGGGAATGTAAAAACCGTTACACTTGAACTGAATTACAAAACAGAACAGAGTCACACATGCAGAAAACACACTATGGCTGCTTAACGGGAAAGGTGAGGTGGGGTGATACATAAAACAAGAGTTTCAAATTAGCTCAGATACCGTTCCATAAACCCAATATGTAATAGACAAGACCTACTCCTTGCTCAGAGAACTGGACTCAACACGCCCGATTCACCGCACAAGAATATATCTGACTAGTAATAATCTTAAAACCTATGTATTGATATCTCTCTGTTAGTGTGTCAAGTGGGTGTAAAGCAGCATAAACACAGCTGTGAAAAGCAGCTAAACCCCATTATAAAAATAAATTACTTTTAAAAACCCATGAAACAAAGACAGTGAAAGAGAGAGAAATTCTTACACAATTCGTTCAGGGGCTGTGATGCAACCTGGATTGACCATATCTAGACCCACAGCTGGATGAGACATAAGGGTGGACACTCTTGGGGCTGAGAGGTTTGGTGAGGTTGGGTGAGCAAACGCAGACCCTTTAAAGTAATACTGCGTGCTACCCATCGCATGGGTCCCAAATCTCCAGGTTCAAGGGCATCTTCCTACATCGAAAACATGCATGAGAAACCCAGAAGATGGTACACCGTGTGATGGGGAAAGGTTTCTAAAACGCACCTCATTTCTCATCTCCTTGTGCTCGGGTTCGCCATTCCAGCCACTTTAGTAGCAATCTCCCTACTTGGAGCATCAGCACCTTTAACCTCCTGTTCCGTACAGGTTGCAATTTGTCCTGAGGATGAACGGGAAGACGGGGAACCAATGAGAGACTAGCTCTTGGTGTTGGGACAGGCACAGGTCACTCTATTTTCCCATCAGGAAGAAGAATTAACCACAGGCTCAGCCTGCCCCCCGGAACCAGAACAGGGCCTGAAGCCATCCTGCGCTTTTGCGGCCAGCTCCCGAAAAAGAGAGTTGTAAAATGGAGCTTCAGGGCACTGCAATTCACAAACCTGCACAGTTATAAATGATAACTCTCGTCCACAAATATATTGAGGGAAGGCAAAGGAGAGGATTTGAAATCAAGGCAGAATTGCAGGAAACAGATTTCAGGAGGTAGATTAGAATCGCCTTTAACGCACATGAAAAGCAGCAAAACGTTGACAATGATGCCCTTGGCCAAAAAGGGCGTATGCGTTTTTTCTTGAATATATTCAGGAAAAAACGCATACGCCCTTTTTGGCCAACCAAGCAACCTGGAAAGGCAAATCAGCGCTACAAAGAAGTCTCGCTTCCCATCGGTCAAAAGGGCCATGCTGAAAAAAGTGTCAAAACCAGAAATGCAGGACAGGCCATGGAGAAATGGGAGCCTTGCTACACTGATGGGCGGGATGTAAATTGCCAACAGCCACTCTGGAGAAGTGTACGGTGTGTCCTGAAACATCTAAAAAACACAGCTTAGAGAGCATAGGGCACTTCCACGCATGGGGGTATAAAGTGGGAAAATTAAAAATCAGCAAGACACAAGCACCCCAAAGTTTAGGGCTGCTCTGTTGACAAGGACCTCCACTTCATTCCACCTTAAATATCCCAGGAAAGCAAAAAATGGATAAAAAATTTGAGGTCCTTATGTACAATGGAATATCACTCAGCCATGAAATCAATGTCATAAGGCTAGTAGCAGCATGATGAATGGATTTAGGTACGACGATTCTAAGTGAAATAAGTCACACAGAAAAGGACACTTCTCATAAGGTGTCACTTATAGAGGGAATGTAAAAACCGTTACACTTGAACTGAATTACAAAACAGAACAGAGTCACACATGCAGAAAACACACTATGGCTGCTTAACGGGAAAGGTGAGGTGGGGTGATATATAAAACAAGACTTTCAAATTAGCTCAGATACCGTTCCATAAACCCAATATGTAATAGACAAGACCTACTCCTTGCTCAGAGAACTGGACTCAACACGCCCGATTCACCGCACAAGAATATATCTGACTAGTAATAATCTTAAAACCTATGTATTGATATCTCTCTGTTAGTGTGTCAAGTGGGTGTAAAGCGGCATAAACACAGCCGTGAAAAGCAGCTAAACCCCATTATAAAAATAAATTACTTTTAAAAACCCATGAAACAAAGACAGTGAAAGAGAGAGAAATTCTTACACAATTCGTTCAGGGGCTGTGATGCAACCTGGATTGACCATATCTAGACCCACAGCTGGATGAGACATAAGGGTGGACACTCTTGGGGCTGAGAGGTTTGGTGAGGTTGGGTGAGCAAACGCAGACCCTTTAAAGTAATACTGCGTGCTACCCATCGCATGGGTCCCAAATCTCCAGGTTCAAGGGCATCTTCCTACATCGAAAACATGCATGAGAAACCCAGAAGATGGTACACCGTGTGATGGGGAAAGGTTTCTAAAACGCACCTCATTTCTCATCTCCTTGTGCTCGGGTTCGCCATTCCAGCCACTTTAGTAGCAATCTCCCTACTTGGAGCATCAGCACCTTTAACCTCCTGTTCCGTACAGGTTGCAATTTGTCCTGAGGATGAACGGGAAGACGGGGAACCAATGAGAGACTAGCTCTTGGTGTTGGGACAGGCACAGGTCACTCTATTTTCCCATCAGGAAGAAGAATTAACCACAGGCTCAGCCTGCCCCCCGGAACCAGAACAGGGCCTGAAGCCATCCTGCGCTTTTGCGGCCAGCTCCCGAAAAAGAGAGTTGTAAAATGGAGCTTCAGGGCACTGCAATTCACAAACCTGCACAGTTATAAATGATAACTCTCGTCCACAAATATATTGAGGGAAGGCAAAGGAGAGGATTTGAAATCAAGGCAGAATTGCAGGAAACAGATTTCAGGAGGTAGATTAGAATCGCCTTTAACGCACATGAAAAGCAGCAAAACGTTGACAATGATGCCCTTGGCCAAAAAGGGCGTATGCGTTTTTTCCTGAATATATTCAGGAAAAAACGCATACGCCCTTTTTGGCCAACCAAGCAACCTGGAAAGGCAAATCAGCGCTACAAAGAAGTCTCGCTTCCCATCGGTCAAAAGGGCCATGCTGAAAAAAGTGTCAAAACCAGAAATGCAGGACAGGCCATGGAGAAATGGGAGCCTTGCTACACTGATGGGCGGGATGTAAATTGCCAACAGCCACTCTGGAGAAGTGTACGGTGTGTCCTGAAACATCTAAAAAACACAGCTTAGAGAGCATAGGGCACTTCCACGCATGGGGGTATAAAGTGGGAAAATTAAAAATCAGCAAGACACAAGCACCCCAAAGTTTAGGGCTGCTCTGTTGACAAGGACCTCCACTTCATTCCACCTTAAATATCCCAGGAAAGCGAAAAATGGATAAAAAATTTGAGGTCCTTATGTACAATGGAATATCACTCAGCCATGAAATCAATGTCATAAGGCTAGTAGCAGCATGATGAGTGGATTTAGGTACGACGATTCTAAGTGAAATAAGTCACACAGAAAAGGACACTTCTCATAAGGTGTCACTTATAGAGGGAATGTAAAAACCGTTACACTTGAACTGAATTACAAAACAGAACAGAGTCACACATGCAGAAAACACACTATGGTTGCTTAACGGGAAAGGTGAGGTGGGGTGATACATAAAACAAGAGTTTCAAATTAGCTCAGATACCGTTCCATAAACCCAATATGTAATAGACAAGACCTACTCCTTGCTCAGAGAACTGGACTCAACACGCCCGATTCACCGCACAAGAATATATCTGACTAGTAATAATCTTAAAACCTATGTATTGATATCTCTCTGTTAGTGTGTCAAGTGGGTGTAAAGCAGCATAAACACAGCCGTGAAAAGCAGCTAAACCCCATTATAAAAATAAATTACTTTTAAAAACCCATGAAACAAAGACAGTGAAAGAGAGAGAAATTCTTACACAATTCGTTCAGGGGCTGTGATGCAACCTGGATTGACCATATCTAGACCCACAGCTGGATGAGACATAAGGGTGGACACTCTTGGGGCTGAGAGGTTTGGTGAGGTTGGGTGAGCAAACGCAGACCCTTTAAAGTAATACTGCGTGCTACCCATCGCATGGGTCCCAAATCTCCAGGTTCAAGGGCATCTTCCTACATCGAAAACATGCATGAGAAACCCAGAAGATGGTACACCGTGTGATGGGGAAAGGTTTCTAAAACGCACCTCATTTCTCATCTCCTTGTGCTCGGGTTCGCCATTCCAGCCACTTTAGTAGCAATCTCCCTACTTGGAGCATCAGCACCTTTAACCTCCTGTTCCGTACAGGTTGCAATTTGTCCTGAGGATGAACGGGAAGACGGGGAACCAATGAGAGACTAGCTCTTGGTGTTGGGACAGGCACAGGTCACTCTATTTTCCCATCAGGAAGAAGAATTAACCACAGGCTCAGCCTGCCCCCCGGAACCAGAACAGGGCCTGAAGCCATCCTGCGCTTTTGCGGCCAGCTCCCGAAAAAGAGAGTTGTAAAATGGAGCTTCAGGGCACTGCAATTCACAAACCTGCACAGTTATAAATGATAACTCTCGTCCACAAATATATTGAGGGAAGGCAAAGGAGAGGATTTGAAATCAAGGCAGAATTGCAGGAAACAGATTTCAGGAGGTAGATTAGAATCGCCTTTAACGCACATGAAAAGCAGCAAAACGTTGACAATGATGCCCTTGGCCAAAAAGGGCGTATGCGTTTTTTCCTGAATATATTCAGGAAAAAACGCATACGCCCTTTTTGGCCAACCAAGCAACCTGGAAAGGCAAATCAGCGCTACAAAGAAGTCTCGCTTCCCATCGGTCAAAAGGGCCATGCTGAAAAAAGTGTCAAAACCAGAAATGCAGGACAGGCCATGGAGAAATGGGAGCCTTGCTACACTGATGGGCGGGATGTAAATTGCCAACAGCCACTCTGGAGAAGTGTACGGTGTGTCCTGAAACATCTAAAAAACACAGCTTAGAGAGCATAGGGCACTTCCACGCATGGGGGTATAAAGTGGGAAAATTAAAAATCAGCAAGACACAAGCACCCCAAAGTTTAGGGCTGCTCTGTTGACAAGGACCTCCACTTCATTCCACCTTAAATATCCCAGGAAAGCAAAAAATGGATAAAAAATTTGAGGTCCTTATGTACAATGGAATATCACTCAGCCATGAAATCAATGTCATAAGGCTAGTAGCAGCATGATGAATGGATTTAGGTACGACGATTCTAAGTGAAATAAGTCACACAGAAAAGGACACTTCTCATAAGGTGTCACTTATAGAGGGAATGTAAAAACCGTTACACTTGAACTGAATTACAAAACAGAACAGAGTCACACATGCAGAAAACACACTATGGCTGCTTAACGGGAAAGGTGAGGTGGGGTGATATATAAAACAAGACTTTCAAATTAGCTCAGATACCGTTCCATAAACCCAATATGTAATAGACAAGACCTACTCCTTGCTCAGAGAACTGGACTCAACACGCCCGATTCACCGCACAAGAATATATCTGACTAGTAATAATCTTAAAACCTATGTATTGATATCTCTCTGTTAGTGTGTCAAGTGGGTGTAAAGCGGCCTAAACACAGCCGTGAAAAGCAGCTAAACCCCATTATAAAAATAAATTACTTTTAAAAACCCATGAAACAAAGACAGTGAAAGAGAGAGAAATTCTTACACAATTCGTTCAGGGGCTGTGATGCAACCTGGATTGACCATATCTAGACCCACAGCTGGATGAGACATAAGGGTGGACACTCTTGGGGCTGAGAGGTTTGGTGAGGTTGGGTGAGCAAACGCAGACCCTTTAAAGTAATACTGCGTGCTACCCATCGCATGGGTCCCAAATCTCCAGGTTCAAGGGCATCTTCCTACATCGAAAACATGCATGAGAAACCCAGAAGATGGTACACCGTGTGATGGGGAAAGGTTTCTAAAACGCACCTCATTTCTCATCTCCTTGTGCTCGGGTTCGCCATTCCAGCCACTTTAGTAGCAATCTCCCTACTTGGAGCATCAGCACCTTTAACCTCCTGTTCCGTACAGGTTGCAATTTGTCCTGAGGATGAACGGGAAGACGGGGAACCAATGAGAGACTAGCTCTTGGTGTTGGGACAGGCACAGGTCACTCTATTTTCCCATCAGGAAGAAGAATTAACCACAGGCTCAGCCTCCCCCCCGGAACCAGAACAGGGCCTGAAGCCATCCTGCGCTTTTGCGGCCAGCTCCCGAAAAAGAGAGTTGTAAAATGGAGCTTCAGGGCACTGCAATTCACAAACCTGCACAGTTATAAATGATAACTCTCGTCCACAAATATATTGAGGGAAGGCAAAGGAGAGGATTTGAAATCAAGGCAGAATTGCAGGAAACAGATTTCAGGAGGTAGATTAGAATCGCCTTTAACGCACATGAAAAGCAGCAAAACGTTGACAATGATGCCCTTGGCCAAAAAGGGCGTATGCGTTTTTTCCTGAATATATTCAGGAAAAAACGCATACGCCCTTTTTGGCCAACCAAGCAACCTGGAAAGGCAAATCAGCGCTACAAAGAAGTCTCGCTTCCCATCGGTCAAAAGGGCCATGCTGAAAAAAGTGTCAAAACCAGAAATGCAGGACAGGCCATGGAGAAATGGGAGCCTTGCTACACTGATGGGCGGGATGTAAATTGCCAACAGCCACTCTGGAGAAGTGTACGGTGTGTCCTGAAACATCTAAAAAACACAGCTTAGAGAGCATAGGGCACTTCCACGCATGGGGGTATAAAGTGGGAAAATTAAAAATCAGCAAGACACAAGCACCCCAAAGTTTAGGGCTGCTCTGTTGACAAGGACCTCCACTTCATTCCACCTTAAATATCCCAGGAAAGCGAAAAATGGATAAAAAATTTGAGGTCCTTATGTACAATGGAATATCACTCAGCCATGAAATCAATGTCATAAGGCTAGTAGCAGCATGATGAGTGGATTTAGGTACGACGATTCTAAGTGAAATAAGTCACACAGAAAAGGACACTTCTCATAAGGTGTCACTTATAGAGGGAATGTAAAAACCGTTACACTTGAACTGAATTACAAAACAGAACAGAGTCACACATGCAGAAAACACACTATGGCTGCTTAACGGGAAAGGTGAGGTGGGGTGATACATAAAACAAGAGTTTCAAATTAGCTCAGATACCGTTCCATAAACCCAATATGTAATAGACAAGACCTACTCCTTGCTCAGAGAACTGGACTCAACACGCCCGATTCACCGCACAAGAATATATCTGACTAGTAATAATCTTAAAACCTATGTATTGATATCTCTCTGTTAGTGTGTCAAGTGGGTGTAAAGCAGCATAAACACAGCTGTGAAAAACAGCTAAACCCCATTATAAAAATAAATTACTTTTAAAAACCCATGAAACAAAGACAGTGAAAGAGAGAGAAATTCTTACACAATTCGTTCAGGGGCTGTGATGCAACCTGGATTGACCATATCTAGACCCACAGCTGGATGAGACATAAGGGTGGACACTCTTGGGGCTGAGAGGTTTGGTGAGGTTGGGTGAGCAAACGCAGACCCTTTAAAGTAATACTGCGTGCTACCCATCGCATGGGTCCCAAATCTCCAGGTTCAAGGGCATCTTCCTACATCGAAAACATGCATGAGAAACCCAGAAGATGGTACACCGTGTGATGGGGAAAGGTTTCTAAAACGCACCTCATTTCTCATCTCCTTGTGCTCGGGTTCGCCATTCCAGCCACTTTAGTAGCAATCTCCCTACTTGGAGCATCAGCACCTTTAACCTCCTGTTCCGTACAGGTTGCAATTTGTCCTGAGGATGAACGGGAAGACGGGGAACCAATGAGAGACTAGCTCTTGGTGTTGGGACAGGCACAGGTCACTCTATTTTCCCATCAGGAAGAAGAATTAACCACAGGCTCAGCCTGCCCCCCGGAACCAGAACAGGGCCTGAAGCCATCCTGCGCTTTTGCGGCCAGCTCCCGAAAAAGAGAGTTGTAAAATGGAGCTTCAGGGCACTGCAATTCACAAACCTGCACAGTTATAAATGATAACTCTCGTCCACAAATATATTGAGGGAAGGCAAAGGAGAGGATTTGAAATCAAGGCAGAATTGCAGGAAACAGATTTCAGGAGGTAGATTAGAATCGCCTTTAACGCACATGAAAAGCAGCAAAACGTTGACAATGATGCCCTTGGCCAAAAAGGGCGTATGCGTTTTTTCCTGAATATATTCAGGAAAAAACGCATACGCCCTTTTTGGCCAACCAAGCAACCTGGAAAGGCAAATCAGCGCTACAAAGAAGTCTCGCTTCCCATCGGTCAAAAGGGCCATGCTGAAAAAAGTGTCAAAACCAGAAATGCAGGACAGGCCATGGAGAAATGGGAGCCTTGCTACACTGATGGGCGGGATGTAAATTGCCAACAGCCACTCTGGAGAAGTGTACGGTGTGTCCTGAAACATCTAAAAAACACAGCTTAGAGAGCATAGGGCACTTCCACGCATGGGGGTATAAAGTGGGAAAATTAAAAATCAGCAAGACACAAGCACCCCAAAGTTTAGGGCTGCTCTGTTGACAAGGACCTCCACTTCATTCCACCTTAAATATCCCAGGAAAGCAAAAAATGGATAAAAAATTTGAGGTCCTTATGTACAATGGAATATCACTCAGCCATGAAATCAATGTCATAAGGCTAGTAGCAGCATGATGAATGGATTTAGGTACGACGATTCTAAGTGAAATAAGTCACACAGAAAAGGACACTTCTCATAAGGTGTCACTTATAGAGGGAATGTAAAAACCGTTACACTTGAACTGAATTACAAAACAGAACAGAGTCACACATGCAGAAAACACACTATGGCTGCTTAACGGGAAAGGTGAGGTGGGGTGATATATAAAACAAGACTTTCAAATTAGCTCAGATACCGTTCCATAAACCCAATATGTAATAGACAAGACCTACTCCTTGCTCAGAGAACTGGACTCAACACGCCCGATTCACCGCACAAGAATATATCTGACTAGTAATAATCTTAAAACCTATGTATTGATATCTCTCTGTTAGTGTGTCAAGTGGGTGTAAAGCGGCATAAACACAGCCGTGAAAAGCAGCTAAACCCCATTATAAAAATAAATTACTTTTAAAAACCCATGAAACAAAGACAGTGAAAGAGAGAGAAATTCTTACACAATTCGTTCAGGGGCTGTGATGCAACCTGGATTGACCATATCTAGACCCACAGCTGGATGAGACATAAGGGTGGACACTCTTGGGGCTGAGAGGTTTGGTGAGGTTGGGTGAGCAAACGCAGACCCTTTAAAGTAATACTGCGTGCTACCCATCGCATGGGTCCCAAATCTCCAGGTTCAAGGTCATCTTCCTACATCGAAAACATGCATGAGAAACCCAGAAGATGGTACACCGTGTGATGGGGAAAGGTTTCTAAAACGCACCTCATTTCTCATATCCTTGTGCTCGGGTTCGCCATTCCAGCCACTTTAGTAGCAATCTCCCTACTTGGAGCATCAGCACCTTTAACCTCCTGTTCCGTACAGGTTGCAATTTGTCCTGAGGATGAACGGGAAGACGGGGAACCAATGAGAGACTAGCTCTTGGTGTTGGGACAGGCACAGGTCACTCTATTTTCCCATCAGGAAGAAGAATTAACCACAGGCTCAGCCTGCCCCCCGGAACCAGAACAGGGCCTGAAGCCATCCTGCGCTTTTGCGGCCAGCTCCCGAAAAAGAGAGTTGTAAAATGGAGCTTCAGGGCACTGCAATTCACAAACCTGCACAGTTATAAATGATAACTCTCGTCCACAAATATATTGAGGGAAGGCAAAGGAGAGGATTTGAAATCAAGGCAGAATTGCAGGAAACAGATTTCAGGAGGTAGATTAGAATCGCCTTTAACGCACATGAAAAGCAGCAAAACGTTGACAATGATGCCCTTGGCCAAAAAGGGCGTATGCGTTTTTTCCTGAATATATTCAGGAAAAAACGCATACGCCCTTTTTGGCCAACCAAGCAACCTGGAAAGGCAAATCAGCGCTACAAAGAAGTCTCGCTTCCCATCGGTCAAAAGGGCCATGCTGAAAAAAGTGTCAAAACCAGAAATGCAGGACAGGCCATGGAGAAATGGGAGCCTTGCTACACTGATGGGCGGGATGTAAATTGCCAACAGCCACTCTGGAGAAGTGTACGGTGTGTCCTGAAACATCTAAAAAACACAGCTTAGAGAGCATAGGGCACTTCCACGCATGGGGGTATAAAGTGGGAAAATTAAAAATCAGCAAGACACAAGCACCCCAAAGTTTAGGGCTGCTCTGTTGACAAGGACCTCCACTTCATTCCACCTTAAATATCCCAGGAAAGCAAAAAATGGATAAAAAATTTGAGGTCCTTATGTACAATGGAATATCACTCAGCCATGAAATCAATGTCATAAGGCTAGTAGCAGCATGATGAATGGATTTAGGTACGACGATTCTAAGTGAAATAAGTCACACAGAAAAGGACACTTCTCATAAGGTGTCACTTATAGAGGGAATGTAAAAACCGTTACACTTGAACTGAATTACAAAACAGAACAGAGTCACACATGCAGAAAACACACTATGGCTGCTTAACGGGAAAGGTGAGGTGGGGTGATATATAAAACAAGACTTTCAAATTAGCTCAGATACCGTTCCATAAACCCAATATGTAATAGACAAGACCTACTCCTTGCTCAGAGAACTGGACTCAACACGCCCGATTCACCGCACAAGAATATATCTGACTAGTAATAATCTTAAAACCTATGTATTGATATCTCTCTGTTAGTGTGTCAAGTGGGTGTAAAGCGGCATAAACACAGCCGTGAAAAGCAGCTAAACCCCATTATAAAAATAAATTACTTTTAAAAACCCATGAAACAAAGACAGTGAAAGAGAGAGAAATTCTTACACAATTCGTTCAGGGGCTGTGATGCAACCTGGATTGACCATATCTAGACCCACAGCTGGATGAGACATAAGGGTGGACACTCTTGGGGCTGAGAGGTTTGGTGAGGTTGGGTGAGCAAACGCAGACCCTTTAAAGTAATACTGCGTGCTACCCATCGCATGGGTCCCAAATCTCCAGGTTCAAGGTCATCTTCCTACATCGAAAACATGCATGAGAAACCCAGAAGATGGTACACCGTGTGATGGGGAAAGGTTTCTAAAACGCACCTCATTTCTCATATCCTTGTGCTCGGGTTCACCATTCCAGCCACTTTAGTAGCAATCTCCCTACTTGGAGCATCAGCACCTTTAACCTCCTGTTCCGTACAGGTTGCAATTTGTCCTGAGGATGAACGGGAAGACGGGGAACCAATGAGAGACTAGCTCTTGGTGTTGGGACAGGCACAGGTCACTCTATTTTCCCATCAGGAAGAAGAATTAACCACAGGCTCAGCCTGCCCCCCGGAACCAGAACAGGGCCTGAAGCCATCCTGCGCTTTTGCGGCCAGCTCCCGAAAAAGAGAGTTGTAAAATGGAGCTTCAGGGCACTGCAATTCACAAACCTGCACAGTTATAAATGATAACTCTCGTCCACAAATATATTGAGGGAAGGCAAAGGAGAGGATTTGAAATCAAGGCAGAATTGCAGGAAACAGATTTCAGGAGGTAGATTAGAATCGCTTTTAACGCACATGAAAAGCAGCAAAACGTTGACAATGATGCCCTTGGCCAAAAAGGGCGTATGCGTTTTTTCCTGAATATATTCAGGAAAAAACGCATACGCCCTTTTTGGCCAACCAAGCAACCTGGAAAGGCAAATCAGCGCTACAAAGAAGTCTCGCTTCCCATCGGTCAAAAGGGCCATGCTGAAAAAAGTGTCAAAACCAGAAATGCAGGACAGGCCATGGAGAAATGGGAGCCTTGCTACACTGATGGGCGGGATGTAAATTGCCAACAGCCACTCTGGAGAAGTGTACGGTGTGTCCTGAAACATCTAAAAAACACAGCTTAGAGAGCATAGGGCACTTCCACGCATGGGGGTATAAAGTGGGAAAATTAAAAATCAGCAAGACACAAGCACCCCAAAGTTTAGGGCTGCTCTGTTGCCAAGGACCTCCACTTCATTACACCTTAAATATCCCAGGAAAGCGAAAAATGGATAAAAAATTTGAGGTCCTTATGTAAAATGGAATATCACTCAGCCATGAAATCAATGTCATAAGGCTAGTAGCAGGATGATGAGTGGATTTAGGTACGACGATTCTAAGTAAAATAATCACACAGAAAAGGACACTTCTCATAAGGTGTCACTTATAGAGGGAATGTAAAAACCGTTACACTTGAACTGAATTACAAAACAGAACAGAGTCACACATGCAGAAAACACACTATGGCTGCTTAACGGGAAAGGTGAGGTGGGGTGATACATAAAACAAGACTTTCAAATTAGCTCAGATACCGTTCCATAAACCCAATATGTAATAGACAAGACCTACTCCTTGCTCAGAGAACTGGACTCAACACGCCCGATTCACCGCACAAGAATATATCTGACTAGTAATAATCTTAAAACCTATGTATTGATATCTCTCTGTTAGTGTGTCAAGTGGGTGTAAAGCGGCATAAACACAGCCGTGAAAAGCAGCTAAACCCCATTATAAAAATAAATTACTTTTAAAAACCCATGAAACAAAGACAGTGAAAGAGAGAGAAATTCTTACACAATTCGTTCAGGGGCTGTGATGCAACCTGGATTGACCATATCTAGACCCACAGCTGGATGAGACATAAGGGTGGACACTCTTGGGGCTGAGAGGTTTGGTGAGGTTGGGTGAGCAAACGCAGACCCTTTAAAGTAATACTGCGTGCTACCCATCGCATGGGTCCCAAATCTCCAGGTTCAAGGGCATCTTCCTACATCGAAAACATGCATGAGAAACCCAGAAGATGGTACACCGTGTGATGGGGAAAGGTTTCTAAAACGCACCTCATTTCTCATCTCCTTGTGCTCGGGTTCGCCATTCCAGCCACTTTAGTAGCAATCTCCCTACTTGGAGCATCAGCACCTTTAACCTCCTGTTCCGTACAGGTTGCAATTTGTCCTGAGGATGAACGGGAAGACGGGGAACCAATGAGAGACTAGCTCTTGGTGTTGGGACAGGCACAGGTCACTCTATTTTCCCATCAGGAAGAAGAATTAACCACAGGCTCAGCCTGCCCCCCGGAACCAGAACAGGGCCTGAAGCCATCCTGCGCTTTTGCGGCCAGCTCCCGAAAAAGAGAGTTGTAAAATGGAGCTTCAGGGCACTGCAATTCACAAACCTGCACAGTTATAAATGATAACTCTCGTCCACAAATATATTGAGGGAAGGCAAAGGAGAGGATTTGAAATCAGGCAGAATTGCAGGAAACAGATTTCAGGAGGTAGATTAGAATCGCCTTTAACGCACATGAAAAGCAGCAAAACGTTGACAATGATGCCCTTGGCCAAAAAGGGCGTATGCGTTTTTTCCTGAATATATTCAGGAAAAAACGCATACGCCCTTTTTGGCCAACCAAGCAACCTGGAAAGGCAAATCAGCGCTACAAAGAAGTCTCGCTTCCCATCGGTCAAAAGGGCCATGCTGAAAAAAATGTCAAAACCAGAAATGCAGGACAGGCCATGGAGAAATGGGAGCCTTGCTACACTGATGGGCGGGATGTAAATTGCCAACAGCCACTCTGGAGAAGTGTACGGTGTGTCCTGAAACATCTAAAAAACACAGCTTAGAGAGCATAGGGCACTTCCACGCATGGGGGTATAAAGTGGGAAAATTAAAAATCAGCAAGACACAAGCACCCCAAAGTTTAGGGCTGCTCTGTTGACAAGGACCTCCACTTCATTCCACCTTAAATATCCCAGGAAAGCGAAAAATGGATAAAAAATTTGAGGTCCTTATGTACAATGGAATATCACTCAGCCATGAAATCAATGTCATAAGGCTAGTAGCAGCATGATGAGTGGATTTAGGTACGACGATTCTAAGTGAAATAAGTCACACAGAAAAGGACACTTCTCATAAGGTGTCACTTATAGAGGGAATGTAAAAACCGTTACACTTGAACTGAATTACAAAACAGAACAGAGTCACACATGCAGAAAACACACTATGGCTGCTTAACGGGAAAGGTGAGGTGGGGTGATACATAAAACAAGAGTTTCAAATTAGCTCAGATACCGTTCCATAAACCCAATATGTAATAGACAAGACCTACTCCTTGCTCAGAGAACTGGACTCAACACGCCCGATTCACCGCACAAGAATATATCTGACTAGTAATAATCTTAAAACCTATGTATTGATATCTCTCTGTTAGTGTGTCAAGTGGGTGTAAAGCAGCATAAACACAGCTGTGAAAAGCAGCTAAACCCCATTATAAAAATAAATTACTTTTAAAAACCCATGAAACAAAGACAGTGAAAGAGAGAGAAATTCTTACACAATTCGTTCAGGGGCTGTGATGCAACCTGGATTGACCATATCTAGACCCACAGCTGGATGAGACATAAGGGTGGACACTCTTGGGGCTGAGAGGTTTGGTGAGGTTGGGTGAGCAAACGCAGACCCTTTAAAGTAATACTGCGTGCTACCCATCGCATGGGTCCCAAATCTCCAGGTTCAAGGGCATCTTCCTACATCGAAAACATGCATGAGAAACCCAGAAGATGGTACACCGTGTGATGGGGAAAGGTTTCTAAAACGCACCTCATTTCTCATCTCCTTGTGCTCGGGTTCGCCATTCCAGCCACTTTAGTAGCAATCTCCCTACTTGGAGCATCAGCACCTTTAACCTCCTGTTCCGTACAGGTTGCAATTTGTCCTGAGGATGAACGGGAAGACGGGGAACCAATGAGAGACTAGCTCTTGGTGTTGGGACAGGCACAGGTCACTCTATTTTCCCATCAGGAAGAAGAATTAACCACAGGCTCAGCCTGCCCCCCGGAACCAGAACAGGGCCTGAAGCCATCCTGCGCTTTTGCGGCCAGCTCCCGAAAAAGAGAGTTGTAAAATGGAGCTTCAGGGCACTGCAATTCACAAACCTGCACAGTTACAAATGATAACTCTCGTCCACAAATATATTGAGGGAAGGCAAAGGAGAGGATTTGAAATCAAGGCAGAATTGCAGGAAACAGATTTCAGGAGGTAGATTAGAATCGCCTTTAACGCACATGAAAAGCAGCAAAACGTTGACAATGATGCCCTTGGCCAAAAAGGGCGTATGCGTTTTTTCCTGAATATATTCAGGAAAAAACGCATACGCCCTTTTTGACCAACCAAGCAACCTGGAAAGGCAAATCAGCGCTACAAAGAAGTCTCGCTTCCCATCGGTCAAAAGGGCCATGCTGAAAAAAGTGTCAAAACCAGAAATGCAGGACAGGCCATGGAGAAATGGGAGCCTTGCTACACTGATGGGCGGGATGTAAATTGCCAACAGCCACTCTGGAGAAGTGTACGGTGTGTCCTGAAACATCTAAAAAACACAGCTTAGAGAGCATAGGGCACTTCCACGCATGGGGGTATAAAGTGGGAAAATTAAAAATCAGCAAGACACAAGCACCCCAAAGTTTAGGGCTGCTCTGTTGACAAGGACCTCCACTTCATTCCACCTTAAATATCCCAGGAAAGCGAAAAATGGATAAAAAATTTGAGGTCCTTATGTACAATGGAATATCACTCAGCCATGAAATCAATGTCATAAGGCTAGTAGCAGCATGATGAATGGATTTAGGTACGACGATTCTAAGTGAAATAAGTCACACAGAAAAGGACACTTCTCATAAGGTGTCACTTATAGAGGGAATGTAAAAACCGTTACACTTGAACTGAATTACAAAACAGAACAGAGTCACACATGCAGAAAACACACTATGGCTGCTTAACGGGAAAGGTGAGGTGGTGTGATATATAAAACAAGACTTTCAAATTAGCTCAGATACCGTTCCATAAACCCAATATGTAATAGACAAGACCTACTCCTTGCTCAGAGAACTGGACTCAACACGCCCGATTCACCGCACAAGAATATATCTGACTAGTAATAATCTTAAAACCTATGTATTGATATCTCTCTGTTAGTGTGTCAAGTGGGTGTAAAGCGGCATAAACACAGCCGTGAAAAGCAGCTAAACCCCATTATAAAAATAAATTACTTTTAAAAACCCATGAAACAAAGACAGTGAAAGAGAGAGAAATTCTTACACAATTCGTTCAGGGGCTGTGATGCAACCTGGATTGACCATATCTAGACCCACAGCTGGATGAGACATAAGGGTGGACACTCTTGGGGCTGAGAGGTTTGGTGAGGTTGGGTGAGCAAACGCAGACCCTTTAAAGTAATACTGCGTGCTACCCATCGCATGGGTCCCAAATCTCCAGGTTCAAGGTCATCTTCCTACATCGAAAACATGCATGAGAAACCCAGAAGATGGTACACCGTGTGATGGGGAAAGGTTTCTAAAACGCACCTCATTTCTCATCTCCTTGTGCTCGGGTTCGCCATTCCAGCCACTTTAGTAGCAATCTCCCTACTTGGAGCATCAGCACCTTTAACCTCCTGTTCCGTACAGGTTGCAATTTGTCCTGAGGATGAACGGGAAGACGGGGAACCAATGAGAGACTAGCTCTTGGTGTTGGGACAGGCACAGGTCACTCTATTTTCCCATCAGGAAGAAGAATTAACCACAGGCTCAGCCTGCCCCCCGGAACCAGAACAGGGCCTGAAGCCATCCTGCGCTTTTGCGGCCAGCTCCCGAAAAAGAGAGTTGTAAAATGGAGCTTCAGGGCACTGCAATTCACAAACCTGCACAGTTATAAATGATAACTCTCGTCCACAAATATATTGAGGGAAGGCAAAGGAGAGGATTTGAAATCAAGGCAGAATTGCAGGAAACAG
This sequence comes from Balaenoptera physalus, assembly GCF_965194825.1. Taxonomy (NCBI): domain Eukaryota; kingdom Metazoa; phylum Chordata; class Mammalia; order Artiodactyla; family Balaenopteridae; genus Balaenoptera; species Balaenoptera physalus. The sequence continues at coordinate 1,138,970 of NW_028126474.1, forward strand.
ATTTCAGGAGGTAGATTAGAATCGCTTTTAACGCACATGAAAAGCAGCAAAACGTTGACAATGATGCCCTTGGCCAAAAAGGGCGTATGCGTTTTTTCCTGAATATATTCAGGAAAAAACGCATACGCCCTTTTTGGCCAACCAAGCAACCTGGAAAGGCAAATCAGCGCTACAAAGAAGTCTCGCTTCCCATCGGTCAAAAGGGCCATGCTGAAAAAAGTGTCAAAACCAGAAATGCAGGACAGGCCATGGAGAAATGGGAGCCTTGCTACACTGATGGGCGGGATGTAAATTGCCAACAGCCACTCTGGAGAAGTGTACGGTGTGTCCTGAAACATCTAAAAAACACAGCTTAGAGAGCATAGGGCACTTCCACGCATGGGGGTATAAAGTGGGAAAATTAAAAATCAGCAAGACACAAGCACCCCAAAGTTTAGGGCTGCTCTGTTGCCAAGGACCTCCACTTCATTACACCTTAAATATCCCAGGAAAGCGAAAAATGGATAAAAAATTTGAGGTCCTTATGTACAATGGAATATCACTCAGCCATGAAATCAATGTCATAAGGCTAGTAGCAGCATGATGAGTGGATTTAGGTACGACGATTCTAAGTAAAATAATCACACAGAAAAGGACACTTCTCATAAGGTGTCACTTATAGAGGGAATGTAAAAACCGTTACACTTGAACTGAATTACAAAACAGAACAGAGTCACACATGCAGAAAACACACTATGGCTGCTTAACGGGAAAGGTGAGGTGGGGTGATACATAAAACAAGACTTTCAAATTAGCTCAGATACCGTTCCATAAACCCAATATGTAATAGACAAGACCTACTCCTTGCTCAGAGAACTGGACTCAACACGCCCGATTCACCGCACAAGAATATATCTGACTAGTAATAATCTTAAAACCTATGTATTGATATCTCTCTGTTAGTGTGTCAAGTGGGTGTAAAGCGGCATAAACACAGCCGTGAAAAGCAGCTAAACCCCATTATAAAAATAAATTACTTTTAAAAACCCATGAAACAAAGACAGTGAAAGAGAGAGAAATTCTTACACAATTCGTTCAGGGGCTGTGATGCAACCTGGATTGACCATATCTAGACCCACAGCTGGATGAGACATAAGGGTGGACACTCTTGGGGCTGAGAGGTTTGGTGAGGTTGGGTGAGCAAACGCAGACCCTTTAAAGTAATACTGCGTGCTACCCATCGCATGGGTCCCAATTCTCCAGGTTCAAGGGCATCTTCCTACATCGAAAACATGCATGAGAAACCCAGAAGATGGTACACCGTGTGATGGGGAAAGGTTTCTAAAACGCACCTCATTTCTCATCTCCTTGTGCTCGGGTTCGCCATTCCAGCCACTTTAGTAGCAATCTCCCTACTTGGAGCATCAGCACCTTTAACCTCCTGTTCCGTACAGGTTGCAATTTGTCCTGAGGATGAACGGGAAGACGGGGAACCAATGAGAGACTAGCTCTTGGTGTTGGGACAGGCACAGGTCACTCTATTTTCCCATCAGGAAGAAGAATTAACCACAGGCTCAGCTTCCCCCCCGGAACCAGAACAGGGCCTGAAGCCATCCTGCGCTTTTGCGGCCAGCTCCCGAAAAAGAGAGTTGTAAAATGGAGCTTCAGGGCACTGCAATTCACAAACCTGCACAGTTATAAATGATAACTCTCGTCCACAAATATATTGAGGGAAGGCAAAGGAGAGGATTTGAAATCAAGGCAGAATTGCAGGAAACAGATTTCAGGAGGTAGATTAGAATCGCCTTTAACGCACATGAAAAGCAGCAAAACGTTGACAATGATGCCCTTGGCCAAAAAGGGCGTATGCGTTTTTTCCTGAATATATTCAGGAAAAAACGCATACGCCGTTTTTGGCCAACCAAGCAACCTGGAAAGGCAAATCAGCGCTACAAAGAAGTCTCGCTTCCCATCGGTCAAAAGGGCCATGCTGAAAAAAGTGTCAAAACCAGAAATGCAGGACAGGCCATGGAGAAATGGGAGCCTTGCTACACTGATGGGCGGGATGTAAATTGCCAACAGCCACTCTGGAGAAGTGTACGGTGTGTCCTGAAACATCTAAAAAACACAGCTTAGAGAGCATAGGGCACTTCCACGCATGGGGGTATAAAGTGGGAAAATTAAAAATCAGCAAGACACAAGCACCCCAAAGTTTAGGGCTGCTCTGTTGACAAGGACCTCCACTTCATTCCACCTTAAATATCCCAGGAAAGCGAAAAATGGATAAAAAATTTGAGGTCCTTATGTACAATGGAATATCACTCAGCCATGAAATCAATGTCATAAGGCTAGTAGCAGCATGATGAGTGGATTTAGGTACGACGATTCTAAGTAAAATAATCACACAGAAAAGGACACTTCTCATAAGGTGTCACTTATAGAGGGAATGTAAAAACCGTTACACTTGAACTGAATTACAAAACAGAACAGAGTCACACATGCAGAAAACACACTATGGCTGCTTAACGGGAAAGGTGAGGTGGGGTGATACATAAAACAAGAGTTTCAAATTAGCTCAGATACCGTTCCATAAACCCAATATGTAATAGACAAGACCTACTCCTTGCTCAGAGAACTGGACTCAACACGCCCGATTCACCGCACAAGAATATATCTGACTAGTAATAATCTTAAAACCTATGTATTGATATCTCTCTGTTAGTGTGTCAAGTGGGTGTAAAGCGGCATAAACACAGCCGTGAAAAGCAGCTAAACCCCATTATAAAAATAAATTACTTTTAAAAACCCATGAAACAAAGACAGTGAAAGAGAGAGAAATTCTTACACAATTCGTTCAGGGGCTGTGATGCAACCTGGATTGACCATATCTAGACCCACAGCTGGATGAGACATAAGGGTGGACACTCTTGGGGCTGAGAGGTTTGGTGAGGTTGGGTGAGCAAACGCAGACCCTTTAAAGTAATACTGCGTGCTACCCATCGCATGGGTCCCAAATCTCCAGGTTCAAGGGCATCTTCCTACATCGAAAACATGCATGAGAAACCCAGAAGATGGTACACCGTGTGATGGGGAAAGGTTTCTAAAACGCACCTCATTTCTCATCTCCTTGTGCTCGGGTTCGCCATTCCAGCCACTTTAGTAGCAATCTCCCTACTTGGAGCATCAGCACCTTTAACCTCCTGTTCCGTACAGGTTGCAATTTGTCCTGAGGATGAACGGGAAGACGGGGAACCAATGAGAGACTAGCTCTTGGTGTTGGGACAGGCACAGGTCACTCTATTTTCCCATCAGGAAGAAGAATTAACCACAGGCTCAGCCTCCCCCCCGGAACCAGAACACGGCCTGAAGCCATCCTGCGCTTTTGCGGCCAGCTCCCGAAAAAGAGAGTTGTAAAATGGAGCTTCAGGGCACTGCAATTCACAAACCTGCACAGTTATAAATGATAACTCTCGTCCACAAATATATTGAGGGAAGGCAAAGGAGAGGATTTGAAATCAAGGCAGAATTGCAGGAAACAGATTTCAGGAGGTAGATTAGAATCGCCTTTAACGCACATGAAAAGCAGCAAAACGTTGACAATGATGCCCTTGGCCAAAAAGGGCGTATGCGTTTTTTCCTGAATATATTCAGGAAAAAACGCATACGCCCTTTTTGGCCAACCAAGCAACCTGGAAAGGCAAATCAGCGCTACAAAGAAGTCTCGCTTCCCATCGGTCAAAAGGGCCATGCTGAAAAAAGTGTCAAAACCAGAAATGCAGGACAGGCCATGGAGAAATGGGAGCCTTGCTACACTGATGGGCGGGATGTAAATTGCCAACAGCCACTCTGGAGAAGTGTACGGTGTGTCCTGAAACATCTAAAAAACACAGCTTAGAGAGCATAGGGCACTTCCACGCATGGGGGTATAAAGTGGGAAAATTAAAAATCAGCAAGACACAAGCACCCCAAAGTTTAGGGCTGCTCTGTTGACAAGGACCTCCACTTCATTACACCTTAAATATCCCAGGAAAGCGAAAAATGGATAAAAAATTTGAGGTCCTTATGTACAATGGAATATCACTCAGCCATGAAATCAATGTCATAAGGCTAGTAGCAGCATGATGAGTGGATTTAGGTACGACGATTCTAAGTGAAATAAGTCACACAGAAAAGGACACTTCTCATAAGGTGTCACTTATAGAGGGAATGTAAAAACCGTTACACTTGAACTGAATTACAAAACAGAACAGAGTCACACATGCAGAAAACACACTATGGCTGCTTAACGGGAAAGGTGAGGTGGGGTGATACATAAAACAAGAGTTTCAAATTAGCTCAGATACCGTTCCATAAACCCAATATGTAATAGACAAGACCTACTCCTTGCTCAGAGAACTGGACTCAACACGCCCGATTCACCGCACAAGAATATATCTGACTAGTAATAATCTTAAAACCTATGTATTGATATCTCTCTGTTAGTGTGTCAAGTGGGTGTAAAGCAGCATAAACACAGCTGTGAAAAGCAGCTAAACCCCATTATAAAAATAAATTACTTTTAAAAACCCATGAAACAAAGACAGTGAAAGAGAGAGAAATTCTTACACAATTCGTTCAGGGGCTGTGATGCAACCTGGATTGACCATATCTAGACCCACAGCTGGATGAGACATAAGGGTGGACACTCTTGGGGCTGAGAGGTTTGGTGAGGTTGGGTGAGCAAACGCAGACCCTTTAAAGTAATACTGCGTGCTACCCATCGCATGGGTCCCAAATCTCCAGGTTCAAGGGCATCTTCCTACATCGAAAACATGCATGAGAAACCCAGAAGATGGTACACCGTGTGATGGGGAAAGGTTTCTAAAACGCACCTCATTTCTCATCTCCTTGTGCTCGGGTTCGCCATTCCAGCCACTTTAGTAGCAATCTCCCTACTTGGAGCATCAGCACCTTTAACCTCCTGTTCCGTACAGGTTGCAATTTGTCCTGAGGATGAACGGGAAGACGGGGAACCAATGAGAGACTAGCTCTTGGTGTTGGGACAGGCACAGGTCACTCTATTTTCCCATCAGGAAGAAGAATTAACCACAGGCTCAGCCTGCCCCCCGGAACCAGAACAGGGCCTGAAGCCATCCTGCGCTTTTGCGGCCAGCTCCCGAAAAAGAGAGTTGTAAAATGGAGCTTCAGGGCACTGCAATTCACAAACCTGCACAGTTATAAATGATAACTCTCGTCCACAAATATATTGAGGGAAGGCAAAGGAGAGGATTTGAAATCAAGGCAGAATTGCAGGAAACAGATTTCAGGAGGTAGATTAGAATCGCTTTTAACGCACATGAAAAGCAGCAAAACGTTGACAATGATGCCCTTGGCCAAAAAGGGCGTATGCGTTTTTTCCTGAATATATTCAGGAAAAAACGCATACGCCCTTTTTGGCCAACCAAGCAACCTGGAAAGGCAAATCAGCGCTACAAAGAAGTCTCGCTTCCCATCGGTCAAAAGGGCCATGCTGAAAAAAGTGTCAAAACCAGAAATGCAGGACAGGCCATGGAGAAATGGGAGCCTTGCTACACTGATGGGCGGGATGTAAATTGCCAACAGCCACTCTGGAGAAGTGTACGGTGTGTCCTGAAACATCTAAAAAACACAGCTTAGAGAGCATAGGGCACTTCCACGCATGGGGGTATAAAGTGGGAAAATTAAAAATCAGCAAGACACAAGCACCCCAAAGTTTAGGGCTGCTCTGTTGCCAAGGACCTCCACTTCATTACACCTTAAATATCCCAGGAAAGCGAAAAATGGATAAAAAATTTGAGGTCCTTATGTAAAATGGAATATCACTCAGCCATGAAATCAATGTCATAAGGCTAGTAGCAGCATGATGAGTGGATTTAGGTACGACGATTCTAAGTAAAATAATCACACAGAAAAGGACACTTCTCATAAGGTGTCACTTATAGAGGGAATGTAAAAACCGTTACACTTGAACTGAATTACAAAACAGAACAGAGTCACACATGCAGAAAACACACTATGGCTGCTTAACGGGAAAGGTGAGGTGGGGTGATACATAAAACAAGAGTTTCAAATTAGCTCAGATACCGTTCCATAAACCCAATATGTAATAGACAAGACCTACTCCTTGCTCAGAGAACTGGACTCAACACGCCCGATTCACCGCACAAGAATATATCTGACTAGTAATAATCTTAAAACCTATGTATTGATATCTCTCTGTTAGTGTGTCAAGTGGGTGTAAAGCGGCATAAACACAGCCGTGAAAAGCAGCTAAACCCCATTATAAAAATAAATTACTTTTAAAAACCCATGAAACAAAGACAGTGAAAGAGAGAGAAATTCTTACACAATTCGTTCAGGGGCTGTGATGCAACCTGGATTGACCATATCTAGACCCACAGCTGGATGAGACATAAGGGTGGACACTCTTGGGGCTGAGAGGTTTGGTGAGGTTGGGTGAGCAAACGCAGACCCTTTAAAGTAATACTGCGTGCTACCCATCGCATGGGTCCCAAATCTCCAGGTTCAAGGGCATCTTCCTACATCGAAAACATGCATGAGAAACCCAGAAGATGGTACACCGTGTGATGGGGAAAGGTTTCTAAAACGCACCTCATTTCTCATCTCCTTGTGCTCGGGTTCGCCATTCCAGCCACTTTAGTAGCAATCTCCCTACTTGGAGCATCAGCACCTTTAACCTCCTGTTCCGTACAGGTTGCAATTTGTCCTGAGGATGAACGGGAAGACGGGGAACCAATGAGAGACTAGCTCTTGGTGTTGGGACAGGCACAGGTCACTCTATTTTCCCATCAGGAAGAAGAATTAACCACAGGCTCAGCCTGCCCCCCGGAACCAGAACAGGGCCTGAAGCCATCCTGCGCTTTTGCGGCCAGCTCCCGAAAAAGAGAGTTGTAAAATGGAGCTTCAGGGCACTGCAATTCACAAACCTGCACAGTTATAAATGATAACTCTCGTCCACAAATATATTGAGGGAAGGCAAAGGAGAGGATTTGAAATCAAGGCAGAATTGCAGGAAACAGATTTCAGGAGGTAGATTAGAATCGCTTTTAACGCACATGAAAAGCAGCAAAACGTTGACAATGATGCCCTTGGCCAAAAAGGGCGTATGCGTTTTTTCCTGAATATATTCAGGAAAAAACGCATACGCCCTTTTTGGCCAACCAAGCAACCTGGAAAGGCAAATCAGCGCTACAAAGAAGTCTCGCTTCCCATCGGTCAAAAGGGCCATGCTGAAAAAAGTGTCAAAACCAGAAATGCAGGACAGGCCATGGAGAAATGGGAGCCTTGCTACACTGATGGGCGGGATGTAAATTGCCAACAGCCACTCTGGAGAAGTGTACGGTGTGTCCTGAAACATCTAAAAAACACAGCTTAGAGAGCATAGGGCACTTCCACGCATGGGGGTATAAAGTGGGAAAATTAAAAATCAGCAAGACACAAGCACCCCAAAGTTTAGGGCTGCTCTGTTGTTAAGGACCTCCACTTCATTACACCTTAAATATCCCAGGAAAGCGAAAAATGGATAAAAAATTTGAGGTCCTTATGTACAATGGAATATCACTCAGCCATGAAATCAATGTCATAAGGCTAGTAGCAGCATGATGAGTGGATTTAGGTACGACGATTCTAAGTAAAATAATCACACAGAAAAGGACACTTCTCATAAGGTGTCACTTATAGAGGGAATGTAAAAACCGTTACACTTGAACTGAATTACAAAACAGAACAGAGTCACACATGCAGAAAACACACTATGGCTGCTTAACGGGAAAGGTGAGGTGGGGTGATACTTAAAACAAGAGTTTCAAATTAGCTCAGATACCGTTCCATAAACCCAATATGTAATAGACAAGACCTACTCCTTGCTCAGAGAACTGGACTCAACACGCCCGATTCACCGCACAAGAATATATCTGACTAGTAATAATCTTAAAACCTATGTATGGATATCTCTCTGTTAGTGTGTCAAGTGGGTGTAAAGCGGCATAAACGCAGCCGTGAAAAGCAGCTAAACCCCATTATAAAAATAAATTACTTTTAAAAACCCATGAAACAAAGACAGTGAAAGAGAGAGAAATTCTTACACAATTCGTTCAGGGGCTGTGATGCAACCTGGATTGACCATATCTAGACCCACAGCTGGATGAGACATAAGGGTGGACACTCTTGGGGCTGAGAGGTTTGGTGAGGTTGGGTGAGCAAACGCAGACCCTTTAAAGTAATACTGCGTGCTACCCATCGCATGGGTCCCAAATCTCCAGGTTCAAGGGCATCTTCCTACATCGAAAACATGCATGAGAAACCCAGAAGATGGTACACCGTGTGATGGGGAAAGGTTTCTAAAACGCACCTCATTTCTCATCTCCTTGTGCTCGGGTTCGCCATTCCAGCCACTTTAGTAGCAATCTCCCTACTTGGAGCATCAGCACCTTTAACCTCCTGTTCCGTACAGGTTGCAATTTGTCCTGAGGATGAACGGGAAGACGGGGAACCAATGAGAGACTAGCTCTTGGTGTTGGGACAGGCACAGGTCACTCTATTTTCCCATCAGGAAGAAGAATTAACCACAGGCTCAGCCTGCCCCCCGGAACCAGAACAGGGCCTGAAGCCATCCTGCGCTTTTGCGGCCAGCTCCCGAAAAAGAGAGTTGTAAAATGGAGCTTCAGGGCACTGCAATTCACAAACCTGCACAGTTATAAATGATAACTCTCGTCCACAAATATATTGAGGGAAGGCAAAGGAGAGGATTTGAAATCAAGGCAGAATTGCAGGAAACAGATTTCAGGAGGTAGATTAGAATCGCCTTTAACGCACATGAAAAGCAGCAAAACGTTGACAATGATGCCCTTGGCCAAAAAGGGCGTATGCGTTTTTTCCTGAATATATTCAGGAAAAAACGCATACGCCCTTTTTGGCCAACCAAGCAACCTGGAAAGGCAAATCAGCGCTACAAAGAAGTCTCGCTTCCCATCGGTCAAAAGGGCCATGCTGAAAAAAGTGTCAAAACCAGAAATGCAGGACAGGCCATGGAGAAATGGGAGCCTTGCTACACTGATGGGCGGGATGTAAATTGCCAACAGCCACTCTGGAGAAGTGTACGGTGTGTCCTGAAACATCTAAAAAACACAGCTTAGAGAGCATAGGGCACTTCCACGCATGGGGGTATAAAGTGGGAAAATTAAAAATCAGCAAGACACAAGCACCCCAAAGTTTAGGGCTGCTCTGTTGCCAAGGACTTCCACTTCATTACACCTTAAATATCCCAGGAAAGCGAAAAATGGATAAAAAATTTGAGGTCCTTATGTACAATGGAATATCACTCAGCCATGAAATCAATGTCATAAGGCTAGTAGCAGCATGATGAGTGGATTTAGGTACGACGATTCTAAGTAAAATAATCACACAGAAAAGGACACTTCTCATAAGGTGTCACTTATAGAGGGAATGTAAAAACCGTTACACTTGAACTGAATTACAAAACAGAACAGAGTCACACATGCAGAAAACACACTATGGCTGCTTAACGGGAAAGGTGAGGTGGGGTGATACATAAAACAAGAGTTTCAAATTAGCTCAGATACCGTTCCATAAACCCAATATGGAATAGACAAGACCTACTCCTTGCTCAGAGAACTGGACTCAACACGCCCGATTCACCGCACAAGAATATATCTGACTAGTAATAATCTTAAAACCTATGTATTGATATCTCTCTGTTAGTGTGTCAAGTGGGTGTAAAGCGGCATAAACACAGCCGTGAAAAGCAGCTAAACCCCATTATAAAAATAAATTACTTTTAAAAACCCATGAAACAAAGACAGTGAAAGAGAGAGAAATTCTTACACAATTCGTTCAGGGGCTGTGATGCAACCTGGATTGACCATATCTAGACCCACAGCTGGATGAGACATAAGGGTGGACACTCTTGGGGCTGAGAGGTTTGGTGAGGTTGGGTGAGCAAACGCAGACCCTTTAAAGTAATACTGCGTGCTACCCATCGCATGGGTCCCAATTCTCCAGGTTCAAGGGCATCTTCCTACATCGAAAACATGCATGAGAAACCCAGAAGATGGTACACCGTGTGATGGGGAAAGGTTTCTAAAACGCACCTCATTTCTCATCTCCTTGTGCTCGGGTTCGCCATTCCAGCCACTTTAGTAGCAATCTCCCTACTTGGAGCATCAGCACCTTTAACCTCCTGTTCCGTACAGGTTGCAATTTGTCCTGAGGATGAACGGGAAGACGGGGAACCAATGAGAGACTAGCTCTTGGTGTTGGGACAGGCACAGGTCACTCTATTTTCCCATCAGGAAGAAGAATTAACCACAGGCTCAGCCTGCCCCCCGGAACCAGAACAGGGCCTGAAGCCATCCTGCGCTTTTGCGGCCAGCTCCCGAAAAAGAGAGTTGTAAAATGGAGCTTCAGGGCACTGCAATTCACAAACCTGCACAGTTATAAATGATAACTCTCGTCCACAAATATATTGAGGGAAGGCAAAGGAGAGGATTTGAAATCAAGGCAGAATTGCAGGAAACAGATTTCAGGAGGTAGATTAGAATCGCCTTTAACGCACATGAAAAGCAGCAAAACGTTGACAATGATGCCCTTGGCCAAAAAGGGCGTATGCGTTTTTTCCTGAATATATTCAGGAAAAAACGCATACGCCCTTTTTGGCCAACCAAGCAACCTGGAAAGGCAAATCAGCGCTACAAAGAAGTCTCGCTTCCCATCGGTCAAAAGGGCCATGCTGAAAAAAGTGTCAAAACCAGAAATGCAGGACAGGCCATGGAGAAACGGGAGCCTTGCTACACTGATGGGCGGGATGTAAATTGCCAACAGCCACTCTGGAGAAGTGTACGGTGTGTCCTGAAACATCTAAAAAACACAGCTTAGAGAGCATAGGGCACTTCCACGCATGGGGGTATAAAGTGGGAAAATTAAAAATCAGCAAGACACAAGCACCCCAAAGTTTAGGGCTGCTCTGTTGACAAGGACCTCCACTTCATTCCACCTTAAATATCCCAGGAAAGCAAAAAATGGATAAAAAATTTGAGGTCCTTATGTACAATGGAATATCACTCAGCCATGAAATCAATGTCATAAGGCTAGTAGCAGCATGATGAGTGGATTTAGGTACGACGATTCTAAGTGAAATAAGTCACACAGAAAAGGACACTTCTCATAAGGTGTCACTTATAGAGGGAATGTAAAAACCGTTACACTTGAACTGAATTACAAAACAGAACAGAGTCACACATGCAGAAAACACACTATGGCTGCTTAACGGGAAAGGTGAGGTGGGGTGATATATAAAACAAGACTTTCAAATTAGCTCAGATACCGTTCCATAAACCCAATATGTAATAGACAAGACCTACTCCTTGCTCAGAGAACTGGACTCAACACGCCCGATTCACCGCACAAGAATATATCTGACTAGTAATAATCTTAAAACCTATGTATTGATATCTCTCTGTTAGTGTGTCAAGTGGGTGTAAAGCGGCATAAACACAGCCGTGAAAAGCAGCTAAACCCCATTATAAAAATAAATTACTTTTAAAAACCCATGAAACAAAGACAGTGAAAGAGAGAGAAATTCTTACACAATTCGTTCAGGGGCTGTGATGCAACCTGGATTGACCATATCTAGACCCACAGCTGGATGAGACATAAGGGTGGACACTCTTGGGGCTGAGAGGTTTGGTGAGGTTGGGTGAGCAAACGCAGACCCTTTAAAGTAATACTGCGTGCTACCCATCGCATGGGTCCCAAATCTCCAGGTTCAAGGGCATCTTCCTACATCGAAAACATGCATGAGAAACCCAGAAGATGGTACACTGTGTGATGGGGAAAGGTTTCTAAAACGCACCTCATTTCTCATCTCCTTGTGCTCGGGTTCGCCATTCCAGCCACTTTAGTAGCAATCTCCCTACTTGGAGCATCAGCACCTTTAACCTCCTGTTCCGTACAGGTTGCAATTTGTCCTGAGGATGAATGGGAAGACGGGGAACCAATGAGAGACTAGCTCTTGGTGTTGGGACAGGCACAGGTCACTCTATTTTCCCATCAGGAAGAAGAATTAACCACAGGCTCAGCCTGCCCCCCGGAACCAGAACAGGGCCTGAAGCCATCCTGCGCTTTTGCGGCCAGCTCCCGAAAAAGAGAGTTGTAAAATGGAGCTTCAGGGCACTGCAATTCACAAACCTGCACAGTTATAAATGATAACTCTCGTCCACAAATATATTGAGGGAAGGCAAAGGAGAGGATTTGAAATCAAGGCAGAATTGCAGGAAACAGATTTCAGGAGGTAGATTAGAATCGCCTTTAACGCACATGAAAAGCAGCAAAACGTTGACAATGATGCCCTTGGCCAAAAAGGGCGTATGCGTTTTTTCCTGAATATATTCAGGAAAAAACGCATACGCCCTTTTTGGCCAACCAAGCAACCTGGAAAGGCAAATCAGCGCTACAAAGAAGTCTCGCTTCCCATCGGTCAAAAGGGCCATGCTGAAAAAAGTGTCAAAACCAGAAATGCAGGACAGGCCATGGAGAAATGGGAGCCTTGCTACACTGATGGGCGGGATGTAAATTGCCAACAGCCACTCTGGAGAAGTGTACGGTGTGTCCTGAAACATCTAAAAAACACAGCTTAGAGAGCATAGGGCACTTCCACGCATGGGGGTATAAAGTGGGAAAATTAAAAATCAGCAAGACACAAGCACCCCAAAGTTTAGGGCTGCTCTGTTGACAAGGACCTCCACTTCATTCCACCTTAAATATCCCAGGAAAGCGAAAAATGGATAAAAAATTTGAGGTCCTTATGTACAATGGAATATCACTCAGCCATGAAATCAATGTCATAAGGCTAGTAGCAGCATGATGAGTGGATTTAGGTACGACGATTCTAAGTAAAATAATCACACAGAAAAGGACACTTCTCATAAGGTGTCACTTATAGAGGGAATGTAAAAACCGTTACACTTGAACTGAATTACAAAACAGAACAGAGTCACACATGCAGAAAACACACTATGGCTGCTTAACGGGAAAGGTGAGGTGGGGTGATACTTAAAACAAGAGTTTCAAATTAGCTCAGATACCGTTCCATAAACCCAATATGTAATAGACAAGACCTACTCCTTGCTCAGAGAACTGGACTCAACACGCCCGATTCACCGCACAAGAATATATCTGACTAGTAATAATCTTAAAACCTATGTATTGATATCTCTCTGTTAGTGTGTCAAGTGGGTGTAAAGCGGCATAAACGCAGCCGTGAAAAGCAGCTAAACCCCATTATAAAAATAAATTACTTTTAAAAACCCATGAAACAAAGACAGTGAAAGAGAGAGAAATTCTTACACAATTCGTTCAGGGGCTGTGATGCAACCTGGATTGACCATATCTAGACCCACAGCTGGATGAGACATAAGGGTGGACACTCTTGGGGCTGAGAGGTTTGGTGAGGTTGGGTGAGCAAACGCAGACCCTTTAAAGTAATACTGCGTGCTACCCATCGCATGGGTCCCAAATCTCCAGGTTCAAGGGCATCTTCCTACATCGAAAACATGCATGAGAAACCCAGAAGATGGTACACCGTGTGATGGGGAAAGGTTTCTAAAACGCACCTCATTTCTCATCTCCTTGTGCTCGGGTTCGCCATTCCAGCCACTTTAGTAGCAATCTCCCTACTTGGAGCATCAGCACCTTTAACCTCCTGTTCCGTACAGGTTGCAATTTGTCCTGAGGATGAACGGGAAGACGGGGAACCAATGAGAGACTAGCTCTTGGTGTTGGGACAGGCACAGGTCACTCTATTTTCCCATCAGGAAGAAGAATTAACCACAGGCTCAGCCTGCCCCCCGGAACCAGAACAGGGCCTGAAGCCATCCTGCGCTTTTGCGGCCAGCTCCCGAAAAAGAGAGTTGTAAAATGGAGCTTCAGGGCACTGCAATTCACAAACCTGCACAGTTATAAATGATAACTCTCGTCCACAAATATATTGAGGGAAGGCAAAGGAGAGGATTTGAAATCAAGGCAGAATTGCAGGAAACAGATTTCAGGAGGTAGATTAGAATCGCCTTTAACGCACATGAAAAGCAGCAAAACGTTGACAATGATGCCCTTGGCCAAAAAGGGCGTATGCGTTTTTTCCTGAATATATTCAGGAAAAAACGCATACGCCCTTTTTGGCCAACCAAGCAACCTGGAAAGGAAAATCAGCGCTACAAAGAAGTCTCGCTTCCCATCGGTCAAAAGGGCCATGCTGAAAAAAGTGTCAAAACCAGAAATGCAGGACAGGCCATGGAGAAATGGGAGCCTTGCTACACTGATGGGCGGGATGTAAATTGCCAACAGCCACTCTGGAGAAGTGTACGGTGTGTCCTGAAACATCTAAAAAACACAGCTTAGAGAGCATAGGGCACTTCCACGCATGGGGGTATAAAGTGGGAAAATTAAAAATCAGCAAGACACAAGCACCCCAAAGTTTAGGGCTTCTCTGTTGACAAGGATCTCCACTTCATTCCACCTTAAATATCCCAGGAAAGCGAAAAATGGATAAAAAATTTGAGGTCCTTATGTACAATGGAATATCACTCAGCCATGAAATCAATGTCATAAGGCTAGTAGCAGCATGATGAGTGGATTTAGGTACGACGATTCTAAGTGAAATAAGTCACACAGAAAAGGACACTTCTCATAAGGTGTCACTTATAGAGGGAATGTAAAAACCGTTACACTTGAACTGAATTACAAAACAGAACAGAGTCACACATGCAGAAAACACACTATGGCTGCTTAACGGGAAAGGTGAGGTGGGGTGATATATAAAACAAGACTTTCAAATTAGCTCAGATACCGTTCCATAAACCCAATATGTAATAGACAAGACCTACTCCTTGCTCAGAGAACTGGACTCAACACGCCCGATTCACCGCACAAGAATATATCTGACTAGTAATAATCTTAAAACCTATGTATTGATATCTCTCTGTTAGTGTGTCAAGTGGGTGTAAAGCGGCATAAACACAGCCGTGAAAAGCAGCTAAACCCCATTATAAAAATAAATTACTTTTAAAAACCCATGAAACAAAGACAGTGAAAGAGAGAGAAATTCTTACACAATTCGTTCAGGGGCTGTGATGCAACCTGGATTGACCATATCTAGACCCACAGCTGGATGAGACATAAGGGTGGACACTCTTGGGGCTGAGAGGTTTGGTGAGGTTGGGTGAGCAAACGCAGACCCTTTAAAGTAATACTGCGTGCTACCCATCGCATGGGTCCCAAATCTCCAGGTTCAAGGTCATCTTCCTACATCGAAAACATGCATGAGAAACCCAGAAGATGGTACACCGTGTGATGGGGAAAGGTTTCTAAAACGCACCTCATTTCTCATCTCCTTGTGCTCGGGTTCGCCATTCCAGCCACTTTAGTAGCAATCTCCCTACTTGGAGCATCAGCACCTTTAACCTCCTGTTCCGTACAGGTTGCAATTTGTCCTGAGGATGAACGGGAAGACGGGGAACCAATGAGAGACTAGCTCTTGGTGTTGGGACAGGCACAGGTCACTCTATTTTCCCATCAGGAAGAAGAATTAACCACAGGCTCAGCCTGCCCCCCGGAACCAGAACAGGGCCTGAAGCCATCCTGCGCTTTTGCGGCCAGCTCCCGAAAAAGAGAGTTGTAAAATGGAGCTTCAGGGCACTGCAATTCACAAACCTGCACAGTTATAAATGATAACTCTCGTCCACAAATATATTGAGGGAAGGCAAAGGAGAGGATTTGAAATCAAGGCAGAATTGCAGGAAACAGATTTCAGGAGGTAGATTAGAATCGCCTTTAACGCACATGAAAAGCAGCAAAACGTTGACAATGATGCCCTTGGCCAAAAAGGGCGTATGCGTTTTTTCCTGAATATATTCAGGAAAAAACGCATACGCCCTTTTTGGCCAACCAAGCAACCTGGAAAGGCAAATCAGCGCTACAAAGAAGTCTCGCTTCCCATCGGTCAAAAGGGCCATGCTGAAAAAAGTGTCAAAACCAGAAATGCAGGACAGGCCATGGAGAAACGGGAGCCTTGCTACACTGATGGGCGGGATGTAAATTGCCAACAGCCACTCTGGAGAAGTGTACGGTGTGTCCTGAAACATCTAAAAAACACAGCTTAGAGAGCATAGGGCACTTCCACGCATGGGGGTATAAAGTGGGAAAATTAAAAATCAGCAAGACACAAGCACCCCAAAGTTTAGGGCTGCTCTGTTGACAAGGACCTCCACTTCATTCCACCTTAAATATCCCAGGAAAGCAAAAAATGGATAAAAAATTTGAGGTCCTTATGTACAATGGAATATCACTCAGCCATGAAATCAATGTCATAAGGCTAGTAGCAGCATGATGAGTGGATTTAGGTACGACGATTCTAAGTGAAATAAGTCACACAGAAAAGGACACTTCTCATAAGGTGTCACTTATAGAGGGAATGTAAAAACCGTTACACTTGAACTGAATTACAAAACAGAACAGAGTCACACATGCAGAAAACACACTATGGCTGCTTAACGGGAAAGGTGAGGTGGGGTGATATATAAAACAAGACTTTCAAATTAGCTCAGATACCGTTCCATAAACCCAATATGTAATAGACAAGACCTACTCCTTGCTCAGAGAACTGGACTCAACACGCCCGATTCACCGCACAAGAATATATCTGACTAGTAATAATCTTAAAACCTATGTATTGATATCTCTCTGTTAGTGTGTCAAGTGGGTGTAAAGCGGCATAAACACAGCCGTGAAAAGCAGCTAAACCCCATTATAAAAATAAATTACTTTTAAAAACCCATGAAACAAAGACAGTGAAAGAGAGAGAAATTCTTACACAATTCGTTCAGGGGCTGTGATGCAACCTGGATTGACCATATCTAGACCCACAGCTGGATGAGACATAAGGGTGGACACTCTTGGGGCTGAGAGGTTTGGTGAGGTTGGGTGAGCAAACGCAGACCCTTTAAAGTAATACTGCGTGCTACCCATCGCATGGGTCCCAAATCTCCAGGTTCAAGGGCATCTTCCTACATCGAAAACATGCATGAGAAACCCAGAAGATGGTACACTGTGTGATGGGGAAAGGTTTCTAAAACGCACCTCATTTCTCATCTCCTTGTGCTCGGGTTCGCCATTCCAGCCACTTTAGTAGCAATCTCCCTACTTGGAGCATCAGCACCTTTAACCTCCTGTTCCGTACAGGTTGCAATTTGTCCTGAGGATGAATGGGAAGACGGGGAACCAATGAGAGACTAGCTCTTGGTGTTGGGACAGGCACAGGTCACTCTATTTTCCCATCAGGAAGAAGAATTAACCACAGGCTCAGCCTGCCCCCCGGAACCAGAACAGGGCCTGAAGCCATCCTGCGCTTTTGCGGCCAGCTCCCGAAAAAGAGAGTTGTAAAATGGAGCTTCAGGGCACTGCAATTCACAAACCTGCACAGTTATAAATGATAACTCTCGTCCACAAATATATTGAGGGAAGGCAAAGGAGAGGATTTGAAATCAAGGCAGAATTGCAGGAAACAGATTTCAGGAGGTAGATTAGAATCGCCTTTAACGCACATGAAAAGCAGCAAAACGTTGACAATGATGCCCTTGGCCAAAAAGGGCGTATGCGTTTTTTCCTGAATATATTCAGGAAAAAACGCATACGCCCTTTTTGGCCAACCAAGCAACCTGGAAAGGCAAATCAGCGCTACAAAGAAGTCTCGCTTCCCATCGGTCAAAAGGGCCATGCTGAAAAAAGTGTCAAAACCAGAAATGCAGGACAGGCCATGGAGAAATGGGAGCCTTGCTACACTGATGGGCGGGATGTAAATTGCCAACAGCCACTCTGGAGAAGTGTACGGTGTGTCCTGAAACATCTAAAAAACACAGCTTAGAGAGCATAGGGCACTTCCACGCATGGGGGTATAAAGTGGGAAAATTAAAAATCAGCAAGACACAAGCACCCCAAAGTTTAGGGCTGCTCTGTTGACAAGGACCTCCACTTCATTCCACCTTAAATATCCCAGGAAAGCGAAAAATGGATAAAAAATTTGAGGTCCTTATGTACAATGGAATATCACTCAGCCATGAAATCAATGTCATAAGGCTAGTAGCAGCATGATGAGTGGATTTAGGTACGACGATTCTAAGTAAAATAATCACACAGAAAAGGACACTTCTCATAAGGTGTCACTTATAGAGGGAATGTAAAAACCGTTACACTTGAACTGAATTACAAAACAGAACAGAGTCACACATGCAGAAAACACACTATGGCTGCTTAACGGGAAAGGTGAGGTGGGGTGATACTTAAAACAAGAGTTTCAAATTAGCTCAGATACCGTTCCATAAACCCAATATGTAATAGACAAGACCTACTCCTTGCTCAGAGAACTGGACTCAACACGCCCGATTCACCGCACAAGAATATATCTGACTAGTAATAATCTTAAAACCTATGTATTGATATCTCTCTGTTAGTGTGTCAAGTGGGTGTAAAGCGGCATAAACGCAGCCGTGAAAAGCAGCTAAACCCCATTATAAAAATAAATTACTTTTAAAAACCCATGAAACAAAGACAGTGAAAGAGAGAGAAATTCTTACACAATTCGTTCAGGGGCTGTGATGCAACCTGGATTGACCATATCTAGACCCACAGCTGGATGAGACATAAGGGTGGACACTCTTGGGGCTGAGAGGTTTGGTGAGGTTGGGTGAGCAAACGCAGACCCTTTAAAGTAATACTGCGTGCTACCCATCGCATGGGTCCCAAATCTCCAGGTTCAAGGGCATCTTCCTACATCGAAAACATGCATGAGAAACCCAGAAGATGGTACACCGTGTGATGGGGAAAGGTTTCTAAAACGCACCTCATTTCTCATCTCCTTGTGCTCGGGTTCGCCATTCCAGCCACTTTAGTAGCAATCTCCCTACTTGGAGCATCAGCACCTTTAACCTCCTGTTCCGTACAGGTTGCAATTTGTCCTGAGGATGAACGGGAAGACGGGGAACCAATGAGAGACTAGCTCTTGGTGTTGGGACAGGCACAGGTCACTCTATTTTCCCATCAGGAAGAAGAATTAACCACAGGCTCAGCCTGCCCCCCGGAACCAGAACAGGGCCTGAAGCCATCCTGCGCTTTTGCGGCCAGCTCCCGAAAAAGAGAGTTGTAAAATGGAGCTTCAGGGCACTGCAATTCACAAACCTGCACAGTTATAAATGATAACTCTCGTCCACAAATATATTGAGGGAAGGCAAAGGAGAGGATTTGAAATCAAGGCAGAATTGCAGGAAACAGATTTCAGGAGGTAGATTAGAATCGCCTTTAACGCACATGAAAAGCAGCAAAACGTTGACAATGATGCCCTTGGCCAAAAAGGGCGTATGCGTTTTTTCCTGAATATATTCAGGAAAAAACGCATACGCCCTTTTTGGCCAACCAAGCAACCTGGAAAGGAAAATCAGCGCTACAAAGAAGTCTCGCTTCCCATCGGTCAAAAGGGCCATGCTGAAAAAAGTGTCAAAACCAGAAATGCAGGACAGGCCATGGAGAAATGGGAGCCTTGCTACACTGATGGGCGGGATGTAAATTGCCAACAGCCACTCTGGAGAAGTGTACGGTGTGTCCTGAAACATCTAAAAAACACAGCTTAGAGAGCATAGGGCACTTCCACGCATGGGGGTATAAAGTGGGAAAATTAAAAATCAGCAAGACACAAGCACCCCAAAGTTTAGGGCTTCTCTGTTGACAAGGATCTCCACTTCATTCCACCTTAAATATCCCAGGAAAGCGAAAAATGGATAAAAAATTTGAGGTCCTTATGTACAATGGAATATCACTCAGCCATGAAATCAATGTCATAAGGCTAGTAGCAGCATGATGAGTGGATTTAGGTACGACGATTCTAAGTGAAATAAGTCACACAGAAAAGGACACTTCTCATAAGGTGTCACTTATAGAGGGAATGTAAAAACCGTTACACTTGAACTGAATTACAAAACAGAACAGAGTCACACATGCAGAAAACACACTATGGCTGCTTAACGGGAAAGGTGAGGTGGGGTGATATATAAAACAAGACTTTCAAATTAGCTCAGATACCGTTCCATAAACCCAATATGTAATAGACAAGACCTACTCCTTGCTCAGAGAACTGGACTCAACACGCCCGATTCACCGCACAAGAATATATCTGACTAGTAATAATCTTAAAACCTATGTATTGATATCTCTCTGTTAGTGTGTCAAGTGGGTGTAAAGCGGCATAAACACAGCCGTGAAAAGCAGCTAAACCCCATTATAAAAATAAATTACTTTTAAAAACCCATGAAACAAAGACAGTGAAAGAGAGAGAAATTCTTACACAATTCGTTCAGGGGCTGTGATGCAACCTGGATTGACCATATCTAGACCCACAGCTGGATGAGACATAAGGGTGGACACTCTTGGGGCTGAGAGGTTTGGTGAGGTTGGGTGAGCAAACGCAGACCCTTTAAAGTAATACTGCGTGCTACCCATCGCATGGGTCCCAAATCTCCAGGTTCAAGGTCATCTTCCTACATCGAAAACATGCATGAGAAACCCAGAAGATGGTACACCGTGTGATGGGGAAAGGTTTCTAAAACGCACCTCATTTCTCATCTCCTTGTGCTCGGGTTCGCCATTCCAGCCACTTTAGTAGCAATCTCCCTACTTGGAGCATCAGCACCTTTAACCTCCTGTTCCGTACAGGTTGCAATTTGTCCTGAGGATGAACGGGAAGACGGGGAACCAATGAGAGACTAGCTCTTGGTGTTGGGACAGGCACAGGTCACTCTATTTTCCCATCAGGAAGAAGAATTAACCACAGGCTCAGCCTGCCCCCCGGAACCAGAACAGGGCCTGAAGCCATCCTGCGCTTTTGCGGCCAGCTCCCGAAAAAGAGAGTTGTAAAATGGAGCTTCAGGGCACTGCAATTCACAAACCTGCACAGTTATAAATGATAACTCTCGTCCACAAATATATTGAGGGAAGGCAAAGGAGAGGATTTGAAATCAAGGCAGAATTGCAGGAAACAGATTTCAGGAGGTAGATTAGAATCGCTTTTAACGCACATGAAAAGCAGCAAAACGTTGACAATGATGCCCTTGGCCAAAAAGGGCGTATGCGTTTTTTCCTGAATATATTCAGGAAAAAACGCATACGCCCTTTTTGGCCAACCAAGCAACCTGGAAAGGCAAATCAGCGCTACAAAGAAGTCTCGCTTCCCATCGGTCAAAAGGGCCATGCTGAAAAAAGTGTCAAAACCAGAAATGCAGGACAGGCCATGGAGAAATGGGAGCCTTGCTACACTGATGGGCGGGATGTAAATTGCCAACAGCCACTCTGGAGAAGTGTACGGTGTGTCCTGAAACATCTAAAAAACACAGCTTAGAGAGCATAGGGCACTTCCACGCATGGGGGTATAAAGTGGGAAAATTAAAAATCAGCAAGACACAAGCACCCCAAAGTTTAGGGCTGCTCTGTTGCCAAGGACCTCCACTTCATTACACCTTAAATATCCCAGGAAAGCGAAAAATGGATAAAAAATTTGAGGTCCTTATGTAAAATGGAATATCACTCAGCCATGAAATCAATGTCATAAGGCTAGTAGCAGCATGATGAGTGGATTTAGGTACGACGATTCTAAGTAAAATAATCACACAGAAAAGGACACTTCTCATAAGGTGTCACTTATAGAGGGAATGTAAAAACCGTTACACTTGAACTGAATTACAAAACAGAACAGAGTCACACATGCAGAAAACACACTATGGCTGCTTAACGGGAAAGGTGAGGTGGGGTGATACATAAAACAAGAGTTTCAAATTAGCTCAGATACCGTTCCATAAACCCAATATGTAATAGACAAGACCTACTCCTTGCTCAGAGAACTGGACTCAACACGCCCGATTCACCGCACAAGAATATATCTGACTAGTAATAATCTTAAAACCTATGTATTGATATCTCTCTGTTAGTGTGTCAAGTGGGTGTAAAGCGGCATAAACACAGCCGTGAAAAGCAGCTAAACCCCATTATAAAAATAAATTACTTTTAAAAACCCATGAAACAAAGACAGTGAAAGAGAGAGAAATTCTTACACAATTCGTTCAGGGGCTGTGATGCAACCTGGATTGACCATATCTAGACCCACAGCTGGATGAGACATAAGGGTGGACACTCTTGGGGCTGAGAGGTTTGGTGAGGTTGGGTGAGCAAACGCAGACCCTTTAAAGTAATACTGCGTGCTACCCATCGCATGGGTCCCAAATCTCCAGGTTCAAGGGCATCTTCCTACATCGAAAACATGCATGAGAAACCCAGAAGATGGTACACCGTGTGATGGGGAAAGGTTTCTAAAACGCACCTCATTTCTCATCTCCTTGTGCTCGGGTTCGCCATTCCAGCCACTTTAGTAGCAATCTCCCTACTTGGAGCATCAGCACCTTTAACCTCCTGTTCCGTACAGGTTGCAATTTGTCCTGAGGATGAACGGGAAGACGGGGAACCAATGAGAGACTAGCTCTTGGTGTTGGGACAGGCACAGGTCACTCTATTTTCCCATCAGGAAGAAGAATTAACCACAGGCTCAGCCTGCCCCCCGGAACCAGAACAGGGCCTGAAGCCATCCTGCGCTTTTGCGGCCAGCTCCCGAAAAAGAGAGTTGTAAAATGGAGCTTCAGGGCACTGCAATTCACAAACCTGCACAGTTATAAATGATAACTCTCGTCCACAAATATATTGAGGGAAGGCAAAGGAGAGGATTTGAAATCAAGGCAGAATTGCAGGAAACAGATTTCAGGAGGTAGATTAGAATCGCCTTTAACGCACATGAAAAGCAGCAAAACGTTGACAATGATGCCCTTGGCCAAAAAGGGCGTATGCGTTTTTTCCTGAATATATTCAGGAAAAAACGCATACGCCCTTTTTGGCCAACCAAGCAACCTGGAAAGGCAAATCAGCGCTACAAAGAAGTCTCGCTTCCCATCGGTCAAAAGGGCCATGCTGAAAAAAGTGTCAAAACCAGAAATGCAGGACAGGCCATGGAGAAACGGGAGCCTTGCTACACTGATGGGCGGGATGTAAATTGCCAACAGCCACTCTGGAGAAGTGTACGGTGTGTCCTGAAACATCTAAAAAACACAGCTTAGAGAGCATAGGGCACTTCCACGCATGGGGGTATAAAGTGGGAAAATTAAAAATCAGCAAGACACAAGCACCCCAAAGTTTAGGGCTGCTCTGTTGACAAGGACCTCCACTTCATTCCACCTTAAATATCCCAGGAAAGCAAAAAATGGATAAAAAATTTGAGGTCCTTATGTACAATGGAATATCACTCAGCCATGAAATCAATGTCATAAGGCTAGTAGCAGCATGATGAGTGGATTTAGGTACGACGATTCTAAGTGAAATAAGTCACACAGAAAAGGACACTTCTCATAAGGTGTCACTTATAGAGGGAATGTAAAAACCGTTACACTTGAACTGAATTACAAAACAGAACAGAGTCACACATGCAGAAAACACACTATGGCTGCTTAACGGGAAAGGTGAGGTGGGGTGATATATAAAACAAGACTTTCAAATTAGCTCAGATACCGTTCCATAAACCCAATATGTAATAGACAAGACCTACTCCTTGCTCAGAGAACTGGACTCAACACGCCCGATTCACCGCACAAGAATATATCTGACTAGTAATAATCTTAAAACCTATGTATTGATATCTCTCTGTTAGTGTGTCAAGTGGGTGTAAAGCGGCATAAACACAGCCGTGAAAAGCAGCTAAACCCCATTATAAAAATAAATTACTTTTAAAAACCCATGAAACAAAGACAGTGAAAGAGAGAGAAATTCTTACACAATTCGTTCAGGGGCTGTGATGCAACCTGGATTGACCATATCTAGACCCACAGCTGGATGAGACATAAGGGTGGACACTCTTGGGGCTGAGAGGTTTGGTGAGGTTGGGTGAGCAAACGCAGACCCTTTAAAGTAATACTGCGTGCTACCCATCGCATGGGTCCCAAATCTCCAGGTTCAAGGTCATCTTCCTACATCGAAAACATGCATGAGAAACCCAGAAGATGGTACACCGTGTGATGGGGAAAGGTTTCTAAAACGCACCTCATTTCTCATCTCCTTGTGCTCGGGTTCGCCATTCCAGCCACTTTAGTAGCAATCTCCCTACTTGGAGCATCAGCACCTTTAACCTCCTGTTCCGTACAGGTTGCAATTTGTCCTGAGGATGAACGGGAAGACGGGGAACCAATGAGAGACTAGCTCTTGGTGTTGGGACAGGCACAGGTCACTCTATTTTCCCATCAGGAAGAAGAATTAACCACAGGCTCAGCCTGCCCCCCGGAACCAGAACAGGGCCTGAAGCCATCCTGCGCTTTTGCGGCCAGCTCCCGAAAAAGAGAGTTGTAAAATGGAGCTTCAGGGCACTGCAATTCACAAACCTGCACAGTTATAAATGATAACTCTCGTCCACAAATATATTGAGGGAAGGCAAAGGAGAGGATTTGAAATCAAGGCAGAATTGCAGGAAACAGATTTCAGGAGGTAGATTAGAATCGCTTTTAACGCACATGAAAAGCAGCAAAACGTTGACAATGATGCCCTTGGCCAAAAAGGGCGTATGCGTTTTTTCCTGAATATATTCAGGAAAAAACGCATACGCCCTTTTTGGCCAACCAAGCAACCTGGAAAGGCAAATCAGCGCTACAAAGAAGTCTCGCTTCCCATCGGTCAAAAGGGCCATGCTGAAAAAAGTGTCAAAACCAGAAATGCAGGACAGGCCATGGAGAAATGGGAGCCTTGCTACACTGATGGGCGGGATGTAAATTGCCAACAGCCACTCTGGAGAAGTGTACGGTGTGTCCTGAAACATCTAAAAAACACAGCTTAGAGAGCATAGGGCACTTCCACGCATGGGGGTATAAAGTGGGAAAATTAAAAATCAGCAAGACACAAGCACCCCAAAGTTTAGGGCTGCTCTGTTGCCAAGGACCTCCACTTCATTACACCTTAAATATCCCAGGAAAGCGAAAAATGGATAAAAAATTTGAGGTCCTTATGTAAAATGGAATATCACTCAGCCATGAAATCAATGTCATAAGGCTAGTAGCAGCATGATGAGTGGATTTAGGTACGACGATTCTAAGTAAAATAATCACACAGAAAAGGACACTTCTCATAAGGTGTCACTTATAGAGGGAATGTAAAAACCGTTACACTTGAACTGAATTACAAAACAGAACAGAGTCACACATGCAGAAAACACACTATGGCTGCTTAACGGGAAAGGTGAGGTGGGGTGATACATAAAACAAGAGTTTCAAATTAGCTCAGATACCGTTCCATAAACCCAATATGTAATAGACAAGACCTACTCCTTGCTCAGAGAACTGGACTCAACACGCCCGATTCACCGCACAAGAATATATCTGACTAGTAATAATCTTAAAACCTATGTATTGATATCTCTCTGTTAGTGTGTCAAGTGGGTGTAAAGCGGCATAAACACAGCCGTGAAAAGCAGCTAAACCCCATTATAAAAATAAATTACTTTTAAAAACCCATGAAACAAAGACAGTGAAAGAGAGAGAAATTCTTACACAATTCGTTCAGGGGCTGTGATGCAACCTGGATTGACCATATCTAGACCCACAGCTGGATGAGACATAAGGGTGGACACTCTTGGGGCTGAGAGGTTTGGTGAGGTTGGGTGAGCAAACGCAGACCCTTTAAAGTAATACTGCGTGCTACCCATCGCATGGGTCCCAAATCTCCAGGTTCAAGGGCATCTTCCTACATCGAAAACATGCATGAGAAACCCAGAAGATGGTACACCGTGTGATGGGGAAAGGTTTCTAAAACGCACCTCATTTCTCATCTCCTTGTGCTCGGGTTCGCCATTCCAGCCACTTTAGTAGCAATCTCCCTACTTGGAGCATCAGCACCTTTAACCTCCTGTTCCGTACAGGTTGCAATTTGTCCTGAGGATGAACGGGAAGACGGGGAACCAATGAGAGACTAGCTCTTGGTGTTGGGACAGGCACAGGTCACTCTATTTTCCCATCAGGAAGAAGAATTAACCACAGGCTCAGCCTGCCCCCCGGAACCAGAACAGGGCCTGAAGCCATCCTGCGCTTTTGCGGCCAGCTCCCGAAAAAGAGAGTTGTAAAATGGAGCTTCAGGGCACTGCAATTCACAAACCTGCACAGTTATAAATGATAACTCTCGTCCACAAATATATTGAGGGAAGGCAAAGGAGAGGATTTGAAATCAAGGCAGAATTGCAGGAAACAGATTTCAGGAGGTAGATTAGAATCGCCTTTAACGCACATGAAAAGCAGCAAAACGTTGACAATGATGCCCTTGGCCAAAAAGGGCGTATGCGTTTTTTCCTGAATATATTCAGGAAAAAACGCATACGCCCTTTTTGGCCAACCAAGCAACCTGGAAAGGCAAATCAGCGCTACAAAGAAGTCTCGCTTCCCATCGGTCAAAAGGGCCATGCTGAAAAAAGTGTCAAAACCAGAAATGCAGGACAGGCCATGGAGAAACGGGAGCCTTGCTACACTGATGGGCGGGATGTAAATTGCCAACAGCCACTCTGGAGAAGTGTACGGTGTGTCCTGAAACATCTAAAAAACACAGCTTAGAGAGCATAGGGCACTTCCACGCATGGGGGTATAAAGTGGGAAAATTAAAAATCAGCAAGACACAAGCACCCCAAAGTTTAGGGCTGCTCTGTTGACAAGGACCTCCACTTCATTCCACCTTAAATATCCCAGGAAAGCAAAAAATGGATAAAAAATTTGAGGTCCTTATGTACAATGGAATATCACTCAGCCATGAAATCAATGTCATAAGGCTAGTAGCAGCATGATGAGTGGATTTAGGTACGACGATTCTAAGTGAAATAAGTCACACAGAAAAGGCCACTTCTCATAAGGTGTCACTTATAGAGGGAATGTAAAAACCGTTACACTTGAACTGAATTACAAAACAGAACAGAGTCACACATGCAGAAAACACACTATGGCTGCTTAACGGGAAAGGTGAGGTGGGGTGATATATAAAACAAGACTTTCAAATTAGCTCAGATACCGTTCCATAAACCCAATATGTAATAGACAAGACCTACTCCTTGCTCAGAGAACTGGACTCAACACGCCCGATTCACCGCACAAGAATATATCTGACTAGTAATAATCTTAAAACCTATGTATTGATATCTCTCTGTTAGTGTGTCAAGTGGGTGTAAAGCGGCATAAACACAGCCGTGAAAAGCAGCTAAACCCCATTATAAAAATAAATTACTTTTAAAAACCCATGAAACAAAGACAGTGAAAGAGAGAGAAATTCTTACACAATTCGTTCAGGGGCTGTGATGCAACCTGGATTGACCATATCTAGACCCACAGCTGGATGAGACATAAGGGTGGACACTCTTGGGGCTGAGAGGTTTGGTGAGGTTGGGTGAGCAAACGCAGACCCTTTAAAGTAATACTGCGTGCTACCCATCGCATGGGTCCCAAATCTCCAGGTTCAAGGGCATCTTCCTACATCGAAAACATGCATGAGAAACCCAGAAGATGGTACACCGTGTGATGGGGAAAGGTTTCTAAAACGCACCTCATTTCTCATCTCCTTGTGCTCGGGTTCGCCATTCCAGCCACTTTAGTAGCAATCTCCCTACTTGGAGCATCAGCACCTTTAACCTCCTGTTCCGTACAGGTTGCAATTTGTCCTGAGGATGAACGGGAAGACGGGGAACCAATGAGAGACTAGCTCTTGGTGTTGGGACAGGCACAGGTCACTCTATTTTCCCATCAGGAAGAAGAATTAACCACAGGCTCAGCCTGCCCCCCGGAACCAGAACAGGGCCTGAAGCCATCCTGCGCTTTTGCGGCCAGCTCCCGAAAAAGAGAGTTGTAAAATGGAGCTTCAGGGCACTGCAATTCACAAACCTGCACAGTTATAAATGATAACTCTCGTCCACAAATATATTGAGGGAAGGCAAAGGAGAGGATTTGAAATCAAGGCAGAATTGCAGGAAACAGATTTCAGGAGGTAGATTAGAATCGCTTTTAACGCACATGAAAAGCAGCAAAACGTTGACAATGATGCCCTTGGCCAAAAAGGGCGTATGCGTTTTTTCCTGAATATATTCAGGAAAAAACGCATACGCCCTTTTTGGCCAACCAAGCAACCTGGAAAGGCAAATCAGCGCTACAAAGAAGTCTCGCTTCCCATCGGTCAAAAGGGCCATGCTGAAAAAAGTGTCAAAACCAGAAATGCAGGACAGGCCATGGAGAAATGGGAGCCTTGCTACACTGATGGGCGGGATGTAAATTGCCAACAGCCACTCTGGAGAAGTGTACGGTGTGTCCTGAAACATCTAAAAAACACAGCTTAGAGAGCATAGGGCACTTCCACGCATGGGGGTATAAAGTGGGAAAATTAAAAATCAGCAAGACACAAGCACCCCAAAGTTTAGGGCTGCTCTGTTGCCAAGGACCTCCACTTCATTACACCTTAAATATCCCAGGAAAGCGAAAAATGGATAAAAAATTTGAGGTCCTTATGTAAAATGGAATATCACTCAGCCATGAAATCAATGTCATAAGGCTAGTAGCAGCATGATGAGTGGATTTAGGTACGACGATTCTAAGTAAAATAATCACACAGAAAAGGACACTTCTCATAAGGTGTCACTTATAGAGGGAATGTAAAAACCGTTACACTTGAACTGAATTACAAAACAGAACAGAGTCACACATGCAGAAAACACACTATGGCTGCTTAACGGGAAAGGTGAGGTGGGGTGATACATAAAACAAGAGTTTCAAATTAGCTCAGATACCGTTCCATAAACCCAATATGTAATAGACAAGACCTACTCCTTGCTCAGAGAACTGGACTCAACACGCCCGATTCACCGCACAAGAATATATCTGACTAGTAATAATCTTAAAACCTATGTATTGATATCTCTCTGTTAGTGTGTCAAGTGGGTGTAAAGCGGCATAAACACAGCCGTGAAAAGCAGCTAAACCCCATTATAAAAATAAATTACTTTTAAAAACCCATGAAACAAAGACAGTGAAAGAGAGAGAAATTCTTACACAATTCGTTCAGGGGCTGTGATGCAACCTGGATTGACCATATCTAGACCCACAGCTGGATGAGACATAAGGGTGGACACTCTTGGGGCTGAGAGGTTTGGTGAGGTTGGGTGAGCAAACGCAGACCCTTTAAAGTAATACTGCGTGCTACCCATCGCATGGGTCCCAAATCTCCAGGTTCAAGGGCATCTTCCTACATCGAAAACATGCATGAGAAACCCAGAAGATGGTACACCGTGTGATGGGGAAAGGTTTCTAAAACGCACCTCATTTCTCATCTCCTTGTGCTCGGGTTCGCCATTCCAGCCACTTTAGTAGCAATCTCCCTACTTGGAGCATCAGCACCTTTAACCTCCTGTTCCGTACAGGTTGCAATTTGTCCTGAGGATGAACGGGAAGACGGGGAACCAATGAGAGACTAGCTCTTGGTGTTGGGACAGGCACAGGTCACTCTATTTTCCCATCAGGAAGAAGAATTAACCACAGGCTCAGCCTGCCCCCCGGAACCAGAACAGGGCCTGAAGCCATCCTGCGCTTTTGCGGCCAGCTCCCGAAAAAGAGAGTTGTAAAATGGAGCTTCAGGGCACTGCAATTCACAAACCTGCACAGTTATAAATGATAACTCTCGTCCACAAATATATTGAGGGAAGGCAAAGGAGAGGATTTGAAATCAAGGCAGAATTGCAGGAAACAGATTTCAGGAGGTAGATTAGAATCGCCTTTAACGCACATGAAAAGCAGCAAAACGTTGACAATGATGCCCTTGGCCAAAAAGGGCGTATGCGTTTTTTCCTGAATATATTCAGGAAAAAACGCATACGCCCTTTTTGGCCAACCAAGCAACCTGGAAAGGCAAATCAGCGCTACAAAGAAGTCTCGCTTCCCATCGGTCAAAAGGGCCATGCTGAAAAAAGTGTCAAAACCAGAAATGCAGGACAGGCCATGGAGAAACGGGAGCCTTGCTACACTGATGGGCGGGATGTAAATTGCCAACAGCCACTCTGGAGAAGTGTACGGTGTGTCCTGAAACATCTAAAAAACACAGCTTAGAGAGCATAGGGCACTTCCACGCATGGGGGTATAAAGTGGGAAAATTAAAAATCAGCAAGACACAAGCACCCCAAAGTTTAGGGCTGCTCTGTTGACAAGGACCTCCACTTCATTCCACCTTAAATATCCCAGGAAAGCAAAAAATGGATAAAAAATTTGAGGTCCTTATGTACAATGGAATATCACTCAGCCATGAAATCAATGTCATAAGGCTAGTAGCAGCATGATGAGTGGATTTAGGTACGACGATTCTAAGTGAAATAAGTCACACAGAAAAGGACACTTCTCATAAGGTGTCACTTATAGAGGGAATGTAAAAACCGTTACACTTGAACTGAATTACAAAACAGAACAGAGTCACACATGCAGAAAACACACTATGGCTGCTTAACGGGAAAGGTGAGGTGGGGTGATATATAAAACAAGACTTTCAAATTAGCTCAGATACCGTTCCATAAACCCAATATGTAATAGACAAGACCTACTCCTTGCTCAGAGAACTGGACTCAACACGCCCGATTCACCGCACAAGAATATATCTGACTAGTAATAATCTTAAAACCTATGTATTGATATCTCTCTGTTAGTGTGTCAAGTGGGTGTAAAGCGGCATAAACACAGCCGTGAAAAGCAGCTAAACCCCATTATAAAAATAAATTACTTTTAAAAACCCATGAAACAAAGACAGTGAAAGAGAGAGAAATTCTTACACAATTCGTTCAGGGGCTGTGATGCAACCTGGATTGACCATATCTAGACCCACAGCTGGATGAGACATAAGGGTGGACACTCTTGGGGCTGAGAGGTTTGGTGAGGTTGGGTGAGCAAACGCAGACCCTTTAAAGTAATACTGCGTGCTACCCATCGCATGGGTCCCAAATCTCCAGGTTCAAGGTCATCTTCCTACATCGAAAACATGCATGAGAAACCCAGAAGATGGTACACCGTGTGATGGGGAAAGGTTTCTAAAACGCACCTCATTTCTCATCTCCTTGTGCTCGGGTTCGCCATTCCAGCCACTTTAGTAGCAATCTCCCTACTTGGAGCATCAGCACCTTTAACCTCCTGTTCCGTACAGGTTGCAATTTGTCCTGAGGATGAACGGGAAGACGGGGAACCAATGAGAGACTAGCTCTTGGTGTTGGGACAGGCACAGGTCACTCTATTTTCCCATCAGGAAGAAGAATTAACCACAGGCTCAGCCTGCCCCCCGGAACCAGAACAGGGCCTGAAGCCATCCTGCGCTTTTGCGGCCAGCTCCCGAAAAAGAGAGTTGTAAAATGGAGCTTCAGGGCACTGCAATTCACAAACCTGCACAGTTATAAATGATAACTCTCGTCCACAAATATATTGAGGGAAGGCAAAGGAGAGGATTTGAAATCAAGGCAGAATTGCAGGAAACAGATTTCAGGAGGTAGATTAGAATCGCTTTTAACGCACATGAAAAGCAGCAAAACGTTGACAATGATGCCCTTGGCCAAAAAGGGCGTATGCGTTTTTTCCTGAATATATTCAGGAAAAAACGCATACGCCCTTTTTGGCCAACCAAGCAACCTGGAAAGGCAAATCAGCGCTACAAAGAAGTCTCGCTTCCCATCGGTCAAAAGGGCCATGCTGAAAAAAGTGTCAAAACCAGAAATGCAGGACAGGCCATGGAGAAATGGGAGCCTTGCTACACTGATGGGCGGGATGTAAATTGCCAACAGCCACTCTGGAGAAGTGTACGGTGTGTCCTGAAACATCTAAAAAACACAGCTTAGAGAGCATAGGGCAC
Organism: Balaenoptera physalus; assembly: GCF_965194825.1. NCBI lineage: Eukaryota > Metazoa > Chordata > Mammalia > Artiodactyla > Balaenopteridae > Balaenoptera > Balaenoptera physalus. The sequence continues at coordinate 1,171,010 of NW_028126474.1, forward strand.
TTCCACGCATGGGGGTATAAAGTGGGAAAATTAAAAATCAGCAAGACACAAGCACCCCAAAGTTTAGGGCTGCTCTGTTGCCAAGGACCTCCACTTCATTACACCTTAAATATCCCAGGAAAGCGAAAAATGGATAAAAATTTTGAGGTCCTTATGTAAAATGGAATATCACTCAGCCATGAAATCAATGTCATAAGGCTAGTAGCAGCATGATGAGTGGATTTAGGTACGACGATTCTAAGTAAAATAATCACACAGAAAAGGACACTTCTCATAAGGTGTCACTTATAGAGGGAATGTAAAAACCGTTACACTTGAACTGAATTACAAAACAGAACAGAGTCACACATGCAGAAAACACACTATGGCTGCTTAACGGGAAAGGTGAGGTGGGGTGATACATAAAACAAGAGTTTCAAATTAGCTCAGATACCGTTCCATAAACCCAATATGTAATAGACAAGACCTACTCCTTGCTCAGAGAACTGGACTCAACACGCCCGATTCACCGCACAAGAATATATCTGACTAGTAATAATCTTAAAACCTATGTATTGATATCTCTCTGTTAGTGTGTCAAGTGGGTGTAAAGCGGCATAAACACAGCCGTGAAAAGCAGCTAAACCCCATTATAAAAATAAATTACTTTTAAAAACCCATGAAACAAAGACAGTGAAAGAGAGAGAAATTCTTACACAATTCGTTCAGGGGCTGTGATGCAACCTGGATTGACCATATCTAGACCCACAGCTGGATGAGACATAAGGGTGGACACTCTTGGGGCTGAGAGGTTTGGTGAGGTTGGGTGAGCAAACGCAGACCCTTTAAAGTAATACTGCGTGCTACCCATCGCATGGGTCCCAAATCTCCAGGTTCAAGGGCATCTTCCTACATCGAAAACATGCATGAGAAACCCAGAAGATGGTACACCGTGTGATGGGGAAAGGTTTCTAAAACGCACCTCATTTCTCATCTCCTTGTGCTCGGGTTCGCCATTCCAGCCACTTTAGTAGCAATCTCCCTACTTGGAGCATCAGCACCTTTAACCTCCTGTTCCGTACAGGTTGCAATTTGTCCTGAGGATGAACGGGAAGACGGGGAACCAATGAGAGACTAGCTCTTGGTGTTGGGACAGGCACAGGTCACTCTATTTTCCCATCAGGAAGAAGAATTAACCACAGGCTCAGCCTGCCCCCCGGAACCAGAACAGGGCCTGAAGCCATCCTGCGCTTTTGCGGCCAGCTCCCGAAAAAGAGAGTTGTAAAATGGAGCTTCAGGGCACTGCAATTCACAAACCTGCACAGTTATAAATGATAACTCTCGTCCACAAATATATTGAGGGAAGGCAAAGGAGAGGATTTGAAATCAAGGCAGAATTGCAGGAAACAGATTTCAGGAGGTAGATTAGAATCGCCTTTAACGCACATGAAAAGCAGCAAAACGTTGACAATGATGCCCTTGGCCAAAAAGGGCGTATGCGTTTTTTCCTGAATATATTCAGGAAAAAACGCATACGCCCTTTTTGGCCAACCAAGCAACCTGGAAAGGCAAATCAGCGCTACAAAGAAGTCTCGCTTCCCATCGGTCAAAAGGGCCATGCTGAAAAAAGTGTCAAAACCAGAAATGCAGGACAGGCCATGGAGAAACGGGAGCCTTGCTACACTGATGGGCGGGATGTAAATTGCCAACAGCCACTCTGGAGAAGTGTACGGTGTGTCCTGAAACATCTAAAAAACACAGCTTAGAGAGCATAGGGCACTTCCACGCATGGGGGTATAAAGTGGGAAAATTAAAAATCAGCAAGACACAAGCACCCCAAAGTTTAGGGCTGCTCTGTTGACAAGGACCTCCACTTCATTCCACCTTAAATATCCCAGGAAAGCAAAAAATGGATAAAAAATTTGAGGTCCTTATGTACAATGGAATATCACTCAGCCATGAAATCAATGTCATAAGGCTAGTAGCAGCATGATGAGTGGATTTAGGTACGACGATTCTAAGTGAAATAAGTCACACAGAAAAGGACACTTCTCATAAGGTGTCACTTATAGAGGGAATGTAAAAACCGTTACACTTGAACTGAATTACAAAACAGAACAGAGTCACACATGCAGAAAACACACTATGGCTGCTTAACGGGAAAGGTGAGGTGGGGTGATATATAAAACAAGACTTTCAAATTAGCTCAGATACCGTTCCATAAACCCAATATGTAATAGACAAGACCTACTCCTTGCTCAGAGAACTGGACTCAACACGCCCGATTCACCGCACAAGAATATATCTGACTAGTAATAATCTTAAAACCTATGTATTGATATCTCTCTGTTAGTGTGTCAAGTGGGTGTAAAGCGGCATAAACACAGCCGTGAAAAGCAGCTAAACCCCATTATAAAAATAAATTACTTTTAAAAACCCATGAAACAAAGACAGTGAAAGAGAAAGAAATTCTTACACAATTCGTTCAGGGGCTGTGATGCAACCTGGATTGACCATATCTAGACCCACAGCTGGATGAGACATAAGGGTGGACACTCTTGGGGCTGAGAGGTTTGGTGAGGTTGGGTGAGCAAACGCAGACCCTTTAAAGTAATACTGCGTGCTACCCATCGCATGGGTCCCAAATCTCCAGGTTCAAGGGCATCTTCCTACATCGAAAACATGCATGAGAAACCCAGAAGATGGTACACTGTGTGATGGGGAAAGGTTTCTAAAACGCACCTCATTTCTCATCTCCTTGTGCTCGGGTTCGCCATTCCAGCCACTTTAGTAGCAATCTCCCTACTTGGAGCATCAGCACCTTTAACCTCCTGTTCCGTACAGGTTGCAATTTGTCCTGAGGATGAACGGGAAGACGGGGAACCAATGAGAGACTAGCTCTTGGTGTTGGGACAGGCACAGGTCACTCTATTTTCCCATCAGGAAGAAGAATTAACCACAGGCTCAGCCTGCCCCCCGGAACCAGAACAGGGCCTGAAGCCATCCTGCGCTTTTGCGGCCAGCTCCCGAAAAAGAGAGTTGTAAAATGGAGCTTCAGGGCACTGCAATTCACAAACCTGCACAGTTATAAATGATAACTCTCGTCCACAAATATATTGAGGGAAGGCAAAGGAGAGGATTTGAAATCAAGGCAGAATTGCAGGAAACAGATTTCAGGAGGTAGATTAGAATCGCCTTTAACGCACATGAAAAGCAGCAAAACGTTGACAATGATGCCCTTGGCCAAAAAGGGCGTATGCGTTTTTTCCTGAATATATTCAGGAAAAAACGCATACGCCCTTTTTGGCCAACCAAGCAACCTGGAAAGGCAAATCAGCGCTACAAAGAAGTCTCGCTTCCCATCGGTCAAAAGGGCCATGCTGAAAAAAGTGTCAAAACCAGAAATGCAGGACAGGCCATGGAGAAACGGGAGCCTTGCTACACTGATGGGCGGGATGTAAATTGCCAACAGCCACTCTGGAGAAGTGTACGGTGTGTCCTGAAACATCTAAAAAACACAGCTTAGAGAGCATAGGGCACTTCCACGCATGGGGGTATAAAGTGGGAAAATTAAAAATCAGCAAGACACAAGCACCCCAAAGTTTAGGGCTGCTCTGTTGACAAGGACCTCCACTTCATTCCACCTTAAATATCCCAGGAAAGCAAAAAATGGATAAAAAATTTGAGGTCCTTATGTACAATGGAATATCACTCAGCCATGAAATCAATGTCATAAGGCTAGTAGCAGCATGATGAGTGGATTTAGGTACGACGATTCTAAGTGAAATAAGTCACACAGAAAAGGCCACTTCTCATAAGGTGTCACTTATAGAGGGAATGTAAAAACCGTTACACTTGAACTGAATTACAAAACAGAACAGAGTCACACATGCAGAAAACACACTATGGCTGCTTAACGGGAAAGGTGAGGTGGGGTGATATATAAAACAAGACTTTCAAATTAGCTCAGATACCGTTCCATAAACCCAATATGTAATAGACAAGACCTACTCCTTGCTCAGAGAACTGGACTCAACACGCCCGATTCACCGCACAAGAATATATCTGACTAGTAATAATCTTAAAACCTATGTATTGATATCTCTCTGTTAGTGTGTCAAGTGGGTGTAAAGCGGCATAAACACAGCCGTGAAAAGCAGCTAAACCCCATTATAAAAATAAATTACTTTTAAAAACCCATGAAACAAAGACAGTGAAAGAGAGAGAAATTCTTACACAATTCGTTCAGGGGCTGTGATGCAACCTGGATTGACCATATCTAGACCCACAGCTGGATGAGACATAAGGGTGGACACTCTTGGGGCTGAGAGGTTTGGTGAGGTTGGGTGAGCAAACGCAGACCCTTTAAAGTAATACTGCGTGCTACCCATCGCATGGGTCCCAAATCTCCAGGTTCAAGGGCATCTTCCTACATCGAAAACATGCATGAGAAACCCAGAAGATGGTACACTGTGTGATGGGGAAAGGTTTCTAAAACGCACCTCATTTCTCATCTCCTTGTGCTCGGGTTCGCCATTCCAGCCACTTTAGTAGCAATCTCCCTACTTGGAGCATCAGCACCTTTAACCTCCTGTTCCGTACAGGTTGCAATTTGTCCTGAGGATGAACGGGAAGACGGGGAACCAATGAGAGACTAGCTCTTGGTGTTGGGACAGGCACAGGTCACTCTATTTTCCCATCAGGAAGAAGAATTAACCACAGGCTCAGCCTGCCCCCCGGAACCAGAACAGGGCCTGAAGCCATCCTGCGCTTTTGCGGCCAGCTCCCGAAAAAGAGAGTTGTAAAATGGAGCTTCAGGGCACTGCAATTCACAAACCTGCACAGTTATAAATGATAACTCTCGTCCACAAATATATTGAGGGAAGGCAAAGGAGAGGATTTGAAATCAAGGCAGAATTGCAGGAAACAGATTTCAGGAGGTAGATTAGAATCGCCTTTAACGCACATGAAAAGCAGCAAAACGTTGACAATGATGCCCTTGGCCAAAAAGGGCGTATGCGTTTTTTCCTGAATATATTCAGGAAAAAACGCATACGCCCTTTTTGGCCAACCAAGCAACCTGGAAAGGCAAATCAGCGCTACAAAGAAGTCTCGCTTCCCATCGGTCAAAAGGGCCATGCTGAAAAAAGTGTCAAAACCAGAAATGCAGGACAGGCCATGGAGAAATGGGAGCCTTGCTACACTGATGGGCGGGATGTAAATTGCCAACAGCCACTCTGGAGAAGTGTACGGTGTGTCCTGAAACATCTAAAAAACACAGCTTAGAGAGCATAGGGCACTTCCACGCATGGGGGTATAAAGTGGGAAAATTAAAAATCAGCAAGACACAAGCACCCCAAAGTTTAGGGCTGCTCTGTTGACAAGGACCTCCACTTCATTCCACCTTAAATATCCCAGGAAAGCGAAAAATGGATAAAAAATTTGAGGTCCTTATGTACAATGGAATATCACTCAGCCATGAAATCAATGTCATAAGGCTAGTAGCAGCATGATGAGTGGATTTAGGTACGACGATTCTAAGTAAAATAATCACACAGAAAAGGACACTTCTCATAAGGTGTCACTTATAGAGGGAATGTAAAAACCGTTACACTTGAACTGAATTACAAAACAGAACAGAGTCACACATGCAGAAAACACACTATGGCTGCTTAACGGGAAAGGTGAGGTGGGGTGATACTTAAAACAAGAGTTTCAAATTAGCTCAGATACCGTTCCATAAACCCAATATGTAATAGACAAGACCTACTCCTTGCTCAGAGAACTGGACTCAACACGCCCGATTCACCGCACAAGAATATATCTGACTAGTAATAATCTTAAAACCTATGTATTGATATCTCTCTGTTAGTGTGTCAAGTGGGTGTAAAGCGGCATAAACGCAGCCGTGAAAAGCAGCTAAACCCCATTATAAAAATAAATTACTTTTAAAAACCCATGAAACAAAGACAGTGAAAGAGAGAGAAATTCTTACACAATTCGTTCAGGGGCTGTGATGCAACCTGGATTGACCATATCTAGACCCACAGCTGGATGAGACATAAGGGTGGACACTCTTGGGGCTGAGAGGTTTGGTGAGGTTGGGTGAGCAAACGCAGACCCTTTAAAGTAATACTGCGTGCTACCCATCGCATGGGTCCCAAATCTCCAGGTTCAAGGGCATCTTCCTACATCGAAAACATGCATGAGAAACCCAGAAGATGGTACACCGTGTGATGGGGAAAGGTTTCTAAAACGCACCTCATTTCTCATCTCCTTGTGCTCGGGTTCGCCATTCCAGCCACTTTAGTAGCAATCTCCCTACTTGGAGCATCAGCACCTTTAACCTCCTGTTCCGTACAGGTTGCAATTTGTCCTGAGGATGAACGGGAAGACGGGGAACCAATGAGAGACTAGCTCTTGGTGTTGGGACAGGCACAGGTCACTCTATTTTCCCATCAGGAAGAAGAATTAACCACAGGCTCAGCCTGCCCCCCGGAACCAGAACAGGGCCTGAAGCCATCCTGCGCTTTTGCGGCCAGCTCCCGAAAAAGAGAGTTGTAAAATGGAGCTTCAGGGCACTGCAATTCACAAACCTGCACAGTTATAAATGATAACTCTCGTCCACAAATATATTGAGGGAAGGCAAAGGAGAGGATTTGAAATCAAGGCAGAATTGCAGGAAACAGATTTCAGGAGGTAGATTAGAATCGCCTTTAACGCACATGAAAAGCAGCAAAACGTTGACAATGATGCCCTTGGCCAAAAAGGGCGTATGCGTTTTTTCCTGAATATATTCAGGAAAAAACGCATACGCCCTTTTTGGCCAACCAAGCAACCTGGAAAGGCAAATCAGCGCTACAAAGAAGTCTCGCTTCCCATCGGTCAAAAGGGCCATGCTGAAAAAAGTGTCAAAACCAGAAATGCAGGACAGGCCATGGAGAAATGGGAGCCTTGCTACACTGATGGGCGGGATGTAAATTGCCAACAGCCACTCTGGAGAAGTGTACGGTGTGTCCTGAAACATCTAAAAAACACAGCTTAGAGAGCATAGGGCACTTCCACGCATGGGGGTATAAAGTGGGAAAATTAAAAATCAGCAAGACACAAGCACCCCAAAGTTTAGGGCTTCTCTGTTGACAAGGATCTCCACTTCATTCCACCTTAAATATCCCAGGAAAGCGAAAAATGGATAAAAAATTTGAGGTCCTTATGTACAATGGAATATCACTCAGCCATGAAATCAATGTCATAAGGCTAGTAGCAGCATGATGAGTGGATTTAGGTACGACGATTCTAAGTGAAATAAGTCACACAGAAAAGGACACTTCTCATAAGGTGTCACTTATAGAGGGAATGTAAAAACCGTTACACTTGAACTGAATTACAAAACAGAACAGAGTCACACATGCAGAAAACACACTATGGCTGCTTAACGGGAAAGGTGAGGTGGGGTGATATATAAAACAAGACTTTCAAATTAGCTCAGATACCGTTCCATAAACCCAATATGTAATAGACAAGACCTACTCCTTGCTCAGAGAACTGGACTCAACACGCCCGATTCACCGCACAAGAATATATCTGACTAGTAATAATCTTAAAACCTATGTATTGATATCTCTCTGTTAGTGTGTCAAGTGGGTGTAAAGCGGCATAAACACAGCCGTGAAAAGCAGCTAAACCCCATTATAAAAATAAATTACTTTTAAAAACCCATGAAACAAAGACAGTGAAAGAGAGAGAAATTCTTACACAATTCGTTCAGGGGCTGTGATGCAACCTGGATTGACCATATCTAGACCCACAGCTGGATGAGACATAAGGGTGGACACTCTTGGGGCTGAGAGGTTTGGTGAGGTTGGGTGAGCAAACGCAGACCCTTTAAAGTAATACTGCGTGCTACCCATCGCATGGGTCCCAAATCTCCAGGTTCAAGGTCATCTTCCTACATCGAAAACATGCATGAGAAACCCAGAAGATGGTACACCGTGTGATGGGGAAAGGTTTCTAAAACGCACCTCATTTCTCATCTCCTTGTGCTCGGGTTCGCCATTCCAGCCACTTTAGTAGCAATCTCCCTACTTGGAGCATCAGCACCTTTAACCTCCTGTTCCGTACAGGTTGCAATTTGTCCTGAGGATGAACGGGAAGACGGGGAACCAATGAGAGACTAGCTCTTGGTGTTGGGACAGGCACAGGTCACTCTATTTTCCCATCAGGAAGAAGAATTAACCACAGGCTCAGCCTGCCCCCCGGAACCAGAACAGGGCCTGAAGCCATCCTGCGCTTTTGCGGCCAGCTCCCGAAAAAGAGAGTTGTAAAATGGAGCTTCAGGGCACTGCAATTCACAAACCTGCACAGTTATAAATGATAACTCTCGTCCACAAATATATTGAGGGAAGGCAAAGGAGAGGATTTGAAATCAAGGCAGAATTGCAGGAAACAGATTTCAGGAGGTAGATTAGAATCGCTTTTAACGCACATGAAAAGCAGCAAAACGTTGACAATGATGCCCTTGGCCAAAAAGGGCGTATGCGTTTTTTCCTGAATATATTCAGGAAAAAACGCATACGCCCTTTTTGGCCAACCAAGCAACCTGGAAAGGCAAATCAGCGCTACAAAGAAGTCTCGCTTCCCATCGGTCAAAAGGGCCATGCTGAAAAAAGTGTCAAAACCAGAAATGCAGGACAGGCCATGGAGAAATGGGAGCCTTGCTACACTGATGGGCGGGATGTAAATTGCCAACAGCCACTCTGGAGAAGTGTACGGTGTGTCCTGAAACATCTAAAAAACACAGCTTAGAGAGCATAGGGCACTTCCACGCATGGGGGTATAAAGTGGGAAAATTAAAAATCAGCAAGACACAAGCACCCCAAAGTTTAGGGCTGCTCTGTTGCCAAGGACCTCCACTTCATTACACCTTAAATATCCCAGGAAAGCGAAAAATGGATAAAAAATTTGAGGTCCTTATGTAAAATGGAATATCACTCAGCCATGAAATCAATGTCATAAGGCTAGTAGCAGCATGATGAGTGGATTTAGGTACGACGATTCTAAGTAAAATAATCACACAGAAAAGGACACTTCTCATAAGGTGTCACTTATAGAGGGAATGTAAAAACCGTTACACTTGAACTGAATTACAAAACAGAACAGAGTCACACATGCAGAAAACACACTATGGCTGCTTAACGGGAAAGGTGAGGTGGGGTGATACATAAAACAAGAGTTTCAAATTAGCTCAGATACCGTTCCATAAACCCAATATGTAATAGACAAGACCTACTCCTTGCTCAGAGAACTGGACTCAACACGCCCGATTCACCGCACAAGAATATATCTGACTAGTAATAATCTTAAAACCTATGTATTGATATCTCTCTGTTAGTGTGTCAAGTGGGTGTAAAGCGGCATAAACACAGCCGTGAAAAGCAGCTAAACCCCATTATAAAAATAAATTACTTTTAAAAACCCATGAAACAAAGACAGTGAAAGAGAGAGAAATTCTTACACAATTCGTTCAGGGGCTGTGATGCAACCTGGATTGACCATATCTAGACCCACAGCTGGATGAGACATAAGGGTGGACACTCTTGGGGCTGAGAGGTTTGGTGAGGTTGGGTGAGCAAACGCAGACCCTTTAAAGTAATACTGCGTGCTACCCATCGCATGGGTCCCAAATCTCCAGGTTCAAGGGCATCTTCCTACATCGAAAACATGCATGAGAAACCCAGAAGATGGTACACCGTGTGATGGGGAAAGGTTTCTAAAACGCACCTCATTTCTCATCTCCTTGTGCTCGGGTTCGCCATTCCAGCCACTTTAGTAGCAATCTCCCTACTTGGAGCATCAGCACCTTTAACCTCCTGTTCCGTACAGGTTGCAATTTGTCCTGAGGATGAACGGGAAGACGGGGAACCAATGAGAGACTAGCTCTTGGTGTTGGGACAGGCACAGGTCACTCTATTTTCCCATCAGGAAGAAGAATTAACCACAGGCTCAGCCTGCCCCCCGGAACCAGAACAGGGCCTGAAGCCATCCTGCGCTTTTGCGGCCAGCTCCCGAAAAAGAGAGTTGTAAAATGGAGCTTCAGGGCACTGCAATTCACAAACCTGCACAGTTATAAATGATAACTCTCGTCCACAAATATATTGAGGGAAGGCAAAGGAGAGGATTTGAAATCAAGGCAGAATTGCAGGAAACAGATTTCAGGAGGTAGATTAGAATCGCCTTTAACGCACATGAAAAGCAGCAAAACGTTGACAATGATGCCCTTGGCCAAAAAGGGCGTATGCGTTTTTTCCTGAATATATTCAGGAAAAAACGCATACGCCCTTTTTGGCCAACCAAGCAACCTGGAAAGGCAAATCAGCGCTACAAAGAAGTCTCGCTTCCCATCGGTCAAAAGGGCCATGCTGAAAAAAGTGTCAAAACCAGAAATGCAGGACAGGCCATGGAGAAACGGGAGCCTTGCTACACTGATGGGCGGGATGTAAATTGCCAACAGCCACTCTGGAGAAGTGTACGGTGTGTCCTGAAACATCTAAAAAACACAGCTTAGAGAGCATAGGGCACTTCCACGCATGGGGGTATAAAGTGGGAAAATTAAAAATCAGCAAGACACAAGCACCCCAAAGTTTAGGGCTGCTCTGTTGACAAGGACCTCCACTTCATTCCACCTTAAATATCCCAGGAAAGCAAAAAATGGATAAAAAATTTGAGGTCCTTATGTACAATGGAATATCACTCAGCCATGAAATCAATGTCATAAGGCTAGTAGCAGCATGATGAGTGGATTTAGGTACGACGATTCTAAGTGAAATAAGTCACACAGAAAAGGACACTTCTCATAAGGTGTCACTTATAGAGGGAATGTAAAAACCGTTACACTTGAACTGAATTACAAAACAGAACAGAGTCACACATGCAGAAAACACACTATGGCTGCTTAACGGGAAAGGTGAGGTGGGGTGATATATAAAACAAGACTTTCAAATTAGCTCAGATACCGTTCCATAAACCCAATATGTAATAGACAAGACCTACTCCTTGCTCAGAGAACTGGACTCAACACGCCCGATTCACCGCACAAGAATATATCTGACTAGTAATAATCTTAAAACCTATGTATTGATATCTCTCTGTTAGTGTGTCAAGTGGGTGTAAAGCGGCATAAACACAGCCGTGAAAAGCAGCTAAACCCCATTATAAAAATAAATTACTTTTAAAAACCCATGAAACAAAGACAGTGAAAGAGAAAGAAATTCTTACACAATTCGTTCAGGGGCTGTGATGCAACCTGGATTGACCATATCTAGACCCACAGCTGGATGAGACATAAGGGTGGACACTCTTGGGGCTGAGAGGTTTGGTGAGGTTGGGTGAGCAAACGCAGACCCTTTAAAGTAATACTGCGTGCTACCCATCGCATGGGTCCCAAATCTCCAGGTTCAAGGGCATCTTCCTACATCGAAAACATGCATGAGAAACCCAGAAGATGGTACACTGTGTGATGGGGAAAGGTTTCTAAAACGCACCTCATTTCTCATCTCCTTGTGCTCGGGTTCGCCATTCCAGCCACTTTAGTAGCAATCTCCCTACTTGGAGCATCAGCACCTTTAACCTCCTGTTCCGTACAGGTTGCAATTTGTCCTGAGGATGAACGGGAAGACGGGGAACCAATGAGAGACTAGCTCTTGGTGTTGGGACAGGCACAGGTCACTCTATTTTCCCATCAGGAAGAAGAATTAACCACAGGCTCAGCCTGCCCCCCGGAACCAGAACAGGGCCTGAAGCCATCCTGCGCTTTTGCGGCCAGCTCCCGAAAAAGAGAGTTGTAAAATGGAGCTTCAGGGCACTGCAATTCACAAACCTGCACAGTTATAAATGATAACTCTCGTCCACAAATATATTGAGGGAAGGCAAAGGAGAGGATTTGAAATCAAGGCAGAATTGCAGGAAACAGATTTCAGGAGGTAGATTAGAATCGCCTTTAACGCACATGAAAAGCAGCAAAACGTTGACAATGATGCCCTTGGCCAAAAAGGGCGTATGCGTTTTTTCCTGAATATATTCAGGAAAAAACGCATACGCCCTTTTTGGCCAACCAAGCAACCTGGAAAGGCAAATCAGCGCTACAAAGAAGTCTCGCTTCCCATCGGTCAAAAGGGCCATGCTGAAAAAAGTGTCAAAACCAGAAATGCAGGACAGGCCATGGAGAAATGGGAGCCTTGCTACACTGATGGGCGGGATGTAAATTGCCAACAGCCACTCTGGAGAAGTGTACGGTGTGTCCTGAAACATCTAAAAAACACAGCTTAGAGAGCATAGGGCACTTCCACGCATGGGGGTATAAAGTGGGAAAATTAAAAATCAGCAAGACACAAGCACCCCAAAGTTTAGGGCTGCTCTGTTGACAAGGACCTCCACTTCATTCCACCTTAAATATCCCAGGAAAGCGAAAAATGGATAAAAAATTTGAGGTCCTTATGTACAATGGAATATCACTCAGCCATGAAATCAATGTCATAAGGCTAGTAGCAGCATGATGAGTGGATTTAGGTACGACGATTCTAAGTAAAATAATCACACAGAAAAGGACACTTCTCATAAGGTGTCACTTATAGAGGGAATGTAAAAACCGTTACACTTGAACTGAATTACAAAACAGAACAGAGTCACACATGCAGAAAACACACTATGGCTGCTTAACGGGAAAGGTGAGGTGGGGTGATACTTAAAACAAGAGTTTCAAATTAGCTCAGATACCGTTCCATAAACCCAATATGTAATAGACAAGACCTACTCCTTGCTCAGAGAACTGGACTCAACACGCCCGATTCACCGCACAAGAATATATCTGACTAGTAATAATCTTAAAACCTATGTATTGATATCTCTCTGTTAGTGTGTCAAGTGGGTGTAAAGCGGCATAAACGCAGCCGTGAAAAGCAGCTAAACCCCATTATAAAAATAAATTACTTTTAAAAACCCATGAAACAAAGACAGTGAAAGAGAGAGAAATTCTTACACAATTCGTTCAGGGGCTGTGATGCAACCTGGATTGACCATATCTAGACCCACAGCTGGATGAGACATAAGGGTGGACACTCTTGGGGCTGAGAGGTTTGGTGAGGTTGGGTGAGCAAACGCAGACCCTTTAAAGTAATACTGCGTGCTACCCATCGCATGGGTCCCAAATCTCCAGGTTCAAGGGCATCTTCCTACATCGAAAACATGCATGAGAAACCCAGAAGATGGTACACCGTGTGATGGGGAAAGGTTTCTAAAACGCACCTCATTTCTCATCTCCTTGTGCTCGGGTTCGCCATTCCAGCCACTTTAGTAGCAATCTCCCTACTTGGAGCATCAGCACCTTTAACCTCCTGTTCCGTACAGGTTGCAATTTGTCCTGAGGATGAACGGGAAGACGGGGAACCAATGAGAGACTAGCTCTTGGTGTTGGGACAGGCACAGGTCACTCTATTTTCCCATCAGGAAGAAGAATTAACCACAGGCTCAGCCTGCCCCCCGGAACCAGAACAGGGCCTGAAGCCATCCTGCGCTTTTGCGGCCAGCTCCCGAAAAAGAGAGTTGTAAAATGGAGCTTCAGGGCACTGCAATTCACAAACCTGCACAGTTATAAATGATAACTCTCGTCCACAAATATATTGAGGGAAGGCAAAGGAGAGGATTTGAAATCAAGGCAGAATTGCAGGAAACAGATTTCAGGAGGTAGATTAGAATCGCCTTTAACGCACATGAAAAGCAGCAAAACGTTGACAATGATGCCCTTGGCCAAAAAGGGCGTATGCGTTTTTTCCTGAATATATTCAGGAAAAAACGCATACGCCCTTTTTGGCCAACCAAGCAACCTGGAAAGGCAAATCAGCGCTACAAAGAAGTCTCGCTTCCCATCGGTCAAAAGGGCCATGCTGAAAAAAGTGTCAAAACCAGAAATGCAGGACAGGCCATGGAGAAATGGGAGCCTTGCTACACTGATGGGCGGGATGTAAATTGCCAACAGCCACTCTGGAGAAGTGTACGGTGTGTCCTGAAACATCTAAAAAACACAGCTTAGAGAGCATAGGGCACTTCCACGCATGGGGGTATAAAGTGGGAAAATTAAAAATCAGCAAGACACAAGCACCCCAAAGTTTAGGGCTGCTCTGTTGACAAGGACCTCCACTTCATTCCACCTTAAATATCCCAGGAAAGCGAAAAATGGATAAAAAATTTGAGGTCCTTATGTACAATGGAATATCACTCAGCCATGAAATCAATGTCATAAGGCTAGTAGCAGCATGATGAGTGGATTTAGGTACGACGATTCTAAGTGAAATAAGTCACACAGAAAAGGACACTTCTCATAAGGTGTCACTTATAGAGGGAATGTAAAAACCGTTACACTTGAACTGAATTACAAAACAGAACAGAGTCACACATGCAGAAAACACACTATGGCTGCTTAACGGGAAAGGTGAGGTGGGGTGATACATAAAACAAGAGTTTCAAATTAGCTCAGATACCGTTCCATAAACCCAATATGTAATAGACAAGACCTACTCCTTGCTCAGAGAACTGGACTCAACACGCCCGATTCACCGCACAAGAATATATCTGACTAGTAATAATCTTACAACCTATGTATTGATATCTCTCTGTTAGTGTGTCAAGTGGGTGTAAAGCGGCATAAACGCAGCCGTGAAAAGCAGCTAAACCCCATTATAAAAATAAATTACTTTTAAAAACCCATGAAACAAAGACAGTGAAAGAGAGAGAAATTCTTACACAATTCGTTCAGGGGCTGTGATGCAACCTGGATTGACCATATCTAGACCCACAGCTGGATGAGACATAAGGGTGGACACTCTTGGGGCTGAGAGGTTTGGTGAGGTTGGGTGAGCAAACGCAGACCCTTTAAAGTAATACTGCGTGCTACCCATCGCATGGGTCCCAAATCTCCAGGTTCAAGGGCATCTTCCTACATCGAAAACATGCATGAGAAACCCAGAAGATGGTACACCGTGTGATGGGGAAAGGTTTCTAAAACGCACCTCATTTCTCATCTCCTTGTGCTCGGGTTCGCCATTCCAGCCACTTTAGTAGCAATCTCCCTACTTGGAGCATCAGCACCTTTAACCTCCTGTTCCGTACAGGTTGCAATTTGTCCTGAGGATGAACGGGAAGACGGGGAACCAATGAGAGACTAGCTCTTGGTGTTGGGACAGGCACAGGTCACTCTATTTTCCCATCAGGAAGAAGAATTAACCACAGGCTCAGCCTGCCCCCCGGAACCAGAACAGGGCCTGAAGCCATCCTGCGCTTTTGCGGCCAGCTCCCGAAAAAGAGAGTTGTAAAGTGGAGCTTCAGGGCACTGCAATTCACAAACCTGCACAGTTATAAATGATAACTCTCGTCCACAAATATATTGAGGGAAGGCAAAGGAGAGGATTTGAAATCAAGGCAGAATTGCAGGAAACAGATTTCAGGAGGTAGATTAGAATCGCCTTTAACGCACATGAAAAGCAGCAAAACGTTGACAATGATGCCCTTGGCCAAAAAGGGCGTATGCGTTTTTTCCTGAATATATTCAGGAAAAAACGCATACGCCCTTTTTGGCCAACCAAGCAACCTGGAAAGGCAAATCAGCGCTACAAAGAAGTCTCGCTTCCCATCGGTCAAAAGGGCCATGCTGAAAAAAGTGTCAAAACCAGAAATGCAGGACAGGCCATGGAGAAATGGGAGCCTTGCTACACTGATGGGCGGGATGTAAATTGCCAACAGCCACTCTGGAGAAGTGTACGGTGTGTCCTGAAACATCTAAAAAACACAGCTTAGAGAGCATAGGGCACTTCCACGCATGGGGGTATAAAGTGGGAAAATTAAAAATCAGCAAGACACAAGCACCCCAAAGTTTAGGGCTGCTCTGTTGACAAGGACCTCCACTTCATTCCACCTTAAATATCCCAGGAAAGCGAAAAATGGATAAAAAATTTGAGGTCCTTATGTACAATGGAATATCACTCAGCCATGAAATCAATGTCATAAGGCTAGTAGCAGCATGATGAGTGGATTTAGGTACGACGATTCTAAGTGAAATAAGTCACACAGAAAAGGACACTTCACATAAGGTGTCACTTATAGAGGGAATGTAAAAACCGTTACACTTGAACTGAATTACAAAACAGAACAGAGTCACACATGCAGAAAACACACTATGGCTGCTTAACGGGAAAGGTGAGGTGGGGTGATACTTAAAACAAGAGTTTCAAATTAGCTCAGATACCGTTCCATAAACCCAATATGTAATAGACAAGACCTACTCCTTGCTCAGAGAACTGGACTCAACACGCCCGATTCACCGCACAAGAATATATCTGACTAGTAATAATCTTAAAACCTATGTATTGATATCTCTCTGTTAGTGTGTCAAGTGGGTGTAAAGCGGCATAAACGCAGCCGTGAAAAGCAGCTAAACCCCATTATAAAAATAAATTACTTTTAAAAACCCATGAAACAAAGACAGTGAAAGAGAGAGAAATTCTTACACAATTCGTTCAGGGGCTGTGATGCAACCTGGATTGACCATATCTAGACCCACAGCTGGATGAGACATAAGGGTGGACACTCTTGGGGCTGAGAGGTTTGGTGAGGTTGGGTGAGCAAACGCAGACCCTTTAAAGTAATACTGCGTGCTACCCATCGCATGGGTCCCAAATCTCCAGGTTCAAGGGCATCTTCCTACATCGAAAACATGCATGAGAAACCCAGAAGATGGTACACCGTGTGATGGGGAAAGGTTTCTAAAACGCACCTCATTTCTCATCTCCTTGTGCTCGGGTTCGCCATTCCAGCCACTTTAGTAGCAATCTCCCTACTTGGAGCATCAGCACCTTTAACCTCCTGTTCCGTACAGGTTGCAATTTGTCCTGAGGATGAACGGGAAGACGGGGAACCAATGAGAGACTAGCTCTTGGTGTTGGGACAGGCACAGGTCACTCTATTTTCCCATCAGGAAGAAGAATTAACCACAGGCTCAGCCTGCCCCCCGGAACCAGAACAGGGCCTGAAGCCATCCTGCGCTTTTGCGGCCAGCTCCCGAAAAAGAGAGTTGTAAAATGGAGCTTCAGGGCACTGCAATTCACAAACCTGCACAGTTATAAATGATAACTCTCGTCCACAAATATATTGAGGGAAGGCAAAGGAGAGGATTTGAAATCAAGGCAGAATTGCAGGAAACAGATTTCAGGAGGTAGATTAGAATCGCCTTTAACGCACATGAAAAGCAGCAAAACGTTGACAATGATGCCCTTGGCCAAAAAGGGCGTATGCGTTTTTTCCTGAATATATTCAGGAAAAAACGCATACGCCCTTTTTGGCCAACCAAGCAACCTGGAAAGGCAAATCAGCGCTACAAAGAAGTCTCGCTTCCCATCGGTCAAAAGGGCCATGCTGAAAAAAGTGTCAAAACCAGAAATGCAGGACAGGCCATGGAGAAATGGGAGCCTTGCTACACTGATGGGCGGGATGTAAATTGCCAACAGCCACTCTGGAGAAGTGTACGGTGTGTCCTGAAACATCTAAAAAACACAGCTTAGAGAGCATAGGGCACTTCCACGCATGGGGGTATAAAGTGGGAAAATTAAAAATCAGCAAGACACAAGCACCCCAAAGTTTAGGGCTGCTCTGTTGACAAGGACCTCCACTTCATTCCACCTTAAATATCCCAGGAAAGCGAAAAATGGATAAAAAATTTGAGGTCCTTATGTACAATGGAATATCACTCAGCCATGAAATCAATGTCATAAGGCTAGTAGCAGCATGATGAGTGGATTTAGGTACGACGATTCTAAGTGAAATAAGTCACACAGAAAAGGACACTTCTCATAAGGTGTCACTTATAGAGGGAATGTAAAAACCGTTACACTTGAACTGAATTACAAAACAGAACAGAGTCACACATGCAGAAAACACACTATGGCTGCTTAACGGGAAAGGTGAGGTGGGGTGATACATAAAACAAGAGTTTCAAATTAGCTCAGATACCGTTCCATAAACCCAATATGTAATAGACAAGACCTACTCCTTGCTCAGAGAACTGGACTCAACACGCCCGATTCACCGCACAAGAATATATCTGACTAGTAATAATCTTACAACCTATGTATTGATATCTCTCTGTTAGTGTGTCAAGTGGGTGTAAAGCGGCATAAACGCAGCCGTGAAAAGCAGCTAAACCCCATTATAAAAATAAATTACTTTTAAAAACCCATGAAACAAAGACAGTGAAAGAGAGAGAAATTCTTACACAATTCGTTCAGGGGCTGTGATGCAACCTGGATTGACCATATCTAGACCCACAGCTGGATGAGACATAAGGGTGGACACTCTTGGGGCTGAGAGGTTTGGTGAGGTTGGGTGAGCAAACGCAGACCCTTTAAAGTAATACTGCGTGCTACCCATCGCATGGGTCCCAAATCTCCAGGTTCAAGGGCATCTTCCTACATCGAAAACATGCATGAGAAACCCAGAAGATGGTACACCGTGTGATGGGGAAAGGTTTCTAAAACGCACCTCATTTCTCATCTCCTTGTGCTCGGGTTCGCCATTCCAGCCACTTTAGTAGCAATCTCCCTACTTGGAGCATCAGCACCTTTAACCTCCTGTTCCGTACAGGTTGCAATTTGTCCTGAGGATGAACGGGAAGACGGGGAACCAATGAGAGACTAGCTCTTGGTGTTGGGACAGGCACAGGTCACTCTATTTTCCCATCAGGAAGAAGAATTAACCACAGGCTCAGCCTGCCCCCCGGAACCAGAACAGGGCCTGAAGCCATCCTGCGCTTTTGCGGCCAGCTCCCGAAAAAGAGAGTTGTAAAGTGGAGCTTCAGGGCACTGCAATTCACAAACCTGCACAGTTATAAATGATAACTCTCGTCCACAAATATATTGAGGGAAGGCAAAGGAGAGGATTTGAAATCAAGGCAGAATTGCAGGAAACAGATTTCAGGAGGTAGATTAGAATCGCCTTTAACGCACATGAAAAGCAGCAAAACGTTGACAATGATGCCCTTGGCCAAAAAGGGCGTATGCGTTTTTTCCTGAATATATTCAGGAAAAAACGCATACGCCCTTTTTGGCCAACCAAGCAACCTGGAAAGGCAAATCAGCGCTACAAAGAAGTCTCGCTTCCCATCGGTCAAAAGGGCCATGCTGAAAAAAGTGTCAAAACCAGAAATGCAGGACAGGCCATGGAGAAATGGGAGCCTTGCTACACTGATGGGCGGGATGTAAATTGCCAACAGCCACTCTGGAGAAGTGTACGGTGTGTCCTGAAACATCTAAAAAACACAGCTTAGAGAGCATAGGGCACTTCCACGCATGGGGGTATAAAGTGGGAAAATTAAAAATCAGCAAGACACAAGCACCCCAAAGTTTAGGGCTGCTCTGTTGACAAGGACCTCCACTTCATTCCACCTTAAATATCCCAGGAAAGCGAAAAATGGATAAAAAATTTGAGGTCCTTATGTACAATGGAATATCACTCAGCCATGAAATCAATGTCATAAGGCTAGTAGCAGCATGATGAGTGGATTTAGGTACGACGATTCTAAGTAAAATAATCACACAGAAAAGGACACTTCTCATAAGGTGTCACTTATAGAGGGAATGTAAAAACCGTTACACTTGAACTGAATTACAAAACAGAACAGAGTCACACATGCAGAAAACACACTATGGCTGCTTAACGGGAAAGGTGAGGTGGGGTGATACTTAAAACAAGAGTTTCAAATTAGCTCAGATACCGTTCCATAAACCCAATATGTAATAGACAAGACCTACTCCTTGCTCAGAGAACTGGACTCAACACGCCCGATTCACCGCACAAGAATATATCTGACTAGTAATAATCTTAAAACCTATGTATTGATATCTCTCTGTTAGTGTGTCAAGTGGGTGTAAAGCGGCATAAACGCAGCCGTGAAAAGCAGCTAAACCCCATTATAAAAATAAATTACTTTTAAAAACCCATGAAACAAAGACAGTGAAAGAGAGAGAAATTCTTACACAATTCGTTCAGGGGCTGTGATGCAACCTGGATTGACCATATCTAGACCCACAGCTGGATGAGACATAAGGGTGGACACTCTTGGGGCTGAGAGGTTTGGTGAGGTTGGGTGAGCAAACGCAGACCCTTTAAAGTAATACTGCGTGCTACCCATCGCATGGGTCCCAAATCTCCAGGTTCAAGGGCATCTTCCTACATCGAAAACATGCATGAGAAACCCAGAAGATGGTACACCGTGTGATGGGGAAAGGTTTCTAAAACGCACCTCATTTCTCATCTCCTTGTGCTCGGGTTCGCCATTCCAGCCACTTTAGTAGCAATCTCCCTACTTGGAGCATCAGCACCTTTAACCTCCTGTTCCGTACAGGTTGCAATTTGTCCTGAGGATGAACGGGAAGACGGGGAACCAATGAGAGACTAGCTCTTGGTGTTGGGACAGGCACAGGTCACTCTATTTTCCCATCAGGAAGAAGAATTAACCACAGGCTCAGCCTGCCCCCCGGAACCAGAACAGGGCCTGAAGCCATCCTGCGCTTTTGCGGCCAGCTCCCGAAAAAGAGAGTTGTAAAATGGAGCTTCAGGGCACTGCAATTCACAAACCTGCACAGTTATAAATGATAACTCTCGTCCACAAATATATTGAGGGAAGGCAAAGGAGAGGATTTGAAATCAAGGCAGAATTGCAGGAAACAGATTTCAGGAGGTAGATTAGAATCGCCTTTAACGCACATGAAAAGCAGCAAAACGTTGACAATGATGCCCTTGGCCAAAAAGGGCGTATGCGTTTTTTCCTGAATATATTCAGGAAAAAACGCATACGCCCTTTTTGGCCAACCAAGCAACCTGGAAAGGCAAATCAGCGCTACAAAGAAGTCTCGCTTCCCATCGGTCAAAAGGGCCATGCTGAAAAAAGTGTCAAAACCAGAAATGCAGGACAGGCCATGGAGAAATGGGAGCCTTGCTACACTGATGGGCGGGATGTAAATTGCCAACAGCCACTCTGGAGAAGTGTACGGTGTGTCCTGAAACATCTAAAAAACACAGCTTAGAGAGCATAGGGCACTTCCACGCATGGGGGTATAAAGTGGGAAAATTAAAAATCAGCAAGACACAAGCACCCCAAAGTTTAGGGCTGCTCTGTTGACAAGGACCTCCACTTCATTCCACCTTAAATATCCCAGGAAAGCGAAAAATGGATAAAAAATTTGAGGTCCTTATGTACAATGGAATATCACTCAGCCATGAAATCAATGTCATAAGGCTAGTAGCAGCATGATGAGTGGATTTAGGTACGACGATTCTAAGTGAAATAAGTCACACAGAAAAGGACACTTCTCATAAGGTGTCACTTATAGAGGGAATGTAAAAACCGTTACACTTGAACTGAATTACAAAACAGAACAGAGTCACACATGCAGAAAACACACTATGGCTGCTTAACGGGAAAGGTGAGGTGGGGTGATACATAAAACAAGAGTTTCAAATTAGCTCAGATACCGTTCCATAAACCCAATATGTAATAGACAAGACCTACTCCTTGCTCAGAGAACTGGACTCAACACGCCCGATTCACCGCACAAGAATATATCTGACTAGTAATAATCTTACAACCTATGTATTGATATCTCTCTGTTAGTGTGTCAAGTGGGTGTAAAGCGGCATAAACGCAGCCGTGAAAAGCAGCTAAACCCCATTATAAAAATAAATTACTTTTAAAAACCCATGAAACAAAGACAGTGAAAGAGAGAGAAATTCTTACACAATTCGTTCAGGGGCTGTGATGCAACCTGGATTGACCATATCTAGACCCACAGCTGGATGAGACATAAGGGTGGACACTCTTGGGGCTGAGAGGTTTGGTGAGGTTGGGTGAGCAAACGCAGACCCTTTAAAGTAATACTGCGTGCTACCCATCGCATGGGTCCCAAATCTCCAGGTTCAAGGGCATCTTCCTACATCGAAAACATGCATGAGAAACCCAGAAGATGGTACACCGTGTGATGGGGAAAGGTTTCTAAAACGCACCTCATTTCTCATCTCCTTGTGCTCGGGTTCGCCATTCCAGCCACTTTAGTAGCAATCTCCCTACTTGGAGCATCAGCACCTTTAACCTCCTGTTCCGTACAGGTTGCAATTTGTCCTGAGGATGAACGGGAAGACGGGGAACCAATGAGAGACTAGCTCTTGGTGTTGGGACAGGCACAGGTCACTCTATTTTCCCATCAGGAAGAAGAATTAACCACAGGCTCAGCCTGCCCCCCGGAACCAGAACAGGGCCTGAAGCCATCCTGCGCTTTTGCGGCCAGCTCCCGAAAAAGAGAGTTGTAAAGTGGAGCTTCAGGGCACTGCAATTCACAAACCTGCACAGTTATAAATGATAACTCTCGTCCACAAATATATTGAGGGAAGGCAAAGGAGAGGATTTGAAATCAAGGCAGAATTGCAGGAAACAGATTTCAGGAGGTAGATTAGAATCGCCTTTAACGCACATGAAAAGCAGCAAAACGTTGACAATGATGCCCTTGGCCAAAAAGGGCGTATGCGTTTTTTCCTGAATATATTCAGGAAAAAACGCATACGCCCTTTTTGGCCAACCAAGCAACCTGGAAAGGCAAATCAGCGCTACAAAGAAGTCTCGCTTCCCATCGGTCAAAAGGGCCATGCTGAAAAAAGTGTCAAAACCAGAAATGCAGGACAGGCCATGGAGAAATGGGAGCCTTGCTACACTGATGGGCGGGATGTAAATTGCCAACAGCCACTCTGGAGAAGTGTACGGTGTGTCCTGAAACATCTAAAAAACACAGCTTAGAGAGCATAGGGCACTTCCACGCATGGGGGTATAAAGTGGGAAAATTAAAAATCAGCAAGACACAAGCACCCCAAAGTTTAGGGCTGCTCTGTTGACAAGGACCTCCACTTCATTCCACCTTAAATATCCCAGGAAAGCGAAAAATGGATAAAAAATTTGAGGTCCTTATGTACAATGGAATATCACTCAGCCATGAAATCAATGTCATAAGGCTAGTAGCAGCATGATGAGTGGATTTAGGTACGACGATTCTAAGTGAAATAAGTCACACAGAAAAGGACACTTCACATAAGGTGTCACTTATAGAGGGAATGTAAAAACCGTTACACTTGAACTGAATTACAAAACAGAACAGAGTCACACATGCAGAAAACACACTATGGCTGCTTAACGGGAAAGGTGAGGTGGGGTGATACTTAAAACAAGAGTTTCAAATTAGCTCAGATACCGTTCCATAAACCCAATATGTAATAGACAAGACCTACTCCTTGCTCAGAGAACTGGACTCAACACGCCCGATTCACCGCACAAGAATATATCTGACTAGTAATAATCTTAAAACCTATGTATTGATATCTCTCTGTTAGTGTGTCAAGTGGGTGTAAAGCGGCATAAACGCAGCCGTGAAAAGCAGCTAAACCCCATTATAAAAATAAATTACTTTTAAAAACCCATGAAACAAAGACAGTGAAAGAGAGAGAAATTCTTACACAATTCGTTCAGGGGCTGTGATGCAACCTGGATTGACCATATCTAGACCCACAGCTGGATGAGACATAAGGGTGGACACTCTTGGGGCTGAGAGGTTTGGTGAGGTTGGGTGAGCAAACGCAGACCCTTTAAAGTAATACTGCGTGCTACCCATCGCATGGGTCCCAAATCTCCAGGTTCAAGGGCATCTTCCTACATCGAAAACATGCATGAGAAACCCAGAAGATGGTACACCGTGTGATGGGGAAAGGTTTCTAAAACGCACCTCATTTCTCATCTCCTTGTGCTCGGGTTCGCCATTCCAGCCACTTTAGTAGCAATCTCCCTACTTGGAGCATCAGCACCTTTAACCTCCTGTTCCGTACAGGTTGCAATTTGTCCTGAGGATGAACGGGAAGACGGGGAACCAATGAGAGACTAGCTCTTGGTGTTGGGACAGGCACAGGTCACTCTATTTTCCCATCAGGAAGAAGAATTAACCACAGGCTCAGCCTGCCCCCCGGAACCAGAACAGGGCCTGAAGCCATCCTGCGCTTTTGCGGCCAGCTCCCGAAAAAGAGAGTTGTAAAATGGAGCTTCAGGGCACTGCAATTCACAAACCTGCACAGTTATAAATGATAACTCTCGTCCACAAATATATTGAGGGAAGGCAAAGGAGAGGATTTGAAATCAAGGCAGAATTGCAGGAAACAGATTTCAGGAGGTAGATTAGAATCGCCTTTAACGCACATGAAAAGCAGCAAAACGTTGACAATGATGCCCTTGGCCAAAAAGGGCGTATGCGTTTTTTCCTGAATATATTCAGGAAAAAACGCATACGCCCTTTTTGGCCAACCAAGCAACCTGGAAAGGCAAATCAGCGCTACAAAGAAGTCTCGCTTCCCATCGGTCAAAAGGGCCATGCTGAAAAAAGTGTCAAAACCAGAAATGCAGGACAGGCCATGGAGAAATGGGAGCCTTGCTACACTGATGGGCGGGATGTAAATTGCCAACAGCCACTCTGGAGAAGTGTACGGTGTGTCCTGAAACATCTAAAAAACACAGCTTAGAGAGCATAGGGCACTTCCACGCATGGGGGTATAAAGTGGGAAAATTAAAAATCAGCAAGACACAAGCACCCCAAAGTTTAGGGCTGCTCTGTTGACAAGGACCTCCACTTCATTCCACCTTAAATATCCCAGGAAAGCGAAAAATGGATAAAAAATTTGAGGTCCTTATGTACAATGGAATATCACTCAGCCATGAAATCAATGTCATAAGGCTAGTAGCAGCATGATGAGTGGATTTAGGTACGACGATTCTAAGTGAAATAAGTCACACAGAAAAGGACACTTCTCATAAGGTGTCACTTATAGAGGGAATGTAAAAACCGTTACACTTGAACTGAATTACAAAACAGAACAGAGTCACACATGCAGAAAACACACTATGGCTGCTTAACGGGAAAGGTGAGGTGGGGTGATACATAAAACAAGAGTTTCAAATTAGCTCAGATACCGTTCCATAAACCCAATATGTAATAGACAAGACCTACTCCTTGCTCAGAGAACTGGACTCAACACGCCCGATTCACCGCACAAGAATATATCTGACTAGTAATAATCTTACAACCTATGTATTGATATCTCTCTGTTAGTGTGTCAAGTGGGTGTAAAGCGGCATAAACGCAGCCGTGAAAAGCAGCTAAACCCCATTATAAAAATAAATTACTTTTAAAAACCCATGAAACAAAGACAGTGAAAGAGAGAGAAATTCTTACACAATTCGTTCAGGGGCTGTGATGCAACCTGGATTGACCATATCTAGACCCACAGCTGGATGAGACATAAGGGTGGACACTCTTGGGGCTGAGAGGTTTGGTGAGGTTGGGTGAGCAAACGCAGACCCTTTAAAGTAATACTGCGTGCTACCCATCGCATGGGTCCCAAATCTCCAGGTTCAAGGGCATCTTCCTACATCGAAAACATGCATGAGAAACCCAGAAGATGGTACACCGTGTGATGGGGAAAGGTTTCTAAAACGCACCTCATTTCTCATCTCCTTGTGCTCGGGTTCGCCATTCCAGCCACTTTAGTAGCAATCTCCCTACTTGGAGCATCAGCACCTTTAACCTCCTGTTCCGTACAGGTTGCAATTTGTCCTGAGGATGAACGGGAAGACGGGGAACCAATGAGAGACTAGCTCTTGGTGTTGGGACAGGCACAGGTCACTCTATTTTCCCATCAGGAAGAAGAATTAACCACAGGCTCAGCCTGCCCCCCGGAACCAGAACAGGGCCTGAAGCCATCCTGCGCTTTTGCGGCCAGCTCCCGAAAAAGAGAGTTGTAAAGTGGAGCTTCAGGGCACTGCAATTCACAAACCTGCACAGTTATAAATGATAACTCTCGTCCACAAATATATTGAGGGAAGGCAAAGGAGAGGATTTGAAATCAAGGCAGAATTGCAGGAAACAGATTTCAGGAGGTAGATTAGAATCGCCTTTAACGCACATGAAAAGCAGCAAAACGTTGACAATGATGCCCTTGGCCAAAAAGGGCGTATGCGTTTTTTCCTGAATATATTCAGGAAAAAACGCATACGCCCTTTTTGGCCAACCAAGCAACCTGGAAAGGCAAATCAGCGCTACAAAGAAGTCTCGCTTCCCATCGGTCAAAAGGGCCATGCTGAAAAAAGTGTCAAAACCAGAAATGCAGGACAGGCCATGGAGAAATGGGAGCCTTGCTACACTGATGGGCGGGATGTAAATTGCCAACAGCCACTCTGGAGAAGTGTACGGTGTGTCCTGAAACATCTAAAAAACACAGCTTAGAGAGCATAGGGCACTTCCACGCATGGGGGTATAAAGTGGGAAAATTAAAAATCAGCAAGACACAAGCACCCCAAAGTTTAGGGCTGCTCTGTTGACAAGGACCTCCACTTCATTCCACCTTAAATATCCCAGGAAAGCGAAAAATGGATAAAAAATTTGAGGTCCTTATGTACAATGGAATATCACTCAGCCATGAAATCAATGTCATAAGGCTAGTAGCAGCATGATGAGTGGATTTAGGTACGACGATTCTAAGTGAAATAAGTCACACAGAAAAGGACACTTCACATAAGGTGTCACTTATAGAGGGAATGTAAAAACCGTTACACTTGAACTGAATTACAAAACAGAACAGAGTCACACATGCAGAAAACACACTATGGCTGCTTAACGGGAAAGGTGAGGTGGGGTGATACTTAAAACAAGAGTTTCAAATTAGCTCAGATACCGTTCCATAAACCCAATATGTAATAGACAAGACCTACTCCTTGCTCAGAGAACTGGACTCAACACGCCCGATTCACCGCACAAGAATATATCTGACTAGTAATAATCTTAAAACCTATGTATTGATATCTCTCTGTTAGTGTGTCAAGTGGGTGTAAAGCGGCATAAACGCAGCCGTGAAAAGCAGCTAAACCCCATTATAAAAATAAATTACTTTTAAAAACCCATGAAACAAAGACAGTGAAAGAGAGAGAAATTCTTACACAATTCGTTCAGGGGCTGTGATGCAACCTGGATTGACCATATCTAGACCCACAGCTGGATGAGACATAAGGGTGGACACTCTTGGGGCTGAGAGGTTTGGTGAGGTTGGGTGAGCAAACGCAGACCCTTTAAAGTAATACTGCGTGCTACCCATCGCATGGGTCCCAAATCTCCAGGTTCAAGGGCATCTTCCTACATCGAAAACATGCATGAGAAACCCAGAAGATGGTACACCGTGTGATGGGGAAAGGTTTCTAAAACGCACCTCATTTCTCATCTCCTTGTGCTCGGGTTCGCCATTCCAGCCACTTTAGTAGCAATCTCCCTACTTGGAGCATCAGCACCTTTAACCTCCTGTTCCGTACAGGTTGCAATTTGTCCTGAGGATGAACGGGAAGACGGGGAACCAATGAGAGACTAGCTCTTGGTGTTGGGA
Organism: Balaenoptera physalus; assembly: GCF_965194825.1. Lineage (NCBI taxonomy): Eukaryota > Metazoa > Chordata > Mammalia > Artiodactyla > Balaenopteridae > Balaenoptera > Balaenoptera physalus. Next base: position 1,198,538 of record NW_028126474.1, read on the forward strand.
CAGGCACAGGTCACTCTATTTTCCCATCAGGAAGAAGAATTAACCACAGGCTCAGCCTGCCCCCCGGAACCAGAACAGGGCCTGAAGCCATCCTGCGCTTTTGCGGCCAGCTCCCGAAAAAGAGAGTTGTAAAATGGAGCTTCAGGGCACTGCAATTCACAAACCTGCACAGTTATAAATGATAACTCTCGTCCACAAATATATTGAGGGAAGGCAAAGGAGAGGATTTGAAATCAAGGCAGAATTGCAGGAAACAGATTTCAGGAGGTAGATTAGAATCGCCTTTAACGCACATGAAAAGCAGCAAAACGTTGACAATGATGCCCTTGGCCAAAAAGGGCGTATGCGTTTTTTCCTGAATATATTCAGGAAAAAACGCATACGCCCTTTTTGGCCAACCAAGCAACCTGGAAAGGCAAATCAGCGCTACAAAGAAGTCTCGCTTCCCATCGGTCAAAAGGGCCATGCTGAAAAAAGTGTCAAAACCAGAAATGCAGGACAGGCCATGGAGAAATGGGAGCCTTGCTACACTGATGGGCGGGATGTAAATTGCCAACAGCCACTCTGGAGAAGTGTACGGTGTGTCCTGAAACATCTAAAAAACACAGCTTAGAGAGCATAGGGCACTTCCACGCATGGGGGTATAAAGTGGGAAAATTAAAAATCAGCAAGACACAAGCACCCCAAAGTTTAGGGCTGCTCTGTTGACAAGGACCTCCACTTCATTCCACCTTAAATATCCCAGGAAAGCGAAAAATGGATAAAAAATTTGAGGTCCTTATGTACAATGGAATATCACTCAGCCATGAAATCAATGTCATAAGGCTAGTAGCAGCATGATGAGTGGATTTAGGTACGACGATTCTAAGTGAAATAAGTCACACAGAAAAGGACACTTCTCATAAGGTGTCACTTATAGAGGGAATGTAAAAACCGTTACACTTGAACTGAATTACAAAACAGAACAGAGTCACACATGCAGAAAACACACTATGGCTGCTTAACGGGAAAGGTGAGGTGGGGTGATACATAAAACAAGAGTTTCAAATTAGCTCAGATACCGTTCCATAAACCCAATATGTAATAGACAAGACCTACTCCTTGCTCAGAGAACTGGACTCAACACGCCCGATTCACCGCACAAGAATATATCTGACTAGTAATAATCTTACAACCTATGTATTGATATCTCTCTGTTAGTGTGTCAAGTGGGTGTAAAGCGGCATAAACGCAGCCGTGAAAAGCAGCTAAACCCCATTATAAAAATAAATTACTTTTAAAAACCCATGAAACAAAGACAGTGAAAGAGAGAGAAATTCTTACACAATTCGTTCAGGGGCTGTGATGCAACCTGGATTGACCATATCTAGACCCACAGCTGGATGAGACATAAGGGTGGACACTCTTGGGGCTGAGAGGTTTGGTGAGGTTGGGTGAGCAAACGCAGACCCTTTAAAGTAATA